>NC_051195.1:44067933-44692933 GCF_015220075.1 Falco rusticolus
ATCAGGACAATGATGACTAGCACCTTGTCCTCAGTACTGTGTTCCCCAGCACAGACTAAAGCACTAAAGCACTCCTCTTGTGCCTCCCCAAAGCAGACAGTATCTTAGGACACATGTTGTGTCTGAAAGCTCCTCTTATTACAGCAAGACAAGCCCAAGTGCAGCTTTGCCATCCCAAACAACTCCAGCTTCCACCTATTCAAATGTCAAGTTCAAACACAGGCAAAGACCATGAAGATGGTGCTTTGGGCTGTTCTAACACAGCTCTCCTGCTTCCCAAGCAGGGATGGCATGGGTGCCATCACTCACCCGCTCTCCTTGGGTGCCTTTTGAGCCTGGCAGGCCAATAAACCCCTTCAGAGAGAGACACAAAATGCAAGTAAAAAAAAAAAAAAACACAAAGGAAAGTATCAAATGCACTCATGGAGGCTGACAACCCTCCCACACTACAGGGATGGGAAGATGCTGATAAATGGGAGACACCAATTTATCTCTGCAGAGTTGATGATGATGAGATGCCATGGTGGAATTTGCTTCCCAGCAGGGACCAGGGGATGCATAAGCCCACCCAGGGCTGCCCCCACCCACGCACCAGCCCTCAGCTGATGGTCCTTGTCAGCCTCCAAAATGCACCACACACATCCCACCCTGCATCCCTCATCCCCTCTGCAAGCACCAGTTTCAGCACACAAGCAGCAAATGCACCAAGGGCTGTGCTCAGCTGGGACGCTGTGGGTCAGGCAGCAGGAAGGCCAGGTTGCCCCAGCACCCTAACCCTTTGGAAAGGACGGCTCAGCACCCAAACCCCTTGGGAAAAGGGGTGCACTTAACTGCGCACCAGGGAAGGGACAGGCAGGGCTGGGGCATCACTGCTGATAAATCCATAGGGGAAAAAAAATTAAAAGCAAGGTCCCTGCAAGCAGCAGAGGCGGAGGAGCTTTGGAAATGAGGAGTGTGGTCATAGGGATGTGGCAGGCATCCCCACCAGCTCTTAAGCCACAAACACCATGGGAAGCTGGGGGTGGCATGAGGGAGAGGGCATTCCCCCACATTGCTTTGGGGGGCTTAAAGGGGGAGGATGAGAGCACCCCACATCCAGCCACCCGCTCCCATGGACTTACCCCAGGGCCCTCCTGTCCCAGCTGTCCCCTCAGCCCGGGGACACCGTCTGCACCCTGCAAGAGGGGTGCTGGCATCAGCTCGTGCGGCGCTGGGCAGAGCGCCCAGCCCCACCATGTCACATCCCCTCCCCAGGGCTGCTGGCGACCTCCAGGCTTCATTTGTGGGGTCTGCTGCAAGCGCTGCCATCCAAAAGCAGGGGCAGGGACACCTACACCCCCCCACCCCACCCCTCACCCCCCGGTCCCTCAAGGGAAAGCCCTCAAGCCCTCACTTCATCCCAACCAAGGTCAAAGAAAGCCAGCGAGAAGCTCTTACTGTGTCTCCTTTGGGACCAGCTGATCCCTCCATCCCAGCTGGACCCTGGGGAAAAGCAAAGGTGGTGGGAGGTCGGAGGTTTGGCAGAAGAAGGATGCTGCTTATTGTGCTGCTCTGCGGATGAGACCCCAGCCCATAGGAACCCTGCCCAGCCCCTCAGCAGCTGCCTGTCACACCCCATGGACCATGTCCCCACCAGCTCACCCTTCCCTTTGCCCCCCACCTCCTGCCTGCCTGTCCCGCTGCCAGCAGCCTGCCCACAAGACACAGCTCTTCCCACCCACCCATTCCTACCAGCTCCCAGGTAGCCACAGAGACCCACAGGGTCAAGGACTTCATGCCCACTTGCAAAGGACATGGGGGACAAGTCCCAGTAGCTCTTTCTTTGCTCAGCAAGCACATGGCGGGGGGACCCACACCTTGGAGACATGGTAGGCTCCAAGCCAGGACAGCATCCACTTACCTGCACGCCCCTGGGGCCAGGGGGGCCGCGTCTCCCCTGCAAGCCCTGCGGTCCCTGCAAAGCAGGAGGGGACAAGATGCTGCTGTTAGAATCAAACCCCCGTACACATTGTGCAAAGCCTGTGGTGCAAAACCTCTCTTGGGAAATACAGTGCTGCTGAGGAGCTCCAGGGCTCCCAGCGGGCTGGTGTGAGGGGACCCCCCCACCACTGCACGGAGTACAGAACGGATTCCCACCCCTGTCTCAGCCTCTTTGCAGACTTTGGGGTGGGTTGAGAATGCAGCCCAGCTGGAGGAGACCCCTCTGGGCTAGGTGATGCTTGGGACACTCTCCCATCCCAGCACCCCTAGCAGCTGTCCCCCAGGACACCGCTGCACCGTGCGGTTTGCTCATCCCTTGGTGCAAGTACCTTGGGGCCCCGGGGGCCAGGCGAGCCAGGAGGGCCCATTTCTCCCTGGGGAGAAAGCAGGGAAAGGACGGGGTGAGCACAGTGGCCAGAAAATCCCAAATAGCAAAGGGAGGCAGCCAGGGCAGACCCACCTGAGAGCCATTGACGCCTCGGCACCCGACGGATCCCGGCTGGCCTGGCTCTCCCTGCAGCACAAGAGGATGCTCAGCCCTGCAGCCGCCTGCACCATGCAGGAGGAGGCGGAACAGGGCTCCCCACAGCATTTCCCATGGCAGCAGCCACAGGCTCGTGGGGGTACTGGGGGGGCTTTACTAGCATGTGTGAGTTTTAACACCATTTGACCTTCTGCAATCCACCCTCCCTCCCCCCAGGAGGCTGCATTTTAACCAGATGCATCCTTTTCAGGGGTAAATCAGCACAAGGGATGAATCTGGGCAGGACATCGTGGCACATCCCAGCCTGCCCATGGTGGCCCTGCCCTGCTCCTGCGGGCTGGGCAGCAGCAGCTCCCCCAGCCCAGCCACCACCTGCGTTCCAGCGGCCGTTTGAACCGAAAAGCTGTGACTTACCATGGGGCCAGCAGGGCCTGGGGGACCCACCGAGCCACCTTCTCCCTGGACCAGGAGTGAAAGAATGCAGTTTTTCTAGCTTGTTTTGCTTTGGTTCTCTTGTTTTAATCTTCACACCCCAAATTCTCCCTTTTCTTTGTCTCAAGCATCAGCTACTTGGTGCCCCTTCGAAAAGCAACCTGGCCAGCCCCTGGCTCCCCCACTCCCTTCAAGTTGCAAGGTGCTTCCATTCACCACCTCTGTTTGCCTTTTAAAGCCTCTGCAAACCCTTCCCAGGCTGGGATGCCTCCCAAAGATGTGGCAACAGTTAAGCTATCAGTGGGCTGAGTGCAGCATGGAAAAACCCAGGTGCTGTCAGCCTGGGATTCATCTCAGCTGAAGGTGGTCACCTAAAATAAACCACAATGCAACGTGATCCACAAAAGCTCATTTTTCTTCATCACCAGCCAGGAGAATGAGCTGGGATGCCAACAGCCATGTGGGAGAGGCTGGAGGCAAGGGGAGGCTCCTGCCCCCAACACGCAGAGGGACAAGGTGCCTGGTTGCTCTGGGGCAATAATCCCATTAATAAAAGCCACCTCCAGGACAAAGATACAGATGTAATTACATCCAGGTCTCAGGAAAACAAAAAACCAAACAACAAAACTCAAGGATTTTGTAAGAGCGAACCACAAAGCAGTGCCAGTGACCCACAGAGCCCGAGTCCTTCCTCCTTGGACCCATCTTTCCAGTGGGGTGCAGCAGGCTCCTGCACCTCTTTGGGGATGGCTGGTGACACAGAGAAAGCAAAACCACTCACCTCCAGCCCCATGGGGCCTTGGAACCCCATCGCACCCTTCAGACCTGACATCCCCTGGGAAAGAAGCCGGGAGCAGGGTGTCAGCAAGGTGCCCACCCCGAGGTTCTCACCCCAAGGTGGCAGCTGCCTTTGTCCCATCCCTTGCAGGAAGGTCAGTGAAAACACAGAGACCATGAGGGCTTTGCTCAAAGCCAGAATGTGGCCTGGAGCCAGGGATGGAGCTTGGGACCATCACTGAGAAGCAAAGGTGCTGGCCCAGGAAAGGAGATGGAGGGAAGGAGCAATCCCTGTGTGGCAGGGAACGACACCCCCCCCCCCCCCCCCCCATCAGCTTTTCCATTAACTCACATGAAGCCCTGCAGGACCTGGCAGACCATTTTCTCCCTTCACGCCCTGGAAAAGCCAAGAGCAGGCTGAGCGATGGAGTAGAGACCTGGGGCTGGGGGGCCATGGCAGGGAAGGAGCAACCCCCTGCCCAACCCAGGCAGGGCTGTGAAAAGCAAGGACAGACACCCTCACCTTGGCTCCCTTCTCTCCTTTCTCCCCAGCTGGTCCAGGGTCACCTAAGAAACCCTGAAATGGAACAACAAGGATGTATGAACCCCAGCTGGACCACCAGGAGTTCAAATGTGGCTGCTGTGCCCCAAAGGGCTGCTGGTGTGGTACTGGGGGATGGGGACCCTCAAGCTTCTGCTAAATGAGGCAGCCCCAGAAGAAAAGCCTGGCTGCTTGCTTGTCCCTAGCACAGTGCCACCCCACTGTGGCTGCTCCCCTCCCGTGCCCCAAGCTAGTGTTGCACCCAATGGTGACACGGAGGTGTGCTCCAGCACCCGCAGGGCTGGGACAGGGCTCTCCATAGCAGCGCCACGCTGGGTGGCATCGCCTGTGCCTTGGAGGACACCATGGTGCCCTGAGCTGTGCACAGTGGCCGTGGGGAAGAAGAAGAAAAGCTTCACGGGCCCATGCGAGCGGTGCAAAGCCTCACGTGTCTGCAGCTGCTGGGTGCTCAAGTGCACAGAGGTTGAGCCCAGGGGCAAGAGATTCTCTGTCTGGATGCTTGGAGGATGCTCACAGGCACAGAGGGTACAAAGTCCAGGCCAGAAAAGCTATATGATAAACTGTGTGGGGCTGCTGTTTCAAAAAAGAAGAAACTAGGTTTCAAACACCCCACTATGATCAGACCTCAAAGGAGCCCAAAATCTCCTGGGCAGCTCCAAAACTTTTAGCTAACACTTGCCTTAAAAAGACTGGGTGGTGGAAAAGGGGGAAAAAAGCACTTGCTTTTTTTTGAACATTTTATATCGTGGCTGACAAACCCTGGGAGCAGCCTGGAGAGGAACTGCAGCGACGTGCACCAGCAGCCCCCGCTGCCTGGGGGCTTGCACAGCGGGCGCAGCGGTGAGGGCAGCTGCCAGCCAGACCCCACACGGCTGGAGCGTGGCAATAGGGCATCCCACCCCGTAACATCACATCAGGCTGGCACACGTGGCTGCAGGCCTGGGGGGATGCGGGTACCAGGCGCTGCTGGTGCAGTACCAGTGGAACCAGTACTGGAAAGCTCTTATTGCTTGGCATTAAGTGGACTGAGACTGGGGCTGGCACCGAGGTGTGCCCACAGCACTGAGTGCTGAGCAAGTGAGAGCCACCTTACCTCTTCTCCCTTCTCGCCAGCCAGTCCCCGGTCACCCTGGAAGCCCTGCAGTCCCTGGGGAGAGGGAAAAGGAGCCAAGCAGGCATTGAGGGGCTGCCCTGTGCCTCCCACCCATGTCCAGCTCCAGACCCACTCCCCCCTCCCCACTGTGCTGCCTCCTGCCCACGGCCACCCTGGTGCACACTCCCAGGGGGCTGCTGGGACCCCCAAACCTCTCAGTGTGGTCCAGCCCCTGATACCATCCTCCAATAGCCCCCCTGAGAAAGCTTCCAAGCCCAGGTGCATTGTCCGTGCTCCCCAGGGATTGCTGCCAGGGGTCTGGAAAAGGGCAAGAACTGTCACACCACCAAGTGACCAGTTTCATGTCTTGAACTCTATCCAGGCAGTCCATAATTGGTTTCATTTCTTTCTTCCCCTCTCCCAGTTATTTTCTCCTGTAAAAGCAACTGGGAGGCTCAGATGCAGATGAGCAGCCCAGCCCTCATGCTCAGGCCACCCACAGTGCAGGATTTGCAGCGCTCAGGCTATCCCAGGTGCACCTCAACAGACACACGTGACGTTCTACAGCTTTTTTAGGGGGGAAGCATGAAACTTGAGGCATTAATCCAGGACTGCCTGGGTTTGTAGGCTTAGGAGGAATATTTCAGTTGAAGGAGGCAAGGGAACATAAAGAGCAGCAGCATTAGGAGCCTCTTGTCTCCTGCCCAGGGCTTGGGGATGCACATTCCCCTCGACACCAGCCATGCCATGGCCCTGCCTGCAGCTCACCTGCTCGCCTGGCAGCCCCCACGGCCCAGGTTTGCCATCCAGGCCAGGGAAGCCATCTGAGCCCGGGTAACCCACACGTCCTGGCAAGCCCTGGAGCCCGGGTTCACCCTGGGTAGAAAAAAGCCAAGCATAGAAAATTAAAAAATCCACATCATTACGAAACCAATAAATGAAATGCTGAGCTCTCCTTGCCTCCTGCTTTTGCAGCAATACCTGCTGAACACCAAATACCTCACAAGGAGACGGGGAGGCTGGCAGGGAGAGAACCTCCATGGATCCAGGCCCTGTAAACATTGGGCATGTGGGTCTGCCCAGGCTCTCCGACTGAAACCGTGGGAGAGTCACAACCAGCAGCCATACAGCAAGAAAGAAAGAAAGTAGAAGGCAAAGAAGCAGCAATACGTTAAGAGAAGGGCAAGCGAAAACCCTTTGCATCTGCTTCTTGCTCTGGGGCTTATGCTCAAAGCCATTTCTGATGCCTTCCCATATGCAAGAGCCTGAGCAGATCCTCTGGACTGGGCATCACCAGCTAAAGCTTACAGGCAGCTTTTTTATCCCTTAGCTCATGGACTATTCTGAATTAAGGTAAGATAAAGCGCAGTCTGGAACAAAGAGAGGACATTTCCCTTCAACTCACTTTGACTTTTGATTTCTCAAAAATTTTGGAACATTTGGTCAAGTCCAAAAACTGAACTTTGTTCTAGTTTGCAAAGTCAGAGTTTGAAGGAAGGGCAGAAACATGCAGCTGCCTCAGTTACTTCTCAAGTGAAGAATCTGGTTGTGAAAATATAAAAGCTTGTTTTGGGGAGGTTTGTTTTTCCATCTCCCTCCCCCAAGGGCTTCAGCCTCGCACAGCCACCCACGTGCATCCCCCATGCTCATTAGTGGTCATGTATGCTTGGGGGACCCAGCCCCAAAGCCAGCTTTTTTGCCCCATTCCACTCCTAGTCCCTGCTCTGGGGAATATTTATTGTTATTTGCAATTTTGCAAGAAAGAGACCTGGGCTGCGATGCACCTTGGGCTGTGACTGTGGCAGGCGAGCCCAAGGAGACAGGCCAAATACGAAACAGATCGTGGGCAAACCCAACCCAACCCAACCCAATGGTGCTTGGGGCTGGTGCAGGTGGATGAAATGCCTCCTCCTCTTCCTCACCCCTGGTGTCATACAATCAGCCTGCCCCAGGCAGTGAGAGCAGGGAGCGGAGACCTGCTGGAGCCTGAACAGGCATCAAAGACCTCTTGGGCCAACATCTAGTAGAAACATGAACGTTAACAAAAACCACCCCAGACTGGTCAAGAGCCGAGTCCAAAGCAGAGTTGAGTTTCCCTGTTGGAAACCTGCCACACAAAGCCTTTGGTAGATGCCAAAGCAAGAGCAGGAGAGCAAGGAGCTGGGGACAGGGCTGTGGCTGTGACACAGCCCCCCGAACTGAAGACATCAGGCTTGCAGATGGACTGTGATGGGTGGAAAAAATTTACTCCTTTCCGTTTCTGTGCTGATCCCCACCCCGAACTTCTGACTCTCCTCACAGATCCTGTTTATGTGAAGATGGAGAATAACTTCGGCACTTTTTCGTTAAGCTATACTGACAGACTCCAGTGTTTACACTCAACCGGCTTAACACAGTCAGTGATGTCTTCCAGATGTTAGCAGCTGGTAAAATACTATCCCTGGGGTGCACCCCTGCTGCATAAGAGTGGGGCCAGGGGTGACAGGGTGGCAGGATACACAAAGGAGAGCAGACACGCAGCGCCTGGTGGTGTAGCTCCCTTTCTTGCCCAAGATATTGACTCTAACTTCTATCATAAGCTTTTTGGAAAGCTCCAGCGATGCTGGGAGACTGGGACATCTGCTTGCCTTTCCTTTTACCCACAGGGCATCCAAACCCCATGGGCTCACTCGGTCAGTCCTGGGGGAGGTGGCCAGGTACTGGCACATCCCTTCAGCCAGAGCCACGGGGAAGGAGGTGGGTGGTTTTCAGCAGGTGACAAAAGGACAGAATGCTTTTGGGACAACTGTGCCAACCTGTGTCCACCAGCTTGGGAGGGCATCAGGTAACACACAGCAGAGTCCAGCACCCAACGGGACTGTGCTGAGCAGCCATTGAGACCATGTACCTGCTGGAGCAGGGTGCTGCAAGCACAGGGCAAGAGGAGCTACAGCACTGACTCAGTCAGGGGAATGAGTCTGCTGTGCAGAGCCACCCCTGCCAGCCACAGCAAGGTCCCCAGGGGGAGGGGACATCACCTCCCATGAGCTTTCAAACCAGGCACACATTTCCTTGCACCATTCCCAAACCAGCAGCACACCTGGCTGTTACAGTTCTCCCTCACCCAGTGCTCCCGGGTTTGATCCAAGAGGGGCAGGGTCTCCGAGGGTCCCCAGGACAGCCCCAAGGGCACGCTCAGCCTCTCCAAACTGGGCTTGCCCTGCAGCCAAGCTCCCCCCCCCCCCCAGCCAGCACCCCCACTTACCGCATATCCCCGCTGGCCTTTCTCACCAGGCTCCCCTGGATCTCCACAGGGTCCCTGTGTGCAAACAGGGACTGAGTCAAAAAACACATCCCCCCCCTCCGCCCTCCCCCCGGTCCTGCTCCATGCCAAGGACAGCTGGAGCCCTGCAGAGGCTGCCACGGGGAGGACAACAAGCAATGCAGAGGCAGCCTTGGGAAGGGCAGAGTGGGAGGATTCGCATCCCTCAGCGCACCCACCACCCTGCCCACCATCACAGGGTCCGTGGCCAGGGTAGGCTTGGAGGCAGCAACAGATCCCATTCCCCACAGCTTTGGTGCCCCGCTCCCCATTGCTTTGGCGCCCTACAGGAGGTCAGGACAGGGAGTTTTGCCTTTGGTTTTTTTGCCTCATGGCACTGCCCTTATTGCAGAGGCCAGATGCCGGGGTGGGCAAGCATCACCCAGCAATCCTGAGGGTTGCATGGGCACGGGGCTGCACACCCACCAGCATGGGGCTTGGCCCCATTCAAGTACTGCATCAGCTGGTCTCTGGCTTGCTTTTGTGCCTCTGGGAGGGATCCACATGGTCCCTATCCAAACAGGGGGGCAGGAACCCGATGCCCTGGGGAAGACAAGGCAGCACCATTCAGCTGGCAGAGACAGAGGGGCAGGGGCTGCGTCTGCCAACAAAACCCGGGGAGTTAGATATCAAACATCATCTGGGTTTCGGTGGAAAGCAGACAAGCAAACCATTAGGCTTCTTTGAAACCTAATCCCAAAGCCCTTAATTACAGCATGCCAGAAGCCACCGGGCAGCAGATACTTTTTGGGGCAGCTCAGGACTGTGCAAGTGATTGAGGCCATTGACCCTGCAGGGTGCCCCGGGCCAGCCAGGGTGGCAGTGGGGCCAAGCAGCACCCAGCCACGGTGGGGACACCAGGGCTTTTCTTACTTACAGGTGCTCCTGTTTTCCCTGGATGTCCGGGGGGGCCAGGGGCTCCAGGTTTTCTCTAAATGAAAAAGAGAAACACTTGTAAAACAGATCTCATTGACAGAGTGCTTGGAGAGAAGAAAAACGCAGCTGACCAAGCCGAGGGAAAAACAAACCAGAAAAAGTTACTTAACAGCTATACTCACCGGCCAGCCTGCATGCAGAAGCTGGTAAAATGATGATTGCTGAAAGGAGAGTGGGAGAAAAAGCAATATGTCAAAAAAACCCCAAAACCCAATCCCAAATCCCTTTTTGCTGTCTTCAACACTTTTTTCCTGTTGTTTGGGAAGACAGCAATGAACCAATCCTCTAATCCACTTTTTTTTATATTACTTCTGTGCATGTCACAGGAGAAGGCTTAATCTAAGGACAATGTGTAGGAGATAAGGAACTATTGGCCTCATTAGCAAACTAAGACAGAGTCCACTTCTTCTGAAGTTTGTTGAAATTCAGCTTCCCTGTGGATGATCTTGCAGCCTTGGGACACCAAAAATGTTTTGCATGTGGAGAGGTCAGAAACATGTTATTGGTGAGTGCAGGTACCGTCAGGTATCTCCAGCTACCAGCCATCCTCCTGCCCTCCCATGCACCACAAACCACAGACACTCAGGAGGCAAAACCCACCTTTGCTCCTCCTCCTCCTTCCCACGGTGAGCCCAGACATATGGTCCAGAGAGCTCCTCCAAATCCTGGCTTGCATCAAAGGCTAAGAAAAGCCCCCCTTGTCCATCACCCCAGTCCTAAGCAGCTGGAGGGGCAAGATTTCCACGTGCTCCCCAGCTTCAGCCTCAGGGGCGCCAGGAAACCCCCTCCTGTCCACCCCCCCAAAGATCCATCCTCCGATACCAGAGAGAAGAGAAGGGAAAAAGCCAAGGAACTCATTAACGAAAATAAACACAGACCTTTCAACATATGGAAATATTTCTAATAATGAGCGGGGCTCTCGGGGGCAGATGATGGATGGATGCATTTAACTAGCTCTAATGCTGCACCAGGCATCTTGGTTCCTTTCAAGTTGATCCCGAATTGATTACCGTGAGTGAACGGGAGCAATCCTTGCCAGCCTTCCAGGGCCAGGCCACAGTCCTCTTGTCCAGCCAGTTCTCATTTCCCTCAAAAGATGCTCAGAAAAACTTTTTTAGGTGGTTGGAGCATGGCCAAAGCTTTTGCTTGTCTCGGGAATCAGTGAACTCAGATTCACTTGGGACAGGATATTGTTTCATTAGGCTTAAAAAAAAATATTCCAGCCTTTTAAAAAGGGGGAAAAAAAAAATCCCACAGGAGACATGAACTCATATTTCAGAGCACCAGATGCCAAGGAGAGGGGAGAGAAATTAATTGCCTTCTGCAATTTCAGCAGGAAATAGTCGGTACTTTGCTCGCTGCAGCTCTGGTCAGCAGGGAGCAGTGTGACGGGCAGCGGGATCATACGCAGATAGAGGGGATGGAGGACGGGGAGTGACTGCTGTATGGATACATCCTCCTGTAAAACTTCAGCCCGAGAGTAGGGCAGAGAAAACCCTTCCAACAGCTCCTCGAGGAGCAGGTCATGCTCTGCAGCATGGTCTCAGCCACCCTCCCCAGCCCACCCTGTGCCCACCCTCCCCACGGCCACAAAGCCACACAGCCATAGAACTGCATCGCTGCTGACTGTTCAGTAGCAGGACATACCTAAAGGTTGCTTCTTTTTTGCATGAAGCACTATTTTATTTTGCTCTAAGGTTACCAGCCCTCATTTCCCAGCCTGACCTCTTGCTTTTAAAGATACTGGGAGAGATAAAGGACTCTAGTACTGTAAATTAAGCTCCCTAATAACTATGGGAGCTCCAGTTCTCCCACCTCATTCCCCAGCTTCTGGGACTCCACCACTACTGAAGTCAGCACTGCTAGAACAAGACTGCAACAGCTCCTGCCCGTCGAGCTACACTGAGACAACTTCTTGGCAAACCCAAGGCCTGTCAACCTGTTGTAAACATAAACGCATGACAGGGGCTTGGGTTGGAACCGCGGTGGCCTGAAGCTGGTTTTGCTCAGTTTCCATGAATGGCAAAGGCTTCTTTTACCAGGAAGGAGCAGGACAGGTTACTGAGCATCCCAACAGCCATAACTGCTCTGGGACGCCCCTTGCTTTCCTGGTCCATCATACCGCATTACATCCCCCAGCCTGAGAAGCAGCCCCTCTGACTTGCATTTCCAAAGGCTGAGCCAACAACAAACCCCAAATGCCCAGAATGTCAACCCCTGCAGCCCCCAAATCACAAGCATTCAGTTGGCAAAAGCAGCACTGTCCCAAGCCACAACATTTCTCCAGCCCCCCAGTAAGTTACAGGGGACGGCAGAAGCAGACAGCACACCCCACCCCACCCCCCATCCCCACAGAACCCAGCTTTTCACCCCTGTGCTATCTCAACAAAGATTAGCAAATCCCAGCCCACAGCTTTGCACTCCTGTTTCCTGCTGCTGAGCAAAACGCCGCCACCGGCGCTGCGGGGGTCATATGGCCACAGACACAATAGCCCAGAAAGGCTTTTGGGTGCCCCACGTCATCCCTGCCAGACACTGCCTTCCCCTCGAGATCGGCACTTTGCCAAAAGCACCGGGCCAAGTGCCAGCACACAACCCACCGGGAGCCTGCGGCCAGGGCCCCGGCAGCCCTCCAGCTTCAGCTTCCCAAACCCAGACGAGTGTCTGCTCCCTCCAGCACTCCCAGCACCTAAGCACCAAAGGAATGGTGCACCAGAGGAATCACAGTCTGCAGCAACATCCGTAGGCATGAGCACTTCTGCCTGCAGAAGAACAAAGCCCGAGATCCCTTTCCAAATGCAGGCAGGGGGAAAAAAAAATGCAATTCTGACTGAGTGTGCGGAGCAAAGAGCATCAGCAGCCCTGCAAAGTGCTGTAATCATGCTCTGACAACAGGAATCAATTCTGCAGGTGTCCACCCCAAATGCTCTGGGAGTAAGGTGACTGCCCTGGCGCAGGCATGGAGATGCTCTCTGGCACTGCCAGCTTCTTCCAGCCATCACTTGCAGCTTGCTCTCCTCTCTCCCCGTTTACTCTCTTCCCACACTGTGTGCCTGCAATGGGTCTTGTGAGCATCGATAACAGCACAGCACCTGCTCTAGAGCAGCAGGAGGACAGGAGAACATGGAGGTCCTCCAGGTCAACCAAGGTATCGCCCAATGATCAGCTTTCCTGCCCTTCCCAGGGGGAATCTGCTCTCTAAGGAAGGTATTTATCTGCCGATGCTTTGATCTAAGCCAACACAAAACAGCAAGGGGCAGGTCTGGCCCAAGGACTTCTGGTCAGTCAGTCCAGGCTCGGAGCCAGACCAGCACGGGGCCACTCCCCACCTCATACCTCCAGCCAGCATCATCCCTTTCTCAGGACATGCTGTGCTGCAGAGCAGAGGTCCTCCTCGCTGTATGGTCTTGCCAGCACCAAAGGCATTTGTCCTGGAGTGGAGGGTGCCATCACACTTCACAAATCAATGAGTTGAAGATAAGTCAAGGGATGTTACAGATGCACAATGCAGAGAGCGATCCCACTCCAGGGAGCCCCAGGCTGGTGAAGTGCCTAAGGCAGTTAGAAAGCCAGTGCCTTCAGCTCTTGCCCTGCCTGCCTCAGGCAAGGCTTGAGAGGGAGTTTGAGATTAACCACAGCAGCTGCTTAGCTGTAGGCAGCTGGGAAACCCAGACGGGGCTGGCTGGGTGGCTGCAGTGATCGCTTCTGCAGTGTGTGGGGTTTTGCAGCCAGCTATGCAGCAGCTGAAGCACTCCTGCCTCCCCACAAGTCCCATCCCTGCTTCTGTGCTCCCCCCCAGCAGCAGAGCTCAGGCAAAAAAATACCTCGTCTTGGCAAGAAGCTTGACAGGCACAAACCCTGTGAGCCAAAGCCACGGCACACAGCTGGGGCACAGCAGGAAACTGGAATATGGTGGAAAACAGGAGCAATGCTTCGTAACTGGTAATGCAGAGCAGGAGAGGGGCTGCCTTCTGCATGGCTTGGACCTTTGGCCCCTGTCCTACAGCGGTAGGCCACGAACCAACCTAGGGATGTCATGGATGTGCGTGGACCACAGGGACCCAAGATCTCCCAGTCGGTCACAGGGGAAAGCGAGAGCTGTGTGAGCACAGCTGTAAATAGGGCACATGCTGATCCCGTTTCACCAAGCACAGCTGCCCGCAGAGCCACCCCCAGCGAGCTGCAGCCTTGGCATCCTCCCTCTGCCCCCACCTGCCCACCCCATCTCTGTCTTCCCACCCTGCATATCCGGGATTTCAAACCATGGCAAACCCTCCCTCCCAGCTCACATCCCAGCAGAGGCATGCCTGCCCAGGAGCCGACGGGGAAGTCCAAGCCTGCTGTGGCTGTAACTCACCGTGAACATCTGCCAGTCCTCCCTGGAGTTCCTCCAGAGGACGATGGTGGGGACACCGGGGATGCCCACAGGGCCCGGGTCACCGGGGGGGCCCGTTCGACCCATGGCTCCAGGGTACCCCTGGAAAGACAAGGGCAGCTCCTTAAAACCAGCCGGGGGCTTAACAGTCAACACAGGCTGGACATGGGCTCGGACTCAAGTCAGCCTCTGGGTGGAGGCTGGGTCTAGGCACGTTCCTGGGTTCAAACCAGCTCTTAACATCTAAATAACCATGACAAGATGGAAAGCAAAAGGAATGAGCTTCGCACACACGTGCCTGTGCCCAGACCCATCTAAATGCCACAGGAATTGAAGCTAAAGCACACAGAAGTGGCATGATTCATGGGGCAATGAGACTGACCCTCTACAGCTTGGGAAAAATGGAAACTGCTGTGCAAAAGTGGTTGGGAGCACTATCACTGTTTTACTGATGGGGAAACTGAGGCACCGCACTTAATCCAGAGCATCTCCAAGGCAATGCTGTGTGCTGCAGGAGACCAAGCTGCACCGTGCGCGCTGCTGTGTGCGGGGTTCCTGGAGCAGGAAGGGCAGCCGAGGGTCTGACCAACATGGTGCTGGAGGACAGATGTCCCTCCAAGATGAGCTGGTGGATATAGCATGGGGCTGAACTTCGGGACATGCCAGCATCCCTCCTCCAGGTGACCTGAGCTAAAGCTGCTTTGTCTCTGCTCTGCTGCCTCTGCAGAGTCAGGAAGTGGCTCAGAGGAAGGAGAGCAGCTTGTCTGGACAGCTTAGTCCTCAGTCTGGGCTTCAAATACCCAGTAAAAAAAGTTCTTTCCTCTTCCAAATGCACACAAAGGGCCACCAGGCTGCTACTTCATAAGCTCACACTGCCCTCCTGGTGAAAAACAGCCAAACCAACCCAAACCACCTGTGGGATTTGCCCTGGACCCTACACCCCATCCTGCACCTTCCTGTGTTTTCCCGGATACTCACTTTGTCTCCTTTGGGTCCCACCAGTCCACGTCTCCCAGGACAGCCCTGAAAGGCAAAGAAGGAGCACTGTGTCACCCCAAAGGGGGACCCCACAACCAGAGGAGATCCCACGGTGGCTGGGTGACCAGTGCCATGGCCAGGGCCACCCGAGCTCCAGGGAAGCAGGAACTGAAACGGCTGATTCAGAGCAACCCAGCAGCACCGAGCCTCAAAGAAACACCCCAAAGACCAGCGGGTGGAAAGTGCAACCTATTTTATGCTGCTCCCTTCCCAGTCTCCTGCCCTGGCATCAGAAAGCAGCTCTGCTCAGGCAGCTGCACAGTGTAATCCTGCAGCATCCATCACAGAAATGCCCCAGATGATATGGCCGGGGAGCAGGAGCACATTTCCTGACACCTGGTGAGGAAAGACAGTGTTAGGGAAAAATCCCATAAAGTTGGATGATGTCCACATACTCAAACAGTAGTTTGGACAAGGATGCAAACATCTGTGGCTTCTAACTTGTGTGAGATCTGATCTAGCCCATCTCTAGTCAAAAGAGCGCATTTTGGCCAAGCGGTGACCCCACTTCAGGGCTTACTGAAGCATCTGTCCAGACAGAAACCAAGTCAGATGGGAGATCCTGGCTTTTCGTGATGAAAGAAATCTCCCTGGAAGATGTCAGCAGAGACTGATAACGTGCTGGGCTGCAGCACAGCATCTACCTGTGTGTCTGCTGCAGAGCTGCGGCTCTGGTGGCTCCAGTTACTGCTGTCGTTTTTGTTCTGAGCTTGCAAACAGCCTTATCCAAGCCTGGTAGCGAGCCTGGGAATCCACCCTGAATTAACACAACCCAAGCACAGACACAGCAGCATTCCTGTGACCACCGAGGCAAGCCCCGACCTCGCTGCCTTGTGCCGATGGGATGGGTAATGGTAAGTTGGGATGGGTAAAGAGGCCAAACTCACGTCATCCCTGATACCAGATGCCTCCAGCAGGATTCAATTTAAGCCTACAAATAGAAACCACATCTCTGCTGCTAAACAGCTAGTGCTAAGTTTGAGGGGGAAAAAAAAAAAAAAAAAAGCAAAGCCTATGGGGACATAGTGACAGCTGGGAACCCCCATGAAACACTGTCTATGAAAGCCAAGGAGCTTTTGAATACTGGCAACACAATGAAACCCCTGCAAGGAGGATTAGCAAGATCATAAAAATCAGCAGGTTTTAAAGAAACACTTTTAATTTCTCACAACGTGTTGTTTTTTTCCCCAGTTGATCTCCAATGACTTTACAGTGGATGGTGACTGGTATGGGAACTGAGGGCATGCAGTCTGTGGGGTCTGCAGCCCAGAAATGCCCTGAACAGCATTAGAGCATTATCAGGATTCGGCAGGATTATAAATAAACACTTCCATCCAAACCTCCTGACTGGAACAGCTACTCAAAGTGTTTGCAAAGGCATAAAAATCTCTGAGGGTGGCAAACGACATACATGAACTTGCACTGAAGGAGAGGAGCCTGGTGGGGTGCAGGGCTGGAGGTCTGTGCCCCACCAATTTCCCTAATCAACTGCCACTGAAAGAGGAGAAGAAAAAACCCACAAGTGAAAAAGTTGATGCTAACCCCCCATTATTCCCAAAGCTTTCCTCCAAGAATAATGAGAGATGTCACCTTCAGACACGCACCCTGCCTTGTGCCCAGGTCCCGGGTGCAAGGCTGCCCGAGATGATGCAGTGAAAGGGTGAGCCACACATCACTCCCACCAAAACCAGAGGTACAGCAAAAACCCATTCCCAAAGGAAAACCCCTTTTAATGAAGTTTTCCAAGGCAAGAACACCAATTCTTTGGTTTCCCTTCCACAGGATACATTTAAACACCCAAAACATCCATCGCACCTTTGCCAGCATCACCACGAGCATGGGGCATGGCAGCAGTGAGGCGTGTGGGTATGAATTCAGGGCTGGGCAGCAGCCCCAAAACAGCCTCTATGTGCCTGGGACCCCCCATGACTCAGGGCGGCTGAAGGGGCTTGGTGGGATGGAGACCCAAGGAGGCAGGAGAACCTTCGGGGACCAGCAGCAAGGGCAGACCCCACTTGTCCTCAGCCCTGGGGAGCAGTAACGAAACATCAGGAAAGGCTGACATGCTCAGGACATAATTTTAGCTCCAATAATAGCTCTAACCATGCACGGCACATGCCATGGCAGAGCTTCAAGCCCACACCTGCTTGTGCCAGCATCTCAAACTGCTAATGCCCCAATGGAGCTCCTTGTACCTGTGTTTCCACCCAGGATGCTCACAACCAAGAAAACCCCATCTCAATGCTTTTTACAGGAGGGAAAAGCAGTTCCCTCCTGGCTGGGTCCCCTCCTCGTGCTGCCTCCCCTTCTGCCGGCTGGCAGCAGGGCTGTCAAATGCCGTGACGTTTCCTGCACTTCTGGGATTTTTTTCATCCTTCAGCATCTGTTCCTTTTGCCATTTTCTTCTATTTTTGCAGGCAATAGCTGCAGCAGCAAGGAGATGGCTCGAGGGGGAAGCTAGCAGTCCTAAATTTAACAGTTATCCTATGAAGCCTGGCTCATCCGTGACAAATTTAGTGCCAAGTCCCTTGAACAGCCATAAAACCAGCCACGTGTGGAGACCTGCCCTGCAGCATCCGGATGAATCCCCCAGGGCAGCCCCGAGCTCAGGGCATCCCAGATGGCTTTTGTGTGGGCAGATGCCCAGGGTGGGTGAGAAGGTGCCCATGGTCAGTCACTATGTGGCACTGGGTAAATCAAATGCAATTTTCTAGAGGAATTAAAAAATGTAACCAAATAAGGGAAATCATGTTGTTGGAAGAAAATAAACATAGGAAAAAAAAATATTCTGCTGCTTCTCAGTGAAAACTGGTGACTTCACTGTGATGGATGAATAATCTGAAAAATATCAAAACTTCAAAACTTATTTCAAGACAAATTCAATGCTCTGCTTAGTACCAGCACAAATTCTGGGGTGTCACAGTGGTAGAGAAGCAAAAGACAGAGATGCCGGTGGGGACTATGTGCTGACACGTGGGGTTTGATGTGGGGACAGGGGCTGGAGGAGATGGCTTGGCCTCACTGAGCCCCTCAGCCTGCCTCTGGGCAGGGCCTGGTGAAGTGAAAACTAACAATGTGGTGAAATGACTTGAGACCATCTCTAGGGCAGGGGGGATAAGGGAATCATCATCTCCTCTTCAGTTGCCAGTAGAGTTTCTTCAGGCACATCAAAAAACCTTCTCTGGTTCTTCTCACAGGGCCAGGCTGGTGCACAGCCCCATGCTGCCTGCACAGAGAAGAGTTTCCCCCCCAGTTTCCCATGGGAAGCTGCTGGCACTGCAGCTCAGCAGCCTGCACCCACCACCCACTCTGGAGGGGAAGATGCACCCACCACCCATCACTCCCCTCCCACAGCCATCACCTCCACCACTCACCGGCAGCCCCGGTGGTCCTGGCAGCCCCGGTGGTCCCGGCTTCGCATGACCCTGCTGCCTGCGTGTCACCGGTGAGATGGGGTGCCCTGAGCGGGCAGCACCATTCCCGAGCCCTGGGACAGCAGGGCTGGCTGCTACTGGAGGATGCTCCAGGACACCCACCGCTGACCCCGTCCCCAGGGGACCTCTGGGAACATTTCCTTTGGGGGCAGCTGCCTGATGCACCGATGGGGAGACCTTGGCGAAGGTGGCAGGCACGTCCAGGTCAGCGATGGCATCGCCGGGTTTGCCGTGTGACAGCCGTCGGCGGCTGCCCGCATCACCCGTCAGCTTCTCTGTGGTGACGTTCTCCTCCCGGGGGTCGGAGGCACGCTCCTTCTTGGCTGCTCTGTGTGTTTTGATGGAGGGTCCTGGGTGGACAAAAGCACCATCAGATACCCAGGCGTCACAATGTTGTGCAGGAAAACCAGAGGTAACTATGACTATGAACTCACCAGAGCTACCAGCGACCCACGGGCTGCTCCTGCTGAGCCCTGGCCTGCCAGGGCCAGTGATTTTATTATAGGTGGAGTTCAACAGCTCAAAGTCTTCATCCTCAATAGAAAGGCTCCCCTCCTCCTCCTCAGCAGATGGCATCTCGGTAGCAGAGAGCGATGTCAGGGAGCTCCCATCGGGTTGGAGGTTGAGGGTCTCCTGGGTGTTGTCCCACGTCCAAGGTGGCCCCAGGCTCAGATCTGAATTGGTGAGTCTGGAGTCCTGAAAAGGAAGAAAGGAAAAAATGAAATTTGAAGTTTTCACTTCCTTCCTCACACCCACGCCCCCTTCCCTGTTCAACACACTCGTGCTTCTTAATTTCCCACATGCATGAACGCTGCTGTGGGGGATGAAGCAGCTCATGGCTTGCAAGTCCCAGGCAGGAGCCCCTGAGCTCCAGGGCAGCTCGTCAGCAACAGGCAGGTCAGTTCAGCCACTACAAAATAAAACTGGTGCTCGACAAGGGACACGAGCCAGTTGTTGGCGTGGGTCACGCTAACATGAACCTCCTTCTCACAGTCCCACCGCACTGAGCCCCCCACGCAATTTTCTGTGCTGGAGAGGCACCGAGAGAAGAGCCCACAGCCTAACGACAGAAACCCAAGCTTGAGAGCAATTACTAAAACAATTAAAGCAAATGTATAGAGTTACATGGGGGATCAGCCTGCCCCTTCAGCCTTTGATTTTGCTGCTTCTGCCTTATTTCGAGGCTCCTGGTGGTCTCGGGGCAATGGTACGGGCAGGTCAGAGGGGAGCTCGCAGCCCCCACCACACATCTTCCCAATCCAGCAGCTGCAATAGTGCTGCTGGCAAAGCTCCGAGGGTTGGGAAGGGAAGGCAGGCACCAGCCCAGGTGGAGGAGCCTCCTGGCTGCTTGTGGCAAATTA
Source organism: Falco rusticolus (assembly GCF_015220075.1). Classification (NCBI taxonomy): domain Eukaryota; kingdom Metazoa; phylum Chordata; class Aves; order Falconiformes; family Falconidae; genus Falco; species Falco rusticolus. Next base: position 44,087,707 of record NC_051195.1, read on the forward strand.
ATTTAAGGCAGTGGCTTGCCAGGAATTCATTCTGTCTTCAGCTACCGTGTTAAACGGCTCCCTCAGGATGGTGCAGGTCACGATGCCTCTTTCAGCCCTACAACCACCAGCGGAGCCTAGGCACCACCCATGGGTGGAGGAGAACTGCCATGTTGCTAGAAACATCTACGCTCAAGGCAAAAGCACTGAATGTAGAAAAGGAGTTAAATTCTAGAGTTACCTGCATTTAAAACACACATCAGCTTTACATTACACACCAGTGTAAGTGTCTTAAGACTGGGCTTGCACACCGAGCCACACAGACAGAGACCCAGGGCTGGGTTGGCTGGTGGGTATGAAGGACCTTCGCCTCTCCTGGACCAGCTGGCAGCACTTCCATGCCCACCACCCCTAGCTCAGAGCTTGCTCCGCGCTCCACTGAGCTCCACAGGGCACAGACAACCTGGCCCATGGCACCAAGAAGAGCTGGGTGAGAGCTCAGCCCTGGCTGGTGGCTCCTTGGGGCTGGTGCCATGCAGCTGATGAAGAGATAGTCTGCAAGAAGTCACTAGAGGGAGATGCAGGCCCATGCTTGTCTTGCGGGGCTGTAGAAGGGGAGCAGAGAGGTACAAGGAGGTAAGGAGCATCCTTCCCATCATCCTTCCCATCCTATCTTCTGTTGATTGAACCCATTACTTGGCTCTAATTCTGCTCTGCACCACAGACCCAAGGTGTATGCCTGCCTGGCAGCACTAACGTGGAGCTGCATGAACAACAAGTAGGAAACCCAACAATTCCACTGCCAGAAGTGATGATTCTGCAAGTGAGGATCCAATGGTACCAGTGGGTCGGGGGAGGTGGCTCTGGTCAACCCCACTTCTGGAGGGTTCTGGGAGGCAGAGGAGCTCCAAAGTCAGCAGGAGCTGCTGAAGCCTTTGCTCTGCTGCTGGATGCCATGCCATCAGGCTGGAGATTTCCAACCTCTTCCCATTCCAAGTGGGGAGGAAAAGCAAACATCTTCATTTTTCAATTTTCAAATGTCAGGTTTGAAGAGTTTCTTTTTAAAACAGTCAAAATGCTTTGCTCTCAGTTGACAAAAACTTTTTTGGGCGGTCCTGGCTTTGTTTGTTATATAGAATTTGTTATAATTTACTTTGATGTCAAGCTTTCATGCACAAGCAATTTTATAAACTAAACCTCATTTCAAGACAGAAAAAAATATGTTGACTTTTTTTTGTTTAAATATCAAAATGAAGTATTTTGACAACTGTTTTCCCCCTCCAAAATCCACCCCAGACAGAGTCTTTCCCCACAAGAAGTTCTAACAAGGGCAAATCAGTATCCTCCTAAAAAGTGAGCAGTGCCAATAACTACTGCTGATGCCAGCCAAGGACACAACCCCTGGACACCTTCACCCAGCAGTCTATACTAAAGAACGGTGTCTATAGTAGGTGCTAAGTAGGCAAGTGGCAACCCAGTGCCAAGGAGGAATGGTTGAGAAAGGTCAGGATGAGGCAAGAAAAGACAGAAAGCAAAGGAAAGAGAGATAGCAAGTGGGAAAGCAAAGACCAGAGGTGACTAGCCAGCTCCTCTTTCTCCAGAGACCTCTAACAGGGACCTATGGTCCTGCCTTGCAGGCTGGGAAAACCACTGGATGCAACTGAAGGGTAAAACACATAAAACAAGAGAGAAGGGAGAAGCAATTTAGAAAAGGCAAGCCTCATTCATCTCCAGCCAGCTCCCTTCAGCCAGCTTTAGCAGTTAGATGCTCTCAGATTTTCCCTTGGGCACTTCCCAGCCCACCGGCTCAACCTCCAGGCGAGCTTGTTATCATTGCAGCCCTGAAGAGCAAAAGAAGATAAACACTGTGTTTCCTGAACAGCACCCAGTGTCTGGGTAAAATTCAAGGAGATGGAGGAAAGTAAGGGGCAAAAGCTCTGCACAAAGTCATCAGAGCAAAGCACCTGAAGGGGACAGGCTGCAATGAAGCTGTTTTCATCAAGAGAAATGCTAATGTACAATGAACAAGCCTGCAGAGTCTGGAACAAATTAAAACATGCTGCCAATTAAATCACAGCGGTTTTGCTGCCTTTGAGGTGGAAGGAAATCAGGCTTCAAGTGGTGAGAGCAGGGAAGCAGCCAGTGCTGCTCATCCGCAGGATGGGCAGGCTGGACCTGGAGCATCACGGCAAGCTCTTGAGTGTGGCCAGCTGGCACGTCCCTGCCCTCATCCAAGCATCCTGGCCAGCCTGTGCCCTTTGCTTAGAGCCACAGGGGCCTGGGCAGTGGCTGGTAGCAGTCGGTCTGAGGAAGCAATTGCAAGCTGGGCAAAGCTCACCACATGGACACACTCTGCACTGCATTAAAATGGCACCGGATTTTTTAAAGAAATTTTTTGGTGCTAGAGTGGTTTTTCAGGCAGACCAGGGAGCTGCATGGACCCTACCGTGCAGTTCACAGAGCACAGTGCTGAATGGGGGACTGCTGGGAACAGGACCTAGGGCAGGACAAGCCCTTGCCCTGCTGCCCTTAGATCAGCATCAGAAACTCCACCCAGAACGTAGCACCTTTCCAGCTGAAGACCCTGTGGTTTTGCTTAAGCCATTCAGAAACGTTAGTGAACAACCAAAGAAAGAACATTCCTCCCCTGTGACAGCATACAACACAGCCCAGAGAGCAAACCAGTACCGCCCCGCCAGCCATGTTCTCCTCTAACCCACCGCACACCTGCAGGCCCACCTTTCTCCTGGAAGTAAGAAAACCAGAGCCATCAGCTCATCAAACCCTCAGGCTTTTTTTTTGGAACCCCAAAGCTGCTGGAATAGGGGTTGAAGCCATGCAGCATGTGGGGAGGGTGAGGACAGAGCTGCCAGGCATCAGCTTGACCCACTGCCAGGTCCGACTCGCAGCCCCCCGCGGCAGTCCAGGCTCTCGGGACAAGGCAGGAGCCTTTGGTGCTTTCCCATCGCGCACGTTGTTCCTTCCCTCTCCTTGCACGTGAGTCCAAGGCTAAACAGGGCTGTGAAACTGGAGCTGAGGAAAGGCAGAAACCTGCCCTTGCTATGATGGGCTTTCTTCCTCTATCTCCATTTTACAGCCCTTTTTTACACAGCATAGTAATTTTCTTTTTTTTTTTTTCCCTTCCTACACAGCACGACCAGCCACCGGGGAGAGGGAGCTCCAAGGGATTAATGACGGCTTGTATGAAAAGCAGACACTATTCACCCGGGCTAGCCCCTATGTAGCCACACCGCCCGGCTGATGCAGAGACCATCAGCACCCTGGATTAAATTAGTCTTCCCAAATATATCAGAATCAATGAATTCAATTACATGAGGATAAAACCCTTCAGAGGCTCCTTCAAAGTAACATATAAGCCAGATTTCAAACCCAGTTAAGAGTCCCCCTCTCATTAGCTTTAACTAACTTGGTTTGTGGTCCTGTTTCTGTTTAAGCAGGATGACTGTGAGCTGGCGGCGGTCAGTAAGGAGCTATAACATACAGACTCTAAACCAGCACTTTTTTATTTTTTTTTATTTATTTTTTTTTTAACTAATACGCCTTAGAAAAAAACCCTAGTTTATTTTACAAAGTCCTTTCAAGCAAGAAATCAAACAGAGCGCTGCAGAAAAAGCATTCTGGCTAAAACTTGACTCCATCATTTGTACATCTTTAAAACGATTCAGCTGTTAATTATGAGCAACCACATTCCCTGCAAGGTCACCTTCGCAGGGAGGATGTGAGAGGAACCGAAGGGCAACCCAAGGGACCTGCAGGCAGCTGGTTCAGCCTCCTCAGCCCAGCCGAGCACTGCAGGGCTGACTCCTTACCAACCCCCAGCAAGGAGACCCTTCCCACCTTGGGAAGGGAAGCACAGAGCATGGGGCAGACCTGGAGACTCTGCAGACCCACAAAGTGCCCTCAGCTCTACCCACAACCCTCTCACCAGACCCACAAAGCCCGTGCTTGGCCACAGATACCACTGCCGTTCACCTCCCCAGCACCCGGCTCCTGTGGCTTGTCCAGGAGAAGATTCTGGGTAGTCTAAGATGCTAATTGCTCCTATTAATGCACTATAATTAGCAGCCACTAGCTCACTTTCCTCCCTGAACAATGCAGTCCACAGCCTGCATAATTTGTCAGCAAACCACGGCAAAACTGGCGGCAGCTCCATACCACACACTCCAACATCTGGCCAGCAAACATATTTAGCATTATTTGTAAACCTCCAACTCCAACAGCTGGGACTCTGGAGAAAAGCATCTGAAACATGAAAGGGGCTAAAAATTCATCTCAGAGGGAGGCAGAGGAAGTTTATCTCCCCATCCTCCTCATGGCACAAATTGGCTTGGAGGCGAGGACCAGGCGTTAGATGCTCCTCCATGAGCCTCTTCCTGCAGCCGTGCACGGTAATTAAACCCTCTGCAATCCCAGCTGCATGATTCAATTTTGGGCTTGGCGCATAGTAAATCCAACAAGAAACAAGAGCTGGAGGGGGCAGGGACTTGGCCTATTTCTAAGTTCCAATTAAAATAGTTTTACAAAGGGACTTTTTCCTCGTTAGCTTTGGGGTTTGCTATTTCTAGGCGTATTTTGTAGCAGGGGTGCAGACGACCTCTTCAGCCACCCCCCTCAAAGAAAAGTTCTTGGCTTTTTATTTTGTAACCAGACTTTTCATCCGTGAACAGACCTGCAACAATGCAGGACATTAAGAAATGGCTTTTCAATGTGACAGTGAAAGTATTTCAATTGAGATGGAACAAAAAGCAGTGCTGAACCTTGTCTCAGGCTGCTGTGACCTGGGTACCAGGATCTGCCGTGACCTGGGTACCAGGATCTGCCGTGACCTGGGTACCAGGATCTGCTGCAAGGTCCCATCTCCCGCAGCACCTAAGCCACCCAAAGATGCAGGAAACTCCGTAACAGGCATTTTCTTCCTTTATTTAATGAGGCACCAACATCTTCTGGGGGAAAATAGGGGCTTTTCACTTCCAAGCTCCACCTTTGAGACCATGGACATCACCACCATCTCCCAACCTAAATCCCCAAGCAGGGCACGCAGCTCCAGCTGAGCCAAGCCAGAACCCACCAAGACCTGGGGTTGCAGGAGAGTCACTGGCTTCACAACAGCCCCACTCCCACCCGGAGCTTCCTTCTAGCCAAGGCCTTTCCTAATCACTAACAGCAGCCCAAGGAAATAAAAGTGCCCAACAGAGCCATAAAAGGGAGGATTCAGGCACTAGATCAAAGCACTGGCCCAGGGAGCTGGGGGCAGAAGCAGCTGAAGGTTTTCCCCTCCGCAGGGATTCACCTGTTCCACAAAGGACAAGGATGGACAAGTTCAAGGCATAAGCTGCTATGGGAAGAGAAAAACCTTGCCGGATGATTTGACATTCCCTGCTCACAGGCAGAAGAGGTCGCACGGAGAGCCAGCTGCGCACATCCATCTCTAAAACAAGCACCAAGGTACAACATCCAGGTGTTTACTGCACATCTTCAGGGTGAGCAGTGGCCAGCCCTGGTCCCAGGGCCCACTGGCCGCAAGGTGCCAGCAGGTTTTCCAGGGCATCTTCTCATCTGCAGCACTGGCTGCTGCCATGGAGACTGGGCTCAGGTTTCTATGGGCTGCCATGTGAATGCCTGTAGCAAGAAAGCTCTTAAAATCAATGGGCTGTTACACGGAGTCTTTTTAAGTTTGCTGTTAAGTTGCTAACAAAACTGAGAAGCCCCTGACACCTAGATGTGCCTTGAAACCCCAGGCAAAGAGGCTGCAAGGGTCCCATCGAACCCATTAAAATGAATCAGCAGAGGCATCGCTCCTCTCAGGAAACCAGAGAGGAGGTTTCTCAACACCCTTCCTTCACCCCATCACACACCACCCATAGCAGACACCCTCACACTGTCCCCCCCAGAAATGCTGGCATGTGCTTGTAAAACTAGATGATCTTTAAGGTCCTTTCCAACCCAAACTACCCAATGATTCCATAATAACCGAGCCTGCCCTGACATCACCTGTCATCCTGCAAGCCATGCCTCCACCCCAGCCTCATTTCGCTGGAAGGAGGGTTTGCCCAAGGTCTGGAGCCTGCATCCATGCAGGTACTCATGAGCATCACCAATGGCTAGACTCAATTTTAAAAGTCTTTTCCAATCTGAATGATTCCATGGTCTTCCCTGCCCCGCTGTGGTGGTGTGACCAGTGCTTTGCAGACCTGCAAAGTCTGAGGAGCCACTTTGGAGAGAACCGTAACAGACCCGTTCCTCATTTATACATCCCAGACAAGCTCCTAAGAGGAGGACAAATGTCAGCAGGGATACACAACCCCCGGGTGACTATCGCCACAGGAGAACAGCTCCCTTGAGGGGAGCAAGGTGAATATTTATCCTCTGTGCAGCAGTCCCTGGCAGGGATAAAATCCACAACCATTTCCTCATGAGCTGAAATAAAGATTTCAGGTTTTTCTTCCAAAAATCAAATTTCAAAGTAGTGTGGTTTTGATGCTGCATTTTTGTTGCTTTCAGGGGTTTTCCGATTAAAAATAGTCTTGAAATATAGCTTTAATGGTGGGAAAAAAAAAAATCAAAGCACTTCAGCTTTCCAACTTGACCTGTATTTCTCCTGGTTGAAGACCAGTTTTGATCCAAAGTGTTAATTTCCTTAAACACATTTTGCAACAAATCAAACCAGAGTATTGAAAAGTTTCAGCTACAGCCACCTGTAAGAGAATTTAGTGTCTCATTGTGTACACCTTAAAGAGGGAAATTAATGAATGACATCAGCACCTTTCTGCTCCCATAGGGCATCACGGGGGGCTGGAGGCTCAAGCCCATGAAGCCCATGGGTATCAACAGCCAGAAACAATGGGACAGGCAGAGGACAACGGGAGACCTGGCTTGAAAAGATGCTGGAGACTCTGCCTCATGAGGACAACTCCACAAAGCCAAAGATTTAAAAGCAAGTTCTTCACAGGAAAGTCACCTGTGGATAAGACATCTAGGCACAGCTGGCAGATGGCATCGGGTGAGGAAGAGTATGGTGGGAAGCCAGGGCTTACAGCCCAAGTTCTGATCCCAATTTCCTAAAACACCGGGTTTAAGTGTTATTGCCAGCAGATGCCCAGGTCTTATTCACTGCCGGCTGTGAGGCACTGCAGGGCAGGAGCTGAGGCGTTCAGGTACTCGGGTAAAGGCAGCACAGAAGGAATCCATAGGATGCACACCAGCCAGGGATGCCGACTCCCAGTGGGAAGCCGGGATCCAGCCCTGGCAGCCTGCACTAACACAGTCCTGAATTCCAACACATTGCAGACAAACATTTTTTAATTCAGCTTCACTGTCCGACATGGGAAAGGTCCATCCTGCAAACTCCCATCTGGCGAGCTCAGGGGAAAGGGCTCTCCAAGCTGAGAGTTACTGGTCTCTTAGGCACAAGTCGTCATGACTGAATTAGATCCGTTCTGTGTAAACAGAACCAAAAGCCAAAATCAATAGCGTACGTGTTTGCTCCTTCAAATAGGCCAAATTTAGAGAAGAACCAGCTGAGAAAGACAAATTGGGAACTGCTTTAAAGAGCTCGGGAGTCATCCAAAGCCTGAGAGTTGAGGCAGAAGGCATGTGGGTTTAAAACCCCCAGAAACTGGACTTGGGAAGGTGGGAATGAGCAGAAACTGAAAGTGACCATTAAGGATAGTAAAGCAGAAGAAAAAAAGGAATTGGCCTGTGATAAGCAATATGGAGTTTATGATTTGTAGAAAATCAACTTGGACAAGGAAAGTAAAGACAGGAGAAATCGCTGACCCAGCCATCCCCAGTGCCAGCACGGGGTCCCCATCGCAACCCCCTGCCACGTGGAAGCAGCCAAACCCGCAGCGGCGCGGGGAGCAGGAGCTGCCGCCTCTGTCTATGTCTCACAAAAGCCAGATGACATAACCAGAAGACAACGAGATACTTTCTAGTCCAGAAGGGACAAGGAGGAGGGGTTTCTCAATCTTGCCCCAAGAATTCAAACTAAAAAGCATTCAAATAGCAGCAGGCTCTCGCGAACACGAGCACTGATTTTTCAATGTGGCTCAGAAAGCTGGGGAAGCTCCAGGGGACCGGGAAAAGGCTTTATATTGTGCCAGGGGGGGGAGAAAAAAAGAAAAAAAAAGGAAAAAAAAAAGAAAAAAAGAAAAAATGCAAACAGGAGGCCTTGAGTCATTACAGACCTCTTCCCTCAAGCCAAGCCCAAGAAAAATAATACAGCAACTAATATGGGGCTCATTAATAAAGAAACCACAGATAATTAATGCCATGGTTTTAAAGGAGTAGCCATGTAACTAACTCTGTATCTTGCCTGAGGAGATTAAGAGTGTTTTGTTGACAAAGATGTAACGTTGATGTAATGATCCCAGACTTCTGCAGGGCTTTTTTTCCCAGCTAGTACGGTTTGATACCACGATCCAAAAACTCAACTGACTTTCTAAATGGCAAACAGGTTAAAACCCAGCTTGGAGCATCTCTGCCTACAGAAGCCCAGACAACCAGCATAACATGCTGCCCTAGTTTTCAGCTAGGTCAAGCTAGGTGATGTGTATTTTCAAAGCTTAGTGTCTCCTCTCAGGAAACACGTTTTTGTTGGCTAGAAGAGGCTTCTATCCAACACACAAAGGTACAATATGATTTACAATCTCAAGATCAGAGAAAGACAGTTTTAAACTCTTTTTCCAGCACATTCTAGCATCAAGCCCCTGGAAGAAGCTCAGTCATGGGGAAGTTGAAAATCAAGGTTGGACTTCTTACTAAGCAAGCTTCACTGATTTGAAGGAGGAATACTTGCCAGGAAATCCTATGGGCGGCGTTCAGCAGCAGATCAGGCCAGATGTAATTCTGCCTTTGGATCTGCAGCATCCACAGCAGGGGTCTGGGGAAGGGAATCCCCTCCTGGTGCTCAGCTTGGCGTTGCCCTTGCTTCCCGGGGGAGGTGCACAGGGCTGCAGCCCCCAGCTAAGGCATTGCACGGTCCTTCTCCAGTTGCTTTGGGCCAGGAGTGCAGCAGACATCTGCTCCATCAAAACTGGAATAGCTCCCCACAGCAAACCCCTCCCCCATCACTACTTCGTATAACCAAGGGCAGAAATTTTTGCTCACAAGTTTCATACGGTACCTGGGTGCTGGATTTTGGAACTGAATATGTTGTAAGCCTAAATAATATACCAGATTAATTATTTCCTTTTGGAAGTCCATGTGAGATGCCTTAGCAGTGCCCTGTTTTCACAGGGGGATGTTTGGGGCTCGCTAGCATCCTACCCAGGCACCCTGAAGCAACCCAAAAGCCTGAAGAGCCCTGCAAGCATCACATCCCAGGGTCACATCCAGACTGGAACAACTCTGCAGGACTCCCCATGCTCCCTGCCACGCTCTCAAACAGCACAAGCGCCTCTCCTCCTCCAAAAAAAAAAAAAGAGCAAAAATAGTTTCTGAAGCAACCCTGGGGCAGAGCACAGCCCTGCTGCCATTGCACGCAGGAGACGCAGCTGCCCCGAGCAAGTGGCCACCAACCTGCAGCAGGGCACCAGGCACTGCTGGGAGGTGCAATGCCCCGTGAAGTTGCTTGAGAAGGAGCAGAGAAGCTGCCGATCAAACCAAGCCCTTGCTGCAATACTTCTGGCATATGGCAAGCCATAAAAGCCAGCAAGGGCACAAAAACCTGAACTAAGGCAGAAGGTCAAATCATAAAATGTGGAGGAGTAGCTGCAATTCTCGCTAGAGGATGCCTCATGGCTTGGTAAGGTGGAATAGCACTTTATTTTTTTAATCACGGAGAAATCTCGGAAGTAGCTTGAACTGTCCAGATAATGAAACCTGTCAAATTTTGTGTCTTTGGAAATCAGTGAGATTTAGGCTTTATTTGACTTTTGGTTGAATGGCTTTAGGATCGCAGATCAAATTGCTTTGGAAAAAGCCATTAAGTTTAGTAATCACCTCAGCCCTCTTGCTCACATTTAGTACAGGCAGACAAAGAGAAGATAAAAGGTAGAAGTGGCTCAATACCATCCAGGTCTCAAAGACTGCTCATAAATTACAAACCATCCCTCAAAAAAAAAACCAAAAAAAACCCAAACCAAAAAAAAAAATGGACCAGACTACGATTCAGGTATAATTTAGGCTTCCAGTAACAAACAACTAAGCAATTGCCTTCATCCACTTACATCTTTCTCCACCATCACCCTAGCCCTCCACAATTATTTAGCTCTAATTAGCAGTTAAGAAATTCACCAATATACTAATTTACTTCTAAATGAACAAAGGCACAGTACAAAGTATAGCTGTGGATCATCCCTGCAGCAGAGCTGATCTGCTCTTCATTATTTTCAAACTGTAACACGTTAGTAGTGCATTTTTTTCTTTTAATAAATCCAAATGTCAGAGATCCCGAGGCGCCTCTGGTCCTGATTAAGTGCTTGAAAAATAAACTTGTCCCAAATCCAGAATATTGTTAGTCTTCCCCTGTAGACCCATGAATGTCACCACTTTTCTTTTTACGGCAACATCTCACCAATTCACACCAGTTGCTGGGAGAACCGCTGGCAGCGAGGTCAGCTGGCAAATGAGCATCAGATGGGGGAGCACATCCTAAAGAGGATCCATCAGGACCTGAGAAGTGGTTGCAGGGAGGCAGAGACCACCTTTCAGACATGCTCAGGAAGAGTCATTTTGCCATCTCAGCTCATTATCATCATCACAAACCCAACCCATAAGCACCCTCATCAGCAAAGCAGCAGGATGCCTGCTGCTGCAATGCTTGTGCCATGATTAAGCCCCGGAGCAGATGATACGAACCCAGCTGCAAAAGACCACTTGGCCATACATGAAGCATAGCTCGCATGAAGGAGTTAGCAAGGTGCAGCCAGACAGTTTAAATCAGGCATGAGAACAGAGGCTATCCCCAAACAGTTAACAGCAATGCCTGGGAGAGCGAAGGGAACACAGAAAGGACTCTGTACTGCTCAGCCACACATACAAAAAAATCTCAGTTTACATTCGCTGGCAGATTTCCCCCTCAGGACACCTGTTTGCATGAACTTGAACAGCAAACCTTGGCTAGAAATCCCCAATAAAGCAGAAACATAAAGGGCTTGCAGCCTGCCCCACTGAGAGCGATCACCCATCTCCCCGATGCACAGAGAGAAGCCTGGAGCAACGCACCAAGCTCCTGCTGGGTGAGAGCAGCTCGGAGGGGAAGGTGGCAGCCCCCAGCACCATGAGCACCAGTGGGACTCTGGAGCAGCTATCCCTCTCCCACCAGCAGGCTCCCCAAGGAACCAGGCCAAGGAAGCATGATGCTTTGCAACCCCCAGAACCACAGCTGCCTGCGCCCACTGCAGAGCTTCAAGCCCTTCCCGCCACCTCAAGGATGGCGAGCAGCAGCAGCAAGCCCTCCCCAGGCCGGCGCCATGTCCCATGTAGGCAGAAGCAGCAGTCACCCAGCCTCCTGCTTTTTCCTGTCCCATGGTGAGACCTGCCACCCCACTAACCTCGCTGCTTCCTTCCCTCCAAGCCACCCCAGCCACAGCCAGGCTCGCGGGCAGACCCACCGACACCTCCGTGCGTGCAGTGCCCTGACCCAGCTCATCACCACCTTCACCGAGCCACCCCTCTTAGGCTCAGTGCAAATGCTCAGGAAGGTCACCTGAAGTCACCTTGGCTTCCACCAGCTCCCAGACACGTCGAGTTACATTCAAACCATTAAAGAGCGAGATTGCAATAAAGCCAATAATAACTAGTAGCTTTGCCTGGGTATTTTGCCTTTGTACCCGATTGCTCCTTAGAGCAACTTGTTTCCCCAGGAGACATTCTGGTGATGAGACATACTGGAGGGGCACAGGGAGAGAGGGTCCCTGCACATACCTCCCACAGCAATGCAGGAGTCATACCTGAAGAGACGAGTCCTGAATTTCATTGGTTTCCTTGGGCACCTGGACAGATGGAGAAAGAAAGAGGAAAAATATCACTGCCCAAGGACCTCCACTGACTTAAGCACGTGCTTTTTGTTGGCTTCAGGATTGAAGGGCACGCTGCCTGTGACGGCACAGGAGACATCCAGGGAAAGCACAGCGGGAACCAGCCATTCATTGTGACATGAGGGAACAGCTTTTGATTAAACCTCTGAGGTGTTTGGGTGACTTTTACAGTTTCTTTTCGTTTTGAAGCTGATCAGTCTTAAAGCAGGCCCGCAAGAGGTGGGAGCTGGTGTGAGGTGGGGCACAATTATCCTGTGCGTTCCCACTGACAGTCAACTTACTGATGGTTAAAATAAAACTTTCTCTCTGCTGGGTAAGCCACGGGAGCCGGTCAGGTGAGTGCTCCACACCTACAGAGCACAGGAGATTAGATATTGAGAGCAGGTTAAGAGGAGCCCACCACCTTACACTATCAGAAGTCACATCTTGTAGCTTTTGGTTTGTGGGGTTTTGTCCTTCTTCGCTCTAGGGAGTAAGTCCAACTTTTGTCGGAGCTACAGCTAGTACCTAAGGCCTGTCAGCATGAGAAATGCCAGGTAACATTTTGGGGCTGACCATGGGTGACACTTGCTGGGAACTCAAACACACCAGTCTCCTTAGAGCAGGCAGCCAGTGTGGCCTGCTCTGCGTCACATACTTTGCCTTCTCCACATTTACTCCCTGGCAAAGCCAGCTCCTATTCAATCCCTTATGATCCAGGCTTTTCTTGAAATCCTCCTCTTAAAACAGTAAATACAGAGGTTGATGCAGCCCATCCTGGGGAATGGGGCAGTTACTGCAGGGCTGCCCCAGGGGCAGGGAGAGGCAGGGGCAGCAGCACCAGCTGGGTGTCACCGCTCCCACTTCGCTGCCTGGGTGTGCTGGCACCAGGATCCCGCAGGAAGGAAACACTGGGCAGGATCCAGACAGGGCAGATGCCCCATCCGACACCCAGTTCCCTCCCTTGACACTGCCCGTCCTCAGCAGCTGGCCCAGCTCCTCACCAAACCATCAGAAAAGGGTATTACACTCCAGAGGTTTGTGCCAAACTGACGATAGGTGCTTGCCCCTTCAGCAAGCCCTTCCCAGGCAGCTACAAAACCCTTCTGGGTACCTGGTCTAGAGAGATGAGGTGTCTCCCTGGGCCACCTCCAGCTCCTGATGAAAGACTGGGTGGGGTGCTCCATGGGGATTTACTATGTGATCTGGGGGGTTTTGGCACAAACATATTTCTTGGAAAATGGCTGAACACTGTAATAAATGTTAAATCCACAAAACTTCTGTTTTCCAGCAATGCTCACAAAACAGAGGAGACCACCTTTGAAAGGATGATGCACCAAAGGGTGCAGTGCAGCCATCTTGCTGGGAGTGAGCAAGAATTTCAAAGTGATGTACAATTATTGAGTACAGCTTTTGGCCTCTTCCTAAAGTGAAGCTCCAGCTGCAGTATTACTCAATAGCTACTCAAAACTTTCTTGTGTTAAACACATAAGCACATACACCCCCCTAGCCTTTCTTTGGCTCAGAAACTCTCCTTTTAACTCTCCCTTTGCACCAAACCCATCTATGACCTGGAAGGAGGGTTTGGATGGTGAATGAAGAACCACCCCATGTGCTGGCCACCATCACCTCCTTGCACCTCAACTCAACTGGAGACCCAAGTACTTCCAGGCTGCGTGGATGTCCTGGGCTGGTCCTTTCATTTGAACCATGTTACACCAAAGAGGACCAGCAACCCCCAGATTTGTCAGCTGCCCTCAGTCACACCTCTGGCCAGGCTGGTGAAAGGTCCCATGGGGAAGCGAAGCGGTTGAGGTTGAAGAAGTGTGTGCACGTTGAGTTGTAGCTGTGGCAGTGCTCGCCAGCGGCTGCTGGGTCTCCCATCACAAAGGTCAGTTGCTGTAGAGCACCCTGGGGAGGAAAACACAGAAACCATCGTTTACCCTCATGCTTCCTCCAGAGGAGAGGGAAAGGTCTCGGTGCATGCCTCCATCCTTTCATAGCCAGGGACTTCTTTACAGGATGATTTAGTGATCAGCATTCACTGCTCATCTTCAAAAGCTAGATGCAAAGATCCCGGGAGCAAAGGCTAAGAGCCAGCAATGTACAAGCTATCCTTGAATTACATAACAGTGAGGATTCAAGAAGCGCTAAGCACACTGCAGGATCAGGCCCTTACTATTCCCCTCTAAGGGAGCATCCTGCCCTGACCCAGCCTGAGCAGTACCTGGTGCAGAGGCAGCACTGAAAGGGACCCTTGCAACGCAGGGCACTTGCATTGCCCTGGCCCAAAAGCAAGCACTATGCACAATGCAAAGCCTTTGCAAAGCTCACCCTCCCCAACCGGGAAAATAAATGGTGTGTTTTAGGAAGAGAAGGCAATGGATTCCTTCAGAGGGAGTTGCAACCTCACTTCATGCAGCTAGAGCAGACCACGTCCTCAAAGGCAGCCTTGCCAGGTCTGCCCAAGCTCTCACCTTAAAGGGGATCTCGAAGGACTCGATGAGGCCTCCAATGATGACCAGCCCTTCAGTGTTCACTCCCATCCCGAAATAACTGGACCAGCTCACTCTGTCCACCAGCCGACAGTCCACATGCAACTCCAGCCTCTCCAAGGAGATGCTGAGAGCAACTTGGTGCCAGCACCCGTCACCAAGAAAGGAAACTGGGAACCTGCATGTCCCAGAGGGGAGAGGGAAGAGGCACAACATGAAACAGGTCCCACACCTTGTGCAGGACTAGGCTTTGCCCTTACTAGCTCCGAGGGTCCCTGATACATCCATCCTTAGTGCAGAGGTAAAGGACAATACTAGAGAAATCAGGACCACCTTATTGTCACAAGTAAGCACCACCACTTCTCCTCCAGCATGGGAATGCTATCTCTATCCAATGGATCTGGGCAGGTCTACAACCAGTTGAGGTGTCTGGGAAATTATCGGTATTTGTGTCTCTTACCACTTGATTTACCTCCAGGTATTTGAGTCTTGTTGTTCTTTGCTTTGTTTCCCAGATCTGCACCATTTTGTCAGAGTGGAGTTAGGCAGCAACTACCTGTGCAGTCACACCACCAGGTCTGAGGGACTTGGTTGTCACCTGGGTGGGGGGACATGACCTTGACTCAACTGAGGTGGGGTCAGAGCATCACTGCTCAAAGCCCGTAGTGGGAAACCTTAACTCTGGCCCTCAGAGTAGAAAAGGAAGCATGAAAAGGCAGAAAAAAAGCACCTGAGCTGGAACTTACTCATAGTGTCTCCTCCTCGTGGTGACAAATACCAAGGCGTAGGGGTTAATCCTGATCTGGAAGAGCACATGGCTTCGATGGCTAAGGATGGTCACGAGGCTGGTGTCCTCCTTCAGTGAGTACCTGAGCTTCATCAGTACACTCAGCTCATCTGCAAACCTAGCAGAAAGAAGTGATGTATGGTATCTTGCAGCAGCTGCTACACCACCATGAACTAACTGCCCTCTTAGGCCAGGAAAAAAAAAAAAAAAAAAAAAAAAGGAGCCACAGCACAAATGAACTCAGTGAGAACAAAAAATAAAAAAAACAAGAGCAAACAATCATTCAGATTGTAAGGTCAGGTACTCAAAAAGAAGCGGTGAGGCCAAAATTAGCATTGCCCGTATAACCTTAACACATCCCTCTCAGGTGCAATCTCAGCACGTGATTTCCCATGGGAGTCTTGCCCTGCCCACTGCTGAGGTTGGATGGGAACCCTGTTACAAGCAGCTTTTCAATGCTGCCTTCTCTCACCATGTCCTGTGTCCTTGCCCACAGCAAGCTACAGCCGTGTATCAAGTGTGGCAATGTCCCAGCCCGGTCTATGCCGCCATAGACCAGCACCTTGGCATCAGGCAATGCTGATAGATGTGGCTGTGCTGTCCCTTCCTCCCTCCAATTATGTGCTGGAGCAGAGAGGTCTTCCTGGTGGAACACCAAGAAAACACATTCCTGGAAAGGGTCAGTCAAGCACTGTGCCCATGTGTCTTGCCTGCACACAACCAAGGCAGATGAAAGAGAGGGAAGAAGCACTGAGCTCCTGAGAGCACAGAGTGGATGTGTTATCTTTGTGCCGTTATGGAACGGGGTCATAAAGCAACCCCTCAAACCAAGCATGCATGGGATGATCAGCACCCCAGCCCCTGAAGGCAGCCTACCTGTCCCCAAACGCCTCCCTTGTAGGGATGTTGAGGGTAGCGTACTGCCCAATCTCCAGGATGCTGCAGTTGGCTTCATCATAGCCAAAGGAAACATTGCTGAGGTCCTGCGCATGGGAAGTAATTTTGTCCAGCAAGTTAACTTCATCTGCATTGGGGGAGAAGAAAGAGATGCTCAGTAGCTGAGAGACCTTCCCTACAGGGCTCTGCTCTCTTTATTCTTCCTATTAAACAACAGACAAAACCCCCAGGAAGAAGAGAATGCAATTTGGGCAAATTAAAATAATTCACAAAATCAGTAAGGTCAGACCAAAACAAACACTCAGATAACCTCAGGAGCAGCCAGGTGATTTTTGGAACAGAATACATGTTGAGAAGTCAGTGTCCTAGAGACACGAAAGGCCATTGCTACCTTTATGACAATACAGTTGGGATGCTCAGGACTTTAAAGCAGAGCTGGGGACACAAATGTCCTAAAACACAAGTCCTGGATCATCTGGGTATAGAAAATTCTGCTCAGTCCTTTCCCAAGCTTCCTTGTTGAAGTTTGCCTGATTTCAAAAGAAGTAGACCAGGAGCAGGATGCAGTTACCGTGTCCCTCACTGGGGCAGGTGGCCCAGCCAGACCACAGGGCACTCCCCTCTGCCCCAAGCAGGGTTCATTGCTGTGTCAGGGCCAGGAGCTGTGCATCATCCAGCGGGTGAAGGGCCCACTTTGAGAATTACATTGTGAACAAGCAAGATGGTTTGAATTGGGCAAAAGCCCCTGGTCTGGGCTATCTGGCAGCAGCTCCGTCACTTCAGTCTCATGAGGGGCTTTTAACTCCCTTGGTGAATAAAAGACATTCCCCTTCCAAGTTCATGCTGTAACTAAAGAATCCTTCAACTACAGAAATACCTGAATAAACGTTTGTTTGAAATTACAAGGTCTCTTGTTCCCCTCCATTAGTGAAAAAAAAAAAAAAAAATAAAAATCACAGGCATCTGGCTCTACCTGGACACACCATTTCTACCTCAGAGCCACCTGCAGCCAGGTCCCTCCTTTCTTGTCATCCCTTTATGCTGCTGGGCGGTGTGGCAATAACCCTGCCACCTGCAAGGCGTGGGGATGAGGGACCAACCAAGAGCAGCACCCCATGGGTCCAGACTTGCCAGAAGGGTCTCGGTCACTCTGGATCCACAGTCCCTGCACTGGGAGGGCCTAGACAATCCCACTTGATGACTTGTCACCAGGAATCCTGCCAGTACCATCAGCACTAGTGTCTGCCATCACTTGGGAGGCAGCCAGCCTCTGCATTCACTCCAGTCCCCACTGCTGATGAGGCGCGAGATTTATTTGAGGGCAGATGAACAGCCTCAGGCGTGCTGCAGCCCGACAGGAGATATACACACCGTATAGATCCGCTGCTCTGGAAAATAACAAGTCAGCTGAGCAGAAAGCTGCTTTGATCCAGTTCAGACACTAACATATCAGGCCTGCCACTGTCTCCTCAGATTTTGCAAGGGAAAGACCAGTGTGCTGGGAAGGAGGGGAGCGGATGGGGTCCTGCAGGAGATGCAGCCATTTATGGTGATTTGGGATTTCAGCTGGTATTTCCCCAGCTCCCCACAAGGTCACAGCATCTACATGTTCCCAGGCAACCCTCAGCTCAGCAACGTGAACGTGCATCAGCCTTCAGCAGCAGGAACATTGCAAAAACAGTACCAAGCCACGGGGTGCAGGGCTGAGCCCCTCAGACTTGAACAGTCATAAATCCTGAAACAGTACCCAGCTGGCAGAGCTATCAGAGTGGCAAGTGATGTGTATGCACAGCGTGGGGAATGAATCTGAGACCAAACACCGCTGATGGAGGGGAAAAAAATATCAGGGATGTTTGTCCCTTCTCATTCCCAGGCAAGTTTTGGGAGGTTATCTCCCAGCTGCTGACACCAGCGGATGTGCCAAGACCCGCACGCTCCATCTCGGGGGGCTGCAGCCCTCATCACTCATCAGCTTTGCTGGTGATTACAGGCAGACAAGTGTGAATTCAGTGGATTCTATCAGGTGAAGTGCCTTCCTCCACAGGCTGCGGCTGGGGACTTAGTACCAGAAATAACATGTTTGCATGGAAGCTTTCCTGGGCAGAGTATGGCTTTAACACACGACTTGGGCGTTTGCTGAAAGTTAAAGTCATGGTCCACAACAACATATGCATCTAGGGTTAAAGTTAAGCATGTGCTTGGTGCTTTCCTAAATAAAATAGCAGAGACTTCTCTCCCCAAGGCCAAAGAACTGGAAGGTAGCAAGAGAGCGATCACAGGGGCAGGGCTACACCAGCAGGTTTAAACAGCCAGCGTTGATGTTCTCCTCCGGACCCCTCACCAGCCCCAGGAAAAAAATATGGCATGAAAGAAAAACAGAATTATGTTGAAACTGATGAGATCTCTTAATGCTCAGGCAGGAAGCACAACCCGTCACAGCCAAGGGAGCAGCTGTGCACTGTGCAGGGCACCAGCACACATCGTGCTTATTAGCCCAAGGGAGAGACAGGCTGTTCCCACTGCATGCCCAGAGCAACCCCAGCTCTGACACAGGAGCTACACACTGCTGCAGCCTCCCCCATGACAGCCGTCAGAGCCTGAATGTCTCTGATGGAAGGATTTAGTCATGTTCCCGTCCCTGTGAGCACCCCTCCACAGGGTTGCATGCACGCTGGGAATGGCAGCGTGAGAGCTGAGCTGAGCACAGCCCCTGCATGATGCCCGCAGTTCAGAGGGTGATGCCAGACCTCTACTGGAGACAAGCAAGGGCAATGGAATGGCAACAGGTCATTTCAATCCCCAGAGAAGATCAGCATTTAAACCCTGGGGATCAGCTGCATGGTTATACTCTGGGCAGATCAGCCATGCAAACCCCAGTCTTTTCTCCCTCACTTCCCCCCTGAGCCAAAAGAGAAGTGTTGAAATAAAAAATGATGTTTCTCTGAGACACCAGTCCTCACGCAGAGCTGGGGAAGCTGGAAAGCAGATGCCCTTCTCCCACTTTACCAGCTCCAGACTGCAGCTCTTCCACATGCATGGCTTTTTCTCCTCCCTCCCTGTTCTCCAGAAGCAGCCTTCCATGTATTATTTGAGCCACATCTGGCTAGTGTCTGTGCCATTGGGATAAGCCAGTGGGGCCTCAGAAGCCCGTGCTGCACGAGCCAGCAAAGCATCAGATTGGATTGATCTACAAACACTTTGAAGAGCATCTTGTTGCGGTAGCTGAGGCTCGTGGCACCATGCTCTCATGCTGGGGCAGAAGCTGACGCACAGCAAGGTTGTTTCCAACACTGGATTTAGTGCTTCAACCAGCTTCACCACCCAAGCTTTTGTTTGCAACTTCTCTCCAGGATTAACCAAGGGTCAACTCTCCATCCTGACATTGGTGGGTTTCTGGTTGTTTCAAGAAATGTCACAGATTAAATTTCAAAGCAGGTTTCTTTTCTCTCTTTGCCTTAACCTCTGGGAGCAGATGTGCTGCTTCTCAAGGACATGGATTACCTGTGGAAACAATTCTCAGCTGCAGAGTCTGAGTCACCAGCTATCAGAGATCAGGGTCACAGTCTTTCTGGGAACAGATTAATCCCAGACAGGTGGATGCAAGGATGCAGCGAGCGCAGTCACTGCAGTAGCCAGTCAGGGACAGGATGGACTGTATAATCAATATGGTAATTGTATTCCTTTACAAAAGATCATGTTTTCTCATGAGCTTTCAGCCTTCCTAGGGGCTCAGGTGCCTTATCCCCACGGGTATGCACCCCGCTGCCATGCTTCACAGCCAGGCTTCCCCATCCCCTTCCAGTGGCCATCAGTGGGCAGCTATGCTCACAAACACTCTACCACTGCTGTGCAACCTTCACTACCAGCATGCTCCTACCTCCACCCTGGCAGCAATGCTGCCCAGGACCCCGGAGACAGGGCTCACCCCAAGATGTGCACAGTCCAGCTGTGTTTGCACTGGACTCTAGGCTTGGGTTCTTCTTCGCCCATCTGCAGAAATGCCAGCCAAGACTGCCTGCAGTGCACGTTTAGCAGGCCACACCAGCATCTTTGCTATTCAACCTCAAACCAAAAGCTTGCAGAATGGCTCTTTCTACGCTGGAAAAGAGATTCCTGGAGTTCAACAGCTGCTGCCAAATTCAGCTTGCCTCTGGGCTCCTAAAGCAGCGCAGGAATCTTCCCAGGCAGCCCAGTGCCAGGGAGACTTGTGCATGGGCCAACCTCAGCAAGGGCAAGCACCGGCCACCGGAGCCAGAGCCAAGAACGTGGCATCACAAGCTGAAGTTAACCCCAAGCTGAGGTTAACCAGCGGCCATCAGGGTGCCAAGCATATTTTCACAGAAATGCTTCCAAGGATGGGGAGCACAGCAAAGGGGGATGCCTGTAACTAGCTGTTAGAGATACACCACAGAGCTATTCAGTCACATGCCACGAACTCATTGAGATGCTTGGTGTGGTGACAGGAGGTCCCTGCCTCCAAGAGCCCAGAAACCGTACCAAGAGTAACAGCCATCCCGACCTTGTGGTAAACCTGACCTGACCACAGTAAAAACTGCGGCTGTCCCAGCAATCCTAAGCTCAGGCTAAAAGAGAAAACCAGCAGAGTTTTTGCAAAGCTCAACAAGAGAAGGTGCATGCTCTAGTTTTCAGCAGCATGCCCTGGACAATCATTACTTTGGTCTGAGCACACTGGTGCACTTTAAGAGACACTATTTAAAAAACTATGACTTCTTGTTTGCTTCCTTTGTAAAAAAGTTAAATGGTGAATAAATAAAAAAAGAATTGTGCATCCCTTTTTCAAAATGAAGTCACTTAGAAAAAGACACAGAAAGAGGGATTAAAGACTTTACCCCACCACTCTGAGAAATTATAAACAAATTCCAGCTCAAATATAAAGCACCCAGAAAGCACCAGCATTTCTAGGACAAAGGAGAAATGAAGGCAGAGGGCTCTGCGTATGCCCCTCACTGTTTGGTGCTAGGGACTTTGCCAACATACCTGCATCACACCATAAGCTCAATGTTTTCAATACAGGGTTTTCCTGCCCTCGTCAGTCTTTTGGCCCCACGCAGAGTTAAAATTCCCAAGGAACAATAGGATTACCAGGAAACACAGAAAATGCCCTGGTCAGACTGGGGGCGCAGAGGGCAACGCCAAAGGTAAATCCGTCCTCCGAGGAGGAGGGTAGGTGCATAGGGAATCTTGCAGAGCTGGATTTGGGTTACCCTGCAAGGCCAACTGGGAAGACAGCTGGTGTGCATGGCCCCACCAGCCTGGCCTGGGCAGGGGAGAGGGGAGGTGGCAGGCAGCACCAAGGGCCAGGTGCTCCCCAGGGGCTGGTGAGCCAGGGGACCCCTGACGGGCAGTGCCTTGCCAACAAACACAGTCCCAATGGTGGTGAACACACCAGGCAGAGCCAGGCACTGATAACGGGGTCTACAGGCAGCCCCAGGCAGAGCTAGCCATAAGCCAGGGCCAGGGTCCCCCAGGGAGCACAGCACAAAGGGAGACACAGCAGGTGCAAAGTCCATCCAACAGATAGACATAGAACAACAAGCATACAAGGGGTCCTACCAAGAGACAAGCTACACCCAGCATAGGTCCATGGTCTGTCCAGGAGGCAAAGCCAGAGGCAAGGCGAGAAGCAAGCACCCCACACCGTACCTGAGGGGAAAGCTAGGGGCACAGGGCTGAGCTTAAAGTGGCTCCAGGGATAAGGGTGTGGGTGGAGGTCCCAGGTGAGGCTGGTCAGGGCCATTTATGCCCATTAGTGTTCTCATGGACCAGATAGGGTTTGGTAGCAGTTCTCCACCATCCCATCCGGATGGAAGGTATTCCTTGGGAGAGTATCCCAGGTTGCAAATGTAGAAAAGTGACCATCTGTGCTCTCCTCTGGCTTGTACACAGATATGGAGCTTATACTCGGCTTTACGTTCTCCCCAAAGGAGGGAAATGAGGCACAAGGCAATGACATTAAACAACATAAAACATAACTGGAGCCCTGGGAGAACTGGTTACAGGGTCTGTCAGACTGAGTCACTTCCCCTGGATGTGGCACCACTGGTTGGGACCAGAAATAACTGGGCTGACAAGCCCTGGGGACAACTCCAGGGGACAGCCCTGGTGCTTGCTGGCTGGAGAATGGAGCATATGACTTAATGGGTCTTTTCTCCCTCTAATTTCTGAATGCCTTATGAAAATGTCCTGCCAGAAGTCTGCTTAAGATCATAAGCCATGCACTTCAAACTCTGAATTAGAGAGGCTTGTACATCACCGCTAGACTTTAATAATCAAGGCTCTCTGCACTAAATGATGGAAAAAGAGGACTTTATAGTGGGGCAAGTGTTTCCTGGCACTTCACACCACTGACACCACCACATTAACACAGGCATGGTCTGTAGCCAAGCACTTGAAACAAGACAGCCCTCTCAAAACACTGATGCTCCTCCACTCCCCTCTTGATGGCTCACACGTCTCCACCCTTTGCCTCTTGAAAGATGTTCTTGGGCTTGGAGGTTGTGCCTGACCTTCTCTGGACCAAGCTGACCAAGATGGCAGCTTCATTTTTGTTTGGACTTGCCTGATGACTCTGCACATTGGGTGGACAAGGTCAAGGACACCTTGGTAGTGTTGTGTTTGCAGGACAAGCTCTTCCTGCTTCTCTTTCTATCCTAGCATTGCTTGTAACGTAAATAACATCCACAGCAGCCATCTGCATCACCTCCTGTGCCACATTTGTTTCCTACTGTTCCCATTTCCCTTGTCATCTAGTATTTCTTTTCAAGGGCAACACCACAAGGCCCATAAGACAAGGTTTGAACCGAAGCGGATGCAGCTCGTGGTGATGGACCTGCATCCTGAGGGTTATGCAAGAGGATTTCAACCTTTGCCTCCCTGCTCTGGAGAGCAGAGATAATTTGGTTCTGACCCAGCAGCTGCAAGTTGAAGGGGACAGAGCCAAAGCAGGAAGAAAAAGGACATTTCTCACAGAGAACATTGTACCTATTAGCGGAAGAGTGAATGCAACCATGCACCCACAGAGAGGACAGAAAATTTCAGGGAAGTGAAACCTTTGCAGAAGAAAGAGCTAGCTGTACACATTGTTTAGACAGGAAAAATCAGAGCACAGACTTCTTTTCAAGCTCATTATGCAGATCTGCAGGCATGCTGCCGCTCCTTTGTACCAGTGCAGCATGGGGGGCTCTGCTGGCATGGGGAAGGGGCTTTTGGGGACAAAGCCTAGGGAGAAGGTAGGGCTGCTGGAAGTCGAGGATGACCTTGAATAAGGATACACTGGCTACAAGAAAAAGTAGGCCAAGTGGCAGAAGGAAGAAGTCTGTGAAAGAGTTTTTGGGAGAAGAGCAATGGGAGCAGGAAAGCAAGAAGTTTAAGAGCTGCTAAACCCCTACGGGAACGACGATACCAGAGTGGCCACAGGAGTGGGGCGGTGGGCTTGTTGGGGATTCCAGCCTCCAGCTTCACCATCCTCACCAGGTCTTCTCCTTGCAAATCCTAAACACCCAAGACATGAGACAGCATGAAAACCTCACCCCATTAACCAAAAGGGTATGTTTCCTTCCCTCGTGGGGACAGGGAAAGGCTTTGCAAACATGGAGTAAATCAACATCCTGACAGCTGAGAAATGAGTCTGACGACCCTTTTGAAGGAGGTGCTGGGAGGAAAGCTCGCAATGGCTACCTGTTCCACAGGCTTTGGTGGCCTCACCTTTTTTTTAATTAAGAAAACAAAAAAGAAGCCACTTCTAACATTCCCAAGACATTTACTGAGAGATCCCACACAACTCTTTCAACCATCTCCTTCCTGAACAACCGAGAGAGCTAACTCAACCCAGAGCTCCTGGTCTCTAGGAAAATGCTCTGGGGTGCGACACTTCACCCCAGTCTTGCACATCCCTCATCCCCCAGGGCACATGCACACCCTGGTGCATCTCCTGTCCCCCGTTCCCCACATATCCTTCCCAGTTCCCCCTTCTGCTGCTCTGTGCATGCATGTCCTGTCCCCTCCTGGACCACCAACGGCAAATGCTTTTGGGTTGAGCTCAAACACTCACTTTACTCAAACCAAACACGGTGGAACTGATGTTTTATCCAAATTCAATTCTTAACACTGCTTAATAGGTTTAACTAGAGAGGTATTTTTAAATGGATTTCATTTAAACCTGTACAAATCCTCACACAGCCTCTCTTCAATCTGTTCAAGTCTGCCTCACAGCAATTAAACTTAATTACTGAATTAAAGTGAATCAGCATAAACCAGATCGGAATCAGTCTACAATGCCTATACAGCAGATTCTGTGGGATTAATTTAAAAATAACTGAAAAAACATACTAGTAAAAATTGTGTGACACTGAGTGGGGACATGTCCCAAAAACATTGGCCCTCACTGTTGCTAGTAAATAAGCTTCTCGTTATTGCTTCATTGTCAAAGTAAATTAATAGCAAATTCTACAAATTGTCACACTCCAAGGGCTTGTTTCCAGTACGAGCTTTCCAAGAGCCTCCCTCTCTGTTGTTTTGTTTTATAGGGTTGGAAGACACAACGTCAGTATGCACAAAGCCACTGGAGAAAAGCAATGAAGGGATGATCATGAGAACCCCCTCTGGGTGGGATGGTCAGCACCAAGCAGGGCAGCTCGTGGCACAGCCAGGGTTTGGACCCTGGAGTTTCAGCATCCTCTTGTGCTGATGGAAAGTACACACACGTTGGCATGCACACACGCACACAAACACACACACACCCCCCAGGCTCCCATGGCCAAGGCTGTCTGGATTTGACAGACTACAAGGTCAGGACCACAGGAAGGTCTCTCCAGCCCCCATCCCTGGCTCCAACAGCAGATGCTTGCAGGAGAGGAGAGGAAAAGGGCAGGAACAGAATGAGTCTTTCCTGCTGCTTCCTCCCAGATCCCTGCAGTGTGAGGATTTGCTGAGCCAAAGGCAGTGCCTGTGTTAGCAGCAGGGACTTGAGCTCCAGTCTCTCCTGTCCCAGGGAGCACCGGAGGATGCTTCTGCTCAGCTGTCTGGGCTGCCTAAGAGATCCCTGGACACACTGAGCTTTCATTCTCTCCCTCTTGAGCTTTCATGATGTTTTGTGAAGTCTTAAACTCCTCCTAAGGCAGAATGGGATGCATTTTTAAAATCTCAGACTTTTTATGCTGTGGGAGCAGGAAAGCCAGCCGTAGCACGGCAGCACACAAGCAGCCCCTCTGCAGGCTACGCTCTCAGAGCAGTGGTAGGAAGGGAAGGAGGTGGAAGGGTTTGGTTTACCTCCTAACTCCTCTTTCTTCACCAAATGGCAGGGGGAACAGC
Source organism: Falco rusticolus (assembly GCF_015220075.1). Lineage (NCBI taxonomy): Eukaryota > Metazoa > Chordata > Aves > Falconiformes > Falconidae > Falco > Falco rusticolus. The sequence continues at coordinate 44,113,176 of NC_051195.1, forward strand.
AAAACGTACACCAGAAGCTACAAAACTGAAGTGAAGAGGTAGAGGTAAGGCAGGAAGATTTCTTACAAAAGGAAATGCAATTTCATCGTTTTGGAAGGAAGCAATAGTTTGATGGGAAATACCTACTTTTGAAATACCTCATTTCCCTTCTTCTCCATTACAAGTTGGTATTCACACATGTTTCTCCAGCTTAACCTCCCACTGTCTTAGAGTAGTTATTTTAAAGTCTGGCAGAGGCTCAGCCTGAGCTATTATTTCAACAACATTGAAAGCGTCTTGAGTAACAAGGGAAACGGTCAGGTTAGTATTATCTTCTGCTGCAGACGTACACATCTGGGAGACATTACAGCCTGAGAAAATAAAAATAAATATGTCCAGGGAGCCCATCCTGGGAATTCCTCTCATTTCAGCAAATAAGGGCTTGGTGCGCCCCAAACCCAAACCCTTCCTCCAAACTCCCCTGCGACTGCTCCTTCCACTAGTGATGAATGGGTTCATTCGGTTTAGTCTGACAGTGATTTTAAACTGTACGTGTAACGTCATCAGAGGCTGAAAATCTGAAGCTTAAACCTGATATCACTGGCGACGTGCAAGGCAAGCCAGATCCAAGGCAATATGTCCAGATGTTAGTCACTGGTGAAAGGCAACCAGAAAGAGTCTGATCGTGTGCCAGCAGCCATCTGTCACACCACGAAAAAGCACACGTTGGCTCAGGACCTCTGCGACTCCTGTTTTCCAAGTTACAATCAAAGTACCAAAAAAACCACAGGAAAGTAGCAGCAGTAAAGTAGTGAAAGGTCCTTTGTGCTTTCAGACCCAGGGGACCCCATGTTCAAACACTGGAGCTGCCCTGTTGGGTCAGACACCAGCACCTGCAAGTGCAGCTTCGTTTCTGGTAGGGGTCACAGCTGGAGGGAGCAACAGCAAACCCACCCAGCTGGCGTAAAAAGGAGTCTCAGGTTAACTCACACCCGTGCAGGCTGCACCCACGAGCATCCCCACACTGCTCACACACGAGCAGCGCCTGCGCTGTCCCCAGCTGTACACGCGTGTGCTTGCTGACCAAGATCCCCAGGAAAAATGACAGCTCAGCACAACATATTCCCTGAAGTGTCCAAACGGATCCTGCTTTGTAACCTGCTCGGCTCCAGCAGATCTACCTATGTAATGGCTCCCCCCAATGATTCAGCATGTTGCCCAGGTTTCCATTTCCATTTCCACACCATCATGGGTAAATTGATTTTCCTTTTGTACCGGTGGGGAGATGAAGCAGAGCTAATGCTGGGAGGCACCGTGAGGATATGTGAGCTGAGGTAAGTAGGATGTACATGTGCATGCCCTAGCCGAAGGGAAGTCTCAGAGAACTTGCCTGGAAGCTCTTGCCTGTCTTCTCCTGTGCCCATCCTCCCTGCTCCCTCGAGACCTTGTATGCCAAGCAGGGATCTTTTACACTCCAGCTAAAGCAATAAAAGTTGCAGCTTTTAGCCCCAGCAATCCCACAATCCAGTCCTTGCACTGACCAAATTGTTTGCTATTGTCCTCATTACAATCAAATAAATCAGAGTGTGTTTTCCCCAACCTGGCTGATTTTCACACTCAAACTCTGCTGCCAGCAGACCCCAGGGGCAGAAGACTTCAGCAGAGCTAGAGAGGAGCAGGCAAAAGGGCAACCTCCATATGAACCAGAGATATCCAGCGAGCATCTTTTCAAAGCTTTCACCTTTTGTGCGCTTGGAGGTCCTTTGCAGAGCTGCCTGCTCTGCTCCTAACATCAAGCCCTGGCAATCACAACCCTCTTGCTCTGCTGGGTCTCAGCGTATTCATGACAAATGTGTTTTATCAACCTCCCTGCAGTGGCCCAGAAGACTAATTGGCTGGGGGAACATGAGGCGGATGGATAGCTTAATTTTCCAAGCTTGATAAGAGCCAATGACTTCACTCAGGGAGAAAACATATAACGCAACTGTAAAGGTCTGGCTCAGGTCACTGCCACCGCGCTCAGCTAGGGAACACCTTGTTATTGCATCCCTGCATGAGGAGCTGGAGGATGAGCAAAGATCCTACCCAGAACTTACTGTGCCCTTGGCCTCGTGCCCTCCAGCCCCACCACATGCATAAAGCTGGCAAACTGACACTCAGATCTGTTTTGACACGTACGAACTCACAAGTTCAGGGGTGACAAGAAGCCAGAGAAGCAAACTGCAGAGACTTCGCAATGAACTCTGCCACGAGTACAAGACTCTTGGAGTCTGTGATGGTAGATCGTGCCCCAGCCAGGGGGTTGGATGCTCACTGGCATCTGCTTTCACATTTAAAGCTGTTTCCTGCCTGCCAGTCTGCAGAGAAAACATTGAAAACATCACCCTGGAGTAACCAACGGTCCCAAAGCACAGGGCAAGCGCGACAGCTACATCCGCCAGACTGGATGCACACCAGCACTCCCTGTCCCACGCGCCTGGCTTTGGAGAGAAGTTGGCACTCAGGGGAGACAGCTTGAGGGCAAAAGTCAGGGGACAGGCAGGGGACACAGGGCCGGACACAAGGCTGCCAGGGACATGCTCCCATGCTGAGCCAAGCGGGACGGGCAGAGAGCCAGGGCTCCCAGCCACGGTCTTCTGGCTGCCAGGCTCCTCCAGCCATCTGCCTGGCAGCGATGGGACTGGGGATGCTTCATGGGAGCTTGTTGAAGACTTGAGGTCCCAACTGCCAGCAGGGAAAGGCAACTCCTGTCTGCTCTTCTCAAGAGCACAGGGTCTACTGCAGGAGACTGCCTATTGCACAAGCATCTGGCAAACTTTTTATCTCTATCCAAACCCACCCTAACTCAGGGAAACTCACTCTTAGACATGCCTTCATTCAGCAAGGCCCATTTTCTGCTTTAAAGAATGGCTACAGGTCAGTGCATGGTTGACCTTAGCTAAAATACAGCCACTTCATGCTGCAATTAATCACTTCAGAGATACTGGCGTTCCCTGCAAAGTAGCAAGGGTCCCATGCTGGGACAGAGGGGACAAACCGATGCTGCTTCTGGGAGCCCATGTCTGCCACAGCCCCGGGCTGTGGTGCTGGACCTGCCTGAGCTGAGCATTGCCACCACGCCTTGCAAGTGTCTCTACCAGTTCCCATTACTCAGCACATGACTAATGCCCAACCCAAAATTAGTACCAGCGCACTTAATTAAATGGAGTTTTCCACTGCAGGCAAGTGAAGTGCACAGCGCTTTGCAGGGATCTATTTCTGCTTCCCTCACATTTGGATACTGGTGCAAGGGTCAGTGCTCAGGCTGTGACCTGGCATTAAAATTCATTTGATCCAGAGCAATGTTCTGGAGGTTTTATCGAGCTTCCACTCATTGTCTTCCACGGGGCATCTGCAGAAACAGAGCAGGAATGAGAGGAGAAAGAGAAAGAAGTACAAGAGCCTCATGTACCAGCAACAGCACAGCCTGGGGTAGAGCAGGGCAGGAGCAACAGTCCTGACCTTCAACTCATGCTCCCTTCAATGCTGCTCACAAGAATAAAGAAAAAATTAAAAATGAGTGTTTCCCAGACTAACAAGCTGATATTTCACAGCCAAAAAGCACTCTGATATTCACCTCAGGCAAAACATGTGCACATTTGTGATTCATTCCACACTCGTGGCTGCCAATTTTCCTGCACAAACGACTGAATTGTTGTGGTTTCAACCTCTACTCAATTCCTGAATGCTTCTCCAAGTTCGTTATGCTCAGTGTTTCACAGAGCTACTCACCTCCCACCTCTCCCCCTCCACTGGTATTTTTGCACCTGAAGCATCTTAGGGTGCCTGTGAGCCTTCAAGTTTCACGGCAGTCTGCTTGATGCCACGAGCTGCTGTTTTCTCAGGCATCAGGGCCACCTGCAGAGCCAGGGACCCTGAGACCCTCAAGCAAAAAGACCTCCTCTTCTTGTAAAGTCTCGCTTTACCAAAGCCTCACGGGTCAGGTTGAGCCCACGCTGCTTGAACCACAGCTCAGAAGGCTTCAGGCAAATAAACATAAATCAGGATTTCCTTCATGTGGAGAGAAGCTGTCAAACCCCAGACTGTGATGGAGGCACCGCTGGACCACCTCCGCGGAGGGCTGACCCTCCTGGAGCTCCCTCAGCAGGCATTCCTCCCACACCGCTGCCCCATGTCCCCGGGCTGAGCCTTGGCTCGCCGGGGCCCAATCCTGGGCAGAGGAGGGTTTGCAGGCAGCGAGCTTGGCCAAGGATGGGCATGGATGCTCCACAGAGAACGAAGCAGCCTCCTGCAGCTTCATCTACAGATGAGGTTGCAAGGAGGACATGGCCTCATGGCCATGGGTCAACGTCTGCAACAGCAAGCCTCTACACAAAAGCCCGTTGCTGGATGTGGAGATCTCCACCCCTGTTTTCTCCCCAGAGCTCAAAATCCTCTTCCTCCCTGTGAAAAGCATCCCATCCAGCTGGCTTGTGTCTACTCCTCTATCTTCTACTTGTAAAGTTGCATTGGAGCATCCTACCCGCTAAGAACCACTTCCCAGCTCCAGTAAGTTTTCCTTTCTTTCCATTTCTTTATTAACCTAGAGGATTTCCCAGGAAGGAAAACAGAGTTTCTTATGCAGAAGAACCCAGAGGAAAATCCCTCAGTTTTCCACCAAAAAAGAGAGAATTTTTTAAGCCTTTACTGTTCACGACAAGTAAAACTGAGAAAGGTGGCGGTCACCCACGCTCACCCATGGGTGCTGCCTCTGTGCAGCCCACCTCAGGTAAGAGTGCAGATTTTGGGAGAGCCCCAGAGTTGACGAGTCTTGTTTTAACAGCAAGGATGGATCTGCCTTTCAAAAAAATGTGCTCTTCATTCCTCCTGCTGCCTTGGAGTGGGGGAAAACACATTCATTAGAGATGCACCACTTCTGTGAACAGACAACCCTGAGAAAATGCTGGATTTGGGATGTGGGGGAGGTCTCAGGGTGAAACGAAATTGCTGGAAAGAAACTCGTGTCAAACTGAAAACTTTCCCAATATTTGAGTTAAAAAAGAAAAAAAAAAGAAAAAAGAAGGAAAATGAGTCATTTTGAGTCAGCCTAGAAATGAAAGGTTTCATCTTTGTGGATGAGTTACCGCTTTTTTATTTTCTTTTACTCAGTGCAAGTGAACTTTAGTTAACTAACACAGACAGGTGTTTGAAACTGAAAATGAAATTTTGTTTTTAAACCCCTGAGGTGTCAGCACATTTCCCCAAAAAGCTTTCTTTGCAAAACACAGGAAAACCAACTGTTTTAATGCTTTTGAATTTCACTCCCACTTCCCAATTTGAAATCATTCACCCGATTTAGACCCAGTTTCACAAGCTGTGCTCCATCTACCCCCCTTCTCACCACCAGCACCGAGCCACCAAGAGACACCTCTCTACTGGCAGCTCAGCTTCAGGCTCCACCAAGTTCATCAAGGTCCACCAAAGCCGATACCTGAGCCCACCCTCCCTCAACTTCACTGTTCCTATAGAACATCCCCACGTATAGATGCATCTTCTGGTTTAGTGCCCCAGCACCGTGTTTGATAATCTCTGTGGCAAATACTTTGCTGGATCTCTATTGCATCTCACTTGCAAATCACCTCTAGCACAAAGTACTCTGGAGGGGTGAAAAGGACCACTCCAATGACCACCTTTATAGGCAGGCACAGGTTGAAAGCCACCAGAACTCCTCTAGTCCTATGAGCTTCACCCATAACCCCCCCCTAGTATCTCTCCAGCATCACTGAAGTGAGCAGTGCGTTACGCTACTGCCCTGCACCTCTGTGTAATGATTAAAAACCAGACGAGCAGCTAGACCCATGAGCTAACTTCCCAGACTGAAAAAGAAGGGTTTGCTAAACTAAAACAAAGTACCAGGAATTATTTTTTAAGCTGCATACTGTATCCAGTATCACAGTGAGAGAAATCCTTCTGGTGGAAGGTTTCAAGGTTTCTCTTTCCGAGACGTTAAAACATTCCCAACTTGTGAAAACCAATCCTTGTCACCTGGCCTTGAATCTTACTGCCAGCAAGTAGGTTAGCCACAACACACTGCAGATCAGGGGGGCTCTACGTTGTTCCTGGCAGTGACCCCCAAAGGGTCTAGGCTTTGCAAGCTCCTGAAGAGGTGCCCAATCCTCAGCAACCTGGAGCTCTCAGCCCTGAAGCTCAAGATCTCAGCCAGTGTGGACCAGGCTCTGCAGGAAAACTGGGAGCAGGGTGAGGAAGGTAGATAGGGAAGGAAAAGGTTTATCCCGTGGAACGGGGCCGGTCATGGCAGCCTACTGGACCCATCTACACTGGCACATCTATCAAGGCACTGTGTGGAGATGCTGGAGGGGCAGGACAGCTTCAGGCATCTGCACAGCATCCCTGTGGGACAGGCAACCCCTGCGCCTTCGCACAGCTCCTGGGCCAGGGAGGGGCAGTGCCGATGTCCAGCATCCGCAGCTGACTTGGGAAAGGCAAGCCCCTGTTTCCCAACCCTAGGCTCCACCGCTTTTTCTTCCCAGGCACATGCTGAGGAAGTCCAGATCACCCCAGAACAGACGTCCAGCACAGGAACAAGCAGCAAAGCATCTGACAACAGTGCCTTTGCAGAGAGCATGGTCCCAAGGGAGGACAGGATTTAAGAAACTGGGATCCCACCAGACCTAAGTCTCCTATACTTCCAAAAACCCTCTCCACAGCTCACCTGTAAGCTCCTTAGACATGGACAACCCCCTGCCACAGCATGGCTCGGCTCCTCTATGCTCTCCCAAAAATATCCCTAATAAGAATAAATTCTGTGAAGGTACAAGTACTTCTCTGAGGCTGGTGTGCTCCAGACACCACGAGATGGTTGCTCTCACTCTCACCCTGTATTTCCTAAGGACAAGGAACATTACTTTCCTGTCTAATCCCAGCAGTACCTGCTAGATTTATCCACCAAGAGTGCTTCCAGTCTTTGCAGCACACTTCAGTCCTCCCCGAGCAGAAGAACTACATGAAGAAGCATCTTTCCTTCTTTTTTTTTGCAGTTTGGAAGCGAAGCAAACAGAAAAATCACATGAAAAGTAGAATTAGCTTCAATAGCTGTACCTTTCCCACCAAAACTTCCGCAAAATAAACTTTAAGGAATCAGTTCAGCCCTAAATACTTAATATTAATTCACTATAAAAATCTATAAAACATAAGAGCAAATCACAGATCTACAAAGTCAGTGGAGCTGTTCCCTCCCTGCTGCAGCCAAGGGGCCAGGATGCTGCCTTAAGGTGCAGGACGGTTGGGGTCAGACACCTCTTCTCCCTAAAATATTTGATTCCTACATTTCAAGAGCCTGTCCTACCCTTCTGTCATCACCACCTTAAGGCACGGCGAGCCCGATGGCACACAGCTGCATGGGTGCAATGCGGTCAGTGCCTACAAGAGCTGGGCTGTCACTGGAGGAGAGATCGGCCAGCGCCGGGCAGCTCTGTGGGTGCTAATCCCTCCTGGAGAAAGAGCAACGGACAGTTACTTTTTCACAGAAATCCACGGAGGAAGGGGACAGGGAAGGAGGGATGGCTGCCAGACCTGGGCAACACAGTGCTCAGCAGCAAACTGTCATTCAAGCTAAAGAGAAACACCCTGGTGGGGGCATGGGGGTCCTTGAGGAGCTACAGCTGAAGCTTTGCTCTGCTCGACTGCAGAAAGAGCTACAAAAGCGACAAAGCCAGGGCATTGCTTTAAACGCCACAGCAACCATCACCCTGAGACGTCATTAATCTCCTGATTACAGCACCGTGCTTTGAGCAAGCAGTTCTTGCGCTGTCTTTGATATGGCAACTGTTGATGTTACAGGCTTCAAAAAAGACATCTACTCTCCTACACGCTTAATCCACTTTTAGGCTTGAGATAAGAAGAAAAACCAACTCATTTTTCCAAGCAGAGCAACATGCATGCCTTTATGCTACGGAAAACCTTGATGCCCATCCCCTTCTTCTTGGCAGCCAACTCTCCTATACAGGCAGGCATGTAAAGCAGCAGGAATGGACCAAGACCTCACCACGCACAACCCCACCAGAAGGGCTCAGGGTGCTTATGAGCCAAAGCTTGAGCTGCATTGACCCCTGCTCTCTACAGCAATGTTTGTACGCTGGTATTAAAAAAGAGAAGGAGGAAAAAAAAAAAAAGATGGAGCAATTAATGGGAGTGGGCTGGTTCCTGGCTGGCTCAGGATGTCTCCAAGCAGGGAGGAAGGGACAAGGACAGTCCCATGCTGATCCTGCACATCAGCCAGGCTCCTGCTGTTTTATCAGGCCATTTATCTCGGTTACTTCCAGCGCTATTCTGTTTCCAATCAGCATCTCCTACCCGCTTGGCCTGGGCCCTGTGGGAATTCCAGCGAAGGCCTGAAAGGAATATAAAAATGAAACAAAAACACATTTGGGGAGATTAAAGCAGGGAAAAGGCAACTGTGTGCTGTGAAAAAGAGCAGGGTTCATTTCTCACATCTCGCTGGGTGGAGAGTGCCTGAGGCAGTGCTTTGGGGGGGGGGGCTCAGCCCCAGGATGGGGCACCCCACGGGCAGCACCAGCCAGCACCCCGACACTGCCGCCAGGTTCCAGTGGAGGAGCGATTCCACCGCTGAGGGAGCCGCGCACGTGCTGCACGTGTACTCCACCAGCACAGAGCACGCCTACAAGCCAGAGCACGTCTGTCACCGCACCGTGAGTCACAGTCACACGCGGGAGGGAGCCCAGGGCCAGGGGCCTCTCTGTCATTTCAGATTCACAAGTCCGGAGCAAATCTTAATGCAGATTATGAGAGGTGGCTTGAAAACTAGCTCTGCCATCCTCGCATTGCTTTAAAGACCCAAGCGTGCAGCGGGGACCTCCACACTTCCCAGCTCCTTCAGAAAAGGACGCTGAGAAGGGCTCCCTTGGGACAGCATTACTCCACGCTCTACCGAGCTGCAGCAGAGACGTGTTCACAACATGCTTCTGCAAACTGTTTCTGAAGGGGGAAAATAAACATAGCAAATAAAAAAAAAAAACCCCACCAGTGCACAAGTTGCTTTAATTAGGATCAGGAAGGCATTTCAGGATGAACAAACACCCCAACCACCCCCACATTGTGCTTTAGCTTCTACTTCAGAGCAGCCTTGGACTGCACAAACGGACACCTTTCTGGTGACACTGAGCCAGGAGAAGTGCTGTGGAGGACATTTAATGTTCTCCAACATGGAGAGTATCCTGGGCACTGAAAATCCAAGACCATTTCAAGGTAAAAACCACAGGACCCATAATAGAGTGGACACAGGGGCCTTGGACCCGCTGCTCTGCAGATCTGCTTTTGGTGGAGCACGCTACTTGCTGACGCAGACGAAGACTTAATGCTCCAGATGCTGGACTCATTAACAGATCTGAATCCCTCTGTAATTAAGCTTCCTGAGCCTCACAGTTATAGAGAAAAGCTTGGAAAATCTGACTGCTAACGGTTCAAACATGAAAACTTGAACGCGAAGGTTCAGAGGTGAATTTTATTTATTCTTTTAAAACTTCGTATTATTTTTATTTTTAAAGCCAGAAGTCCCTCAATCCAGCCAGAAAACCACCCAGCCCATCCACACCACCAAGAGGAAGCCGTTGTCCAGCCACCACATCCCAGCCCTGATGAAAGCTTCCATCTCCCCACGGCAGCACCCGTGCCCAGCCCCAGCCTCCCCCCCGACAGCACCAACCGCGCTCACAGCTTGGCCCCACAGATGCAAGACATGGGAACTCACGTTGCAGTGAGCCATCCTAGAGAGAAATGCATCGCCTGCCCCTGCCGACACCACCAGAGAGTGGTTCTGGGGGAGGACCAGCCCCAGTGGGACCCCCCACAACCTGATGATGACGACCCCACCTCTCCCTGCCCAAAGCACCGCCACTGCCTCACGGCGCTGCACAGTGCAGGGGTGCCCTGGCCTCCTGCCCATGGGGAGCACTTCAGGGACCTCCTGGCTCTGTGGACGGATGAACCAGCCCCAGCACCCAGATCCACCCATGGAAAAGGGGGAGTCTCTTTTCCCCTTCCCTTTGCATCGGCAGGAGAGGACCCCACCATGGTCAGGGGACAAGACACCTGGGTATCTTTGTGTCAGTCTGAAGCTCCAGACCACACCACACCATGGCTGCTGGAGGCACCGGGAAGAGATTAACGAGAACTAGCTGGTTTCCTCTTCAAAATGGCCCCTAAAAAGAGCTCCCGTTGAGCTCCCTGGCTGGGAGCCAGGAGCACACAGGAACCAAGAGGAGATCTGGCTCACTCTTCACAGGCTGGAGTCATTCTAGATCACTCCTTGCTCTGTGATGGTCAAACCCTCAATAACTTGCAATGCAGCCACCAAACCCTTTCACTGGAGGAAACGTTTTCTGAGCAACACGAAAGGAGAAGGGATGCATGGGCCACCCCTCTTCTTAGGGATCACTTTGAGGTGCAGGGCCTCCCCAACAGCAGCCACCAAGCCAGGAGCAGCACCACTCCGGGGCTGCAAAGCAAACATGTCCCAAAAGGATGAGCAGGGCAAGGGAGCCTGGAGACAAGCCACAGGCTGTGTAACATCACGGCAGCTCCACCAGCCCCACCAAGCAGCCGGGCAGCACATGCCTGCCAGATGCTTCACATTTTGGGAGGAGGGGGAGGAGAGGTTCGGAGGTCAAGGTCATGAGCGATGCCTGACTCCGTTCTTTGTGAAGGGGCCGTGCAAGGGGGAGAGGGAGCTGGGAGGAAATACCAGCCTATGTGTGTAAAAACCATCCAGAGTGGGATTGATGGCCACATTTACACACGTTTGGCTCAGGAGAGGGAGGAAGCTGCAAGGCATAGGGGTCCCTTGGCTGAAATGAAAGACTGGGGAGAAGGCAGAGCAGCACAACATGCTGGGACACCCGGGATGCTCCTTCCTGCGTTGCTTTAATGCCTCCGGGAGAGCTGCAACCTCCTAGTTTAGGATCAGTCTCCAGCTATCGATGTTTCCCTTCTCCTCCTTCCCTTCTTTGTGGGAAAATTCCCACACACTGACAAGGCTTGGAGCTACCTCCATACCCTGGGACCTCCTGGAGCATGTCAGCTTCGTCTCCCCTTCCCCTTGCTCATTCAAGTATCAGTTGGCTCCTTGTACTTGAAAGAAGAAAGCTGCAGTCTCTGACGTAACCCCAGACGCTTCTTTCCAAGGCTCACGACCAAGTTAAACTAAACCAGACTACACAGACCAGAAATAAGAGCCCAGACACAAAGGAACACTTTTGGAAATGCCACTCATGCCTCCACAGGCAAATGATCACCCAGCAGTTGTCATCTCCAGGTGGCCCTTTCAGTGGCTGGGTCTAGATGGACCTGCTTCGAGAAGGGGCTGCACTCCGTGATCTCCAGAAGTCTCTTCCAACGTGAATTACGCTATGACAATCTCCTACTCCTGGATGTGGGTGATACACCTCCTGCCACTGCATGTGATATTAAACTGACTTGCAATATCTCAACAGCCATAAAACTTGATTTCTCACCAGCCCAGCTCCAGAGAGCAGCAAGCAACTACCCAGGTGACACAAGTAGCGCTTCTGGAGTACAGTCACACCCAGAACCATGACTGCCTGGTATATTTGAGATAGAAAAATATAAAATCTAAATAGTTAAATCACAAGACACGACTTCTAAGTACTGCCTTCTAAAGCATGTATGCCAGGGATGAACAGTGAGGCACCGCATTTTTGCTGTTTTAATTTAATCTTGGGTTACTTTTGCTCAGCATCCATCAAACAGTACGAAACTGGTCACTGAGCATGGGATCTGCTCCTATTTATGCATTTTCAAGACAGAAAAAAACCCCAACCACCCAAACCACTGTGATCTGGTGTCCTACAAAGAACATGCCAAAGCAGATCTCCAGCTTAACTCCTACTTTAACACCAACAGCTGTGGCTGAATTTGGAAAAACATCTTTTCCTTTAGGAAAAACATCTCATCTGGATTTAAAGTCCTACCAGCAACTGAAACCTGACCACAACCCAACTTTGAGGTAGGCCAGCAGCAACTCGAATAATGTATACAATCAACATATGGGTTATTACAGCTAACGTGGGAGGTTAAAATTAAAACCATCAGAGCTGTGGAAGAAAATTAACAGCACTTTTACTGCAGAAGGTATAGGATTCCCCAAAGTCTACTCATTTGGAGAGGAAAATCATGAGAGAGGCATTATAAAATGAACCCATTAATAAGGATTCAGAAAATTGCCTACCCTGAGCAGGCGCCTGATCTCCTTAGAAAGACCCACCAAAGGAAGGTTTTGCTCAAAGCAAGTTTAGCAGCTTAAAGGTTTATCCTGCAAAGGAGGGAAACATCGGGGACCTCCGCCGTTAAAGCACGGCTTTGCAAGACCTGCCTAGCCTGAGCAGGGTGATTTTCGCTTCCATGAGCCACAGACACACAGGGAGCTGGGCACCGCTGTGGCTCATCCTCAGCAAGCTGGGATCAGCAGCTCTTCCTGGGGGCTGGGAGCAAGTCAGGGGTGAGCAGCCAGCCCAGGAACCCCCACCTTTCGTCCACGTTCAAGTCAGCCAAGGGAGCAGGGGCAAGCACTGACCTGCCTGACAACTGCAGCATCCAGTTTATAGCCATCAAAGTGGACTTCAGCCCTGAGGGATTTAACGCCAAAAGCCGTTTCAGACTGTATGGCAACTAGAAAACACCTGGCGGTGACGTACAGCTGGGAGTGTGTGTGTGTGTGTTAAACACATGCTCACCCTCATGCATTTCCCACTGGCAAGGGAGAAGGAGCACTTTCCTCCTCTGTACCAGCCGAAGCAGCAGGTCTGGGGCAGCTGCGAGCTGCTTTGCTTTTGTCTCTGCAACAGAGCACATCAGTGGGAAGGCTGGGGATAATTTCCAGCTGCCTATGGAGCATGGGAGGGCTCAGCACAGGATCTACAATCTCCCCAAGGCTGATGTCTTGCTCAAACACTCCTGTGTGAGGAGCTCAGGCCCTTCCCTCCTCCCAGATGAGTACAAAACCTTGCAGTTATTGACATGAAACAGGAACAAATAGTGCAATTTTTCATTTAAGTTGTGGTAGGGAGCTCAGGGCTCGGTTGTCTGGCTTTGCTCTGAGGCCACAAGGCAGAAACACAATCTTCATGGAATCAAACCAGACCTCTGCATGTGCTGCCAGGAATGAAGGTTCCTACACCAACCACCCTGTCCTGGAAGAAAGCGAGACCCCACAACCAGCTGATAGTGGCCACTGAGTTCCTGCAAAATCTCTGGCACTCACACCACAAAGCATCTCTGTGCCACGGTGCTGGCTGCGTTCAACCCTCTGTTACAGAATCCATGGGGAAAACACCAGACAGGCACCAAGGAGCTGGCTAGACCCAGGCACAGGCAGGAGTTTCCAAGGGATGTGGGACAGTGAGGCCATCCTACCAAAAAGCTGTTCTTTAAGTCACTCAAACTTTACATACAGAGTGTGCATCCACTGTTTTTCTCTCTTTCTCCCTCTTTCTTTGCAGTTCAGTTAAATCTCTGCATCCGTGTCCCCTAGTCACTGGCCAGGACAAGGAGGACCATGTGGCATGATGGAGACTAGGTCTGTCTCCTCTCACTTCTCTCACCCAAATCTTTTAGTTTGTCACCTTCAAAATTAAAACAGCTGAAATGCTCCAGTAAGGGGAAAAGGAAAAAAAAAGAAGAAGAAAAAAAATCACAGGGATTGTTAAAAATCTGCTCACACAAAGCTCGCTGCCGGAAAGTGAGATCTAACTTCAAAACCCCTCTGCATCGCTAATGACCTTTTAATAGCTCTCATTACAGAACATCTCACTCAGGCCTGGTACATTCCCACCTGCCAAAACAAAGACCAGCATTTCCACGGGCAAAACCCAGCTGTTTAATTGATCCATTTGAGGGCTTTAAGAAAATATTAATAAGGCAACTCTTTCAAACCAAAGGTTTCACTTCTGTGCAGCAGATGCCTTCATTGGATGGCAACTCATTTAACCTGCCTCTTCAGTAAAGCATTTCCCACTCCCAGTGGAAGCTACCAGGAAAATGTGGCTTAGAAACAAAGGCTCAGCAGCCGCAAAGCAGAAAAAGTAATAACAAAATTTACCTTTTTCACTCTGAACAGCCATACTTAACCTGTAGCATGTACTCATACTCAATCTTAAGTATACACACACTTAATTGTTAGTACAGAGGCATAGAAATGCCCCATAACACACCAGGTCTGGGTCCCACATACAGAATACCCCAATAAATTCTCCTCACCCCCCACCCTCACCCTACGACTCCAAGGTCTTCATGCCTGGGGTTACTTTGAATACCTCTTCCAATTTACAGTTTTCAGGGGTGAGTTGTGTCACCCTCAGCTCTTGCACTGCAACATGGCATTTCTCCCCAGCTGGTGGGATTTGCTCCAAGCAAGCCCATCAACTCCCGTGTTTCTCCATTCTAAACCAGAGCGCTCTGCTGAAACTGCAATGGCATAAATGTTGGCACTGACAGGAGTAGCGAGAGAGGGAATGCATAAGGATGAGACACAGCAAGCTGGCAAAAAAACAGCACTGCTTCAAAACATCATGTCTAGCAGGTTTAAAAAAACAAGAGAGAAAGAGAGGAGCTAATGGAACATTGCTGCCTGGCTGCATTTCGTCTTGCAAAGAGATGTCAGCTCAGAGCCTTCACAGAAAGAGGTCCGGACACCAGGCATTTAGCAACCACCCCAGAATGAGGGAGGGATACTAGACCAGCTTCTCCCATCAAAACCATCCAGGTGAGCTGGTGTGGAAGACCCCCTGCCCTTCTCTGCACTAAACCATCCTCCCACCATGACCTCCTGGTTTTCATTGCCAGCTCTAAACGGTTGCTGCTGCGGTAAGGATCAGCTGCATCCTCCTGCAGAGCTGCAGTATAGCAGCAGGAGAGATTATCCCTACATCTGTCACGGGTGAGTTCGGGACTGAAGTGCTTTAAGATGTCTCTGCAATGTATTACCTACATGCTTCTCCTATTTCTCCAAGTCCCGATGGAAATATTTTATGTCTTATCTCAATGTATCAACTTACACCCATCTTCTGCAACTGGGGAAGCATACCCCTGCATAATGCTAGTCGTGAGGGTAGTCAGCTTTCAACAAATAAAAGTTGATTATCTTTCTTTAAGATAATAGAAACTACTATTTGAATGATTTTAGAAGACAAAAAAATAAAAATAAAAATTGATTTTCATTTGCACTCTGGTGAAAATAACAAAAATCAACTGTTTTCCCTGGGGTAAATCTGTTTGACCTGTGCCCAACCCCTATAATTTCCCCACAGCAAGTGCAGAAGGGGACGGACTGCACACCTGCCATATGGAGTCACCACACACAAGCAGGAACACCACGTGTTGCAGCAGCAGGTCCCATCCGCAGGGCTGAGCCCCTACCACTAAGCAGAGTTCTCAAGTGACAATAAATGCAGATTATGGGACTCCTTAGAGCAGGACAGAAGGCTATATGCCCATGGAAAGATTCCCGCCACCCTGGGAATGAGCTTACACCCCATGGTGTTGTGCTTCAGCCTCAGCCCACGACTCTGCTCTCGGCAGCAGCATCTCCTGCCCAGATTTTTTCAGTGGCAGGAAGGTTACTGGGACACTGAATGGCAAATGCCCAGCCTCTGGGAAAAGCACCACACGAACTGCCCAAAGCAGGGCCAGAAGCCGTGAGGGTGACACGAGCTACAGGAGGTTTGGCCCTTTCTTTCCACCAGACGCATTGCCCCAACTCATCCCCAGCACCAAATCTGCGCATTAGCTCTTTGTTACCCTGCGAGACTGTCCGGGGAAATATGTGAAGCACCTTATGCAAGTGGCTGCAGCAATATTTCAGAGTTCACCCTTTGGGGCAGCAGGGGCGAGCGAAGCTCAGCCCTCCCCAGCCTGGTGAGCCCCCGGCGCTCAGCAACTCCAGCAGACATGAGAAATCCCAGCCTAGGGAGACGCCAGTATTTCCACCGCTGCCTCCACGCGTGGTTATGATCAGGCACTGAAATACCCCTGCTCCATCTGTCTGGTTTCAGAGCAGAGAAAAAATGCGTGGAGCTAGGAAGGAGAAGGGGAAGGAATGTCTTAAAGTCACCAGGCAGTTCACTGAGGCGTTTTCGATAAAAAAGGAATTCTGACATTCTTCCCAAGTGAAACAATTTGAACGAGATATTTGGAAATGGACTATCTTATTTCAGTTGGAGGGAGCTTAGTATTGACCTGCATCGCCTTGCAGAGCTGTGTTAGTTCCCAGGATGAACGGACCCACTCTCTTGGACTGGGATGGGGAAGGAGAAGCAGGGTGGGATGACAGATCCCGAGGAAAGGAGACTTCCTATCACCTGAGGTGTGCAGCCACTGCTCCAAGCTGGAAGGGGTAACTGGTTTTACTGGGGTTAAACTGCTCCGCAGTGAAATATCCTATTTTCGTTTTCTCAATGGAAAAGCTACAAATTATTCTAAGGGAAAATTTTATGTAGGAAAATCTCAGCATCTCAAGTGCCGAAAGTGCATTTTCGTGTTGCAAACACACTGGAAAGACATGGGGAAAAATGTTTCCAGCCAGCTCTGATGTTTGGGGCCAGATTCCCTTCCCAACACATCTCCATTTTCTGCCAGTTTTTTTACTAATCACTCCCATCTTTCAAATAATGAACTAATTTATGAAGAACTTGACTGTGTAAAAAAAAAAAAAAAAAAAAAAGCAAGCAGTAACAATGCCCTTGTGGGCCAAGCTGCCATGGGAGATGCTATGCATGCTCAGATCAGCACAGGCATTTTTCAGACAGAGTCTAGTACAAGCATCTTTCCAATTTTAGGTACACCCCGATCCCAAAGGGCATCACACCTCTAGAAAACCCCAGCTGCCTCCCTTTGCCTTGGGAGCCACAAAGCTGCATGGTCTGCACTAACACCTTCCCTTTTTTAAAAAACAAAAGGAAAAGGACAGTAAGCCTAAAAAGAAAGCCATGTGTCTAGAAAGGGTCAATTACTTCTTGCTCCTCATTGCAGACACTGAGAGGGACCTGGAGGAGAAGCACCTGAGGATGAACCTGCTCCGGGCAGGACGATGCAGTGTTAACAGAGGGGTATTTGTGCTAACGCCAGTGTGAAGCTTCTGAGAAAGTCTTGTGCAAACTGACTGCTTGGCGAAGCCCTTAATGCGCTCGGTTATTCAATAATGCACAGCAGCTCCAGTGAGCTTGTGCTCATCACCCAGTGAAGGCTGGAGCCTTCCCTGAGCCCCAGTTCTGGAAGCCATGGGAATTGGGCAGAAACTCCCCTTCTGCTCTAAAAAGCGGATTGATGAACCTTCTTCCTGCAGAAATAAGCACAGAAGCGTGTATCTATGTCTTGATATTCAGGAAAGAATTATTGGGTCCCTTGACAAACTCTTAAAATGTTTTGGACTGGCAACACTGGCAGAAAGACTTGACAACTTGCAGCATTGAAAAGGACGCCAGGGTGAAGAGCAGTTTTGGCGCAGCCATCGCCGCTCACTTGCTGCCCGTGGCGACTGGGAACCAAGCACAACTGCTCCCCCACTGCACTGCACAGCTTGGCTGAACGGCCTCAGAAGCCCTCCCCAAACCCCAAGCAGACCAGCCCGGGCTGAAACCTCATTAATTAACCACCCCTTTACACTCTTCTCCGGGGAGTGAACCCCCATGGAAAGGCAGAAGGGGGGGCTCCACAAGCAGCTCCGCATTTACCTTCCCCAACAAAAACTCCTGCAGCAAGAATTCCCCACTGCAGCTCCCATGAGCTTTAGAGGAGGAACCAAGGCAAATTTTAGGGCTTGCAACAGGGTGATGGCCTTGGCAGGCTGTTGTGGAGCACATCATCCAGCCCTGGCCACCAAGCAGCTGATGGGAGGGGAGGCAGAAAATAGAGAGGGCTTTGAAGATGATCAAGGGGCTGGAGAACCTGCCTGTGAGGAGAGACTGAAACAGTTGGGTCTGTCCTTCCTGGAGAAGGAAGCTGGCCACAGTGCACCTGCATCCTCCTGCATGCCGGGGGGACACCTGCAGAAGGCATCAGGGCTGCTGGAAGTGAGCAGGGAAGGGGAAGTGCCAGAGGCAGCTTTGCTCATGGAGAGCCATCGTGTCACCTTGGGTCTCCTTGCCCCTTCCCAAATGCTGTCCCCCAGCAGGCACCTTGGGCAGGGAGGAGCAGGAAAAGATACCAGGGAAAACAAATCCATCTCATCACAGCAAATACTGCTGCTCCGTCCTGCAGAGACGCTGCAAGCTGTCTGTGAAACCACTGTGGCAAAGAAACAAGGAGACTCATGGTCACAGGGCAAGGGGCTGCTGCAGCCCCCATCCCGCTGTCTGCATCCCATCAACCCAGCCAGCACCAACAGCTGCGCGCCCGGGCACCCTTGTCCCCAGCAGCACCAGGATCAGCCTGATGTGACCTGAGGTGGCCTTTAACCCTGCAGGAATTACACTGCCAGGAAGGATGGGAGAGCTAGGCAAAGTTCCATGTGGGTAATTAGTGCTGCACTAATTGCCATCATTGTGGGACAGAGACGCACTGTCAAGCTTGACGTGCCCTAAACAGAAGCTGATTTTTGTCACTGTGTTGCTCCCTTGAGTTCTGGGAGTGGGAAAGGCAGGGGAAGAGGTTGCTTAAGTCTTAGAGAGGTTTTTTTCTTAATTGATGACCACAAGGGAGCAAAGCTTTTCAGCTGACTGCTCTGTCACAGGGGCTGCAGGTTGAATTAAGCCTTTGCACAATGAAGGAACAACAGGGACAAGGAGTCCCTTTGCCACAGCTGGTGATCAGGAAGCACTTCCCCCTGCCAATGCCTCCGTCTGCCCCCAGTGAAGCAGAGCCCATGGCAGCACCAGATCTCACTGTGCTGCTACACCCCATGATGCAGCCCGCAGAGCCAAGGATGGTCAGCCTCTCGCTGAGCTCTCCCACGCTTGCTGTGCGCTGTGAAGGAAGGGGACAGACCCAACCTGGCTCATTTAAAAATAGGGAGCAAAGGACATGAAAAAAAATAGCCCACAAACCATGCTATGGGATAGTAGGTAGGGGCGAACAGCCACCTGTTCTCTTTCTAGCTGAAGGAAAGGAGGTTTCTGTGCTCGCACCTGTCCCCTGAAACGCTGCTGCGGTTGGCAGGCAGGAGCATAGAGAGACCCTTTCCCTGCCTGCCTGGGCAAGAGCTGCCCCACCAGCACAGACCCTCCCAGCCGCCAGGGCATCCCTGCAGAGGAGGGCTCCTTCCTCACACCCTGTGGAGCCAAGCCCCAAGCCTGCACCCAGCTATGACCCTGAGGACCGAGCCCCCAGCACCCAAGAGTCCCCACCAGCTATGTGATATCCACCTCTCCAAAGGGGCTCCTGAGCCTTCCTTCCCAAAGAAGCCTCAAAAAACCCAAACCCCCAGAGGAACGAATGACCCCCCACACCACAGTGATCAGTGGATCAGCTCTTCTCCTTGGAGGCTCAGCCCTAACCGTTCGCAGCTACTGT
Source organism: Falco rusticolus (assembly GCF_015220075.1). NCBI lineage: Eukaryota > Metazoa > Chordata > Aves > Falconiformes > Falconidae > Falco > Falco rusticolus. The sequence goes on from NC_051195.1 coordinate 44,132,691, forward strand.
GGTTGTGGTAGTGGTAGCACAGCCAGCATCCCTTGCCCACACAGGCTTAACACCAGCCCATGGCCCCACAATGACTACAGGGTTTGTGAAAGAGAAGATTAATGTTGTGGATATATATAGCACATACTGAACATAGACAAAGAGCTCTGGCTTCCTCGCCCAGCGGTGGAAATTTACGTCAGCCCCCACGGCACAGCCAGGACCTCAACCAGGAGCAGATGGCAGTTCCCCCTGCGAGAAATCAGGAGCCTTTTGGGAGCCTGCCGGAGGCAAGTGGTGGGGAGAGCCACCCCGAGCTGCTTCTCACACCAGACCCTGCATCCACCCCCCAGGACCCCTCCACCTTGCTGGAAGCAAACTTAAAACCAGTCTGGCTTAGTCTTGGCTTGAGCGCCAGGAGCTGGAGCTGCTTGCCGGCACCAGGCTTTGCCCGGGAGAGCAGCGAGGCTCCTGTCAGTATTTCAACAAGAGCAGGCCCCAGTTTAGGCGTAACAGTGCACAGCCCAGTTCAAACTGTTTATTTTTCCACAGGTGTGATGCTTCTATCATCCAGCTCAACTTCCTGGTAAGTTTATGTAATTGTAAACCTGCAGCATACAGGCTATCCATTCTCCTTCTCCTCTAGAAAAACCTTCCCCTAAGAAAGAGCACTTATGCACCCTTGAAGCCCTTTCTCAGTACATTAGAGCTGAAATGTAATGATTTCCACCCATTACGTGCAAAAAAATAGAGGTGCAAGCAGCATGAGCATCCCTGGTGCCAAGGCAGGTGGTGGCACGCATGGGGACATGGGCTGCCAAGTGCCAGAGCCCACCCAGGGCCGCATCCAGACCTGCTGGCGCAGAGAAGGTGGGCACTTAAAAAAAATAAATCGACAGGGAGAGAGAGTTTTTAGAAAATTAGGTTCTGTATGGCCCATTGCTCATGGAAAGGTTTAAGATTTTATGAGTTGGTCTAATCTGGAAGGATTTCTCATGGGGCTGCTGCCAAACTTCAAGTTTGTGCTCCAGCTTACAGGAATACAAATACACACTGAAGACAGGGATCCTGGGAATTGCTGGACAGTTTTGGCTGAAATTTTTCAAATAATTCAGCATGAGACAGACATATAACAGAAAGACTCTTCAATCCAAACAGTTCAAGTTCGGCAAAGTCAAACACCACAACAAAAAGCATCATCACAGCAGCTGTCAGGATACAGCAGCCCAAGGACCGGTACCAGCTCTGTGCATGCACACCCCCAGTGTCCCTGCACCCCGGGGTCCCGTCCCTTACGGCTTTGCCATAAGCATAGTGTGTCACCATCACCTCAGGAAGAAAGCAGTAGCAGGTGGGATGGCAGCATTTAGAGGGGGCAGTGTGAAAACCTCCAGCGTATGCCACATCCTGAAATGCAGTGTCATGTCCCAGGTCAGTGCCTTCTCCTCCAGACATATCAGAGGAAATTGGGGCCACATCCAGGCTGGGGTTCCCCAAACACCCAAGCCAGCACTGAGGGTGGTGCAAGGGGGGATACAACCCAGCAACCAAGAGTTAACAAGTGCAAGTGATGGCATTTGTGCCACCTGTATTTGTCCGAGGGAAAGCAGCAAGGGCTCCTGCCTCTACCCACCTCCTTCCAATTCCTGGACAAAGGAACAGGAAGATTTTAGGGTGGAAAAGGGCTCTTTCATCCAGCAGGTACAGCTGGAAACTGATGCCCAGCAAACTCAGACTTCAGATGAGGGGGGTGTTTTTCAGCTGCAAGGGCAACCTCCCACTGCAGCTCACCTGGGAACACCAGCTTTGCCATCGCTCCAAGCCTCCATGCTACGATGGGACAACTTTCACATCACATGGGAAAACAGAGGCACTCCTTCAGGCCCGGCCAAAAACCACCACACCAAATTCTCCAGGTTTTGCTTCTTCTTTTTGCAGGGGAGTTGAGCAGACCGACCACCTCACCACTGCAGCAACCCTGCATCCATCCTTCCAGCCCCCTTCGAATGGACCCAAAGCACAACAAGGCCAGGCTGGCTCTCCCCTCCATCCTTTGGTGCAGAAAACCTTGGCTAAGAGGATCACACGAAGGACCTCTGAGATAAAAGCTGCATTGTAAAAATATACTGGCGGGGTCTGTCTGGGGGCCCTTGTAACTCCTACAAGCTCTGAAGTTTTAATCGTTCATTCTCGGCCTTCACAGGGGCAAACAGCCACAGGGGAAGGCTGCACAGATGCTCTCTGTGATGGGGATAGGGGCAGTGACCCCTGTATTTATGCCATTTTAAATGCACAGTTTAGGATCTTGTGAAAGGGGAAAAAAACCAAAACCCATATAATTGCCTAATTGAGGACTCCATAGTAATGTGCATGCACTGGAGGGTTAAGTGCAGATGATATGAAGACTCCAAATGTGGTATTTCTGAATTTTTAAGCAATTTGACTTGAAACTAGTTAAGACTACCATCATTTTTATATACATACACATGCATGCACACAGATGTGATCTATAAAGTATACGCTACTATACATACACAAACAGTACTAACACACCACAATTTATGTATGATTTTGCTTATTTATGTTAGGTTACACATTTAGTTCACAAAGTCCACACACACATCCTAATTACAAGCACCCGATAGCATAAGACACCAGATTTGTGGAGCCTTGCTCCGCAACGCTGTATTTGACATTTTGGAGTACCAGACCTCCAGGAGGATAATTTACTGAAAGACTACTTTCACCAACCCTCGAGCAAGAAATACCATCTGCAGGAGCCAAGCGTTGCATTTGCAGATGCATCCCTTAATTAAGCAGATTTTAATTGGGTGACTCTAAGCTTTAATTAATGGCAAATTGTTCATGCACATTCGTTTTTGGGTCACGTTCCCAGACGGGATTTTTCTGGGTTGATTTGGGGAGTTTTGTGGGGCCGGGTTGCAATTATGGTTATTGCACTTCATGGGGGGAAAAAACAGCTCTCAGGGGCCCTGGAGCCACTGGACTCCCACTACCCCAAGGAGGTTTACCCATTTTCCCCTCCTTCTTAAACACAGCATCCCCTGAACAGCGGGTTGAGCTCAGCAAAGCCCCAGAGACACCCGTGTTGTGTCTGCTGGTGCCAGCACATCTGGGCACCAGGAACATGGAGGGGGGATGCTCAGAGGCAGCTAGGGCTCGTGCAACCCCACAGCACCCCAAACTCAGAGAAATGCGGCCAGTGCCACCTTGCCCCCACCTTCACAGACCCACGGTGCTGCGAAGCATCTCACTCAGGAATTGTTACAGCTGAAACAATGGAAAAACAGGTGCAAGCTCAGTTCTTCAGCCTTGGGGCTTTACCTACCCTGCACAATGTGCCATGCACACCAGCTCGCACAACAGCAGCAGTGATCGCAGGGAGATCAGGTCCCACCTGCTGCCTTATAATGGTCCCCTAAAAAAAATATAAAAATCCTCTCCACCATTTCCACACCAGCTTACAGCTCTGGGTGGTGCATGGAATAGAGCTCAAGGGATGGATTTGATTCAGCACAAACAGTTTGCTTAAAGGGCATGGGTGTGCTCTGAGGGAACAGATGCATGGAGACCCCATTCCCAGAGTACTGGAGTCAATTCCCACCCATTTCTGGTGCCCTCACACCTCCTGAGATCATCAGCAAACATCCTTTTGGTAACAGCTACAACCACCACAAACAGCAACAGCCCCATTTCCCTCCCAGATGGATTCACCTCCTGCTTTTACAACCCAAAGCCCCAGCTGGGGCTTATGAACTTATAAACTGACCTCGCCCAAGCCCAACCCATGCAAACCACTCTTCCACCCTGACACAAGGGAGGAGATGGTGCCACCCCCATGACAGCGATACTGCCGAAATACCAGCTGCTTGCTATCCCAACACAAGCAGAGAACCAGGAGGCATCAACAAATCATCTGACTCAGCTGGGGACAGGAAAGAAGACAGATCCTAATTTCCTAATGGATCCATCTAAGAACTGAATCTTAATTTTTTTCCAGTCCTAAGGTGCCGCAGATGCTGCACGGCATGCCCTCTCCTCCGCATGGAGCAGAGAGAACATGCAACCTCAACAAGGTCTTACCAGCTTTGCACACCAACTAACCGCTGCCTGAAGTCATTAGCTGCTCTCCTTGGGCGCTCATTCCCTGCTTCAATTATTCCCCACTTGCTCTGGGCTCAGCATGCAAAGCACCCGGCCAGCCACAGGCCACTGCTCCAGCTTGCAAAGCCAAGCCCAGCTCCGAGGGCAGGAAGGCCAGCCAGGCTCCGCAGCCCCCAGCTCCCCATCCACCTCCTGGAGGGTATATGCTGCAGCTGTGCTGCTCAGGCCATCCCCGGAGCAAACTGCACCATCAGCAGGGACCGGCTGAAGAACAAGAACCTCGGCCACAAAGAACTGTCTTGTTTTACACCAGTGCCTGAGAAGCCCACACATTTGAAGGACAGTGCCCCCTTGCCCAGCAGAATCCACAATAAGACCTGAAAGCCTGCCGAAGCTTGTGACCTTTGCCAGCCCAGGCAGCAGTGATCAGAGGGTAAAGCCACACACCTGGACAACGCTCAGTCAAATCTTCCTCAGGGCTGCCCCATGACCCAAAGGAAATAAACCCTTATAACGAGCATGTGGCTTCCTAATGCTGCTACAGCCAACCGGCACTTCCAGCTCTCCCCATCCCTGCTGTGCCCAGGGAGACGCCAGGCTGCAGACACCCCTCTCTGCCCTCTCCCTTGCTCCCCACGCAGCCCAATACCCTCACGGGAGTTACCACCTCCCACGTTCCTCAATTCAACCCCAGTCCCCTGCACCGTATTCCCACTTGGATTTTGCTCCAGTCCCAGCCCCTGGAACACAAGTCCCAGCTCAGTTTCTCAGGCTGTGAACTGCTTGTTTCTGAGCCAAGGTTCAAGTGGAGTTAAGCTCTAGTGAGATAAATCAGTGGTTTCCCTCTCAGAAACACATTCCCACCAATGCAGCCATACTGAAGCCTCCGGCACACTCAGACACAGATGGGTTTGGGCAGGGGGTTGCGCAGTGGACAGGAGCATGGGGTCACTGCCTCTGACCGGGACCCATACGTGTTAGCACAGTGCAAATGCAACCACAAACGTCGGTGCTTCCTTCAAAATAAACATCCTTCTCTACAGTCACTTTATTAAAGTATTTGTCATGCCCCGCACAGCTCAGCACTTTCCAGGGAAAAGCCCCAGCCCTGTGCACCAAACTTTGGGAACAGCTTGTTTGTCATTTTCATGAGACAAACCAGCCCCGTGGCCCATTCCATAGGGTGAGGGGCCTGAAACCCCCTGTGCCTGCCCCAGGTGGGAGCCGGCTGGGGGCTCCTGCCACAGGGAGGGGCAGGACTTCTCATACCCAAAAGTTTCATGAAAAGTTTCATGACTCAGTGACTGGCCGCAGCGGGGAAAGAGGAGGGACATGGGGACGTGCTGCAGTGCCCCAGATAGAAGAATAGCTCCAGCTGTGGCACACACAAGCCCATTATGTTATATTACACATCGGAGAAGCCATGCACAAGCTCCAGCAAGTCTGGCTGCTCTGCTCCTGCAAGAAGAGGGACACCTTCCCTTGGAAAGCAGGGACACCGTGCCCTGCTCCAGCCCTGCCGCCGAGACCCTTATGCCACACTGAGCCCCCCAAAGAGAGCCCTTCCCAGCGCCTGGAGGGGGGCAGCCCCCCGCAGCCCCCGGGGGATGCCAGCGGCAGCTGTGGGAAGCCTTTGTGCCCTCAAAGCAAGCGCGGCCGCGATGCCGGGGCTGCAGGGGGTGGGGGTGGGGGGTGTCCCCTGCCGCATCCCCGCGGGAACCCGCTGCCGGGGGGGATCCCAGCCGCGCTGGCCGCTCCGGGGGGGGGGCCCGGCCCCGAGCCCCGGGCTAACAGTGCATCCTAGCGGGGACCGCCGCGCCCAGCAGCCCGGCCCGGGATGCCCCGAGCCGGCAGCACGCCCGTCCCCCCCGGGCCGCTGCCCAGCCCTGCCGCCCCCCGGCCCGGTGCGCTCCTACCTGCGTGCAGCCCCGAGCCCGGCTCGGGGGGCTCCAGCCCCGGGGGGCACAGCGGCAAGGCGCAGAGCAGCGCCAGCGCCAGCGCCCCGCAGCGCATCGTGCGCCCGGCGCCGGCCCCGCCGCATCCCGGCCCGGCCCCGCCGCCGGGGCAGGCACGGCCCCCCCGCCCCCGGCCCCGGCCCGCCCCGCCCCGGCCCGCCCGGCGCTGCGGGGACCCCCACACCCCGCGGGGGGGCTTCCCTCCGCCCCCTGCCCCGCACGCACTGCTGCTCCCGGGGCACAGCGCTGCAGGGGTTAACGCCCCGCACCCCAAATCAGAAGCGCTCCCAACGCCCCCCGGCGCTGCAGTGCTTGGAGAGGGGACCCCTCCCTCGGGATCCCCCCCTGCCCCACTGTGCCGGCTCGGACACACGTGCTTGTCCATCCAGCGGGTGCTGCAGGGGTTAATGACCCCCCCACACACACACGTGCTGGGTTGCCCCCCACCACGTGCTGGTTTGCACTTCATAGGGAAAGGAGACACCTCCACCACCACCCCAGCTACTCAAATAATAGTTGCTGTAAGTGTTTTCCAGAGTGCTTTGTCCCCAAAGCTGTACCCCACCCTGCTGCCTCCCCCAGGGGGGTACCCGACCCTGCTCCCACAGGGTGATGGGAACAGGGCAGCCTCCCACCGTGGCATCATGGGGTGAGTGAGGGACCCCGGCCCCCCCTCCCCCCCCCCCCTCCCCACCCCCTGAGAGCTGTACTGGTCATCTGGATTTAATGCCGCTTTCTGTACCCAGAATCTGGGCTGGTTCACCCCCTTCTTGGCATTGCATGGGTTAAATCCCCCCTCCCCCAGGTCCTGCCCAGCCCTCACACCACTGCAGGCTCCAGAGCCACAGCAGCAGCACTGCGAGCAGACACCCCAAAAGTGAGTTTCCCCAATCACCACCCCAGACAGCCCCATGCCTGCACAGCACCCAGCACGAGTGCATCCCCCTGGCAGAGCCCACTGGGCTGCACACCAAGCCCTCCAGTATCACCAGTGGCACAGTCCCTGCCACTGTAGCCACGCCAAGGCTGCTCTGCCCTGGGTGACAAACCCCTGAACGCTCCCAGAGGCCCTTGGGGGGTTATGCCTCATGCCCACTGGGGAGGTAGGCTCACTCCCAGTCCATGCTCATGTTTTCTCTGCAGCAATCACCCAGAGACCCCCAAAAAATATGGGAGCGAGGGGCTGAAGACCTGCCTGCCTGCGGGTGGAGGACCCTGCCAGAGCACAGGAGATGCTCAGACGTCCAGCGGTGTCACCTTGGCTGTCATTTTGCTCAAACACCACACCATGGCAGTGGGGAATTAGGCTTCGGTAAGCTCCATTGCTGCCTGATCTTGGCGTTCTGTGCTCAGCCGCTCCCAGGCCCTTCCCCTGCCACGCACTGACTCAGCTGGTCAAGGAAACGAAGGTCAGAGACACTCAAGGAGACATTTGTTTTGCCCCATAGAAGACTTTATTTGTCAAGAGCATGTGACACAGGCTTGGCTTTCCTTTCTTAGGTGTTGCTGAATCCTGCTGACTTCCATGGCTGTGACCTCTCCCAGCAGCACTTCTCCTGTCGCATCCCTTGGCTCTTTGCTGCTGTGGGACACGTAACCTCCTCGCAGCGCAGAGGTGCTGCCCTCCGTTACTTTCACGTGCCGCCAGCCCACTGCAGGAGAAGTTTTTTTTTAGGTGGATCAGCTGCAGAACCAGGTCTTTTAAACCAGCTCTCCACTTCATGAGGAGGGGAAAAAAACCCTTGGAAAAGTCATGCATTTATCCTGCAGCAGTCCTGTCGGCTCAGCTCAGCATCCTCTTTCTAAACATGCTCTCATTTTGCTGAATCCAGTGACGCAACCACATCCACTCCCCTCCTCAGTCTCCTGTGAGAAAAATGGGGGTTTACACCCCTGTGGGTATTTCAGACTTTTGTGCAGGAGTAGCTGGACAAGGACTGTGCCTGCTCCTCCTCCTCCTCCTCCGCTGCTTGTGCCGTGCTGGGCAGAGGAAAGGCTGCCAGAAACAAAGAAATAATAAAAAGACACAGACAAAGCCAGTGCTGGGATATTCTGTTTCAGAGCAATGACAGGGGAGATGAAGATAAAATGAATAAACTACGGTTATTGATACTGTTTTCTTTGAAAAATCACAGCCCTGCTCTGTCGGCATGTCCCAGGCTTCCTCTGTGGGCCAGGGGTCTCCGTGCTGGTCTTTCCATCAGTTCACTCGGGAGCTGGTTTGCTCAGACCGCCCTTCTCAAACAGCTCAGCACCTCCTTCATGCCCCACCTCAGGACTTCACCCCCACCAATACTTGCACAGCCTTATCAGAGCCACCCTTCCGCATCACCGTGCAGAGCTCCTCACAGCTATCGCCATACATCAGTCCCCGGCCTTTCATAATTTTCGTTATTGCTCCTCTTCTTTGAATTCCCTCCAATGAACCAATGGGTCTGCTAGGGAGATGCCAGCTTCCCTGTGGCACCTCACTAGCACCCTACCAGGAGCCTGTGGATGTAAAATTATCACGCACACATCAGTGATTTAAAACACCAAGACATGAAGGAGGCAGAGTAACCTGCAAGAGCTCAGGACCTTGTCCTCTCTTCTGCACTCGTTTGCTGCATGACCCTGGGTAATTTAGTCCCCTCGAGGCATCTCAGTTTATTTTTTTTTGTTACATGGAGATGCAAAACTAGCCTCTCTCGCAAAATACTTTGGAATGTGCTGGGGGACAGCATTGAGCTGAGGCTTATTATGGTCAGGCACTTTCTGAAAATGGTGCTTTCTACAGCTCAGAAAATATCAGGAGATCTACTCAGGGCTGATCAAGAGGGATGAATTCTGCTGGGATGAGTAATTCATCACTTTGGAGGGCACACAGGAGTCTCCAGGCACTGTCTGCACATGTGGCTGGAATGGGGAATCAGCCGGTGATGCTGGGTTTTCATGCTCCACGGAGCACAAAAAGCCAAATTCCCTAAGCACCTTGGACTCAGGTGTGTTCAGTGTCTTGCCCTGAGTTTTCTGCATCCTTAGACAAATATTTCAAGGAATGCCCCTCAAAGAGTGGCAAGGGGAGATGAACCAGCCTTTTTCCATTTTTTGTTTCCCTAGAAAGTACAAAAAGCCTGAAAATGCTACCCCCTAATGCGAGAACAAAGCATGGGAGTGCTGTCCTCAGAAATACTGATCCAGATTGTATCCGCAGGGCTGGGAGTGGAGATCTAGGGAACAGAAATACAGCGGTCTCTGCTAGCAAGATGTGCCGCTGAGGGGAAGAGACCTGATGCAAACTCACTCACAGCAGCTTTTCATGAATGTTGTCACACCGGCCATGAGGACCAGGCAGCGCTGGGGCCAAGGTACAAAAATAGAGCCGTTTTGTGGAGTTCAGCTGGACCCAAACCCTGCAAAGCAAAGCCAGGTGTTTCAGCTCCAGTGTCTAAGATGTGGGAGATGCTCTGAGTGTGGCAGCAGGGATCCCAGCTGCTCCAGCTCCTTCAGCCCAGGGCTTAGGCAGTCCCTGTAGAAGCTGTGGGGTGCATTGCTGCCTTGGTCTCACGGACCAAAAGAATACAACTGAAACAGGTCAAAAGAAATTTAAAAAAAAAAAAAAGGGGGGGGGGGGGCAGAAAACCATCAAAAGGCTTTACGGATTTAAAAACACATATGGGATTGTAAACTGGGTTTGGAGCTCCTGTGTGACACACATCTGGAGGGGAGAGGTTGCTCATCTGGTCCTCCAGGCAGATTCCAGCTCCCCAGATGGTTGTGGTGGAGCAAATGCCACGGGGTCTCTGCTGAAGTTGGGATGCACAAACCTTCCCTTGTACACTGCTCAGACACATTAAGAAATCCATTTTGCGTGCTTGTTTGGGATATCTCAAAAAGGTAATAAAAATCCTACTTTTCTCCCCTGTGCTCCCCTGTCACCCTGCCCAAGAAACCCAAACCCTGCACAGACTAGACTGCAAGTCAAGAGAAGTTCTTCTGCTCAAAACTTCACTAATAATGTATTGTGTGACCTCAAGCAAAACAATTTTCTTCCCATGTTACAGCCTGACCTGTGATCAGGAAGTTAAGGACCTTTCCCTTGCGTTTCACACCATGCCCAAGTCTCAGGTGGGACCTGGGGTGGTCTCATCACAGCAAAGATGCAGCAAGAGAGAAGAATAAGAGTTGCATACTAAAATAGACCTCGTGCTCTGGAGAGTACTAAGAAATGCAACAATGCGATGGTCCTCCCTTCAGCGACGCTCTGCAGCTGCTATTAATTTTTCTCAAAAATTTTTTGGAGCTGTCCTTGGCGCTGCCAGAAGCATCGCACCAGCAGTCCCTGATGAAGGAGTTGCACACAGTGGATTTTTCCCCTGTGTGGGGAATCAGGGCGGTTCTCCACCCAGGATGTTCCCTGAAAAAGTTCCTGCCCATGTACCAACAGCCCTTGGGTTTTCCTTCTGCTCAGTGCAAGCCTCGGGAGTAGGAACTTCAAGGTACACCCAGCAAGTATTATAATTATTAATATTATTTTTTTTCTACAAGTGCTACAGCACACCCTGGACACGTGGCAGCCTGCTGGCACCAATCCAGCCCCACAGCCACTGATGTCCATGCCCGTGCTTCCCTGAGGTAACGCCAAGAAATGGGTTCAAATGCAGAAATTTAATAAGGGTTAATGCTAAAGGGAGCCGCATGCGCAACATTTTTGCACATCAGCAAGAGAAACCGTCCCTCTGTCAAAAACCTTGAAGGAATCAATTACTGCTAGGGTTTTTTTGTAAACCTCAGCTTAAATTATGTGATTTTGCTGCCTGTTGGACTCCAGGAACTGCAATCTCCATACTGGATCCACACTGCAAAGGCAAATTTGCAAACAGCTCTCTACTCAGACCAAGCATCTGTGAAGCCTGTATGGAAACAAACACAGACGTGGCCCATTTCTTTGAAGCATCCCAATTTGGGCTAAACTACATCCAGTTTCACACCAGATCTCAGGGGCTATCCCTCAGCGCGGTGGTCCAGCCAAGCTGCCTCCTGCAGCTCTCTCCTAGCCAGCCCGCCGGTGGGAGGCTGCTCTCCCGGTCACTAGGCACACTGCACACACCATCTTTGAATTTGTAAGGTTTTTTGCTAAGTTTTTATTTTAATTCAAGGACTTTGCTTCATACAAAATGTAATTGTAGAAACAACTGCAGAATTCAAAGTTTGGCTGATAAATATTACTCAGGCAGCAAACTAGGCAATCACAGAACCTTTTTTTTCCTTTTTTTTTTCCCCCTTTTTTGGGGGGGGGTAAAGTTCCGCTTGTGTTGCATGGTTGGAACTTTTATAATTTTTAACACTGTTTTTTTAAATATAAAGTTTTGCAACAAACCCCCAATTTATATCAAATATAATTAAAAATTAACAACTGATGAATACATTGTATCAAAAAAGTACGAAGATAAACATTTTCCATGCACATACTTTTTATATATATGTATATATGTATATATTTTACATGCAAACATTACTTATTCAAAGTACAGCCACTACGAGACTGGTTCTGGATGCAGAAAACTGATTGGTGCAATTCAAGTTTGGCAACTCACTATGAGGATTCTTGGAAATATCATGTATGCATTGAAGAGACAGCAGAGAGGCTGTAAAAAAAGGCAGGAAAAGGGTTATGAACAATTGTGGTCAGGCTTGTCTGTCACTGTCATCGACCCCTGCGAGGCGGGTGGAGGATTAGACAACTTGAGATTATTCTTCTTCGGGTTCTGCCTAAGAATTGGAGTGACCCAAGGCCGTCGTTTGGCTGTGCGCTTCCAGATGGTGTGTCAGTGAGGGGCTGGGGCCTGGGGGGCTGAAAAGGTAGAGGAAGGGGAAAGGCAGAGTGGAGAAAAAGTCAGAATTACTCAGTACAGAAAGACATCTCTTTTGCTTTCCATTGTGGGTACAATGTTTGCATGCACTGTCAGAGAGATTGTGTTTTCCCTCTCCTTCCTGGAGTAAAATAGTAACATTTTCTTTAAAATTTCAAATAAAGTGTTTGTGCCTTCATATAAGGAAAATGTATAAAACATTTGGTCACAATCATGCTGAAGCCTGAAACAGGAAAATCCAGCAGATAAAGCTACAGAATGGATGAAGGTCTTTCTGACTGTTGGTGGTTTGGATGTGTTTCCAAACGTGTCATCTTGTTGCATAGCCCTCCGTTTGCAAATTACAGCCATTACCCATGGTGGACCTCTGGCCACCGCACTTGCTTTATTCAAAGTGCACATAAATACAGAGACAAAGATATAGACAGGAGTTATCCTTTAGCAGAATCCAGGGATGAGATTGGCCAGAGATTACTAGTTCGTAACGGAACATAAAAAAAAACAAAACCAAAAACACAGAAGGAAACGAAAACAGGTTGAATTGCCTCAACAGAAGAGCTACAGGAGATGTGAAGACCCACCCTACAGCAGACTGCTCCCTGCCTGAGGCTGAAAGACTTTTGCTGGGAGCACGAGAGACCTCCTGAGCATTTTGGTAGCATCTGATGCCCTCCAAGCACCCCAGCGACAAAACGAGTCACCAGGGTCCAGCAGGACCTCTGCTCATCATAAGCGACCACTTCGGCTGCAGAGGTTTCACAGTCCTGGGGCTTGGTAGATCCTCTCAAAAAATTATCTGCCCAACCATCTCCTCCTTCCTATCAGCATTTTTAGCCATGTGCTTGCCTGGCACCTCCCACCCTTCCTTCTTTAACCTTTTGACAGCTCACTACGCGTCGTCTGGCTGCCTGTGCCCCAAATTAGCCCTACAACGGTTTGTCAGACCCACAGACACCAGGTCCTGCCCTGGCTTTTCTTTCAGCGCTCCCTCCCCACTGGCACAACGCGTTTGCCCCTTTCCCAGGCTCAAAGCACAGAAATTCACCCGTGCCCAAAAGAAGGAAATCATCCAACACAGGAGGCATTGCAAGAACACAGACATCTCATCCCTGAGAATCAGAGTTAGAGGTTTAGCGCTTTTTTTTTTTAACCTTCTCTTAACAGGCAACAAAATCAAGACTCTCTCCAACTGCTCTCTCCAACTGCCCATAGAACCTGGCCAGAGCTCTCGCAGCCCGACTGCAACTTGACATGCAGTGCAAAAGGCGCTGCTGCTCCTGCAAGAGCATCTCTGCAGATACTGTACTTTTCCACCTGCATCTCTCCTGCAGGACCTAAGCATTAGTCAATGAGAAAAGGCCGGTTTTATTTGCTGCAATCACTCCCCTCCCACCAATAAAAATATATATAAAATAAATAAAAAAAGAAGAAAAAGAAGAGAAAAAAAAAAAAAAGGCCAACAAAACCCAAACCAACCCCAAACCGTGTTTGCCTTCCCCACTGTAAGCTTCCAACCTGGTACTCGAATACACTGTCCAGTAACGCGACGCGGGCATTGTGTGCTCCGCGGAACCTCCAAGACGAGCAGCTCCTCCGGGCTGTGCCCTCCCTCCCCTCCTGCCCCTCCCCACGCTCGCCCAAGGTCTGATGCATCGAAGCAAGAGGTTGCATCGTCGCTGTGAAAGATTTCAAAGGTTAGGCACTTAGTAGTGAACAACTGGAGCATTCGGTAGAAACAGTGGGACCTGGAATGACAATTGGACTAATTCTCTACATAAAGAGTATTTTTTTCTTTTTTCTTTTTTCTTTTTTTTTTTTTACTGTACAATTTACAAAAATGCACACAATGAAAAGTTAAAGTTCTATCTAATAGCTTGATATAAAACCAATAACATTTCTTCTTCTCACCCCTATGCTTTTTCCTCTTTTTTTTTCTGGATATTTTTTTTTAGTTGTTTTTTTTTGCTAAATCAAGCTTATATTGTAAACAAGACAAAACAGTGAGGGCATGTTGCGGTCAACAGGAGAGAGGGACGGAAAGAAAAAGTCTCAGCAGCAAGGAAACAGTCCTTACAAAGTAGCTCTCTTGTGGCTTTATCATGTGTCAGTGTGAAGGACCCGACGTGGTGAGTAAAATAAAGAGATCCACATGGCAGCGGTGTCAGAGCAGAGTCCTGGCTGCCAGAGCGCTCCGTCAGCCCGGGGGTGGGTCACCAGCTCCGCCAAAAAGGATTGCTGTGGCTGAACATCAAGTCCCAATGGACTGTCCTTTGTTCTGGTCTGTGTCTCTCCTCTCCCAGTTTCTTGGGTAGATCACTTCTTTCTTAGCAGTGAATGAGATAAAAAGCGGATGCGATCTTTGTTCGTGCGTGTCCATTTGCAACCCCCGACTCCCACCCTGACCAGGGAAAAAATATAACAAATTAATTAAGAAATAGCCCAACAAAATCTGCGCCAATCTCAAAAAGGATCGACAGTCTGCTTTCTCTGCCGTTGAGGGTGAGGACTGCTCTTCTTTCGGCTTCTCGCATGTGTCGCAGATTTGGCATCTGGTGCGTGTCTTTGAACTAGACAAGGCAACAGGGAGGCAGGCGAGAGGGGAGAGAAAGATGCATTCCCCCCACTGCCTTCCCCCTAAGGAGGGAGCCTTCTTCCTCGATTTGTCTAGTGAAAAAGAAAAAAAAAAAAAAAAAAAAGAGAGGAAAAAAAAAAAGAAAAAAAAAGAAGGCGAGAGGAGAAAGGCTGCAGGAGTGTCTCCAGACCCAGGGGCAGAGCAGTTCTTGTGGCAGGGGCTGCCCCATGGGCCTCCCTCCGGCCCCAGGCACCGCGCGCATCGGAGAGCGCAGCCTTCCAGATGATAAAACTCATCGATTTTTAACACGCATGCCTTGAAGGGTTTTGCCATGCCGCTAGCACCAGTCATCCTCATCGGCTTCATGGTAGTAACTACGTCCTCTGGTGCCAGTCCCAGGGCCCGTGTTGAGACCCAGCGTGTAATGGTAGCCGTTGGGCACCCTGCGGATTTGGTGAGACTGGGAGGTCAAGGAGGAGACGTAAGAAGTCCTTGAGGACCGGCCCGAGTTGGTGGCCACCGCCTCCTCGAAGGTGAGCGTGTCCTCCGGCACCACGCAGTAGGGGCTGTCGGCGTCATCGCGGTGCCCCAGGTAGGGGTCGGAGCCGATGCGGGCCACCGCCGGCGGGGGCGGCTGCTGGTCCCCGCGCAGCAGCGCGTTGTGCTCGGACAAGCCGCGGCTCAGGCGTCCCGGGGAGAAAGTGGGCAGGCCGGTTTGGAAACTGGTGAAGTGCACGGGCGAGGAGTTAGCGGTCTTGTAAGTGATGCTGGGGCGTGGGGTCAGTGGAGTCTGTGGGAGCTGCCTCCGACCCCGGCATGGGGTACTAGCACCAGATGTCGACAGCAAGGGGCTCCCATTAACTGAACCACTGCCCTACATAAAAATTGGAACAAAGCAAATCAAAAAATAAAAAAGGGAAACACCAGACAAACACAAAGGCAGGCAGGTATAAAACAGAAGGAGAAGCAACAGAAGGGAGAGACAAGTCACAAGAGGAAAGAAAAGCAAAAAAGAGAGAGTTTAGACAAGCACAGTTAGGGGGAGGAGGTTCTCGAGAAATCATTCAACACAAGATGTAAAGTGCTGGAGAACTAAAGTTCTGCGAGCAGTAAAGAAGAACAGAAACGATCAGAGCATCAGTAGGACGCAAACTGGCAGACGGCTCCAACAGAAGGGGACACTGTCCGGAGGGAAGGCATCCACATCATACACGGGCTCGACATGCGCCTTACCTGCACTAGGTGGGAGCAGCTCAAAAACAAGGGAGGGTTTGGGGGTTGGGGTTTTTAGTTTTGCAAATACAGTTTTGCAAAACAGAACTCTTTGCTCTGGGGGTGGATTTTTGCAAAACTTCACCTGACAGTTGTGGTTACTGGTGCTGGGGATCGTTTCTCTGTTCAAAACAGAATTATATGGAAGGAGGGTTTGGGGGCAGAGTAATTTTTTGTAGGTTTGGGAATGAAATGCGTTTTGATTAAATAGCCCCGTTCTGGAAAAAAAACCAAACCAACAATGAAAAGCTTTTGGGGTGGGCTTTAACTAGCAAGTTCCTTAAACAAAAATACATTTACCTCCTCCTCCTCCTCTTTAATACTACACATTTTATTTTTGAGTGGCAGAAGAATCTGACAGCTTCCTGGGTTACTAATAGTGACACGTGGGAGTGAACTAAGCTACAGTAAGTTAAAAAATGCCACGAGTGAGAGGAACAGACTCTTGCTGTGGCATTTCTGTTTACATTTTCCCAGGGCAGTACATGAATAGCCCCGCGAGAGCATTTTAAAAATCTCTCAGCAGATTTTGAGACCAGACCTTTATTTTTTAAAGAGCCTCTTTTCCTTCCTAGAAAAACATCAAGGTGTTGCTTGTTGGGCTAGCAATCAGTGCTTGTTCTGCTCTGCCAGCACAGTTTTCAGGGCAAGCGCAGCAGTGCTGGAGACTACCAGCCCAGGAGCTAGATGCAGAGGCTATTTTAGAAGCTGTTCACATGAGCCCTGCCCTGTCCATCAGAAGAAGGGGTGATACCTGCATTATCTGGGGGTGCAGAGCAGCGTGGGTGTCACGCTCTGCAGCCCTGCTCTCCGCAAGCTTTGGGGACTGATGTGGCATTTGCTGCTTGTGCTGCTGGGCCAATGACTCATGTCTTTCACAGCCTGGAAACAGTCTTTGCCTTTCTCTTCTTTCATTTTTACCCTCTCCCTTCTCTGGCTTCCTCACATTTCAGCTTGACTCTCTGCTACAGACACGTATTCCCATCCCCGGCTGAGCTGCCTCCCATCACCTCCCTCCCTGTGGTGATGGAGCAGGTGGTGACCCCCACCCAGTGACCTACTGTTTTCCCAGATCCAGGAGAAGATGCTCAGCTTTTTGCAAGACCCTGAGGCTGAGCCCCTCAAAATTACGATACTTAAAAAAAAAAAAACAAACCAGAATTAAATTGTTTAGATAAATATTGCGCTGTCTAAAAATATTTTTTGTGAGATTTTCAAACCTTCTTTACCCAGGACCAATGCAGGAAAGGGTCTTGGACTGTAAAAAAAATGGTGAGGTCTTTTTTCAAAATGTCCAGCAAGCTCCTTCCTGCTGAAACATATGGAAATTCTAAGAGGTTTCATCTCATTGAAAAAAAATGCTTTTCCCAGATTAAATGGGATTTATGTTTAATAATTCTCCTGCGCTGAAAAGAACGCTGCATGTCTATGAACTATGGGAATGCTTCCGTTTTTTTAATTAAAACATATGTGATATTTGAAGTTCTGGTAAACTGAGCCCGCAAGAAAGGAGAGGCATCATGCTAAAAATCAGTGCCATCTTCCTGCCTCTCAAACCAGAGGGAGAAATTAAGAAATGGGAAGAAAAACTCATCTGAAAAATCATATGAAGGTCAGTCAGGGACTGCAGAAACCAGAAATGGAAAAGACACGTTAGGCTGCAGCTCCCTCTTGCTATGGCCACACGCAGTCCTGGGTGCATGGGACCTTACACCGATGTCACATCTCCCCCCAGGCTGACAATGACCGTGCAAAGCATGTCCCACGCCCAGGGCTCTCCAGAGCTGCGGGGCAGCAGTCCCTGAGCACTCACTGCAGGACACAGCCCCTGATGCTGCAGTGGACCATGCAGGGAGAGAGAAAGGCACAGGACAGGGTAAGAAGACAAAAAGCTGCTTCATTTTGCAGCTAGCAGGATGCTGCGCAGAAACCGCTTCATTTAAACCCTTCCCCTGGGCTCTAACCCCTGCTGAACACAGGATTCCTGCCCGCTCCCCACCAGCTGAAGCTGCTGCAGGGGCTCAGGGCTGACAGCACCCCTCAGCCCCTTGGAGACCCCCGGTCAGCCACACACCACCAGCAGGCTGCGAGCTCAGGGACACATTGGAGAGTGGCCAGAGCCCCCCTCCAGGCACAGCGGCTGTGCATCACTGGGAGTCCTCTTCCACCCGCATCCTGCCTTCTCCTACATCCCTCCTCTCCCTTACTGTGATTTCTTCTCCCAGCTAGAGAGCACATTTGAAGATTGATTTGACAGTAGGTAAAAATGAATTTTCCCTCAATTTTCAGAAAATTAACCTGTTCCACCATAAAGGACAGCTCTGAAGCCCAGGCGACGGCAGTTGGAAAATCCTGCTAATATGAGCAAACCTTGCTGAAATCACAGCTCTGGCTGCCTGCGATCCCTGTGCAGTATCGCACCAGCTTGTACTGCAATGGCCAGGATCTCTTTGGCAATCACCACGTGTTTGTGCACGGGGCAGCAGTGGGTGCTGCATTAACACAGCTGGCAGGGGAACAGTTCAGCTCAGTTGCCCAGGTCCCATGCCACGCTACCAGCCTACCTTGGCTCAGGTGGACTTTCTCCACCAGCATCAAAAGCTCTCCATTCTCAGGGCTCCCAGGCTGCTCTTGCTGCAACCATGAGCAAGGGAGTCCTTGGCAGTGGGGTCTCTGCAAGATGCCTTGAGTCACTCACACCGTAGGCGGCTACTAAAGAGCCATCAAGTGACACTTCCATGCCTCTTTTGGATGTGAAGCGTCAAGCAGGACCTCAATGGCTTTATCTGCTACTGCCTGGCTTTTCTTCCCCATTCTGTCTCCTTTCTGCTTGTCTCTAAACATACAAAATGTGTGTACGTCCCTGGAAGGCCTTAGGGCTCTTTTCCTGCCCTGCATCTCCTCACCTGTCTGTGTGGACCTTGCTCTGGCCCTCCGTTGGGCGAGGTGGGCCTGCTCTGGTCGGCAGACTTGGGCTGAGAACGCTCCCGGCTGCCGTAGCGGTCGCAGGAGTAGAAGCGCTGCTTTTCGGAGGAGGAGGAAGAGTGTTGCTTCCTCTCTTGGGACCGGCCACGTTCCTGCTTCTTGTCCTTGGAAGAAGACTCACCAGACTGGGCTACTGAAAGAAGAATGTTGGTTGGGGGTCACTAACATGGGAGGAACTTCCAAGTGTGGGTCAGGGAGGTCCTTCCAGGTAGATGGGACTCCAGAGCACATCAGATGACTTCTGGGCATCCCGAAGGGAGAAGGACAAGGGAAAAATTCTTGTTTGCAAAGCACTTACCAGCTTGTCCATCAGCCAGCTGGTGGGGGGACCTGTCCAAGGACTTCTGCTTCTTCTCTTTCCGCCGGTGACAGCGGTGGTGATGGTGGTGATGCCCTTGCTCTGGTGGCATGCGCTCCAAGGAGTACTCGTAGAGGTGCATGGCGTGAGGACGCTGCGGGGTCAGCGTGGAGACGGAGCGCTTCATGGGGCTCGTGTCAGGGATGGGCTGCAAGGGAGATGGAGGGACATGGAGCAGGGTGAGGGCAGGCACTGCACCGTGCTCAGCTGCTTGGTTCCCAGCACGGGGAGGGTCATACAGTAAGAGAAAGGGGCAAGGAGGGGAAGGAGAAAAAATGGTTAATTGGATATAACTGGAATGGGTAGAAGGACTTGTGGAATGGTAGATTGAGTGCTAAATTTGAGGAGCAAATGTGATCTCCATTTGCTGAAATGGGCTTTACTTTTAGCAGAGTGCCAATCCACAGGTACCATGGGTGCAGAGCAATATGCAGCACTTCACACCAAACACAGCATCACAGGAGTCAACAGTAGACTAGCAGGGTCATAGGGCAGCACAGTAGCAAGCATCTCACAAAGATAATTCTCCAAGACTAGTTTCACCCAAAGCTGCTTCAGGACCTGTTGTCATCCCAAAGCAACTCCAAAGAAGAAAGCATGAAAGCATTGCTGGGCATCATGTGGAGAGGGAATAAAATCAGGAACAAGTGGGCAAGGTACAAGCAAAGCCACTGAGAAATTAGTTCTATCTCCCTGTGGTTGAAGACCACTCCAATCAAACATTTAAACCTCTCTTCTGCCACTGTTGCTCCTTGAGGCCCTTGGGGCTGGGACAAGCAGGATAGCATGCATGTCCTGCAACTCTACCAGGACATCTCAAAAAATCACTACTTGGGTTTGCTATTGCTATTTTCAGATCATTTGTGGCCAAACATCTGGACACTGGGCACCTCCCACGGGCACTGCTGGACCCTGTCCTTGTGCCAGTGGCAGCTCCAGACCCTGTTCCCTTCCCTTTAGCTTCAAAACCTTACAAAAATGCTTTGCAGAAGCCAGGGCAAGTGGGCTGCAGGACAGCTGGTCTCACAGCCTATCCCTTCCCTACTACCCAATTGCCAGGTATAAAGCTTAGAAAATGAGGACGATTCCCATGCGTCCTTCTCTTTCACTCTGCTGGCCTCCAGCTGGCTCTGTGGTGGAGTCAGGGCTTCATCCATCCTCTGAAGGTTTCCCTGGGTCTGCCACTGCATCAAAGCTGCATGGCAGTGGAAAGACCTCGGAGCATGGGGGTCCAGCCAGCCAGGGAAGGAGCTCAGGACATCCTCCGGTCCCTCAGCTCTTACGCTGGCTGGAATTCACAATCCAATATGTGCCTCCAACAACAGTTCTTGCAGAACATTTACTTTGTTCACTGTAACCTTTCCAAAGAGCCTTGTATTATTTTTACAGTCTATGCCTATTTTGTTTGCTTATCCTGAAATTCAGATCTCTGTTGCCCCATGATATTTACACAATGCAAAGCCAGTTGTTTCACAGCTCTGCTCATTATTTTGAGTAGAAAGAACCACTCTCTCTCCCAGCTGGCTGTTGCGGGCAGGCTATCTTGTGTGCAAAGGTGCAGTCTGAGTTGAGTTTTTGTTTGGTGCTCTCTCTGTTGCTAGGCAGTTACCTAAATATTGGTGCTTCCCGTTTCTTTCAGAGGCACAAGGAAGACTTGGCTGGGGCAGGGGAGCACAGCCCAGCCTGTGGCATCGGTGCAGCCCAGGGTCTGCACCAGTTCACTTAGCGGGACCACGCTGTGCTGCATTTGTCCACTCTTGTGGCCCTTGTTGTGTGAACAAGAAATTACACTGAAGATCTTCGTGTTTGTCCTCATTGCTTGCTGTTCAGCCTGAAGATGGAGGGAGGCAGAGAGGTCTGTACGGTGGATGGTCTGATGGGCAAAAAACGTGAAAATACTTCCTACTAAAAACCCTTCCTCAGATTTCCAAAATCCATATAAAAGCTGCCAGCAAGAAGACAACAGAAATTTCCCAACAAAAAGCCAGCCATTGATAAGAAATGAACATTTCTCTTTGGACATGATTCTGTGCTTGTTCCAGGGACAAAAGTCCCCACTGACACTAATGGGAAGTGGCAAAGCAGTGAATACCCTTTCCATAAATCCTGACAATGCTCTCGTTACGTTAACGGGGCATGCACAGACTCCCCACAAGCCTCGGGAGACTATACCATAACCCTTCAGAGAATTACTAATTGCTTCTTCATTACCAAACCGATTGTTTTCACTTCCTAAATTCCTGTGCAACAAGGCATACAAAAACCAATAAATAAGCAAAACAAACAAACAAACAAAAAATCCCTGCTATTACAGCGTGCAGCGTGCAATCGTGGATTGAGGGAACTGCAGCAAAGTGGAAAGAGATAGCGGCTGCAACGGTGCAACATTGGACTCCAAATGAGAAGGGGAAAAAGTAAAGGGTTAAGGAAGGTTAATTATTTCTTAACATGAATTTAATAAGGTACAACTTAGTGCAAACTACATACTGCTAGGTAACTCCCAGGTGACCGTGCTTTGCTCCTCTGCAAACAATTCGGACAAGATGAGAACATTATTTGAAGCAGCCCCACAGTACAGCCATTGTCAGACATCACGGCAGATGTGCAGCAGACACGATGACAAAAAGGGAGGGGAGGTGATGGGGGAAGAGGACAGCAAAGAGCGAGGGAGGAGGTGAGATTGAAAGCATAGGAAGATATTTTTTTTGTATTAAAAAAGTAGAACATAAAAAGACAGAGGAATGACAGGCAAACAGAAAGGGAGACATCCAGAAACAGAAAGCATTGCAAATAAGGGTTATAAAAAAATCAAAGTTTGGGGGGAGCAGAAGCAGCATGTGAGAAGGAGGGTGAGGGCATGGAGGGGGAAGACACACACAGAAAGTACATCAGTTATTTGCCTGAAGCTACAACCACCAAAACATAATATTATTAAATGAGGTTAGATCCGCTCAGATATTACGGGCCTGATTCATAACAAGATTCAGGAGCTTTGGCATGGGGCAGCTGTGCCCTGGGGAACACGTACCATGCTCCTGCAAGAGACACTCACTCCTGCAAATACTCGAGTGCAGGGGAGAGGAGTTCCCTGAGGAAAGGCTCGTGCTGCTGGCACTGCTGCTGCCAACCGCACTGCCTGGGAAGGAAAGATGCTACCTGTGGTCCAGGATAAAGAACAATTTTGTTCTGGGAAGGGGGAAGGGAGGGGGTATGGGTTTGCTTTGGGGTCTTTTTCTTTTATTAAGCATGTTGAGTAGTGTTCCCGATAACACAGAGAATCCCAATGCTCATACAAAGGCTGCAGTTTCTGAAGTCAGCTGGGAAACGCGCTAGCTGATGAAGTGTAGCTTGTGCCAGCCTGAGCACATCACCAACAAGATGCTATCTGCTGGAGCTATTGCCCTACGTGCAATACACAGGCTTTTAGTTCTAGGGTGCAGCGTACCCTTTACATTCTGCTTCCCATGGAGAGCAAGGGAAACAGCCCACAGCCACCGGCTGCTCCTTCCTGACTATGAATCAGGCCCTTTGGAGGAGAGAGACATGACTGTGAGCAGTAAGATGTTCTGACACACAGGAGGCAGAACGGTGGCTGGAGAGCAGCCGGGACAACAAGCTGGCAATGAACATGTGAAATGCCCCAAAATGATCTGTGAAAACCATGACATCCTGCACGCTAAGTAGCATCCACAAGTTGCTGTAAAAGTCAACTTTAGCGATGAGGCTTCTTTACAAGAAGTTGAACAAGGGAAATCCTCAACATCTTACTGACCAAAGCCACGATACAATATATGCTAAATATATAATAGAGTGGGAAGAGAAAAAAACCCAGGGAGGATGCTTAACGTCTCAATGCAGCCTACCAGGCACATACTCCCTGGTACTTCTGTACCTACTACATTCATCAAAGAGAATCACAGCACATCTCCAGCTTTCTTTGTGGCTAGGGCACAGGAGCACGCCTTGACTGGCTGTCTGGATAGACGGCATGCAACTGTCAACGGGAAACACATGCCTTCCAGGAATACAGGCTGGCAAACAGTATTGTCCTCGGTTAATGAGAACACACAGTACTGGGTAGGTAGTCCTGAGTCAGCTACCCAGCCAGAGGGATTTCTTTGGTTTCTTTTTGCTGCAACCAGGGATGAGTAGAACTTGGGACAGTGGTGTATCTACCTATAAATACCTGCCATCCAAGCACAAAGGCTGGTTACCTGTCTCCAGGTTCAGCAAACATCTTTTAAAACAAATATTTGCAAGCAACTTCCAACAACATGGCAAGCAGAGAGAAGATACCGAGTTCTTGACCAGCTCTCAGCCTCCCACCACCAGTAGCATCTTCCTCGCTCACCTGAGTTTCGGCAGCTAGGCGCGGCATGGACGCTGCCCGCCCCTGGCTCTCCAGGCCTGGTTGGTGCTCCCCGTTGGCAAGTGTGGGGCTGATTTCCCTCATTTCTACCACCTGATTGAAACAAGAAATAGTTTCAGTAGCAAGAATATGAACGTCAGCTTTGAAGCCTTCATCTGAGCAGGCTTCTGCTAAGTCTGGTTTAATTGTAAAGAGGGAAAGAGAGTAAATTAAGAGCTGCGGAGTGCCCAGGTTACTCTATCTACAGTGCTGTCTTCAACAAGGATGACAGCAGGCCAAGCTCTTCCACCAGCCATGGCAACAAGCCCCAGGTGACCTGTGAAACTCCTCATCTGAGTTTATACACTGATGACAATGGGACACCTAGGAAGAGATAACCTTAAGTAACCTATTGCAGCCCACGTGTAATTCCATTAAAAGCGTGCCCAGATGTACAGCTATCAGACTGTAAAAGCTACTGGATTTGTTTTTTCTCCATAATATTCAGGCAACCTTGGCCTTGTAAGAGACAGAACAATGCTTGTCGCAAGGGACGGATCTGCCGTCTACTGCATTTCACCCTGTCTTTACCTGTTTTTTCCAAACATTTTCTAAAATTTCTAAAAACCTACTGCATTTCTAAAACCTACTGCATCTCACCCCATCTTCGCATCTTCACCCTGTTTTCTCACCCGTTCAATGGGAATTTCTTCTGAGTGGCCTCGTTCAAAAGCTGGTGTCCTGGTTTCATAAAACATATCCTGGGTGCGTTGGGTCCCCCAAGAACTGGACTCTTTGATCCCACCCTCTGAGGCTGGCCTGTCAGAAGGAAAAGAGGAAAAGATTAATTCTTTTGCAAAGAGATTTTGCTGACCTTGTTGTGATGAAGGTAAATGGCTCAGATGCCCTTTGAGGTTTCACTTGTGAAACTAGTTTCAGGATAGGCGCAGCTGCTGGTGAAGCTATAACGTCCCTGGCCACTTTCTACACAGCCTGAAGATCTCATGAGCAACAAGGAAATCAAACCAGCTATCACTTTTTTTTTTTTTTTTCCCCAGTAACTAAGGAAAACAACTTCTGCAGCTTAAGTTCTGATGAAGAATGAAGAATTTTGGAGTTCAGGCAAATTATGTCCAAGACCAGCTGGACATGGGTCAAACCCATCTGTGGCCATGCTGAAGTACATACACTGAAGGTACAGTGGTACAGGTGGCCCTGGGTTTCTCTGTTCAGTCTGATCTTAGTTTCCCCATCACAGTTATTTGGGATATTTATACTTTGGATGTCTATTACTAAAGAACCATAGTGCTTGTGACCCAGAGGACAGTCACCTGAAGAGCAAGAAATGGAGAATAGATTAGGAATCACTGACACAATAACTGTCCTCTTCTCTGTGGAGGTATTATTTTACCTAAAGACAAAGAGCCAGATTCTGTCCCGGAAAGTCTCAAGAAGCTCTTGCCATTGCCAAGTGCCATGAGCTCGAGGGATGACTTTGTTCCCAAGGACATTCTGACTCCCATGAACTCACTGCAGTGGGGGTTGGTGGGTCGGGATGTGTTTGGTTGTTTTGCAATGATCCCAAATTCCTGTGAGCAGACTCACACTTACAACTAGCCACAATGACAAGCTCTCCAATTAAGATTCAGAGGACACCATTAAGAAAATACACAGCTCTGGAGACCCCAATGCCAACACCACGTGGATAACTACACCTGAGACAGCAGTGGGAAGCAGAGCCACAGGGAGGAATTTTGGTAGCCACAGGTGGGAAATTGTCCCATCCATGGCGTGAAGGAGCCATTGGTTTTGGTGTCACCAGCGGTGCTGCCCCACCTCCAAAGCAACTGAACCAGCAGTGGTTGGGGTTGGTGCATACACCCAGCGTGCCCTTTCTGTGTCACAGCTTTGGCGAGGAGGTCCCGGGATACTCACAAGGCACCCCCGTTGTTGAGTGAGGCTGAGCTCTTCTGGCGAAGGAACGCCTTTGCGTTGTTGAACGCTGTGGGCTGGGTTTGCTCCAAGGTGGCCTTCAGGGGGTGGAAGAGTGACACCGGTCCAGGCTATGAAGCACAAGGAAAGGTTGTCAGAGACAGAGCTGTGAGCGGAGGGGATGCCCTGCAGTGCTTTTCCTCATTAATAAGAAGTCCACTTTGTCACCTTGAGGGATCAGCCCAGCAGAAAGCACACCCCAGCCTTCCCATAGCTGGAAGGTGCTCTGCAGGACACTTGCTGCCCTCAGCTCTGGGTAAGCCAAAGTTGTCCTGCAGCCCCCTGCCCTCTGACAAAGCATCCTGCGGTCCCTAGGGGATTGCACCCACTGACGTGACCAAAGGGGCTCTGCAGTTCAGGTGGCTCAGACACAGCGTCTGTCGTAGCCTCCCATCTGTGAGCCAGCCAGTCAGGCCATGCTGAAGATCAGCTGGAGGGTATCCTGAAATCAACAGATATTTGTCCTAGGGTAAGGATAAAAATTTGTTTTCGGGAGGTGGGTTTGTGTTGGAGGTGATTTTGGGAGGCTAAGATTATAAGGGGTAGGAGTCAGCAGGTTAGAGCAAGGAGAGGGAAGGAAATTTGGTTGATGCCATTGGGCACACAACCCCAAGCCAGTTGTGTGGAAATATTTTCAAAAAAATTGTAAAAATCTTAAAATCTTTTACAGCCAAAACAATTTTGATTAATTCCCATTTTCAGGAGCAACTTAAACATTTTATATACAAACTAGCATCAGCTTTCAATAATTCTTTGGTATCCCAAATAAATCTTTCAGTGTTCCCTAGTCTCTAGGCTACTACTTCTGAAACTAGCATTTAGCCTGTCAAACGTCACCTGACATTTTTTTGAAAAGATCTTTCCTGACCTACTGGAAAAGGCAATTGCAACAGTTTTGGTTTGTTTTTTTTTTTGACAGAAAGAGACTTTGAGGAGAGGTTTCCATTTCTGAAACAGCATTTTCAAACCCTGCATGAAGAAGCATCCAGACTTTCTAGATGAAATGTGCTGATGACCCTCGTCAGAGCTGCCCAGGGGCAGGACCGAGAGGCTACCGCGTGGCTGGGTACCTGGCACAGGCCTCCAGGTGGCTGGTGGACTTGCTCCCTGGTGTTCTTGTTCTGCTTGTAGAAGTCAAATATCATCAGCGCTGCATAGACCTTCCCCACAGTCATCTCATCGGCTGCCAGAGGATGGTGAAACACGGCAGACATGTTGATGTGAGGAGCAGGGAAGGATCGGGAGAAGAATAAGTCAAAGAGCAGAAGAAAAAACAACAAATGGGTGTCAAAAACAAGGCAAAAGAAGAGGTGAGGTTAGAACAATGAGGCAAAATAGACAGAGAGAAGTGGAGGAAAGAAAGAAAGAAAGAAAGAAAGAAAGAAAGAAAGAAAAAGTTACAACAGACTTCTTCAGATCTTTGCCTGTTGCTGCCTTTCACACCTGAGGAGGATGGCCGCTGCCTCTAGCTCCCTGCAGCAAACATTCGCAGAGAACGTGCAGAACAAGACCAGGCAGGAAAACTCTGTGGCATTGTAAGCATTGCCCTCAGAAGACTCACTAAATTAATACCAGACCCACAGCTAGCTTTTTATCAACAAAGAAGCCTTACTCCTATTTCTTTGAATTATAGTCAACTGGGGCATAATGGGCTAACGTACACTGAAAGAGTATTGCGTTTTTCCAGTTGCCTTTTTCCACCCTCACAGCTGTGCTAGCAGCCCTTCCTGGCACGGCTGGAGCACTTACTGTGCAGCAGAGGGTTAAGGCAGCAGGTACACAGCCATCAAGAGAGAAGGGGAAGAAAAGCCTTAAGCAGTCACTACCCACTGATTTGCACCTCCTCAGCTCCCTCATTTTTTCTTAATTAACAATGTCTTTATTGCTCTGCACTGATTCTTATTAATCAGGAATCCAGAGCCCTTGTCTGGGTCAATCAAGATAATGGCAAACTTTCCATTTTCTTGGCACATTTGCCCAGTACATCATCAAGTGACACAAAGGCCTTTAACCTTAAAATACCCCACTTGTGATTCTGCAAGTTCTCAGCAAACTTTAATTTTCCTGTCCTGGTTTTCTGGAGCCCAGAGAGTAGAAATTGTTCTCTCATCCTGAAAGGCACAGGCTGAAGGCAGACAAAGGCCAGGAAAAGGCTTTGGAAGAGGCTACGCAGGGCACTGGTCCCTTCTTGGCACTGGGTTGGTTGTTGTTTTCTTTCTAAGTATAGGAAACCTGCTGCAGCATGATGAAATACATGCCTAGAGGTGACCTCAGCTTCCCTGCTCCGTATATGCCCATAGCATGGAGGTGTGAGCTGTGAACCCTGCAGGGAGGGCACCAAGAAGCCAAACTGCACTTGGTTTCTTTGTTGCATCCTCTAGGTGCACCTAGACGGGGCTAGGGACAGAGCGGGCAAGGAGGGAGAAACCTGCTTCTTAGGTGGCTGCGAGGGGCTGGGGGCTGGCTGATGAACCGCTTACGTTTGTGAGGAGGCACCAGCAAATCCAGCGTCTTCTGGGACAGATTGGGCCAAACCAGTGAGATCTCCTTTCTCAACTCAGCATCGCACTGGTGCTGTTTAACACCCCCTGCAGAATGGGATAGGGGAGAGAGAGAGAGGCACATGAAGGAGAGTGAAAACCCTTGTGCGCACATACCACTGTTGGCACTGCAAACGCAGAAGGCAATGCCATGGTTGATTATAAAACCTCTCCACCAACTTTTCCCAAAGTCTTTGACAATGAGACGTAAGCACGCTGTTCGGTGTCAGCAGCGATATCACAAGGTAAAAGAGAAAGAGCCGAACACAGCAGCATTATTCAAATGGCCAAAGTGAGGTCTTAACACACAAGTGGAAAGTGATTAAAGTATATGTAAGCCAACAGGCCAGCTCCCAGATGAATGCACTGCACGGTAGCCAATTAAGTAGTTCATCTGAATGACAGAGATTATTTTTCTAAGAGAAAAGTAATGGGAGGAGGCTCTGGGTACTCTGCTACGTGGCGATTTGAACTCCCCAAGGAAACTCATTAGGGAGGGTTCATTAAGGGCCTGTTAGTCCCACTAAAGACTCAATTAAATGTAGCACATGACACCTATTCAAACAAAGCACATATCAACAAAACAGGTCAAAACCTCACAACCCACAGCAAACATAAACCTTATAAAGAATCCAGCGCTATCAGCTGAGCTCTCTTCTCTGGTTCCCTTCCAGTGTGCAGCCAAAGACAAGGGTGGGGGGAGCCTTTTTCAACTGGAAAAGGCTGGTTGGATTACCATTGCTGACAGGTAACTAGAAACCTAAAATAACACAAACTCGCTGCATCCTTAGCTAGAGGGTATTACTAAAATAAGGCGATGGCCCCTAAAACCCCAGGCGGTCCTAAACGTATCCTTAGAAATGAGCGATACTTGGTGTCACTCCCTAGGGAAGTCCCAGTGACCTCAAATTTTTGTTGTCTTCCAGCACTGCCTACCCAAAGCATCAAAGGCAAAGTTTAAGCAACATATGAGGGAGGTAATTAATATGTAGAGGTTGAATGGCTGGCCTAAAACCACTTAGGAAAAGCACAACATCCTAACCCTGCCCTGCCCTTTGCTTATAAGAGCACTGTTACCTCCTGTTAGCTTTTAAATGAGGTATAAAAGCGCTTTGGCCAGTCATGCCTTGATTCTGACCCCAGCCAGCCTGATTAACTAGTGTAACGACCCAGAGAAAAGGCCAATGATTTTATTACATTGCAAAGTTTAATTGGGAAGTCAAGTAAATGCCTGATTAAACACTTAAATAATTAAGTTTTATCTCAAGGCAGAATGCAGTTCACAGCACTTGGAGTCACTGCTTCGCTGCCAGCAGAGAGCAACTGGAGAGAAAGGGTTGTTCCTCCCTCATGCTGGAATAGTTAAGAGGTGTGGAAACTCTCATCTCCGATGTACAGCAACAAGCCCATGCACAGGGCTTCTCTGAAAGCTCTCAATGGAGATGGCCAAAGTTCTCCACAACATGTCGGCAGGGCTGCCAGTGTGCAGCCACCCCAAAGGCAGAGTGATGCTCAGGACCCCACTGCTGCCTGCCCCAGGCTCCCTTGTCCTCAGGCGCTGGCAGATAATATGAAAATAGCATTTCCACCTGGGGCAGGACTTCTGTGGTTTTGGGAAGACACCAAATCGGGGTCTGAGCCCCCGCATGCTGTTAAACATCAGCTCCCTCTCACCTGAGGCGAGTTTGATTTCTAGGGCAGTGCGGATCAAAGCCATCAGCGTGGACGTGAAGTGGACAGTTAAATCCTCAGGTGAGATCGGCATGTTCATCCGCACCAGGCGCTGGAGAGAGAAATGCAGTCGCTGTGAGTGTGAGTCAGGATTCCTCCCCCCACCCCCCTTCCCTCCCCCCTCTGTGAGGCCTTAGAAACAGCCAGATTACAAATGCCCGTTAACTTTTTGCGCACTGAGCTAAAATGCATCTTTTCCATATAGATGTCACCTCCCTTTCAGGAGCAGGTCTGAGTTGTAACAGTGGTTTTAGTGGTTAAACAATTGATTTGCCAGCATTTGTACTGCAATCCTGCCTCCTTCCAAAAGAAGTCGATGTGACTGCTCTCGTTCCATTTCAAACCTGGCACCCTGCTCCTGATGGTCTCCAACTATACCTGCAGCCTCCAGACACGTGGCTGGTACCCGTCACCCTACCAAAGCAGCATGCTCAGGAGATACAAACTGTGGAGCCACCTCCACCATCCTTGCCTACCCCAGTTACCCTCACCCATGTTATGGTTCTACAACAGGAGTGACAGCAACAAATGGGACCTGGCACCATCACATGAAGGAAGATGCTGGAGGATTTGCATCTACCATCCGAGGATGCAGCTCCATCCAGAAAGTGACCGAGCCTCTTCCAGCTGTGCAGGTGAGTGGGACGTGAGGAAGGCACTGTCAGTGACAATGACAACAGGAGGCATGTGAGTGCTTTGTACAGGAGCTGTGCAGTCTCTGGAGTGGTTCCACGAGGATGCATTTCATGCACAGCCTGAAGCACACTTGAAAACAAGGCTGGTGAGCCCTGCGGTGTGGCTCTAGTGCTCTGGGGCAGTTTGGGGCTGGCTGCTAAAGGTGTGTGACATCCTTTTTATTTGAGACCCTTGGGTTCTGTCTCTTACTTCCTTCACTGTGGGCATCCTAGGAGCTCTGAAGGTCTCTTCCTTTCCTTCCAGTCAGTGAGCTACACAGCTCCATCTGGACCTTATCCACAGAGGAAGAGGCTGGATTAACACGATGAGGACTATAGTTTCCCCCAACTATGTTCTTTCCGGACAGATATGGAATAGTCCCTCAGGACCAGTGTCTTCCAAGATCTTCAGACCTGGTAGCAATTCCATCCTCATCACCAGCCAGGACCAGCTCTGACAGGGCAAAGTCATTCTTCTTGTAAGCAATGAAGTACCTGAGATTGCTTTGGAAAACTGTGGCTCCCTTAACACTCCTGGCAGCAGATCATGTAAATGCAGACGAGACAAGCCTTGCTGATAACCTTAGCAACACATTTAAAGGATGGATTTCTTCTCCTTTGGCAATCTAATGATTTCTCAGCTCCTCGGCTTTCACAAGCTGTTCAGAAACCTCCTTGGCCAGACCCATATCAGACGAGCCTCAGTGTTTCCGTTCACCAAGGGTACGTGCAACCTGAGGAAGTCTCTGGGCATTCATCCGTCTAAGCAGAGCCTCCCAGCAGCCTGTAAAACCAAGTGTGAGCTTGGCCTGGGCCCCTTGCTTGGGAGGGAATTTCATCCATATCTGAAGGCTGCTTAGTCTGTTATTTTGATCCCTATCACTGTTCAGAAACCTTCTCTTTGTTTAACAACAGCTCAACATGCTGCAAAAGAAATCTAAGCAGAGCCAGCAGTGGGCTGCGGGCTCACCGAGGCAGCAAGCTGCCCTGGCAGGCAGCGCACAGGCAAGGCCAGATCCTGCCCAGGCTCAGCACCCTGTAATACTGTGCAATGGCGATGGTTGAGAGGGTTTCTCGTAGCTGCAGCTTTGCCAGCGCAGACCTAGCTGCAGATGTGACGGCGGTGGCTCAGGGGTACCTCACGCAGCCCCACTCACCCTCCTCGCTGGCTGGGGAAGCTGCACGGTGGAAGTGCTGCTGCTTATGGGCAGGTTTTTTGCTGGTGAGGGGAAACAGCGTGTAGCTGAGAGCAGGGATCTGCCTGGAGTTTCAGGTGAGGTGAGAGGCAGAGTGCTCAGCGTGAGCACCGATTCCCTACTCTTATGCTCTACTCAAACGTGAGCCAACACTGGTGAACGAGGACTTGGTCCATCACTGGGTTAGCTCCTTGCTTACAGAAATCTCTGATACGCAGTTTCCCAGAGTATGAACTTAGCTGCCTTAGGCCTTTTGCTGCCTGAAAGAGGACAGACTCCAGCCCTGGTACCTTCTGCCAGCCAAGGAGAAAATGCCCCACTCCAGGCAGGACATGTGTCACCACTGATGGGGGCACAGGGCACTGGTCCAGTGCAGAAATTCTGCTTCTGAAGTGAGCTGACATTCGGAACAGACGAGACCTCCTTATTTATCTTGTTACTTGTCTCCGGATCTCGTTGCATGCCAAAGGGACAAGAAACTCATGTAACAGCTTACCCTGCCTCCTGAAGTCTGAGACAAACCATTACAATCTCAAAGATTTTTGTTAAAGCATGCCCAGAGGTTATCTTCCATGTCTGACAAGCCTCAGAGATAGGGAAATAAAACCAAGACTCTCCTCCTTTTACAATTCAATGAGAGTATCAA
The DNA here is from genome assembly GCF_015220075.1 of Falco rusticolus. Taxonomy (NCBI): domain Eukaryota; kingdom Metazoa; phylum Chordata; class Aves; order Falconiformes; family Falconidae; genus Falco; species Falco rusticolus. Next base: position 44,164,916 of record NC_051195.1, read on the forward strand.
ATGCTGGCAATGCCACAACAATTTTTTTCTGTTCACTGGTGTCGAATGAAACAGGATTCCAATTCAGACTTCTGCCCTCAGCACACAAAAAAATTGTTATATCGACAAGAGTCCATGGTTATCACTTACAGAGTCCCACTGAATCCCATTTCAGTGGGAGAGAGAGTTAAGGGATGGAGAGAGAAAGAAGACGCATGGAAGTGAAGAACAAGCAGATGAGAAAGAATTCCCCACAGGAGAGCTCTATCCTCACAAAAGCTAATGCCAAAATGCATTTTGGGACTGAGATATCCCAGGTCCCCCCAGCTGACTTTCCAGACCAAATTCCCAAAGGACATGGATGCAAAACACGGGCCATGTCCCAGCAATACGCAGCAATGCTGGGTGGTGGTGTTTCCTCCTAAATTTAATCAGGGACAAAGGATTTAGAGAGTGATGTTCCAAGAGGTTGCACACTTGTAATGGTACACTTGCAGGAAGGCTGGCTGAGCAAAAGCCACATGGAAATGCTGCATAGGAGTGCTGCAGCCAGCCACCAACCACAAAAACTTTCTCCAGAGCATGTCCCTTCCTTCCTCCTCACATCGCCCTCTATGCTGCCTGGTCTACAGCATTCTTCCCATCCCAAAATACAAACTGATCAAACAGGTCAACCCAGACACCTTTAGGTCATTGAAATTTCTGGTAAATCACCAACCAACAGAAGGCGGGGTTGTTGTATCACTCCTCATGCATCTCACAGCCCCTAGCTAGGGATGGCCAGCACTAGCAGTCACATCAGGAGAGGGGAGGCTTGGTCTGGCTTGGGTGGGATGTCTCCCTCTCTCCTATCAGGGTAGCAAACCTGAACACATCTCCCCATCCTCCTCTGGGGTAGGTTGTTGACTGCCAGTTGAGAAGCACGTGCACTGCAAGGTGGACTGCAAGTTGCACTTACCAGAGCAGAGCAGCTCTCCATTTCTTAGCCAAAAACCCCATAAAATGAGACAAAAGTGCCTTATAACCTGCTACAGCAAAGCTTGACAGGTCTCAGCTACAAGCTGCCCCAGATCCCTCCCAATACCAGTGAAAACTGCTTTCTTGGAAGCCCCTGACATGAGAAAATATGTTGCTTAAATGGATATGCCACATTTCTGTGAGAGCTCCTGCTGAAGATGAAGCAGGTACCAGAAAGGAATTAATTCATCTTTGATTCAAAATAGCTTTGTCACCACGCCATGTGGGAGGCAAGGGAGAAGGCAGCTTGGTGAGACATGCTCACTCCATGTCCCCACACCACCATAGGCACCAGTGGAGCCAAGGAGTGATCCAGATGTTGGCACAGCTGCCCCAGAGGAGGCACTCGGCACCAGAATGTCCCTGCCCATCATCTAGTGCATGTTCCTAGTGCCATAAATGCAATGGAAAGGCCGAAACTGCAAACAAAAAGATACCTTAATTCTTCCCTCCAACGTTATAAAACAACCTTAATGTAAAAACATCTCCTTCCAACATGCACGGAGCAAGAAATTCCAACGTTTTCAAAGCTGCTTCCTACTTTTACCTGTATTTTAATTCATTTACATTTCTATAGGACCCATTTAAAAGGAACTGGAATCCAACTGAAACTGGTAAAATTTCTCAAAGATGAATTTTCTTGTTGACCCAAAATTGGTCTTTGAAAAATGAATCACGAACTTCTGATTTTTATCCTTAACCAGGACACAAGAGAAAATTTCTATGCTTTTCATACAGCATAGGCAACAACATGGTTAACAAAAGCCAAACAACTGAACCACTTGTTTAGCTTGTACATGGCAATTTAAAGTAAAATTAACATCTCTCCCCATTTTTGCTGTTACTCCTGGCTGAAGTTGTTCTTCAAGGCCATGTCTTACCAATCCCTTGTGCTTTGGAAGTCAATGCAAAAATCTGGTAAAAAATAAATAAATCTGATTTGGATAAGTTTTCATCTTTCTGGACTCCAGAAGGAAAACATATGAGCCTGCTGATGGAGATGTCAGGCCACCCGATGCTTCCCCACACTAGTAAAAAGCTTGCATCACTTCGGGTGCCTTGGAAACTGCCAGCCACAAATGAGGGGTATCCAGGAAAATAGCTGGGAAGCAGGAAGAAAAAAAGGTTAAAATCCCTCCCAGGTGCCCAGACCTGGCAGGAAAGGGCCTCCCCCTCCCCCCGGCTGCTCCTCTTCCTCCCTTCATCTCCAATTTCCTTTGAGGAAAAGCAGCTGGCAGCAGATGGAGTCCCCGCCTCTGTTTCCCAGCTGCGCTTGGGGAACCCTTCTCCAGCCCTTGGTTTTAATTAGGTGGTTTTGGAGGCATCCCCCTCCTGAGTAAGGGGAGCTCGTTAGTGTTTCTGCAGGAAAAGGCCCCAGAGGCAGGAGCTGCAACAGTGTCTCTAGAGTCTCCTAATTAACTCTGTGCAGATAACGAGACAGCAACCGATTACAGCCAGGTTAGGGAGGCAATGCTTTTTGCTCTGGTTACTTGTGTGGTCAGAGAGGTTCTAGTAGTGACTTAATTGCAAATAAACAAAGACACTGCTAACGAGAAACCAAACCTGTGTGTCAAGCAGAATTGACAGAATTTGTGCCCTTTCAACATTTGGTTTCTGCAGATTTCCTGCTCAGAACTTCTTGGACAATGTCTGAATAGGCAGGGAATTTATTAGAGAAATGGGGGAAAATTCCTCCCAGTATGAAAAGTCAGGATAAAAGGTCTCCTGCTGGCTCCCAGCCTGACCCAGAAAGTGAGCACCAAACAGAAATATCTGCACTGTAAATTTTATTCACCGACACATTTGTCCAAACGTTAGCAGGAAGAGGAGCATATGGAGCTACAAATGCCAGGAAAACTAGCTGGCACCCCAACGGATTTGAATCATTAAGAGCACCCCATCCACAGCCCCCGCGCAGCCACTGGGACAAGAACTGCTCTGCGAATAAGTCCCAAATGGGAATAAATTCAGGACAATGGAACACTGCTGGTGGGAAACAAGGCTGAGTTTGGTGAATAAATTATTTGCTATGAATAATTCACCCTGACCTAGTTGTAATTATTCTACTCTCATTTAACTCTTCTGTTGGCTTCAGAGAGGCTGGCCAGGGCCCTCCTCCCTCCCATGGCCAACAGAGGAGCGAGGTCTGGGCCCCAAAATGTGGGCTCTGTCTCTGGCACACAGCTGGACCTGTCTGGGCTGGGGAGCCAGCTCAGCTCTGGGATCACCCCCCATCGCATATCCAGGAGCCTTGGCCATGTCAGGAGGTGATAAAGGAAGAAGCCAGAGCCCTTCTAATCCCTGCAGTAAATCAATCGCCCTTGAAATAGGGAGCAAAAAGCTCTGCTTGACAGCATCAACAGAGCCACAAAACGAAGTCAAGAGCCCCCTCCAGCTGCCAGCATCGCCCAGCAGACTCTATGTGGGACTCTGCCTAGAGCAGGACTTGGACAGTGTAGAGCCGTGGCTGCTGGTGATGCTGTCTTCTCCTGTCCCTGGAGAGGGTGGTAAAAAAATGACTCTGAAGAGCAGTGGAGAAAGGCTTGTGTTAATGCCTCTCCTGCATCACACCATTCCTAAGAATCACACCCTCAGGCTCTCAAAAAAAACCCTCCTCCAACTTCACTCTTGCAAATACCTGCAAGATACCTTGATGGCACTGCAGTGTCAGAGAGATTTCCTTCTCCTATTTTTTCTAAAGATGCTCTGCAGTGCAAAGGACAGACTGACTCCAGGTGACGGCAAAGCTGGCTGCGGCTCTGCCCTTATTGCTACTACTGGATAGGACATCAAACCCCAGGACCCTTCACTATCAACAAGCTGATATCAAGACAAACAATTGTCTAAGAGGCCTCAAAATCTCAACACATGACTGTCAACAGCGTGAAAAAACATCACCACCCTCATCTGAAAATGGACAAGCAATCAAATCTCAAGACACTGGAGTGAAGTCAAAGTGGGTTTCTTTCCTCTTTTCATTTGAGTAGAAAAGATTTTAAAATTCAGTCCCTTCACATTCTTCTCACCCCCCAGTGCAGGACAGAGCTCTCCTGGTGCCCGAGCAGCGCAGCCGGGGCCCCCCCGCATGCAGCCCCAGGCAAGCAGCAAGCCACGCGCACGGAACTGCAGAGGCTGGTCATGCCGGCCAAGGAGACCAGTTGAGAAAGGGGAACCAGAAAACAGCAGAAAGGAAGGACAGCAGCCAAGGGGGCTGCAAAGAGGGAAAAATCCAAACAAAATGACAGTGTGCACGTACTGAGAAGGCAACACAGACAAAGATGGGGAAAACACATCAAACCTTTGCAGAGAGGACTGGGAAAAAAATATATGGAAAGAAAAAGGATGGACACGTGGGGCAAAAGAGCTTTTGCCAGACAGACCAGTAAGGTTTATAAAATATCATTTTGTTCAGAGAGAGAGAGAGCAAAACCAGCTCAGAGACAAAGCCCTGGCGGCTGTCAGCACTGACTCTGCTGCAGTTGCAGGACAAGGGGGTCGTTGTCCCTCTGCAGGCTGGCTCTGCGGGAAGGTGTGCATGGTTGGGTGGGCTGCCCTGTGCTCCCCAAGTCTCCCATCAGCTGTGGGAGGACAGCAAGGTTGGCACTGGTAGGGGAACAGCTGGCAGGTGTAGGGCAAGGGGATGCCACGACCCACACGCAGCCGCCACCTGGGGGAAGATGCTCAGCACCAATCTGTCTCGGTGGACATGCTGTTCCTGGTGCTGCAGATAGAAGGGGAGGAGGGAGGGAGCCAAAACCAGTACTGCCTCGCCACAAGGGTTTAGTTTTATCAGCAGCCATAGCTGGGAGTGAGGGTCAGTGCAAGCTGCAGCCTTACACTGTTGGAAAAAATTCAAATCTGGTCTTAAATCCATATTTCTGTATTTTGGGGCTCTTTGATAACATGCAAAATGAATCTGATCACCTTCAAGCTCAGAGAAATCTGATGTCCAGTCTAGATTTGAGCTGTTTGATTGGAACCAGTCTCTACTTTCGGTTCAGTCATACACAGACACCCTTTAGAGGTTTCATAGTTGATAAGTAAAAATCAAAGATGCCTTTAAAGAAAATCAGGAGTCTGTATTTTAGAAAGAAACCGTTGGTATGTACCTAAGTTCTGTGGATTTGTTCTGTGAAGACAGACAAATTAAATGAGGTCCCAGCTGACTCACAGGGAAAAGACAGACAGGGAAGGCACATCTGCAGTGCCTCTGCCCGGGGAAAGCCTGCTGCAGCCGTCAAGAGCAATCGCAGAGGCACACAAACACCACACTAAGAAAATCAGCCAAAGGGTTTGTTTAAAATGCCTATTTTAACACATGATCTCTGTGTCCCCTTTCATTTTCTTCCTTTTTTAACTGCACAAGATTGGGGGGTGGGGAAGCTTTATGCTTGTGGTACACGTGTGACCACAGAGCAGCAGGTCTGGGTTGTCCAGCTGCAAATGCCTACTGCCGGGCTTTCAGCAGGGCACAGCTCCATCTTAAGTCAAAGGAAACTTACAGGTGTTAAAAAGAGACACCGATTACTTTAAAATCAGTGGGTTTCTGCGTATAATTGGCACTTCTATCCAGATGTTTACCTATCTACTCATCTATCTGAAATAGCTGAGAGCTGGCATTTTGATGTAGCTGGGTTTCTCAGGCTTAGTTATGGTACGGTGGGTATGAATTACTCATAATAGAGATGCTGTTTTAAAGCAGCTACCAAAGTGGCCAGAAACAAATCAGAAGAAATACATAAAAGATATCTAACTGGCTAGCCTTAAGGTTATGTTTAATTTTCTTTTTATTTTAAATCCTAACACTCTGAGGAAGGATCTTGTATCTGAACCTCTTCTTGCTGCTAAGTGCCCTACATAAAGGCAGGCCAAGGTTTGGGTTTAGCTTGAGTCTTTTTGCAAAATCTTGCTTTCATAAGGCTTCAGTGAACAAACAAGCACTACTGGAGGGGCTGTTGTGATTGGGATCCGTTGCACCAAGCACGGTGGGGGCCAGTAATTAGGCTTGGTGGTGACTCAAATGACATCAACTGCCAAAAAAAACCCTGTTGAGTTTTATGGGCGCCCAATTACGCCAGTGCTAAATGCTTATGACAAACCTCTCCCTCTAAAACTGTGACATTCAATGTTAGAAGCTTCCCAGGAATCAGCCCTGCAAATGTAAATTTCCAAGCGCCCTGCGAGCCGTTGGGAAGGCAGTGCAGCTTTAACTGGCAGGGTCTGGGTCTGCTCCTTAATTCCAGTTCTATGTCTAGCTCAGTTTCATCCCCACAACATCTGAAAGGCGGCAGCTAACAGCCTTTTGCAGTTTTGTGGTTGAATTAAAAAGTTTTTCAGAATAAACAATAAGTTAGAATGATTTCTTCATCTAACAGTCTTAAATGTTTTCTGTTAAAATAATTTCTTGCACAAGGGTATTTAAGGAGCCCTTCTGGTGTTGCCTCTGTTTAATAGCTTGCTAACTCCTACAGTACTGCCTACTCTAATTACTCCAATCTAATTAAGGAGGGGGAAAAACAACATACTACTGAAGGGCTAGTGAGAATGGATAGTCAAAGAGCTGTAGGAAGATAAATGGGGATCATATTGGTGGGGTAATTTGCTCATTAGCACCCTCCTTCCTCAAATTAGCCTAAATGGAAGCAGAATGAGAGAGAGAAACACTGATAGAGACAGCAGAGACATACTTAGAAAGACAAACTGATGTGCCATAGTTTCAAAGACCAAAAAAAGGTTTAAAAAAAAAAAAAAAAGAAAGAAAAATAAAAAAAGAAGCAGAAGATCCAAAATCCAGTCTGCTTGGAAAGCAGAGAAAGCACCAGAGAAGTCCAGGAGAACAACACTAATGCCACAGAAAACCGGCACCCACGTCAGCCACGGCACAAAAAGCTGGTGGTTTGGCAGGAGTTTCTAGGGGGTTGGTCTACCTTATAGGCAACGCGAGCAGGGCATTTCTTTCCCAGGCCTAGAGGTGGGGACATGTGTCTCAGCATCTCATACATGTCTGTGTAACTGATGCGCCCGCTTGGAGTCAAAGGGAGGGAGGCAAAAGCGAGAGGACACAAAAATCAAACCAGACCGGGTTGGGGGGGGAAGAGGGGAAGGAAGGGGAAAAGGCAACACAATGGAGCAAATGAAAAGGAGGAGAGAGAGGGGAAAGCAGACAAGAAAACAGAGATCTGGTTAATCAGATTTCTCAGGAAAACAAAACCAAAATGAAGAGGTGGGTAAATAGAAAGGTTTCTCCACTTCCGTTGCTGCGTTTCAATGCCCAACGTCTCCTCCACACTGCAGGGACGTCCCGTGGCCAGAGCTGTGCCTCGGCACGTGGGTCCCTGTGGGGAATGATTGATGTCTCTGCTTGGGGTGGTGGGGTGGTGGTGGAGGGTGTAGGTGTGGGGAGGGCTGGGTTTGGCTGGCTCTTGGCGGGGGTAGAGGGATGCTTCCCTTTCTCACCCCCCCCCCCGAACCAGTCGGTCAAGGCTGTATTCACCATGCCAGGGAGAGCTGGTAGGCAGAATTATGGGACAGGGAGAGACAGGGCTTAGAGAAAACATTCAGCTTTCCATCAGTAAATGCAGAGTTTGGGTTTCAGGCTCGCCTGAGGGGCTGTGAGAGAAACGAAAAGCCAGTTCCTGGTGTGTTTGCTCAGGGAACAGCCTGGGACTGCTCTGGCTCCAAGCCAAGGGTGCAGCTCCGCAAAACCTCGGCCAGCCTTCAGTCCTCCTCCAGCCTGAACTCCAGTTTGACAAAACCAGAGCCCAGACCTTGAATTGCAGTAAGGTGATGGAAAGGGGACCTGTTTCTCCCTGTCATTTGTTGGGACCCTCTTTCATCAAGCCAATGGGAACTGGTTGTCTCCGCCACCGAGGGTGGCCGTCTGTCCTGTACGTTAGAGGGAACTGGGAATTGCAGAGATTTGGGAAAAAGCCCTTAAACCAGCTGATGGTGCCTACCTTCAGCACACGTGGTAAATAAAACCCTGCCCTGAAAGGCAAGTGCAGAAACAGCCAGGAATTCTGTTTTGCCTTTTTCTGACTACTGAAACTGGGAGCATGACTATAACAATCTCATTTTCTTGTCCCAGCGAGCTGCCTGCTTGTTACGCTGCGCAAATCTGTGCTGCCTGTCATCTGAGGAGACCTAAGTATATTGCAGCACGTTATTAATTAATGTTTAACCCTTGGAAAAGCAGGACAGCATTATCATCTCCACTATACTAGGAAGGAAACAAAGATCTAAGCTCCCATATGAAATCCCTTTCTCCTACAGAAACAGGCACCTGTATGCCAGCTCACTACCCTGACACGGGTCCCAATTCCTATATAGAGCATCAGTGCAAGAGGGGGTGGAAGAGAGAACTTACCAAGCCAAAAGCAGCTATTCCTGTCCTTGGTAACTAACACAGTTAAAATATCACCCAGGCTTTTTAGCCCAGAGCTAATTTAAAGGCTGCTGAGAGACACAATTTCTAATTACAGCCAATGGCTTCCCTCTGGCTTCTCTCTTCTGCCCCTGCCCCCTGGCTGGAGGTACAGGGTCTCGTGCCTTCTCTGCAATGGTTGTTAACTCCTAAGCCCCCAGTTAGGTGTGGAAAACACCTGGGCTGGAGTGAAAGAGAAAAGCAAGCTCCACACTGACTGTTTCCACTCCCCTCTTCTGCATCTTCTGCTCTCTGTGCACTGACTACAGGAAAATCCCTGCCTGTAACTGGGACCCCACTGAGGTCCAGTGTCATCCTGTGCTGATTTCTTGGCAAGATCTGTCAATTCCCTGGCTCAGCTCCCAAGCACAGGGTACTTTTCCTGCACCATGAGGAAGGAGGTTTCACTGGATGTCCACCATAGCTTATGATCTCAGAGAGGTAATTTTGCTCCCAAGGTAATCCCTGGCTGTTGCACTGTGGAAAGCTCATCCCTTCATCTCTTCCTAGCCTAGGTACCCATCCCACCCTGCTGCCCAGTTAACCAATGTCCACATCAAATGTTTTTTCAGCTCAGGAAAGGGAAGGGTTTGAATACCGGGCATTCAACTGGAGCAATGCTGCTATGAAACCCAAACAAAATGGAGTTGCTACTCCTTAGAAATCTCGGGATGACATTTCTCTCCACTGCGTGTATATATAGACAAAGTGCTCAGATGCTGTGCTGCTTTTCCCCAACACTTCCCACCTAGACCCGGCAGGATGGAAGCTGGAGGGTTCACTGTCTCATAAAGCTGCCTGTCTTCAGCCAGCTGGGGTGTGGGAGTAGATGGGGAAGGGATGCATCGAGGAAAAAGGAGGCAGTCAGTCAATCATTCCTTGTTTCAGGCAAAGGGTTAGTTACATTACAGTTTCTTTTCTGTACTCTTTGCATTTGCAGTTTGGGGGGTGGTGGGGTGGGGTGTTTAAAAAGAAACAAAACCAGAACTGAAAATGCTGGATGGAGTCTCTGAAGTTCCAAACCTTGTATGCCACCCTATGAGGGCACTTCTTTCCTAAGCCCAGGGGTGGAGCAATTACACGTAACAAATTGTACATATCCTTATAATGAATCCGGCAACTGGAAAGAAAACATCAGATGTTATGACAGCAAAACCCAAGAAGAATCAGTTTTTCCCCAGACAAATGGGAGAAGTTGGAAGGGCAAAACACGCTGAAAAGCAAAGTTAGTCTGACAGCAACCAGGCTTGCAATGGAAAAGGCACTTTAACAGAGAGAGAAAGAGAGAGAGAGAGAACTTCCAACTCCTTAACAAATTCTGTAGTCTTGGATTTTCTTCTGTGAAACCTTCAGTGCCACGGCAAGGCCTTTGAACCACTACATTCAGTTACCTGTATCACTGATGTTTTACTTCTCTGTGCCTGAGCATCTGCCGCCTGACAGTCTCCAGCCACCACCCAGGTGCTGCAGCAGCCCAACACCACCAGAGCCTGCCGCACACAAATCGCCTATTTAATGGGTTATTAAATGGGATTCAAATGAGCTGGTTCAAAAGAACTTGGGAACCTTTACCTTCCACTGTTACCACCTACATAACCCCAGCAGGGCTGTGCTTGGCTTCATGGGCAATAAGCAATTTGCTGGAAGTCCAGAAACCACCGTCTCGAGAGCTGCCTTGGCCATGGGCACTGGGAAAATCCAGCCTTCATTACCAGTAGGTGAAATCAGATACCTCGAGGTAGCTTTATGGCCAGTCTCATTAACTCTCAACAATATTTTCAGCTAATTTAACAGCTGGATTACATTTCTTAATCTTTTATAAGTAACCAAATCGTGTACAAAAAGAGCTGTACTGAACTTCAAAATGACCTCTAAAGAAAAACGAGATGATTTGGCTTCACTATGTTTATTTTGGTACATTATATAAAGAAAGTTGGAATATATTGGAATATCTCCTTCAATATTACTGCTTTTTTGGATGTAAAAAATTAAGGTCTATTCAAAACCTTCACAATCAACTTGAAACTATTAATTCAGAAACAGATCAAATGGAACTGTGCAAGTCTTGGCTGCAGGCCTAATCATGGTTATAAAAAGTATATTGGTTTAACTGAGTCAAGAAGTTTACTGAAATTTTAGAATGGCTATGTAAAATCAGCATGTAGAAAATACGTATGAGCAGTTCCCTGAGCTCTCCAAGAGCCTGTGGAGGGCTGGAAAACCAGCAGAAGTATTGCTTTGGAAGGTCATGGCAGCAAATTATGACAAATTATGACAAACAGGGATTCCTTCCCAGGTTGTTTATATCTATTTGAGTTCTGTTTGCTTTCATCAGCATCCCTTTATTTCAGGTAGGTGTGAAAAAGCTCTCCCTTGGGAGCACCTGCACCTTCTCCCAACTGCTGAAGGTGCTGCCACAATAGCATCTCCCTCAGCTCTTGGGAGCGACTAACAGGACTGTGATGGCAAGACCAACATTTCCAGTATCTCTAAGGGGTATGCACTGGGAAGGGGGTTATAAGAGAGATAAAGTGCTCACTTTATGTATCTTGAACAAATAAAAGCTCATAGAAAGACAATTTTCTGTTCTTTCCCAGTTAATCCTTATATTCAGTGTTTTCACTTCTTTCCTGATTAACTCCCAGCCCTGGCCCAAACCACTGGCTGTGCCCCATTTCTCTCTCGCTCTCTTTTTCTGTGAGCCCGAGGCTTCTGCCACCCCTAACTCCAGCAGTTTCCCCGTACTTACCCCTACCGCGTGGGACACACATCTAGAGCAGCAGCAGCTAGCTACTGTTTTACCTCCTTTTGAATGTTTTTCCCCGGAAAAGTTTACAGAAAGTTGGATTTTGTAACAAAACCAAAGGTGATGTTGGAAATAGGTATGTAAATAATACACTTCAAGCCTATATTTAAAATATTACCTATATAACAAAAGTATAAAAATATTTGTACTTTCTACCCATGCAGCATCGTTCATTGAGGGTCTCAAGCTACGGGAAGTGAACAAAGACTGTATTTTCCTTTTCCTTGGGACAAGCGAAATAGAGACCCTGAGAGAGGCGATCATTCAGTGACAGATGGAAGTAGGAACTAGCTCACCTGCATGTAAACATAAGAGAACACTCCCTAGGAGGCATCTCTCTTGCCAATTATGCTATGGTGGTTATTTACCATAGCCCTACACGTGTCTATACTGGGAGCTGAAATGCCAAAAGGAGATGGCTGACTTAGAAAAAATTTGGATCAACATTTTATTTCAATGAGTTTGACCAACTAGTGGAACAAACAGCTGAATAAAAACCTGGTCCTCTAACACCCTGTGTCTTCAGATCACAATGGGGTGTACTGCTGGGAGCCGGACCTTAAGAGGTGAGCTATTAAGCTCAATCCACAGGTAGCTGTTATGAAATACCATGTCCAGAACTCCACAGAAGTTCAGCCTAAATGACCAAAAGACTAGTTCTGACCTTAAATTGTGAACAGATTTCAGATTACTTTTAAATTGCGGAAACGTTAGTCCAACTTATGAAAACATTAGTGATTTCAGTGGAACTATTCACACATGGAAAATCCAGAATATGCACATGTTTTAGGATCAAGCCTCAAGCAACATGTCCTGCTTGTCCTTTGACTCTCACTCCCTCCCCCAGTCACTCTGCCAACATTAATAGCTTCACACCAGAGCAAAACAGGAATTAGAATCTTAATATATGACATATTATATATTAACAGCTCTAGAAGTTAAAAGCTTTGGCCCCTGAGTGACTCACAAAATGTAACCTCTGTGCTCAGAGTTAATAGAGCAAACACATCTTTCTGTAAATTTAATGCTTGTGCCTCTTACGGGTGGAAAGTTCCTGAACACATAAACATTAAAGAAGCACATCAATACTATTTTTTTCCCTTGCAGGTGCGTTACTTCTCCCACGGATGCTAACCAGAGCCAATACTATTTTCTAAGGAGAAAACGGGCACTCCCAAGTTTTCAGTCTCATTGAGATTTTTTAGAGATATGAGATAGGACTGGATTTGAAAAAGGAAAAAAAAAAAAAAAAGCTATTTACTGCCTGCCAAATAGCCACAAAGGACTTGTCTGTGTTACAGAGCACGTGGTAATGAAAATCTGCTTGGAGCTTACAAGCTGCTACTATGTGTGCAGAATATACACAGGCTTGTAGTACGGATGGCTTTGAGCTAGTTAAAATCGCACACAGTTCAGAGAAATGCAGTTGTTTTGGAATAGGTTTACATTTAAAGTTAGCCTAAGTCAATTTAACTGAGATTTTAAAGCAGTTTAATTGCATCCTAGCAGGGAGTTTGAGATGCTGATTGCACAAATACTTTCTGCATCTGTCTCTACTAAAGGGAAACAAAAAAGAGCGGAGATATTGGAGGAGCTGGAGGCAGTTTCATTACAAATACAGAGGAGATTCGTTGCAGAGTGACTCGTGGGGAGGAAAATGGATACAAAATTAGTAGGGCTTTAAATCAAAAAACTTCTCCCAACAGGCAAATTCCCAAGCTGCAGAATATAAAGGAAATTACTGTGACCTGTATGTTAGAGCATCTAGAAATGAAAATAACACAGTCACCAGGACCGTGGTGCAGTAGCTTTCTCTGGGCAATGGAGAAAACAAATATATTCAAGTCAGCCTTGCTCTAGAAGTGATCACTGCCCAGAGCTGTGCCACTGTTTTAAAAAAATGCCTTAAAATACTTCAGCAGTGGCTCTTGGGTCTGCCACCACACAGTGCCACTCCTCCGCTGCTGTGGTACATAAGCCCAGGTGTGCAGCTTTCCCTGCAAGTGTCTTTGAATAAGAAAAACAAAGAGATAAAACCATAGAACCAAACACCTCACCACCTGGCTGCCAGAAAATCATTTCCTCCTTTAACACACTCGTATATCAGGAACATTTTATCAGCAGCTCACTGAGAACTGCAATGCTTCCAGAGTTAGGCTTATTGCATTTTCTTCTTATTATTTCTTACACCTTACGTTTCAGCCTTAAGTCCAAAAGCTAAAATATTGCTTAGAAGAACAAAATTCCCTTCTATAATTTGATGTCATTAGAAGGAGACTTCCAACATCAAAACATTGGGTTGGATGAGAAACAACTGTTTAAAAATCGGATGTTTTAAGCAAACCACCCTTACACTGAGAACCATCACGTCACTCCCTGCTGCCTCACAGGTGGGTGAACACAAATGATGAAGCCTGAGTCTGTAGAACTTGACTCAAATGCAAAGCAGTGGGGTACATCATCTCCTTTCAAGGGAAAGAAAGAGCACCTCGAAAACTTGCTTTTTGTTATTGTTTTTTAATGTGGCCTCCTGTCTCTCCACAGGATTTGTGAAACCATTAAGGTGGTTCTCAACTCGGAAAAAAATGCTGCACAAACGGGGTACGACAAGACCCAGCCTCTCAAGTTACCCAAAGTGCTGCCAATGGCAAGAGATTCAGCACATTTTTATCTCCGAACTGCAACGCAGAAACCAAAGGCAATCAAAGCTCCCTTTAGAAATGGTGAAGAGCTTTTCTACTTGGCAATTTAGCCAAGATCATTTGAATCTACCCTATTAATTTTTGGCTGGGGGCGGGGGGGAGGGTGAGCTGTACTTTCTTGGTTTGTTGGTTTACGTCTATCTCATGTCTATGAGATGGAAATGCCCTTGTAATGACATCAGGTTCACTCATCTCCAGTGCACAGTGAGCTGAAGCTGGAGCATTTAGCACCAACGTTAGCTCAAGCTTTGGAGTGGTTTTCCTTCTGGAGCTGTACTCACATTAAAAACAGGCTGTTTGCCTGTATAGGTATGGTATTTATACATAATGTATATCCTTCTCTTCACGTGAAAGCGTAACAGCATACATACCAGGCAGCTGGGTCATATTCAGCCCAGACACGGACAAACTCATCCAGGTGATGGGGCCCAAGGATGGAGGAGTCTCTTGTCAGATATTCAAAATTGTCCATAATCACAGCCACAAAGAGGTTTAGCATCTGCAGAGAGGAAGCAATAATGCAGTCAGAGAGGGAAGGGAAAGGAAGAGGAAAGAGAAGAGAGAAGAAAAAGCTGGAAGGGGAGCAGGTATGATTCCCTTAGCAGGGTGAGTGGTTTCCACAAGAAGCAGCCATGCCCTGGAGAATAAACTCTACAAACTTGTCCCTGGGGACCTGCTGCCACCTCACCCTCCCCTGCATGCTGTAAGACACCTCCAGCTCTGAAGTACAGGGCAGGTTTGTCACGGCTTTTGGCCATGAAAAGTTTGGCCACATCCACATCCCAGGTGATGCCCTGCATGATCCACCCCAGAACCCCACTGGCTCAGCACCTGTCCCTTGCCCCTTCTTCCCTACACCAGTGCAGACCAGCACATGGGATGCACCGGCTGCTTCACCAGCTGGGTGATGCGAACTCTTCCAGCACTCTCATATCAAGGCACATCAAGGCAAGAACAGCTAGAAGAAAAATGATTCTTCAACCGGAACATCCCATTTTCAACTCATAACAGTTCAAACCTTCAAAGATCCCCAGAAAGATGAGGGGCAGGACACACCGAAGGCTCCTGTCCCTAATGGCTGCTGTCTAACACAGAGCCCGGCAAATGCTTCTGGCATAGAAAGATTCTCCTCTTTTTAAAGCCAACGGAAGAGTCATGAGGATTTCAATGGGAAAAGATCAAGCAGAATGGAAGAACAGGAGGGCAGGCAGGAACGGATGCTCCTGTGCTGGATAAAGACCTGACTTGTATGAGTCCCCTTTCCGCCTTTGCTGTGCCCTTTGCAGGGAGGCTGAGCTGCTGCCGCCAGCACGGCTCCTCCGCAATGTGCTGAGCAAGGGCCGCTGTGAGCTCTCGTGTGGGGAGGAGCAGAATTAAACTGGTTATAGATATCCTCAGCTGTTAAAAGAAAATCAGGCAGTGGAGGTTGGGGGTTGTGCAGTTTTAAAGAATTCCCATTCCTGCATGATCTGGAGGAAGGAGGGGTTCTTGGCTCTTAGGGGGTACACGTAACAGAGAACCCCCAGAGCATCAAGAGGCAGCAAAACTTTTGAGAGTTTTCTACTTGATCCCAAATCCCTTTCTATTGCTCCCAGCTTCAGCCACAGCTCAGTACATTTCCCTCACTGACACACAGCTGTTTCTAAATTTCCTGTATATTTTTAAATTTCAGTTTGTATTTTTCAACAGTGTAAATTACAGGAGGAAAATTATGTCAAGCTGGACATCCACAAAGAGCCAGAAACAACATTTAAAAACAAATACTTTATCCAATACCCCCCAGTCTGTGGTGTAACAGCATCGAACAAACCATAAAAACATGCCCTCCTGGCCAGGCTGCAGCTTTGCAATGCTTGTGGGGAACCATATCTCATTGCAGTGAAATTCATTCTAAAAAATGAGTTACAGCCCCGTCTCATAGCAGTCCAGCTGCTTGGCTTTCCGCTGCCTATTTCTGGAGCCTGCCCTCCCTGTCTTTTCCCCACACAGGGCTCTCCCCATTCCCTGCCAGCAAACCCCCAAACCCAGGGTGTGGTTTCACGGGGTTTTCCAGGAGCACTGACTCAGCAGCAAAGCTCACGCAAAACTGCCTTCTGCACAGATGTGCTCCAGCCCCCAGTTTTGCTACTACATTCTGAGTGGAACGGCTGATGTGAGCCGGGAAGAGTGAGTGAGGGAGTGAATGTGTGTGTGTATTGGTTTTCCTTTGTTTGGTTGGGTTTTTTTGAAGAAAACTTTAGGAATAATAATGCACTTGAAAATAACAATGAGGGTGTCTGATAATGGGTTAGGGATTTGTACAAGGCAAAAATTTGGCTTTAAAATAGAGAGTGATGAAGGAAGCAGTAAATGGAGTGATAACTTTGTATAAGCTTTCAGGGCTCCACGTTTTTTAATATATGTAGAAGAAATAAACCATGGGATGTCAAAGGGGCAACAGCAGTCAGACAAAGGATCTCAGTAGGGGCCACTGCTGATGGCTATAGAGAGACCAGCTTCAAACTGCCACGTGTACCTCTTTTGCCTGGTTAAAGGTGTCTGATGATAGCAAGGATTAGCTGCATGAAGCATCAAATCTTATACTTTAAAGCAAACCCAGGGAACTGAACATAGGTTTGATATGTTGCTTTTTGGTACATTTCAGAGCTGTGACTTTCATCTCTTCCTGCTTGAAGATTAATTGGGTCTCTGTCCCTGGTTTTCTATTCCTCTGTCCCAGTGGTGCACAGAAGTGAACGAAGCCCCAAGAGCAGAGAGCTTTTTATGCATGTAAGTGATCAGAAAACACTGGCACCTGTTAAAGCTTAGACCCAGCCCCATACGATGGCCACGGGCACGAATTGAGTACAGCAGCTCCATGTACTTTCATGCCTAAAGCTTTCCTGGCACCATTGCAGAAGAAAGCGATTATTTAATTTATTTGACAAACAAAACAAAACACAAGTCATCAAATAAGTGTAATGCTCCCAGCTGCCTGCTGCAAGCACCTCTGAACCAGTGTTATCTTGGCCATTCTCACCCTGCTCTCCCGAGCCCCTTCTTCAAAGGACCACATTACAAACCACAACAAAACAGATTAATGCCTAATTCCAAATATTAGACCCCCCTGTGAGAAGAAAGATAAAAACCTTCCCTTTAAACTAATGACTAAATGATCTCTTTGGGGATTAAAGGGATTTTATCACCAGGATGATAAATGGGTTTTAGTGAAGCTGTCATGTAATGTTGTATAAATCATAATTAGGGAGAAGGAGGAAGAAAGAGGGGGAGGGGAAGGAAGGGATGGGGGTTGGGGGGTAACCACACTGGCACCTCCACTTTGGGACAGATGGGGATTGACTTACCAGGAAGGAGCACAGGAAGATGAACGATACAAAGTAGAAATAGGCAAAATCGCTGCCACATTCATTTTTGGTGAGGCCAGAAAGCTGGTCGCAGGCTCTGTTACTCAGGCACGACAGCATGATCTCATGCCAGGCTTCCCCCGTGGCACTCCTGCAGATGGGGAGGGCAGAGGGTAAGCTCATCCAGCCCCCTCCTCATTACAGGCTGGGGTTGGGGGCATCCACCTCGTGCTATTACTGTGCCAAATTCACTAAACTAGGTGCAAGGTTGTGTCCAGGTGCAGAGACTACATTTACATTGTGAATTTGAACTATCAGCCTGCTGACATGAAAAAGAAAGGAGAAAAAACATTTCCCTCTGTTACAGGGGGGTAAAAGAAGCTGAACAGGCTCAGGTAGGTTCAGCTTTATTGATTTTATGGAGAACAAAACCAGACTGATTTAAACACGTCCAGTGCAAAGTGCAAATGTAAGTAAACAGAGTTTAGACTGTTCCCTTCTGAAGCAGCTGATGCCTCTGCCCTAGTGCTGGCTGTGAACCCTGTGGCAATGATGGGAAATAAAACCAGGTTTCTCCGCTTGAATCTCTTATTTATCAGGTAGGTACAGAAATACCAGGATGGGCTGGTTGGTCCTAGTGACTCGGGTCCCTTTTTCATGACAGTTCCTGGGTTTTCTTCATCATTTCCCTCCTCCCCCTTTAACTTCTACTTCTACTATAGGGATAAAAATAGCTAAAAGGAAAAACTTTGGAGTTCCAGAGGGTCCATCCTCAAAATAAACCATCCCCTGCAACGTGCATGCGTGGATTGGAAGCCAGGGGATCCCCCAGGATGGCTTACTCTGACTTCCTACATAACCCCTGATTCTTCTCTCTGTAATTCCTGCAGCACACCCAGAGGTGCTGTCAGGGGCACCCCTCCGCAGCACCATGAAGAGCCCACCTTGCAGTGCTGCTCACAGCCATGCAAATCTGTGCACAGAGCCAGCTCACAAGCCTTCCTCCCGGTCAGGGAGAAAACCTGATGCTCAGTGTAAACTGAAATAGCTTCCAGATTACTCTGAATTGAGTCCCAAAGCCCCATTCCCCTGTGCAGATACCCGTTTTCCCATCGTAGTCCTGCTGCCTCTGCACCCTCTGTCCCACCGTGCCTGCCACATGGGTCTGGAAAGGGACCAAGAGGTTTGGACATGAGGCTGAATAATTATCCGGTTTTATTAAAATTCAGAGTTTTGAGTGGAGTGATTATGCTGAGCTAGAGAGGGCTAATTTAATTTCCATCTAGCTTCACAGAAACGATGCAAAGGAAATCCCAGGCAAGATATCCAGTTACCAGCGCTGCGGAACCCAGCCTCGGCACGGCCGGCAGGTGCTTGTGGGGCCGGAGCAGTTATTAACCACACGGCACACATCCAGATAAGGGAAATCTTCCCCCAGCTGCCCTGATTGGGAGCAGAGCCTACACTTCATTTTTGCTGGGTCTGAAAATGAAAATCTGTCATTTCATTGATTATTTTTTTTTCCCCATTTGAAAATGCTTCATTTCCCAGCAGAATGAACCCAGATGGAAACACTTTCACTCTGAAGCAGAGGTGGCATTGGCGTATGAACTGTTAACTTGTTGGTAATGCAAAAATGACCAATTAAAGGAATTCTCACTTAAGGAAAAAAAAAAGTAAGCTTCATGACAAGAAGCAGACAAACCAGGGGAGTCTTATATTAAACTCCACCTGAGCTGATGTAGCATGTCACAGCCATGGGTGTCACTTTGGGGAGGTGCTGCTGTGTTGAATCACATCCATCGTACTCAGGTAATGTACCAGGCCAACCCTTAACGCCAAGGAGGAGGAGGAGGAAGCAGAAATGCTTTACTCCAAACACCTTTCTTAGAGGATGCTCAAGTCTCAGCAGCTGAAGTGGCAAAAGCAAAGGCTTATTTATTGCTCACGTGCAAGTCGTGTGGCATTTTAAACTTTACTTACCTGAACAGAAGCATCAGGGCTTGCAGGAAGGTACGGAAGTTATTGTGCCGGTTAATGGAGGTTTCATCATCTAGTGCAATGTTTCCAAATACCTGCCGCAGAAAACAGAAAGGATTCAGGCCAAAGACATCCTCACGTGGACACTGTCAATAAAGGTGGATCAAGGGGAGTTGGAAGAAAAGGCAGGGAAATAATCTGTCCTGGTTTAAGGGATCTCAAAATCTGGAATAATTCCTGTGCTGAAGAGAGAGATAAAAATGTGTTGTGGAGATCAAATGGGGAAAAAGCCAAGGTTAACATGCTCCACCTTCACACAGACCCTTTCCAACACCACAGTTCAGCTCCATCCCAGGGCAAGAAAACTTTCCCATTTCTTTTCAGAAGGGTGCAGTGCCCCTTGGCGTGCCGGTACCCAGTGGGAGGGATGTGCCCATACCCCCTGCCCCGGCGATGCTGTGCTGCCAGCCCATCACCCACAGTCGGTTTCCCTGCCCACTCTCACCCTTTGTACAACCAGGGATCAGCACAAGACCTAGTAATAAGGGCAGAAAAAGTAACTTTTTTTTTTTTTTTTTTTTTTTTTTCACTTATAAGATACCTGGCACCAGACAAGATGAGCTTTTTGCCTCATCCTAAGTCAGTTGTTGATCCTGTTGTGGAGGCAATAACCCGTTTGCACCCTGAACTGGTGGGACAAAACTAATCTACCTATGGTCAGTATAAAACCTAAAATTTTTACCTGCATGCCAATAATGGCATAGATAAAGAAGAGCATTGCAATGAGGAGACACACATAAGGCAAGGCCTGTGGAAAAGGAGAAGATATTAATGTCAGCAAATGCATTATATATGCCAGTAGCATTTAATTCCTGGGCAACACCGTGTATTGTGGTATTTGTCCTTCAGATGAAGGAACGGGGAAGAGAATATGAACAGTTCTGGCAGCCTTCAGAAGACAAACCCCTGGAGCCAGGTATTCATTGATCACAAACCAGCCTGGGCTTTCCAAGGGGTCTCTCTACATCCTTGCAAGCAGATAAGCAGTAAGCAGGGAAAACACAGTAAGAAGCTCCACAACAAGCACTGGAGCTACTGGCAGGCATTGGCACTTTCTATGCATAATTGTAGGAACATTAATTATTAATTATTAATGATCTTGCTGTAAATTTAGTACAAGAAAAGAAATGTACATCCAAGAAACAAGTTCCTGCTCCAAAACAAGCAAGATTGCAATCCCAGGAGGACAAAAATATTCTGAGTTTTAGCAAGAAATCTGTGAAGACTACAACGTAATTATGTCACCCAAGCTGAGAGGAATAGCTGCTTTCCACTCAGGTTAAATGAATGGGTAATTAATGCCTCTTAATTAGTAATAGCTGAAAAATCGGGAAGCCTTGTCCTAGGGCTAGACCATGAGATGCTCAGGGCAGGAGAGGGGTTATGCAGCCCACGGGGAGCCCAGCAGGGAACACGGGGCAAAGGGCTGATGTGCTTTCTGCTGGCCACCTTTGCACCAGGGACAAGGACCAAGAGCTCCATGCTGGGGGGACAGACAGACAAGCAGCTCCCTGTGCAGCTCCAGAACTGTCCCAGCTCAGCTTCAGGGGCAGCTCTCTGCACACACACTCTGGAAAGGGTTGGGATTATACTGAAAAGGCCCTTGGCTGAGCCCTTCTCTCAAGATCCAGCCAAGACCACACAGTCCAAGGACGCTCTCCTGAGTGAGAACATCTTATACCTGCAGACCCCACATCTCAGCCTCTGGGAGAGGCTCTCCTGGCTGCAGGATTCCTCATGTGTTACAAGATAAGAGCAGCAACAACACCACCTCCGTCCATCCTCAAGTAAAACACTACCCAACAAGCCTGAGGCACTGCAACCTGCCAGATCGCAGCCCCTTTCCATGAGCTGCTGGGTGGCTAGGGGAAAGCATAACACAGAAGCTGAATGCCAGAGCTTCAGCTGCCTCTCTGGTGTCTCCCAAAGGGATGTACAGTGTAATACAGCACTTGCTTCCACCCCTGGCCATGGGATAACAGCACATTTTTTTATGTGTGTATATATATATTTATTTGTATATTTTTATATAAACATATATAAATATATAAACAAACCAGCACAGCCTGCAGTTCTTCTCCAGGTTACTTGTAGAAAGAAGCAATCACCATGTTCCCATCTTCAACCTCCCAAAAGACTTTGCCCTATAGTCTAAATAGTATAATAGAAACTCCCCTCCTGACCAGCTCCGGTGCAGAGCAGTAGCCATGTTCACACTCTGCTGAAACTCCTTCTCCACCCCAGATCTCTTGCAGCCAGCACAGGGCTGGTCAGCACTCCCAGCCTGGTGTGGGCAGAGCCACCTGGCATCTCCCTCCAACTGCAGGAGGGGAATGTCTTTCTTCTCTTAAAAAGCCTTTTCCATTCTTGGAGAGACCAGACTCCTTCCCACAGTTTTATCACCCAAAATAACCTCTCTGCATCGTTTTGACTCAGAGACTGTGATGTATTTGAAAGCGCAGCTAAAGCAAAAAAACCCCGCAGTTGCTCTGCATCCCACCGCACCCTGTGTCGTTAAATACCAAGTGCCACCATCCCTGCATCCCACCGCACGCTGCGTCGTTAAATACCAAGCACCACCATAACGCCTTCCAGAGAGCACCACACAAAATACCCTGGCATTGCACCCCCCCGCAGACACACTCCCCTGAGCTTCTGTCAGCACCCAGGACATAAGCTATCACCCACAGACCTCTGAGCTCAGCCCAGAATAAGGACACCCTGTGCAAAGCCAGAGGTATGGTCCCCAGGCTCGCCAGGCCACCTGCCACGTCATGAGCAGCGCTGGGCAGCGTGGCATCCCGCCAGCTGACCTGTTAAAAACAACCAGCTTCAGGGCATGTGGGCTCTTATTTAGATCTGGAAAACAGCTACCTCGAAACTAAGCGCAGGTTGAGAACAAAGCTGCTGCAAGGCAGTTGTTGGAGGGTCGCTTAGTTCAGAAGCGCCATATCCAGCTGCTGTGGCCAGTTACCCTGGTGCCACAATGTGCTGCTGCTTGCTGGGAGGGAAGGGCAGGGCTATAGCAAACCAGGTGAAGTAACTGTCTCCACTGTAGAACAAAACCTCCTTTTGTAATCCTCCACGTCATAAAAACACAGCTTGTATTACCAAAATGCAAGGGTTTGGGTTTCATCTCTATCAGATTCTTACCAAGACTGAAGCCTAGTGAAAGCAATCAACCTCAGACCTGCTGCTGGCAAACAGCAGGCAGGAAGGCACTTATTAGTCAGACTACTGTTTCCTTATGCAAATACCAGGGTCTTCAGACTTTGCCATAGGGATTTTGTGGCAGTTTCAAGAGCAACCTGAGCTCTGCATGCTTGCTGCGAGCCTGCATCAGTAGCCGTCCAGCTTTCGGACTCATTTTCCAAAATGCTCAGCACCTGCAGTGTTCAGGGGATGTTCAGTGCAAGTCAGTCAGCTTTTCTGAGAATTAATATTCCTGTAATCGCTTTGTAGAGGTGCAGAGAGGCCATTCCTAGGGCAAGGGGAAAATCTTTGATACTCCATGGAGGATGCTACAGGTGTGCCAAGCATTAGCATCTCCCCGCATCTCTTTCCTGTCTCCCACCTGCCTAACACTCACCTTAAAAGACTGCACAAATGTCCAGAGTAAGATGCGGATAGTGTAACCCTGGCGAAGGAGCTTGATAAGTCTCGCTGCCCTGAAGAGCCGCAGGAAGCTGAGGTTGATGAAGTTGTCCTGCGGAAAGTAAAGGTTTTGTGTCCTTCAGAAATTAACGCGATTAGAAACCACAGCCCGCAAAAAAGAAATTAAAATTACCAGCTTCACGATCTAAGCAGCAAATCGGCCACCAGAAAACCTTCCAAAAGAAACATTCGTCAGTGCAGATCACTCCACATGCAGCAAGTATGAGAAAATCCCTCTCCACAAGAGCCCTCCCCTCTGCTACTGGGTCAATGACAGAAAAGGCCCTTTCACACTGTCCATGGAGGTTGTATTTTCTTTGAGTAAGGCAGATTTTCTCCCCCTAAAGCCTCAGGGAGAGGTAATGGTGCCGTACTATCATTTTGTAAAGAATGAGGTTGTTTTAAGTCTTGGTCAGCTTGCTTTCTACATTGAATTGAACTTTAGCCAAGACAGTTGCAAGGGATTGCGTATATAGCCTCTACCGTAACAAAGAAAGGCATTGTCCAGTGAAGATTAAAACATCCTTGAAAGAATGAGGATGTTTTCTAACCTGGAGGTTTTAAATGTTTATACATCATGTGACTGGACAGGCTCATCAAGGAGAAATGGCACCAGCAAGACTGTTTCGAAGATGGATCAATGGCAGAAAATCAACTGGGGAGGCTAACGTTCAGCAGCAGGAGGGTGCCTTAGGAACCTGCTGATTTTTTAAATTATTATTAAATGTGCCTTCACAGGTGAATCAAAGAACTGCTGGAGACAGATTCTGATTTCCATCTGTTTTATGATTCTCCCCACCCCGCACCCCATTTTTTTCTTTCATCCAGGGAAAAGAGGTTTCTTGCCCCAATGAGCTAATCTAGAGAGGGTTCTTTCCAAAACAAAACATGCAAAAGCCAGATCCCTCTTGCCCTCCTATTTTAAGGAGATGAAAAATATCCCCCCTTTCCGTACTGATTCCAATTCACTTATTTGTGAATCTCTGTTCACAGCCACTTATTTGACTGAGTTAGCTAAAGAGAGAAAGCATCCCACTCTAAACTATCAAGCAGTGGAGTGGAAAATATAATCATAAGGAGCTCTTGTTGGTAAAGTTGAGCAAAACCAGTCTTTCCCTTGTATTATTGTTTTACCAGAAGACACCCAGTCATATTGAACTGACCCACGTTTCTTGCTCATTTGGCTACAGAGCTCATGCTGGATTTGGGGGGCTTGTTGGATCTATTCATTTCTTTAAATGCCAGCTCAGTTTTGGGGCCATTAGCATCACATTCCACCAATCCCATCAGAGAGTTCAAGAAATCAGTCTCAGGCATGCACTCGGTTTCTCTCATGTTAAAAACACAAGCAGCTCAGTTAGGCACAGACCATATATCAGACTCAATCCTCAAATAAAGAGAAAAGAGAAAAGCACAGGTATGTTCAATGAAAGAGCAGACAACACTGAGCTCATTCAAGTCAGCGACAGAAATCAGCTCTGGCAGGCAAAACACAAGCAAGGATTCCCCTGGGTTGTTCAAGGTCAGTAAAAATAGGTACTAAAAATTCAATACTTGCCTCAGCATCAGTTTATTTTTCACATCACTTACGTTGCCTTCCCAAAACATGGGCTGAACTCACCTTAGCAGGTAAGGCCATATATACCTGGGGGCAGAGCTGGCATACGGCTGGATAACCGGGTGCCATCACTAACCTGGTCCTTAGTAACCTGCTCCCCGGTGCTGGCTGCGGTACAGGCTGGTACACCTCCGCGGAACAGTCGCGGCAGGTTTCAGTGCAGGACAAAGGTTTAACCCAGAGCCCATCCTAACCAGAGTCTCCCCACCAGTGGGAACAGGACCAGACTTTACGTGTAATGCTCATGGCATTTGGGCATCAGGCTTGTGAATCTGATGAATTTTTACCTTTGGAGCAATGCTCAAGCCAGATCCTTCCCGTGCACAAGCTTAATGCTCCACCAAGAAGCACGTGCCCAGGCGGCATCTGCAGGATCCATCTCTGTGTATGGACCTGCCTTACCTCCCTCTTTCTCATGTTACTGCGGCTTAATGGCAAGAACGTTGCTTGGCTCAGACTTTGCCAGAATCTCATAATCGCTGCTGACATGATGCATAACATCTGCTGTGGTCTCAGCTGACTGGAAGGTCGTGCAGCACGGGCTACCCCTGTGCGACGTGCGTACAGACCAGTCTGTACACACACAATATGGAACAGGGGGCTCAGAACCGTGCAGTTACGTCCCTAACCCCCACTCCCTAGGATCTGGAGGGACAAACAGTACAGAACCTTTTTTTTTTTTCCCTTCCCCAGCCCCAAAAACCCTTCCTTTTTTAACTCATGCACTACCATTTCCTAAAGCGCAGCGAAAACCTCGGCTCCGCAAGGAATCACTCACAACCCAGGAAAATCCACCATCACCAACACTCGCAGACCGTTCGAAGGACTGTTCTCTGCGCTGTTCGTAGGGAGGCAAAATTACACACGCTCATGATGGATGGGAGGGCTCCGCGTGTGTAACCCTCAGCACATCACGTAGAAAACCCATCCTTCGACACCTCAACTGTCCAGGCAGGTATTAAATTGCATGCAGTTAAAGGGGAAACTCCACATTGCGATATTTCTTGTGGATAACAGCATTTTGCATCAATTCTCCTCCCACTTAGCCACCTCTGCAATGACATGGGTATGATCATTTTCTGGGTTATCAAGGTCTTTCTTGCCAGGATTTTCGTTTGCTTTTCTGTTGCACAGATGCTAAAGGCTGACCAGTGCTTGCAAGAGGCACCATAGCTCTATGATTTTATGATCCATCTCAGGACTAGTAAATTCTGTTTGAAAAACCTTTCCCTGTGGCCTGTCACTATTTTCCTAAAAGAGGGAGTGCTGGTACCAAAGGGACCCAGCAGCCTGCTAGGGTCTGGGTAGAGCCACAGCTTCCCATGGCAGGAGCAGGACCACAGCTCAGCCAAACGAGGCATCCCTGGAGCAAATTGCAAAGCAGCAAGGAAACAGGCACAACAGATATCATGGGGACAGAACTAGCCTTGATTGCTGTCCCACCCTGGGAAGCTTGCTCTTTTACCCTTTCTTAGGGTGTTTTCTGCACTGAAAAGTAGAAAAGAGATGAAGAGGCTGCACAGCCATTGCCTGGATCTGTTCCTCCAGCATCTTCAGCAGCAGACCACAGCACTCGTGCCCACTGTCCACAGGGGTGCAGAATGAGCTCCATTCTGCACGCCAGCTCAGGGGATTTACTGGCTTGGATTTTGAAACCTTCAGTGGGAATATGATGGGTTTATGCCATGGCTGGACATGCTTTGCAGGATTTAGTGGAGGAGGTTACATTATGCTGCCACAAAGAAATTGAGCTGCTCAACCCTGCTTCTTCCTGCAGCTGAGTTGCAGGACACAACCACCCCCCAGGCTTGAAACCTCAGATTTTTGTCCTCAAAATGAAGAGCTCAACCAAAGTTGCAAAGAGCTGTAGGAAGAGGAATCTGACCAAGCCAAGAATGGGATCACTCAGGAAACTTTGGCACTTCTCTTCATCTGGCATCAGCAAGAATCAACCCATTGTGCTAAGGAACGACTGTTGAGGGGGAATCGGGTGTGTTCTCATCCAAATGTCCAAGGCATTGCCAGTCCTGAAGAGTTCCTGAATCTTGCATAGGGTCTTTTCTTCTTCAGACACTTGGGGGAAACCCTGGCTGATTTTAAGTAGCTGAATATTTTTGCCGCACTTGTCTGCATCTGGGGGACTCTGCCCTTACAAGTATGTCATATCACATCCTTTCATCCTGAGCCAGGAACACTGGAAAAAGGATTTTATGTGTGATGTCAGTATCTCTCCTCATTCCCTACTACCTTTTGGCTTTGGTGCTTCTGCTGTAGTCACTGTAGGCTCCCATCAGCAGCAGTAGAAGGAAGGTGGCAGCTCCCGAGGACAACTAGATGTTCCAAAGGTCTAACTTGGACGTCTTGGCTGCCGAGTGATGGCAGGAGCCTAGACCTGCACACGTAACCACAGACACTGCAATCCTAACAAATGGCAGGATGACCATTTAAATCTTTAACCTGCAACGTAGAGAGCTAAAATTTGGCCAAACAAAGACAAGTTGATTTTTTTCAGTATATTTTCACGTGCACAGCTGATGCCAGAGCACTTATCCATGCTGCTTGGGCCAGGGGTGCAGAAGGCAAAGTCTCCACTGACATCCTCACAGCTCCCACACATCTGTGACAGTTCCATCCACCGCCGCACACACAGAGGATTCCCCTCTCAGGTTGCACTAGGCAAACTTTTAACTTATAGACTGTCATGTTCTTCTTTGCTGCCTCCTAGCAGAAACCTCCCTCCTGTGACCCTCCATGAAGCACGCACGGAGCTTATTTGCAGGAAGCAAATGCCATGAGGGTGCCCTCCAATTTGTTTGACAGCAACTGTGCAACAGGAAGCCCAGGTGCTACCACAGGTCCAACACCTGTTGCCAGGTGACCAAGAAAGTATTTTTGATAGGCTTATGGTCTCACTGGTGCTATTAACCATAGCCAAGACAATTCAAAATGGAATAATATATATATATATTTAGACTCTATTTTCCTTTGTTCATCCTCTTTTGCTTAATTCATGATTTTCAAAGACAAAGGCCAACATTTCCAAAGGCATCTTTGGAATCAGGCACTAATTTCCCAGTGGGATCCGGTTCCCGGTACTTTTCAGCCTTCTTCATGACACAACTCATGCATTTTACTTTTGCATCCAGGGACGCTGTCAAATGCTTCTATATGCTCCTATCACAAAGAATTTTCAAGGTTGACTAAAAATCACTCTGTCCTGTGACTTCTCTTTTGATTTGAGGGAAGCACATCTGCAATTGTTTCAACCATATTTTTTTTTTTTGCCTTACAATATAGTGTAAATTGTGGGCTTAAAATACCTGTAAGGCAGTCCTTTTAAATGCACCGCTTCCCTTTGCAGAAAGCTCAATGTGTCTCATCATAACAGAAAACCTGAATTTTGAAAAACTGAATTTGGTACCACCACTTACAAAATGAAGGATTTCCCAGCCAGCCAATCTTCGCTACTCCAGGTCATTCAGAAGCATCCTTCCCCTCCTATTCTCATGCCAATTTCCACCAAAATAAAGCAAATGTCAGTCTCCCCTTTATCATCGTTCAGGTGTAACAAACAGCGGAGAACAGGCTATTGGTAACTGCATTTGCCTCACGTCACCAATTAGCCAAGGGAAGAAGATGCAGAACAGAAGCCAGTTTTGAGGCACGCTGCAGTGAGGCTTTTTCACCAGTGCAATCGGAAATCTCATCAAAACAAATTAAATTAAAGAAAAACGAGAGAAAATAAAAGCAGAGAATTTAAATAATTGTTTAAATTCAATGAAACCAACCGTGTCCTATATGTGATGTTTTCATGGATGGATATTTGCAAGTTTATTTACAAATTTATTTTTTTGAGCAGCAGGTGCACAACATACAGACGGAGACATGGTTTTCGCATTGTATGTTGATTGGATGGCGTGATTCAGCAGGTAGATAAGGAAAATAAAGAACAAAACAGGAAACAAAAGAGAAAATGAGTAATCAGGACAAGCAAAAAAGGAAACTCTGAAAATTTCACTGGAAAAAAACTGTTGGGCTTTTGGGGGTGTTAATTTATGGTAATTATATAAATAAAAAATGCTTCAAACCAAAAGAGATTCTGAGATCCTAAAGGTAACACAGACAGTGCAATAGTTATTTGCATTTCATTTTGTAATGCAAATTGGGAGACAATTCACAAACACTTCTCAGTATGCTTTTTATATTTCCAGGCATAGCAATAGATGTCAGTTTGCCGTACACCCATCCGGCCTCCTGAGACCAGCCGTGTCCGCAAGGACACCTTCTCCTTAATGCCACCTATTTTACCTCAATTACTGAGAGGGTAAAAAAACTGACATATGTGGTTTTGCCTAAGGAAATAAAAAAATATATATATATTCCACTGCATTCACAAAGTAAATTACATATGACACGACTAGAAAATTAAAATAAAGCAATTAACCAACACATTTCTTTTCCTTTTATCTTTACTTTTTAGGGGGTTAAAAGTACCGATGCAGCAAGGCTGGTGGAAGCAGAGTCTCTCAAGATGAGATCACCCAGGTGAGCAGGTGTATTTACCTTGGAGAACACTTATAGCTGGAAATTATAGTCATGGAGAAAGGCGGTGCTCCTGCAACTGGTTGTGAGCCTGACCTCAAAGTCATGCCCGGGAAGCATCCCCTCTCCACAGGGACCTTCCCGGGTGGTTGGTACAGGGAGGGAATGCAGACTGGCAGTCGAGGTCATGGTGTGGCTCTGACCTGGGCTTCTCAGCCCAAGCAACCCTCCCATGTGACCAGGTAAATACAGGGCTGAACGCCCAGGGAAAGGCTAACAGGGAAGGCCACCCACCTACCCCCACAGCTGCCCACCAGCCGAGGAAAGGCTGAGGAAGGCAAACCGGAGAAGAGGGCATCCCCTGCTGGGGACACAGCTCTGAGTGGTGATGAGTAAAGACCTGTTCTCCTCTTTGGTTATTCTCAGCTCCATAACAAGGTGCAGAGAGCTGCTCCACTGCAGGTTTTGCACTGAGCCAGCAAGCTGAAGTGGGGTTCAGCATGAGCTATGGCATCTTGGGCAGAGTGGATGTTCATACATGTAGATGTGGCACTTAGGGATGTGGCTTAGTGGTGGACTTAGCAGCCTTAGATTTACAGCTGGACTTGATCTTAAAGGTCTTTTCCAGCCTAAATTGTTCTATGATTCATCCCAAGCCTTAGTTACTACTTTACCCTACCTGGAAACACAAAGGGCAAAAAAGTTGGGCAGAAGCAGTGGGATTAAAGACTCAAAGCCATACATCTGACCTGTGCGCTGCAAATGAAGCGCTCACCAGTCCACACCTTGGTCCTTGCTGCTTGCAAACAGCATGCTCACCATCACTGATCTGGATTTTCAGCCCTTTTCTACATTTTTTTTTAACATTTCTAAATACCAGAAATATTTAAGTGACTTAGGTGCAGTATGTTCTATATTACAAAGATGGTTTAAAGTGTAACTCTTCCAGGATATACATGCATTGTACCACTTTCCAGGCAGCAAAATGGTCCTGGTGTTTCCCAGGCAGCTTTGGGACCCCTTGGGTTTCCTCTAATGTGCTGTGGCTCAGAATAACATGTGCTGCAACCTATCATGGAGCCAACAAAGCAGGACTGGAGCAGAGTGCTGGATCCTTCTGCTCATTTTCCACCCTCTGTGCCACAGACTGTTCTGAGGACTGGAAGAGGAGGAAGGCTTGTAGTGGTGGTGGAGACCTTTATACAAGACTGCCTCCACCACATATCACTGGATGAAGCAGAATGAACTGCTCCATGAAAGGCATCCTGAAAGCTGCCATTATTTGCTGCCATTCACTTTTCTGTTATAACTGATCTTTGGGGCACCGCCGCAAACTCCTGCTCGTGTAATTAAGCAGTGATTCTGAGACCCGTGCATCATCATCAAACTGAGTTCCTAACACCCCTTCAGCAAGTTGCGTGTGATGCCTTTGAGCTCCCAGCTCATTGTCCCCACCTGAGGCTGGGAGGTGGATGTGTGCGGCTTAAGGAGGCGCAGATGGTGGCTACTACAGCCGCTGGGTGCGGAGGAGCATGCTGCTGCAGGTGGGGCGGGCTGGAGGGAGATCAGAGAGGAGCCATATGAAAGGAGTTCTGAAAGTCAAGTCTAGCAAAAAGTGGGGAGAGGCAGCCTCTGGGCACTCCCTGTCTGCAGGGGAAAGCTGGTGGGAAGGAGGCATGACGGCTACACCAAAATCCTGCAGGAGGGGAAGATTTAGAGAGAGCAGAGCTTGAATGGGTGTGTAGACTGAGACAGAGGACCAAGAAGTCAGGGGCTGGAGTGGTGCTGTGGGATATATAGCTTTTATATTAAAGACATATTTGTGAGCAGCTTTGTACTGAATAAACGCCTAGGGAAAGGTATTGGACTACATTAGAAAGTCCTCTCTAAGGTTTGACTTAATAGATCTAGTTTCTCATAAACCAAAAGCCTCTCCCCATTGCCACCTGGGAGGACAATGGGAAGGTGTATTGGTGCTTGGGAGCTTGGCCCTACTGTAGTTTATAGGTTTTAGAGGTATTTCACACTACTTTTCAAAGGCATCCCCAAATTGCTGCTATCTTTGATGCTGGAAACCAGAGAAATTACTGCAGAGTGGGAGGGTGACGCCATCACCCCCAGCACCCACGAGGTTATCGCTCCGGTGCCTGCCAACTCGCACAAGGGTGTCTGGGAGAACATCTACTCTCCAGCCCAAGGACCAGAAGAAGGAAGGGGGACCTCTCCCCACACACAAACCCTCCTACCCCCGATGGCTGGCCAGCAGTGTCGAGGGACAGCTGCTGTTTCCAATGAGCTGGGGACATGCATGTACAGCCCCGACTGCGCTGTGACTTGGTTGTTAATGCAGTGATGTAGCACAGCCCAACCCGATGGCTCTGTAGGCAATGCCCCAGGTGCCAGCCACGCTCCCCGAGGCTGGCCCACCCCCGTGGGAGCTGGAGGGAGAGGCAATGGGCTGTTAACCAAGCAAGGACCGCTACCTGCCCAGCAGGGACCGGGCAACACTGATGGCTGCTCTCTACCTGCAAAATAGCTGTACAAAGAAGGGGTTTAATAAGAAGCATGTGAGCTTGGGGTTGTGAAGGAGACACCTTCTTGAAGAGAAGATACCAATCTCTGTGAGACCACAGGCTCCCTTACCACGTGCAAGGTGGCTGTGCTGCTTCCTCCCAGTGACAGTGGTCAGAAGAGGGGTGGAAGAGGAGCATAGGACTCTGCCTGTGGCTGACTTGCAAAATTTTTCACTAATTTTCAAACCAAGACAAGAGTTCGGGTACCTGAGTCTGGCAAGAAAGAGTGTCCCACAACAGAGGGAGTGGAGGCAAGCAGCCAGTGCCTGCCCACAGTGCAATAAATCTCCTAAACACCTGGAGAAGTGTTAGTTAGACCTTCTGTTTGGTCCGAGTAACTTTACCCTGGCTGTAAGCTGTGCATTGGAAACAAAAGGTAATCCAAAGTCTATGAGATAGGATTCACCAACAGTTAAATCAACACAGTTTGTGTGGGGAGCAAAACTTTGAGGGTTTGTCTGCTTTTTTTTACTAAGGAGATCAGGTAATGATGTATTTTGTTAGAAACAGTAATATAGTCTTCACCATCAGCTGAATGTCCTGTAAAGAAGTCTGGGGAGCATAGTTCTTAGCACACACAAAACAGTTCTATAAACAAATCCCAGGGACTGAGAAAAAAAAATATGGTAAAGTTCAAATTCATCACATACAGATACAGCATTATCAGCTAAAACATGCATTGGGAGAGGAGAGGAGCAATTTATAAATTGGATAATATCAGGTTGTCAAGGCTTGCATCAGACATTTATGCCCTTATGGAAAAATCCTCTAGAATTTAATGGCAAGTTTGTACACTTGTGTAATCTACAGGACTTCTTAGCAGGGAGACAGCAGCCATTGTAGGGCTGGCCAACAAATCCTATGGTAAAGTTGCTTGCTTGTTTTAATAATCACCCCAGAAAGCTTTTGTGCACTTAACAAAAAATGCACTGTGTTACCCTAATCCAGACTATGCAGGCTGAGGAGTTTCTGGCTGTTTCTACCTTCCCATCACCTCTCCACTTCTCACTCCTCTCATCGCCTTCACTCTGCCCCGTGACCATGGTTGGGCAGGAGCCCCAAGGGACAGAGGTGTGTGTGTGCCCTGTAAAGCACCTCACACCACAGACCAGCAATCTTCAACAGATTCCTTTTGAACTTTTCCCTCTATTAAATTCAACAGGATTTTTCCATTAATAGGCAAAACCGGCTCAGGGTTCGAGTCGCTGGAGGAATGAGGAGACACTGCTTCCTGGCAGGGTCACCAGCACTGTTGTTCTCATCAGAGCTTTTTGCACCAGAGTCTTTGGGGCAGACAGCTGTGCTCATCTCTGTGGAAAGAGTAGAGCTAATGGGAACAGGTTGCCAGGTCACCCGAGGACTTCATCACATGATGAGTCCTGGAGGCAGCTTTAGGGAACGAGGCTGGTAGGGAGAAGGTGCAATATCCTGACAGGGTACAGCTTTGTTTGTAAATGAAGAGAATCGATCAAACTGTACTTACCGCAATCTCTGTTACTAAAATATCAGTAATACTTCCCAACACTGTTACAAAATCAAAGACATTCCAGGCATCTCGGAAATAATTCTGCCAAATGAAAACACAAGGGGGATAGAGACATCCAGGGGTTATTTTCTTTTTGCAACACAGGGGGTTTTTTGTTTGCTTGTTTTTAAACGCGTGTCATGAAATACAAGCATTTCATGTAGAGAGGAAACAGTTGAAAGTAAGCGAGGAAGGCACATACCAGCACACCAAAGGCAATGATCTTCAGCACACATTCCATTGAAAACATGGATGTAAAGACAATATTCAGGCATTTCAACATTTCTTCATATGCTTCTGGAGCATCATAGAACTAAATCAGGATGGAAGAAACGCTGTTACTGGAAGATCATTTACAGAACAAAACCTTCCCAGCTGACTTGCTGACTGCAAGGCTCCTGCTCATTTTAGTGGGTTTACAACCCAGTTATTTGTGCCACTCCAGCAGCACACTGTTGCCTACACGCTATCCTAATGGGGCAGCAAACATCACCCCAGGACTCGGGGACTGTTGCTGGTGTACATCTCCCTGTAAGCACAACATGGACCAAGAGGGAAAAAGGTCATTTACAAAAACAGAGGACAAGTGCAGAACTGTGTTTCCTTCCAGCAGACCCTGAGAATATGGTGACCCCTTGACTATGAAGATAGTCTAAATTAGGCAAAGGATGGGAGGGGAGATCACCCACCATATCATCCACCACTACCTGCACCTGTTCCTCCTAAGCCCTGTGAATTACATCCCAGAAAGCTCAATGCTACTGCATGTTCGAGTAGTTTCCCTGGCGTGGCTGGATTTTGAGCATCCCCAAGAAGTGTCCCTGCTTCACAGCACGAAGCCCAGGTTGAGCTGGGAGCTCAGGACCTGCAGAGCCCAGTTCCCATCCCACTGGCCACATGCTGAAAGGGGTACGAGCCAGACCAGCACTGTGCAGGGAAATCCCATTCTCAGTATCTCATCACAACTAAACCACCTCGCTTTGGGGACTGAAGGAACCCCACAAGGCATCTAAAAACGACATCAAGCAAACGAGAAGTGGTGGTTGCTCCTGCCGATCCGCGTGCCCCCCCCCCCCCCCCAGCTCTCAGGTCAAGAGTACAAAGCAAACTCCAGTATTCACTGGCCCAAAATTGCAAACATTCAGTAACAACCCACTAACCTTCATCATTAGGACAATGGTATTGAGTGCAATCATGACCATGATAAAATACTCAAAGGGAGGGGACACCACAAATTTCCACATCTTGTACTGAAAAGATTGCTTGTTCTGAGGCATGTAGCGGGTCAGTGGCTTGGCACTTATGGCGAAGTCTATGCAGGCCCTCTACAAAACAAAAATGGGATGAAAAGAATACAAAAAAAAAGGGCTGGCAGTCTCTATCAGTCAGGATATTGTTGGGAGAGTGAGCAGAGCATTTAGTGGAGGATGGTATTTCTAAGTGTTTCTCACACACCCTGCGAGTAGTGACTACTCTAAAATGCAGTGCAGGGTCCCCAAATTGTGCTTACTGCTGGACACTTGCTGAAATGTTAAACCTCACAGCACCCCTACGGCCCCCTCCAATCCTAAGAGACAGCCTTCCATCCCAGTCCAGCTCCCAGTAGGTCCCGATCCCATCCCACTTGGGAAAGGGAGTTTTAAATCCACAGGCTCACTTCAGCAAACACTGCTAATTCCCTCCTGATACGTAATTGTAGAAACTGGAGGACTGGTAAAGATGTTATCTGTGTTTTAAAAAAAGTATCATGAAACTCAGGTATGTTCTCACACATAGCAAAACCTGTACAGCTAATAACATTTCATAGAATGTGAATGGAACTCAACTAATAAATTATCCAACAAATATTGCTGGGTGAACTCCCAAAGACTCCCTTAGTTGGCTGTTTCTGTCCACATTATTATGGGTATAAAACTGCGTTAAATATTGGTTTCTACCCACAAGAAGTTTTGATTCTGGAACATTTTCTCATCTTGGATTTAGATAAGAATTCAATCTTAAATTACTGCACAAACACTTTCTGCTCAGTTGAAAAATAATGTGGGTAAAGCATCTCTAAACATTCTGCTTTATTTTGGACTTTTTGTTCATATAGACAAACAATGCACTAATTAATAACTGGTTAAAAAGTCATCTCTTTTCATGAAAAATTAGGATCCAGTTTCAAAATAAATGAAAAGAGATGGTTCTTCGCACGACAGGTCATTGAGGCTGTGGGACCCCGGATGAAGGATGTTGCAGATGCTAAAAATCTGCATGGGTTCAGGTGGAAACTGGTTACATCCATGGAAGAAAGATACACAGACACCCCTAACTAAAGAAAAATCACATCCAACTTGGGAGACTCCTGAGCTGAAAATGATGGTATTGGCTAGGGCATTAAAGAAAAGCCTTATACTTGCTAGCTCTGGTCCTACACTCTTCCCATGGCATGTCAGGAGGACATCATCTCAGCCAGGCACAAAACCAGCCTGGTGAGAGGAGCTTTCCTTTGGTGAGCTGTAGCTGTTGCAGTTCAGTTTGATATCTGATGCCTGGCCTCTAAAAGGCCGAAGATTTGTCTCCTTTCACACCTACATGCTTGAGCTGACATGCAAGCCAATCTTCACTTGGAAGCGGAGGTGTGGTCCATGGGGACTTGTGACAGTGCTTACTAATGTGAAGCATTGAGGGGCTCTGCCTGGTTTTGGTTTTATGCACAAGCTGAAAAAGTCTGTAATTTTTTTGGTTTCTACACCACACACCCTCAGGTAACAACTGCTCCAAAGCCCCCCACGGCATGGGAAGGATGAGGAGTGGGCTTCCACCGGTATCGAGGTGCTCTGAGCCCCCAGGTGCTAGCTCTGGATTCAGAAGACGTGGGTACCTCGTTTTTCTCGAGGCTGCACTCTGACATCACTTTATCTCCTTGCTCTTGGAAGGTGATGATGATTAACGCCACAAAGATGTTCACAAAGAAAAAAGGGAAGACAACAAAATACACCACGTAAAAGATCGACATTTCCATTCGGTAGCCAGGGCTGGGACCCTGTTCCTCGTAGGTAGCATCCACTGAGTGCTTCAGCACGCTGCAATCAAGCGCAAAGAGAGAAGAAAAGTCAATGAAATCAGTGTGAAGCACCGATGACACCCTGACAGTCACTCACTGGCCTTCACTTGTGTGGAGGGTTTTCCACATATGCTCAGGTCAAACTCGCTCCCATCTTTATGGCTGGGAAGAAGTTTTCCTTGAGGATATTTTTAGATAAACCCTTTCAGCTTTCACCATTCTGCAGAATGATGGAGATTTGCTACATACAGATCCACTGATCCCCCGGCCAAGGAGAGAGGATACAGTTAGATCTGGCTTCTCTTCTTTGGTCAACAGGGATGAAGTAAAGGGTGGGAAAAGAAAGGGACTGATGATCTCCAAGTAGGGGAACACAGTGAGGGACTGGAAAAGGAAGACTGATGCTGTATGTTTTACTCTTTATTTTATGAAACAGTTGAACGTGAAGAACAGGGAAGACCCTGCCATGGAGAAACCCTGACCATGAATTGTACTCCACGTGTCCCAGCAGAAAAGTGTACCAAAATAAAGTCATATGCTGAACAGTAAATATAATTTTGGGACTGCCATACCCAGCATACTTTCAGCATAGGTCACAATACTTTTCCCCCTAATTTTCTTACATTACCATTATCAATTTTACACCTGAGAAAGGTGTGCAAGTCCAAAAGCCTGGAGCAAGCAAGCAACTAAGTACTGCAAACTGCCTAAGCATCCCTGTGCAAGCTCAGAGGAACGTCAAAAAAACCCGCAGAGCGAGCCCTGCCTGCTGATTCACCCAATAATCACACAAGGAAAAGCAAAAGCTTAGCTGATAAAAGACTATCCTTATTTCACAGGTTGCCTGCTGTTTATGCGTCCCTCAGAGCTGTGGAAACTGCCATTACCTCCATGGTCACTGACCCTGCCAAGTCCCATGTACTCACGTTGGCCACCCTTCGCCTGTGGAGACAGTGAAGAGCGTGAGCAGAGCCCAGAGCACGTTGTCATAGTGGAACTCGTATTTTTTCCATTCCCTGGGCTGTGCCTCCACCTCATTTTTTTCATAATCGAGGTACTGACCCCTAGGAAAAACAGAGATTCAAACCAAATGAGAAAATTAAACCAAATCAGCCATTTCATATGACTCACTGAGGAGCATCGAGGAGCCCCAGTAGCAGAGTCCGACTGTGCTGTGTATTAAAGGCAAATGAAAAGACAGCCCCTAGGTTTGTAACAGAAGTTAAAGTCCATTTTGTGAGCCATTTTGAGCCGCAGGAACTGGACCTGAGATCTAGAAACGAAAGAAATTGTAATCAGGGTATTCATTCATTAGGCAAAGCCAGCAATTAACGGCAAGCTGGCCCCCAGATTGTTTGACCCCACAAAATACAGGGCTGCTGGATGGAGAGAAGTCTCTGGCTCCTACTTCAGGTTGGATTTAACTTCTAAATGGGTCCTGCTTTGAGGGGCCAAGGGACCTGGCACCTGGAGAGTTCCCCTCCAACATACCCTTTTCTGTAATTTCACCTTCCTTTCTGTAACACATCTGCTTGATTGCAAGGGAGAACTGCAGCAACAGCCCCTGCGGCTGCTGTGTGCGTGGGGTCCCACGGGGGGGCATGCCCTGCGCCTGCAAGGCAGCAGGAGGCGGGTGAGGTGGGCAGCCCTGGGCAGTGCTGAGGAGGTGCTTTGGGTGCCGAGAGAAAAGCCAAGTGAGAAAGATGCATGTTGTGGTGAGTAATACACCTCGACAGGCTGCCGGGAAGGACAAAGCATGACAGGGCTCTTAAGATCTTCAGATACTGTCCCCTTTTCTAGCTAATTAGGAGCTATTTAACTGCCTACCAACTCACTTCTGATTATTTATTCATTATGTTTTTCTAATTCATATAAGCCCTAAGAATCAAGGCAGCAGGTAGAAAGAGAAGTCACACCATCCCTTCAAAAAACCTTTACCTTAAAATCACACCTAGCCCTCCCTGGGAAAGGCGGCTGCTCCCCTGCATCGTTAAGTGTTAAGTGTTCGGGTAAGCATTTGCTAGATCAGAGCCAGGAACAACGCAGGTATTAAAACAACAAAAGGGAAAATTCACCTCTAGGGTAACTATGCTGAAACACGGCTCTTACTTACAGGAGACTCATCAAGCTCAGCAGGTTTGGGATGCAGCTGATGCAGGTTTGACTGATGCAGCTTTGGGAGAGTTGGGGAGCTGCTGCTGGAGGAAAGCCAGGCTCCCCCTGCCACAGCCCCTGCCACAGCCCCTGCCCCTGGACGTACCTGCAGTCCTTCTCCAGCTCCTTTGATTCATCGGTGCAGTAGAAGAACCTGCCTTTGAAGAGCTGCACCGCAATGACAGCAAAAATGAACATGAAGAGCATGTAAACTATGAGGATATTGAGGACGTTCTTCAGGGAATTCACCACACAGTCAAAGACAGCCTGGGGATGGAGGAGAACAAGGCTAAGGGGTTGAAAGAAAAGTGCATCTAACATCTTGGCATCTAGCATCTAAATACACTCGGGAGCAATTACCCAACCTACAACCCATAGGTGGTCTCATCGACTTGCACACCAAGGGTTTGACCAAGAGTCATGCTCCAACCGTGAGAATTAACTCCGGCTTTCTACATCTCCTGCTTTCTCAGTGAGTTTGGCTGTGCCACTGAATTTTCTGGTGCTGCTCATACAATTTATAAAGACAATCACAGCTTGCTGAGATGAATATTAGTCCTGAGCAAATATTTCCATGGCCAATTATGAAATGAAAAAATTACTCACGTTTAATTAACTCCCAGTCGATAAGTAAAAACTCATCAAATATATTATTCATTGACTGTTATTTGAACTGTTTGAATAATCAGGAAAATACACCAGATACAAAACAACAAAATGCTTCAAATAATACTTTTCTAATGAACTTTCTATAAAGATTAAGTCTGACTAATTCAGTCAGCATATGTGACTCTCTAACAAAGACCTTCTCAAATACATTTATTATTTGGTTATTTGTCACTGATTCATTGCTACAAGTAATTTGCAGTTTAATTTTAGTCTGAGAAGTTTGTCATAATAATAGAAATTGAGCAGTCTTACTGCCCAAGCATGGGATTTGTACAATACTGTTCCTGTTTCTCTGAATGGAAGTGAATAATTCAGAAAGTTACACTCCTAATGCAACCCAGAAATCCTGAATTAAAACACTGGAAATATCTCTAATCACCCTACCAATTTTGCTGATTGTTGCACACAAGACCACATCCAGGAGAAAAAACTGAGATAATTTTGAAGACTTAGTTGTGGAATCATAGAATCATTCAGGTTGGAAAAGACCTTTAAGACCATCGGATCCAACGGTTAACCCAGGACTGCCCATCCTACCACTAAACCATGTCCCTCAGCATCGCATCTAGGTGTCTTTTAAACACTTCCAGGGACGGTGACTCCACCATGTCCCTGGGAAGCCTGTTCCAGTGCTTGACAACCCTTTCAGTGAAGAATTTTTTCCCTAATATTCAACCTAAACCTCCTCTGGTGCAACTTGAGGCCGTTTCCCCTTGTCCTGTTGCTTGCTACTTGGGAGAAGAGACCGACCCCCCCTGTTTACAGCCCCCGTCAGGGAGCTGTATAGAGCAATAAGGTCCCCCCCAAGCCTCCTTTTCTCCAGCCTAAACACCCCCAGTTCCCTCAGCTGCTCCCCATAACACTTGTGCCCCAGCCTCTTCCCCATTGCCCGGCTCCAGACACGCTCCAGCATCGCTACATCCCTCTTGTAGCGAGGGGCCCCATACTGAACACAGTCCAGTCCACAGATCACATGAATATGACTTCTGCTTCACACAAAAATTTCTGAATACGTCTTCAGAAGTGGTAAAATTACTCCCTAAAATGGCCTGAAAATAAGGAAGACATTCACTTAAAAAGCGTGCTCAGCATCCTGCTGCAGGACTGAGCTACTGTTGGCTGGTTTATGACCCAATAGCTGCACATTCCAAATTTCTAAACAAAGAAAGACCCTTTTCTACATTGTTCAACATAACTGTTCCTTCCTTTCTGAGGTGAATTTAGTAGGCATAGAAGTGCATAAAAACAAAAATATTTAAGCGTGGATTGGGGGCAAGAACAAAAGCAAATCTATATAACAGCTGACCCTGACCTTTACATGCCACTGTGTGAAAATGGGAATCATCAGACAGTTTCACCATTGCAAAAGCACGCATCACTTTTTCGCCCCATCTCTCACAGAAAAAGAGCCTGCAAGCAGTGATGACACATGAAGACATGCTACAGTAGGTATTCAGGAGTTCCCAAAACTCAGAAATGATGAAATTTTTTACTCCTTCCATTCTCTGCTTCCGGGAGCTGGCTGTATCTCAAAGCGTTTGTGAAACGGTGCTGAATAACTAACCACAGGCCATTAGGTGCATTTTACTTCCTAACTTAGTATTCTAGAGATGAAAGGGTACTGCTATCAAGCCCCACACTACATATTCTTTAACAGAAGAGATGAACAGATTAAAAGTCCTCATGCAAAAATGACATTTCTCTCTGGGCTGACTGTGGAAAATCTTGCAATACTCACGTGAAGTTCTCTAGGGAAAATCAAACATTCCAAAACCTATTTTCTCCTATATAATTTCGAAGAGCGTCACATTTACAAACTGTAATTTAATTTACTTGCATTTTTTTCTTCTCTTTTTTTAGAAGTTTGATTTTAATGTGGATTCATAGTAATTCATAATATTGCACACAATATTTGCAAAAGAAATAAGTGTTTCACATTTGCTAAACATCTGCACAGCTATTTTTATAAATCTGGCAAAGAGATCAATTGCAACAAAAGAAAAGGAACAGAAATAACTTGGATGAAGCTTAGTCAATCAGCATCCACTGAGATCAGTTGCAAAACTCCAGAGAAAGAAAGATTTGTGGTTATGCTCTAACCTTTAGTTTTGGCAGCCGTTTAATGGTCTTCAGCGGTCTTAGGACTCGCAGAACTCGCAGCGACTTGATTGTGTTGATGTCCTTGCCTTTGGTTCCTCTGCAAGTGATAAAAGGCACAAGAACAACAGAGCGAATAGTTTGGTCTGTAGGTCACCAGCTAGAATATCTATAGGTACCCAGGGTGGTTTTGGCTGTGGAATCGTTTTGGGGTTGTTATTTTTTACAGGGTTTGGGTGTCATCCTCACCACAGATGCAGACACTAGTGAGGACCGCGGATGAATGCCCACTTGAGACATGTTCATCACCACACAGGAGGAAGGCTGTGTCCTTGCAGCGTTCAGTCACACATGCTCTCCAGCCTTCACTCGCTTCACAGATACTCACTGGGCATCACCCAGGGACTGGTGACCTTCCTGCCCCGAATCCCCACCCAGGCAACGGTCCAAGCCAGGGAGCAGCACGCCTTGGCTGCAGCCACCAGGAGAGGAGGCTTAGCATGTTCACCCCAGCCCCAGGCAGGAGAAGTGAGAAAGTCACACTTGGCTCGCCTTACCGCGAGGCACCTAGGTGAGACAGGAGGGTGTTTCTCTGTGTGCTTCTTGCACTTCTCTGGCAGGGATGTTGTGTCTAGACAAGCAGATAGTAACCAGAGGGAACTGAAGCCTTCATGGTGAGGGACAGAGCTCTCCTGGGGACCAGAGCCACTCCATGCCTGTACCCTCATCCTTGAGTCTCTCTTGGAAGACATGCTACCAAACCCATGCAGGAACATGTAATATGACGGCATATTACATGCCTGGAACAGTGCTAGGGCAACCTCCCACTTACGCATGCAGGTGCTGTAAGTCACATTTTGGTTTTAGTTTTTGTTAAAACTGAGTGCAAGACTTGAGATGGTTCCTCTTGTTACCATTAAGAGGTTTTTATGGGAAGGACAAGGGTCCTTTCCTCGTGCACTTCCAAAACAAACAAAAAAGACACAGTTACATCTTCCTCCAACCCAACAGCAAAACAATGACATTCTCTTTCATTTCATATGAAGTGAAAAATGGGATGAAAATCTTTAACGGAGTTTTATTCATTACTATAGGTTTGAGTCTGAGACCATATTGAAGTAACACAGGTGTGAATGAGTAACATGTTGAACAGATGCTGATATACCTATTCTATGCTCCTCCAGTTTGCTAAATATTTCTCTTCTCCAATAGGAAAGCAATAGAAATGCTAGTAACCCAAGAGGTATGTGCAGGCAGGGGGCTGCAAATCTCCCCCCACCCTGCTAGCAGCCAGCCCCACACACTATGCTAAGGGGTAAGCACCAAGAGCGGAAGAAACCACCCAGTTTCATGGCTGGCTGACCTTGCTCAGCCCTGGAAGGCATCTTTTTACAATCTATCCACTTCTCAAAGACTAATAACTCAGTACGAATGCCGTACTACTCAATACTAACACCGGACTGGAATCTGCAACCTAGAAATACACATTCCTGTCTCATCCTCCAACTACCAGTCACTGCAGTTGTCCTGAAATGCAATAAGCAGTGAGACACAAGGAATTTTTGGAGGGCCGTGGGTTGTGTCATCTTATGACTTACACGTTGAACGCAAGTTGCCTTTGCACATGTTTAATAGAAATGGAGGAGGGTGGGAACAGGATGGAAATTTACCTGTCCTCTCCCTTTCAGGGCTGCTTTAGGGCCATTTAAATCAGTCACAGATGGATCCCGACCGGTGGCTGTAAATCCAGGTGATTGAGCTAATGCTCACAGAGTTACAGCACCGATTTAATGCCACAAAGTAACTATTATATATTTAAAAGAAATCATTTTTTGATTCTCATTAAAGACCTTTTAATCTGGCTGAGATGAAGCAGACACTGTCAGCGTAGCTTTTACTGGCTTTCTCTTCAGGTTTTAGCACAACTGAAGATCTGGCCCATATCTGCCTTCACATACTTGCTTTCAAATCACCAGCTCCCAGGCAAGTACCGAGCCTGCCACAGCCACCACAGCCATCTCCTGGTCACCACAGCCATCTCCTGGTCACCACAGCCTCCAGCTGAGCCAGCCAAGCTGGAGCTGCCCTGCTCCCCAGGCAGCTTTGTCTGACCCTTAGCAATGCCCTGGCTGCAAAACTCTTTGTTCAGCCTCTTGAGGAGGACAGTCAGTGGCAGGAGGGAGGTAGAAGGGGCAGTAGGTTGCTGGAAAGGAGGTACCACCTGGCTTGGCCAGCAAACCTGTCCCCATGGCTGATGGTCACCCAGCACAAGCCCATCACCTTGGCTGCCTCTGCTGCTCCCTCTGCCCCCTCCCCACTAAAGGCCAAGCAAATGGCTGGGGTTGATCCTTGTTGCCCAGCTCTTTGGGGTTTAGCTGGATGAAGAAGCCAGGGCAAAGAGGCAGGAGCTGAGGAAGGTAGGGGCGAGAGAAGAGTGAAGGTGAGAGTGTTAAGGGGCATGTGGTTGGAGCAGTAGGAGAAAGAAAGAGGCGGGATACCTTGGCCCAGAACTATTCAATTTTGATGATCTGTGTCCACATTTCTGGTTTGCAGACTAACACACACAGCC
This sequence comes from Falco rusticolus, assembly GCF_015220075.1. Classification (NCBI taxonomy): domain Eukaryota; kingdom Metazoa; phylum Chordata; class Aves; order Falconiformes; family Falconidae; genus Falco; species Falco rusticolus. The sequence goes on from NC_051195.1 coordinate 44,208,677, forward strand.
TGGTTTAGCAGCACGGACACTGGCAGGTAGCAACTGAACTAATAAACCTCAGCAGCCCTCACACCTGGGTTCAAGCAGAACCACAGGATATTTCTGCATAGTGTCTTCCAGTACTCCTGCTTCCAGGAGACCTAAACACCTACTCACCACGCTGCCATGCATTTGCACTAAATCACAACTGCACTAACAAGCCCCCCTGGAAGGGAACTTAAAGACAAAGAACGAAGACACTTTTTGGCACCGAAGGACCTAGCTCAGGTCCGGCTCCAAGCCTGAAGCAACAACCTCTGTGGACTTAATATTCCTAGGAAGATTAAACAGACCTAGTGGGGACTAGTGAATACGTGGGGTAGAGCAAATCCTTCCTCCTGGGTCTATGAGAGAAGCAGCTGGTTCTCCCTCGCACGGGGAGGCGTGCGGATGACTGTGCTGAGAGCTTGGAGGTGAAGGGCAGACAGCTCCAATCTTACAACATTCCTTCTGCCTGAACGAAGGACGCTAAGAAGGGTTGATTTTATTTTCTTTTCCTTTCAGGCACCTAAGCAAATAAAGAGCATGAGCCAATTAAATGTTAATGGGATTTATGATCTAAGTCATATAGAGAATCCTGAAAAAGCATACTGATTTCTTGTCACAGTAAGGTTCCTGCTAGAGTGATGCAAATTGCATTTTAATTAAATGGATCTTCTGCAACTATCTCAGCCTTTCAAATAAAATCTTAAGGGTTTTTTCCAGTGCTTTTAAGAACCCCTCTGCCAAGAGTGGTTTTTACACCACTCTAACACAAATCCAGATGCCCCACAAAATAAAAGGTCCAGATGGAACTAGGATTCAGTCAGAAGTTGTATACTAGTACACATTTGACCAGAACATTCCTCATAACAAAAATAAATTGTTATGGAAGGACAAGATCTTAGGTGACTGCAGAATAACAACTACAAAATTCAGGAGAGCAAGCAGGATACAGGCAGACAGTGAAAAGAAGCCCATGGACTTTGAAAAAAAAAAAAAAAAAAAAAAAGAACACTGCCAAGAAAAAAATCGCATTAGGTCAATTCTGGTTGCATTAGTCCAGTCCTGTTTTTTTCTGGGGCGGTTTGCTGCTCATTTATTTAAAACATTAACAATATTTAAAAAGAGCTTTGCATGGCCCTTTTCGCTTTAATAAATAAACGATCCTTTAAAAAATTAATAGTTCTTTAAAATGGAAGCTTCTTGTTTCTGTTGCTCCTGCCGACAGCTCTGATTTCATGTAACATGGGCCTCTTAGAGACAGGTCATCAAATATTGAGTGTAAGGCGGAGTCGCTGCCTCCTGTCATCACCTGAAATCCCCAGGGTGGCAAGTGAATTCCTCCACGCAGAGTAAAGGAGGTCACAGAACTCTGCCCAAGCACAAAGTCACCCTCTCCCAGGGACTAAACAATCTGGTTTCCTAGATAGAAGCAAGAAACAAGTACCCGGTTTCCCGGACCACACCAAACACTGTTCTGTGCATCCTTTTCAGCACCTGCCTGGGTTACCTGCTGCACAGGAGCCCACCCAGGCTCGGGACTGTGGCGTGAGACCCTGCAGCTCTGCCTCCCCCGCTGTCCCCGAAGTGGAGTTGCATGGACAACAAAACTGCCACCTCCTTGCAGGTGCTTAAATACTTTTTCTACCTCCTTTACAAATCGCCCCTGCCAACCTCACAAAAAGCTCTCTATACTCTGTTTTCATGCCAAAGACTTTTCCCCAGTGTCAGAGGTGGACAGCCTGAATCCCAGCTGGGTCTTGCTGCCCAGGCTGCAGGAAATTAGTCCTGATGCTTCCAGCACTGCTAACATAGTTTAGAGGTGCAATCCTCTGAATAAAACAGCTTCTTTAAACCAAGTTATGAGGATTTTCATGGATTACTATTCACACACTAACAATATACCCACCAAGTCATCCCCTCAAATCTTTTCAGTACAAATATATCTGCTTATCGTGGTTTCTGACTCTAGTCAAGACTCTCTGGTCTACTTAGCTTTCTAGTCTGCTTCTGTCCTCTGCTTAAAGAAAACTGGGATGAATGAGGATTGTTAAGGGAAAATACATTTCACTGAATAATGAGTAATAAAGGGACAAAGGAGTCGATGCAATGGGTGTAACATGGTTTGTTTCCACAGTGGCGAGTGTGTGCACACATGTGTGACAGGCATAACGGTGCAGCAAGAGACAGGAATAACATATTACCCCATGAAACTCCTAGAGAGAGATTCCAGCAAGAGGAAGACAAAGAAAGAGCAGAGTCAATGACAAACAGAAACATAAGGCTATACAGTGCACCCCGTGCACACGGATATGTGCTGGCAGATACTCCCAATCCCTGTCCCACACCCACCAACTCAATGTTCGTAAAAACAAGCAAGGAAGCAACAAACCGGCTCTGCAGCACATACCCACACCCCCCCCCATGGCGCATCAGCCCCTCAGCTGACAGGGCAAACACACCTTCATCCCTCCAGTACTTTGGGAGGCAATAACCTGGACTGTTTGGCAACTGCTGTTTGGTCTTTCAAAGAGCAGTGTGAAATTACGTGCACCTCCAGCGCCTTTCTGTTGTTTAAAATGCAAAAAGGCAATCTCTGCGCTGCTATTCATCAGCTGTTTCTATTAAGCAAGTACTTTTTACACCTGGGGCTGATAAATGTTGATAAATTTGCTAGTTTGCTTTAAGCTCCTCTCCTATTTCCCTAAAGACCAAAACATGTCTGTATGTTTGTGGCGTGTTTATCTCTAGCAAAAGAAAGGAATTTCTCTTTGACATACATTGCTAAATGGAAGGCATTATTTTATCATCATCATCATCAATGTTATTAATATTTGTAGCATCTCACTGGGGGCCATGTTTTACATTTTGTTTTATTTTTTTGAACTACAGTCAAGCACAAAATAGCTTCTAAAGAGCTACAGGCAGAAAGTAGGCTGATAGCTAGTTTGAGAGGCTGAGATGGATTTTGTGAACCTTGCAGCAACAGCTGATAACACGTTGTACGCCTAAACAAATATAGGCTGCTGCAGTATTCCAAATAGAAGACTTTCAGGGGGCTCTGATTTTCCAAGGTTTTCAGTGACATGTCTGTTCAGCAAGAAGTTGATTCACATCATCTTCACTGGACACCAATGAGGTCAAGAACATGCATGAATTAAATCACACCCACTGAGTGGCAATTGTGTATTCTTGCAAACAGTAACCAGTAACAGCTACATTAAATACATTTTTACAGTGACACTGATGATGAGTGACAGGACTGTAGTGTTTGCTAGAAAAATCCCACTAACTAAACAACAAAGATTAGAGAGTTTATTCTCCAAGAGCTTGCTTTCAGGATTATCCAGGTTCAGCAGGCTGGGTGCGTCTGTCTGGCTTACCCAAACAAGGCAGCTGAGCTAGGGACATGACTATCTACCCAATTTTCATCTCAGCGGTCTGAGACTTGTTAGTATTCATAACTGGACTAGTGGGAACAGAGAGCAAATCATCTCCTCCCAACGACTGGATTGCCAGCTCTCAGATTAGACCAGAGATACCGCAAGTATTCTCTGAATTGGACGTCAGCACTCCCTGCCTGCCGCAACACGGGCATGTAGCAGAGGTTACAGTCATAATAAAAATTACAAAAGAAATTCAAATTTTTCCAGGTCTCAGAAATAGGCTTGACTCACTTTAATCTGGGAGACAGTAAATAGGCAGGCAGGTTTTACGCATTCGCTTTCTGCAAATCCCTGCTCAATACTTACTCAAAGAGCATGTAAAATAGAAGCAGCTTGGGGCACACTATTATGAAGCACAGTCAGGGAATGTACAAGTAATTTATTTAGAGGCTGATGAGGTGCTGTTAGATATTCATGGCCCAATGTGAGCAACAGAAAACCTGAGCACTGAAAGACTCAGAAAGATTAAATATTACTCATTTTCGTTCATAACTCGTCCAAAAGAAAATCTTGTTCAAAGAGAAGATTCTTTAAAGGCAGACTCTGGTGTTTGTTCTCACGGCACACGGAGTTGCTCCGAAGGGCTCACAAAATGCCCCTTCTCACAGCCTGCCTTGAAAGTTTGAATTCTTAATGAAAATGGGAAATTCTCAGTGAACCGCAGGCTTGGGTAATACTTTTTTGCAAAGCAATACTTGTGATGAATAATATTTTACTTTCATACCTCTCTTCAATTCCGAGGACCTCCGTTAACTTGCTAAACTTCTTTTTTAGTAATTTTTTGCTTAACTCAGCCTTGACCATATCCAGTTCTGAAAGATGTTACCCTAATACAGCTCCTGTGCAGGGAAACTAAGCCACACACATGTCTAGTCAAGCTTAAAAAGCAGCCTAGTTTTGGATGTCAAATTTTAGATAAGCAAGACATTCACCAGACCAGACCAGCAATTCCATCTCAAGACAATCTTGCTTCCAACAGAGCCCTCAGCTTCTCTGAAAACCAAATTTCTAATAAATAGGGACAGTGTCTTTAACAAGGGGAGGGGAGCGTCCTTTTGGAAAACTTGTATTGGACATGACTTTCTCCAAGATCTAAACAATTCTTTGGTGTAGGATTTGGCACAGAGCGCCCAGATCCCAATATCACCACCTGCCACTCCTCAACTGGTCCAAAATCGTGCCAGCATGTCAATCCCCTCTCCTTCTGTCTATCCGCTCCTTGGGCAAATTAGCTCTCACTTGTTTTGTCCAACATTTTCTATGAAGAATAGAAGATCTAAAATGCAAATCTTCCAGCCTTATTGTGAAAGGGATTTTGCCACCTCAGAACATGAAAAAGCCTTGAGAAATATTCCAGGCCAACCTCACCAGAAAGGTCCCAGTAACTTTTTGTGCTGCAAGGGACGTGGCAGCATTTTTCATCAGCAGAGCACATAAAAAGGAGCAATGGATATGGCTGTCTGCCTAAAAATGACTGTCAGTCTAAAATACACTAGACACGCTTCTGCAGTTCCTTGACAAAGGTGAATGCTTTTTCTCATTAGCAAGTAAAGCGCTGCTAATTCCCATTAGCAAGTAAAACAATTTCTTTGCCTTCTGTAATCATCATGTCAACAAACAGGTGAGTGGAGTTTGGGCATGGGCTGGTAAATGTGCACTGTAATTACTCAAGGCTTATTTAGCAGAAGATTAAACTGGCCAAGTCCTCTAGCCTGTTTCCAGGGCATCTCCTAGAATTTCTTGGGAAAATATTTGCAATACAATTATTCTGTGGCCCAGAACTACACGTGGAAAATTTCTTTCCATCATCCAACTCTGAGCTCCCTAAGTTCTGAAAAACCTGCATTGCTCTTCCTCTGGTCTCTTCTGAGAGAAAAAGCTCAAATGAAAAGTTAATCTTCATTTTAAAAAAGCAATTCTTCTGTGTCTCTCACTCAAAATCCTCCATGACGTTAGAGAAGAACATGAAACATTATTTAATGTCAAAAATAGAGAGCTGTGTTTGTGGGAGGGAGCAATTAGCCCTAGAAGTTAAACTCTCTGGAAATACAAGTAAGCTGAATGAGAGAGGAGGAGGAGAGAGAAATACCGAAGGTATATCAACCAGAAAGATCTGTGACTCCAGAAATAATGCTTTGTAAAGAGTTCACTGAGTTATCAGCTGATTTCATCAACTATTTTTTCATAGCAAGAACAATTTTTAAAACAATTGCCTGAAAACACTGGACTGCCACAGGCCGTTACAGTATATCCTAGAAAAGATACAGCCACACAAATCTTGGCTTAATGTCTGCAAGAGCAGTGAATGGCCTCAACCTAAAGCTGAGAGAATTTTCGAGAGATTCCTCAACACAAATTTAGGGATTTTTTTTTCTTCCCCCAGAGCCATGAGATGATAAACGGCAGAAACTGAACATTTCACTGAGAAACAGAGCCACAAACACTACACTTCAACAAGCTCTATAGGCCAGGGTCCTGCCTCCTCTGCAACTTATTTCCTCAAAATTCAGATATGAAGGAAAATGTACTTACGAGAAGGCAAATGCCACTAAGGCCCCACTGACCACAATGAAGTCCAGGATATTCCACAGGTCACGGAAGTAGGAGCCAGGGTGGAGTAACAGCCCCAAGTCAATCATCTTCAGAGGAAACACATGAAAAGAAAGAGTTTTATTAAAACAAGTACCGAATCAATGCTACTGAAGCACAGAGGAATGTCCTCGATCAAATGACCCTTCACAAACTCTTCTTCAGGGCTTCACAGCAGCGGGGCAACATCCAGATGATTAGTCAAAGTGCTTAGCTCTAAGAGGCCCAGAGAGCTCCATCAAAAGCAAAGCTGAAGTCAATAAACCATAACCAAAAGCACAAGAGACAAGAGCACTAACTGCTGCATAGCAATCTTCGTACAGACATGCATTATTTCATGGAACAGCAGTCTGCGTGTGAAACGTCCACATAGTTTAATTTTATTCTACCCCAATCCTACCAGATTAGTAGGAATTAACAACTGGCCCAGGATATTACACAACCAAACACAAAGCGGGGATGGGGAGACCCACAGCCAAACGCAACAGTCAGACACCTGCCTGCCAGCGCTTGCTGAAGGATGCTGCTCAGCGCGGCAGCCCAGCTGGCTTCTGCATGGGGCTGAGTCTCTCCTTACAGTGCTGCTCAAGATCTACAGCTGAGTCTCCAGATCCATGCTAGACATTTGATCTGTTTTTCTGAGAGCTCTACAACTGCCCACATAACGTTACTTTCCTCACCTCGCTTCAAATCCCTCTACTGAGCAAACCAGGGAAAATCTGATTTTTATTCTGCTTCTCTTCTGCATCTTGCTCTGACAGTAATAACTAACTCCATCGTCACCCTAAGAATGAATCCTGACTTCATGAGAATTGTGCTTTCTGCAAAGTTACTGTCCACAGTCTTAGCAAAACCTATCACCTTACTAAGTGAAGTAAAAAGATAAAACCTCAGCTTTTCGTGACATGACAGACCAAGAATCAGTTGCTATTAATATTCCTGACCAGCATCAAAGGAAAAGGGAAGAATCAGACGTGTCTCAGTAATGTCTAACAGCTCCCAGGTCCTTAGCCACACACGGGCATTTCTGCATCGTTCTTCTGCATTCTTCTTATCCTCTTACACAACCACAGCTACTAAAGATATACTTATTTTCCTCCATAAAATGTGAGATTAAAGAAAATAGAAGAGCCCCTACAGAAAGGCATCTGTTGTTGCACTGGCTGTTCCTGAGTTAAAGCTTCCCATCATCACCACCTCCCTGGGAGCCCCTGCGTGCTCCACCCTCTTCCTACAGCTTCCCTCAAGTAGATGAGTGTAAATCCAAAAGAGGTGAACCTTTCTGCTTGGAAAAATTCTTACCTTGATCACCATCTCAAAGGTAAAGACACCAGTAAATATATAATCCAAGTATTTCAGAGCCTAAGTGGGGAAAAGAAATGCATGTTAGGGGGAGACTACACACTGCAATAATCTGCACTTAAGCGAAGAGTAAAAAGTCTATTCTAGCAATGGTCTATTTGCTACAATGGGTAAATAGCATCTGATGGGAGGCTTTCAAATAGCTTAAGCACAAACTTGAATCATCTGATTTAAACAGCGGCATTTTTTCCAGCCCTTGCCAGACTGCAGGGTGCATGCCCATGGGTTGCTCCAGTGCACCTGCATATATGGCAGGTTTAATAAGGCTAAACAGATATTTCAAATTGAAATATTTGAATATTTTTTTCCTAAAGAGCTTGTTTGCCAGCATCTGTGTAGCAGCCTGGGTTTCTCTTCTGCTGTAGCTGATGATAGTATTATTAAAGACCTTGGGAGTTTAAGAGAGTGATAAAATCCTTTTTTGTAAAACTGCTTCCACAGTTATTAAGGATGAGGAAGAGAGATTGCTTGTAGCTTCTTCAGCTCATTATGGATACAGACACAGGGGTTTGTGGATCCTCCTCTGCAAAACGCTAGTACTGACCACGTCCAGAAGCAGGAGGCCAGGCCAGGCAATTCCTGCTCTGACCCAGTCTGACGACCTGTGCTCTGGAGCAGTTCAGTTCCTTAATTTAAGGGGTTGGATGAACACAGACTCCTCAGCGCACATCCTGGTAACTGCAATACCAGTCCATTAAATATCTATAGATCTCTAAATCTTAACATAATTCTGTGGATGGGATACACCTATCACAGATTCATATGGTTATACATAGTGAATGGATGTGAACTCAATATAAATATCACAATATTCACATCCTACAACTATCTACACTGAGAAGAGTCCAAAATTAGGCAACTGCATACTGCAATTTCTATACTTCATCTTCAGTTCCGTAGACTTTCAGTCGTCATGTAACTGTAACCAGCTCTGTGCCAATGTCCCCATGTGAATGTGCTCAAAAAAAGATGCCCAGCTATCTACTTCACGAACGCTCCTGGGCAGCATGCCGTCACGTAAAATGGCACACTCCTACTACTGCTCATAACGGCACCCATCTGCAACGTCTCCGAGTGTGGTTTGGCATCCACGGATCAGTAATTTGCTACTAATTCTAGGAGACTGTTACTATGTCCCACCAAGATAAAAAGCTATGGTTGGTTTTCCCTCCTCAGCCCTGCTTTGGCAGGAGCAGGGGATGGCAGGACCACCCTGCCTCATGAGTGGGGAAGCCTCTCCCATTGCTGAAGGGTGCGTAGGCTCCTTCCAGGGAACTCACACCAGCCAAACACCTGGTGATCTCCAAGTTCTCAACCTTGGATGTGGTTGAAGCAGCAGAAGGGGACAGGAACTGTGAGCCCTTGGACAGTGGAACAAGCTACTTTGAGTATGTCATTAAAGAAAGCTCCAGTTTTTCACTTGCCCATGCACCATGCTACCCTTTGGAGATGGGAACGGATGTGCCACGTGCACAACTGCTGGGAGAAGCACGACGACTATTCTGGCCATGTCGGTTGGTACTTACATCGTTCCTCGGTGACTCGGCTTGGACAGGGTCTTCTGCAGCCAGGGCAATGCTGCTGAGGGCTATAACTATGAGGATGACCATCTCGAAGTAGCGCAGGTTGACGATGTAGTGGAACAGACGCCGAATCCTGCGAACAACATAAGTACATGGTAGGGCTACTGCGGGTGCTGGAAGCCAGGCGCAGTGCTGCAAAAGGCTAGTGGGACAACGTTCGTCAGGAATACCACCTTAGGATTCCTATTACAATAATGGTAAGAAAATAAAAACCAGGATTGATGGCTTTAAACTCTCGATTGCAATGGATCTGCGGTGGGATTTAAAGATAGACACTTAACATCTCCGCACTGCTCTCTACCCCTCTGCAAAGCAATGACATCTACCCACCCATCAAAGGGGCACTGAGTGCTTTCAAGTGTTCAGACTCAATTCTACAAATTATGTTTGTACACTCCCCCATCCTTTTCACTTTGAACTCACAGGCTAAAGTCCTGTGAGTTCAAAACGAGGTTTTCAATCCTTTTAATATCAACTAATCCCTTTAAAATTGAGATATATGCTATGCACTTTGAGACTTAGCTGAAATTGGCTTTGTAACTATGAGTATTATTTCTACCAAACTCTCTCTTGCCAAGTACTTCTGCCTGCACTTTATTCTAAGATATGCTTTATAAGCTGCACAAATACTTTAGTGATATATTTGATTAATCTAATCTTTTTCTTCACAAATTATGTCTGAGTGGCAAATGCCTCAATTTCTAAGCAATGCAAAATTATTCACAAACTTCAGTTAGTAACTCTCCTTGGCCACAATTCACTAACACTTAACTGCACAGAGAACTCCACATTTGCACCCTATTTGTCAGCTGAGTAAAGGACTTTGGTTCTGCCCAAGAATCAAATTATATGTGCAACTTGCCAACAACTTTGTTATCTGAGAATATAATTAAGTTACTGTATCACATTTTCTCTAAGCAAATATCTGAACAGTTAGAATTAAAATTTATTTTTCACATCTACTTATATCTCTTTTCTCTGGCTTGCTAATGGATTCAGAATGAGAGAGAGTTACAAATACCAAGGAAACAGATTTGATACAAAATAGCATGAAGTAAAGTGCTTTTGTGGATCCCTTCACTCCGGGTCATCAGCCCAAGAGAAGATGATTTTCATCTACGTGCTCCACAAATTCATAGAAGTGAAAGGCAACATTTTCAATAACATTTGTAACCATAATTCTTGCACCAAACTCGATTCATCAGACAAATAACAAGACCCTATTTTCAGATCTTCACCATTCATAACCAGCAGTGAGATGTGGGAGCATTTGCAAACTGCCAGTGGTGCTTGAGAACTCATTTTAAATGCATGTCTGCTTTAATGGGGTGGTGGCACTTGGAAAGTAACACATTTCATTTACGCTTCTCAGAACTGTTTTGCCCACTAGAAGCACCCGGGTCATGCATCCCCAGCAGGGCTTGGAAGGGAGATAGTTTGCAATAGATGTGCTGAAAACCTTCATACCCCAGCAAACAGAAAGACCTCTCCTGAGAAGTCAGCACCAGCCAAAACACCTGAGGGGATCCAGCTGGGTCTGAATCTTGCCCAGAGGAAGAAAAACAAGCCGCTGACATTCCTAGAGTTTGGTCTTTGTCTTGTTATTTCCCCTTGGCCCTGTGTTATAACAAGTCTTTTCCAGTGAACTTTGTTTTTTCAATGGTCTTTTAGTACAGCTTTTGGGGAAGGGGTATGTGCGCTGCAGAAGACTGCAAGGCAACTGAAACAACATGCCAAACCCTGGACCATGATGCTCGGAAGGTCAAAACTGTAGGACATGGTGAGAGAAGACACACATGAAAAAAACCTCTTCTGCTTCTTTTTCTGCCCGGTCCACTCCTCATCTCAGACCCTTCTCGGCTTGGGACCATCCAGCTTCCCACTCTGCAGTGCTGCCTTCAGCAGACATTTTGTGGCTAACACTCATTTTTGGTGGTCACTCCAAAACAAAGAGGCTTGAGCTACCAAATATTAGGGAAATAACTCTTTCCTTATCCAGCCAGGCAGGGGCCAAGCTCCTTAATTCAAATTTGACCCAGAAAGTATAATTACATTATGAGTGCACCTCATCTAATGCTTTCACATGAATTCAAAGGACACGTTGCTGTATTTGAAGTGCAAATATTACAAGTGCCCCCCCCACCCCCTTCACATGAATTCAAAGGACACATTGCTGTATTTGAAATAGCACGATGCTATCACAGTGTTCTGAAAAGGGGCAACTTTCTGGGGTTTTGGCTCATTTATCCTGAAGTGTCCTGAGGTCTGCCTGGCAGGTGGCTGGGGAAGGCAGAGGGGAAACACAAGGATCTCTCTTGCGGGTTTGAGGCAGAAGGATCAGATATTGAGTTTTCAGTTCATTTCCTTTGGAGATGAGATTAGATTAGTGGTAGTTTGGGGTCATTCTCCCTAACAGCTGGCACTGACAGATAGTCTCTAACTTCCCCCAGTGACGAATTCCTTCTGCTCACAGCTGTATCATCTTGGACCTTTCAGGACTGCAGCATGAACTACTCAGCTGGCACTTGAGTTTAAAGAAACTCTTCAGCCTGCCTACTGACCAGGGGTGTCAGACCATGACTTCCACCACAGAGGCATTTCTGATGCCAAAGATGAGTACACGGAGCAGCCCGTTTTGTTCCACTGACCGCACAGGCAGCCAGGATGCCACAGCCCTGAGCAGCAGGAGGTGCAGCAGCACCCATTCTTCTCTTAAATCATCTTGCCAAAGGAAGGGCCTGAGTTCACCTTCGGTATCTGAGCACACAGTGTACAACCCCAGAAAGCAACATGTCTACCTGAGCCAGAGAGAAATGATCACATTTGGTCCTAGCAGATCTCTGCATTGGCAGAAGTTTCAAATGCCCTACGTTGCCCTAAGTTACTGCTTAAAATGACTCATAGAACTTCATGCTACAATTATTACAACCCCTGCTGCTCTTGTCTAGTCCTGCAGCCCTTCAGAGCGACATATTCAGTATTTACAGGCTTTGAGTACAAAGCTCCCCATGAGGTAGAGATGCCTGAAGCGGAAGCAATGCTGTAATCCCAGCAGATCCCACAAGCTGTACTCCCAGCCTTGGCAAATGAAAACCACTCAGGTTTCCCAGAAGCTCAAAGTTTTCACTGATGCAATGGTACTAGCATGGAAAGAGCATGAGGTCCCGCCGAGGAACCTGCAAAATTGTGTCAACAACAAAACCAGCCCCCAATCTGCTTCTCCCAATAATGTCCGTAACGACCCAGCGACAGTCCATGCTCCCACCCTTTAGTGATCTACAGCAGAGCAAATAACTGCCCACCTGAGCATCAGAGGGACCTGCCTAAAGCATCTTCTTTTCCCTGTCCTGGCAATTTATTCTCCCAGGAATGCCTGGTTGAAAGGCAGCATCTGCTCTGCAGCCTACATGAGCTTTTATTTAATTTCCCAACGTGTTTGACTGGCAGAGATGAAGATCAAGCTAATGTTATTGCTTTGAAATACCAGTGCCTGAAGTACCTGTAACCCGTGAGTGGTATTGCGGAGTCAGAGGACTTACGGATTTGTAGGACTTAGGATAAACATGGAACTGTAAGGCAAGATTGGTTTAGGCCCATTTTTCGTCAAGTCATCGATGTCTTTCTTCTCCTCTGTTTTACCCTCAAATTCAATATTGTTCACTGAAATATGAATTGAAGGAGACAGAAACGAGAGAGTTAAAAATGTATCTGCAGTCTTCACACAGCAGGCTGCCTACAACAGCTGGATATGCAAACAATGCAGCTGGGATAGCAAACAGCCTTTGAATATGTTGATTAAACGTGATGAACAATCATTTGATTATTATCACCGCTATTTACTACAGGACGATACACACTGCAATTATACTCCTTAACTGCACTGATGAGCAATATCTCAGAAATGGCCAGGAAACGAAGATGCCCAGCGCAGGCAAAGAAACCTTACACTTACATATACAAAAGCTGCCAAACTGGGGATGGAAATCTCATTCCAAATTTCATAAATTATTAGGGACACAGGATCAGCTAGGGATCCTTGGAAAGCAAAAAAGACGGTAAGTCTAACAGACTGCATAATTCTGTATCTTCTCCCATGGAGCAGTAGCATGACTGGCTTTGGAATATGTAGAAGAACAAATTCATAGACAAGCTTTAATAATTTTGGGACTAAAACTGCTGAACTTCCCAGCGTTAGGAACAGAGACTTGGAAGGGACTTCTTGGACCCCCCAGCTCTGTGCCTGCATAGTGCACCCCAGGTTTGGCAGAGGTTTCTATATATAAAGGTGTCAAGCTCCATCTCACATCAGGTTTTTAATTTACATGATCCCTTTCTAGAAAACTGTTCTGAACCTTACTTCCAAAAGTTAGAAATAATTTCCATCATAAGTTTACTTGCAGTGAGTTTATAGAGTGATTTACTTAAGATAATTTCCAATATATGAACTGGAAAACATTTATGCTGCAAATTCTCTTGCTACACAGATATACATATTTGTCTATTAATTCATGGAACCTAGAATCCAAAAATCCCACCCACTGACAATGTGTTGGGTGCAGGGGGGTTTATTACTTTTTATTTTATTTTGCAACAAAATGACATTTCATTGTGTGTGAGTGACATGTTCAATAAACTCTTATTGTATCTCAAGCCAGATACAGAGGAAATGACCAGGAAAGAGAGAGCCTAATAAATCTTGATTGACAGGAACTCAGGAGTGCAATATAGTTAAATTACCATTTAAGAAAGAAGAAGAATGAAGAGGGATGAGGGGGTGGAAAGACAAGTCTCGTGTGGCTGAAAACACAGTGAAAAAGCACGCATAGAAACCACTAGCTTTTGGCTGTGCTTCCTGGAAAGCAGAGTCTTGACAGCCTGCAACCTAAGGTGGATCTCTTGGATCTCACCCTGCAGTTCTCCTTGTACCCCCAGCTCTCGAGACTTCTCCAGGCTGTGCCTCTGCTGGCAGGGATGAGCCGCAAGCTGGTCACAACAGGATGGTGGCTGCAGGGCAGACGAGGGGCACAATGATGTTGGGACCATCTGTGAAACGGCGTAAATCTATTGCTGATAGACCCAGGGCAGAGAGCTCTGGAAAAGGGCAAGCTATGGTGGATCTGCTGAAAACGAGGTGCAGGGGGCTGCAAGAAGCTCTAAAATTACACAGCCTGCAGAAGCCTGAGGTGGCAGGGTCACAGGTGGGTGCTCTGGTAGCTGTGCAGCCATGAAAGATGTGCTGCTCCACGACGGGGTCAGCTAACACGCCAAGGAGCATGAATTCCATCTGTGGGCTTGAATGCAACGCCACTGCCTCCCCTTCCTTTGCTGAGGGATCTGGGGTCAGCCAGGCCCCTGGGACACCAGGGGAACTGTGGCACAGCGCTGTGGGAGCAGGAGCTTGCAGCATGGCAGCAAAGGGAGGTGATAAAGCAGAGGACCTTCTCCTCTGCTCACAAGTTCTCGACCAGTTTGCTACACAAGTTGCTTATTTTGCTGCACCGCTCTCAGTTACTAACATTGTGCTGGTTTTCTTGCTCCTTCATCTTTCTCTTATGTAAAGATCTGTGGATCTGCTCTGGGTGAGCCATCTCCAGAGAACCTTACGTGGTGTCTTCCAGAGCCACCAGGTGACCCAGGAACTCATTTTGGGTTCCTGCAGGCTACATGAACTGTAAAGCCTATATGAAGTTCTCCTGCCTGCCTATTGCAAGGATGCTGGTGGCCAGGAGAGCCCCCATCACCCAGTGTGTGTTGCTAGCTCCTAGGAAAGTTAGCTCTTTTCTGGCAATTTCATAGCAAAAAGCAGGGGGACAAAGGCACTCACTTGGAATGACAGTGGTTTCCCCCGGCGGGGCAGTGATAGTGACAGGGATGTTCACAGTGATGGTTTTGTCCAGAGGTGGCTGAATCATCCGTGTCACGTTCTTCTGGTTGTCAGCATCTTCAGGCTGCTCGGGCACTTTCTGCAGGTAGGTGCTGGGAAGGGTGTGCACAGGGACACTCACGCTTCCACTAGCCTCAATCTCACACTGATTCTCCCTAAGGTAGAAAACCAGATTTTATTAAATGTGGCCCAAGAAGGATGCAGATAAAATATGTGCCCTGATGCTGCATCTCTTGCTCAGTTTCATAGACTGCTTTCTTTGTGGAAGTGCTTTGCAGAAAAGTCCCAGATTGCAGGACAACTTACTACTGGCACAGCATGTGACCTTTCCAACATCCAAGCACAACATTAAGAAGAACTGTGCCACTGAACATCATTTTGTTCGGTTTAATGAGACTCAGAACTGAGGTTGATAAGCAAGGACCACATGGCACTTGCATGTAGCAGTGACATTAGCTTTCCAGCGTCAGCTGGTTTCTGAATGAAGTCTGACATTCTGCTTCTTAATGTTCTCCTGAGGCCTTATTTAAATCTGGTGATTCTCTTTTCCAGTCCTAAACCATTCTGTAACATTGCTGTAAGCAACTAAATAGCTTCTGCAATCCTCTGCAGCAGAAGCTATATTTCAGTGAGGAGGAAAGTGAGCTTGTGCACATGATCAAACTAAAACAGTATGCAAAGTGTTCTGAAATTCATCTGAAAGGAGAATAATATAGACAGGAAAATTATCATCTCAGTGCCACTCACAGCTCTCCACGGTGACATGAACTCTATTCTAAAGAATCCCAGTGAAATTTCTTTTCCATCAGACTAATAAAGCTACAAAGGCAATCTATCCTTCTTTATTAACTACTCCAAATGCTTCACGAATACTATTTTTCTCACTTGACTTACATGAGAATTAAATCAAATGGGGTACATCATTGTTCTTAATGGAAGAAACCATGTGCTGCGACAACTGGTGATGCAGCTGACAGGCTCACGATAAAAAACAAAACAAACAAAAAACCCCCAAAAAACAGGAAACCAAAGGGCTATAAGCAAGACTGTATGCCATTTAAAAATATGTCCCTTGGAAACTTCCTTCAGAGGCTGTGAAATTCTCTGCTTGATGTTATGTCCTAGAGGGCCTGTTGGTATTTCCATCATGGATATTTTCTTCCTTAAACCTGAGCTATTCTTATGGGCCATCATGGACTGAAGTCACCTTAGGGAGCCTCTGTCATTACAGATTTAAACAAAACAGAGCTGCAGGTTACGACGGTGGCTGGTGTGAGTGCAAGAACAACAGCAGGGAATGCCATGGGGAGGGGAATGAGTAATTCCCTGAAATGTGTCTGGGGCCTTGTGACCCTCGAGTTGTCCCAGGGACAAGCCTGGCCACGCAGCACTCACTTACTTGGGCTGATGATTCCGGTGCTCCTTCTCGCCAGCCTCCCCCTCCTTCTCCCCGTTCTCCTTCTCCACTGAATCATACGTTGACAGAGCCCTGTTCCTGAACCTGTGCCGTCTGTGAGGCTCTTCTCCATTCTCACCCTTGGAGCCGGGCTCTCCTTCCCGGTTTCCAGACCTTGACCCTCCCCGGTGTCGGGAACGCCGCTCACTCCTGGCCCCATTGATTGCCCCGTTGCCTTCCTTGCCTTGCCGTTCAGCAGAGTGCCGGTGAGTCCGATGCCTACGGTGCTCCTTCTCGGCACCTTCTTCCACTGACCCTCGGCGATGGTGCCTCTTTCCCCCTTCCTGACTCCTGTTGCGATCACTTTTCCCTTCCTTACTCCCCCCTTCCACCTCTTTGCTGCGGCTTCTGTGCTGCCTGTGCCGCTCCTCCTTATTGTTGGCACCAGATTCCCCATTCTCATCCTTAGTCACATCCCCCTTCTCTTGCTCTCCCAGTTTGTCCTTATCCCGATGTCGGTGGTGCTTTCGCGGAGCCTCTGCCCCATCAGTAGAGCTGACTTTAGTCTGCTCCACCTCTTGCACGTCCACAGGGCTCAGCTTGCTGATGTTGTTCCTCCCTTCACTCCTCGGCTCCACCACCAGCGGCCGATCCAGATGAGTCTTCATGTCTGGCCTGATGTGAAGTGTGGTAGCGTAACGCACCCGCTCCTCTGGATCCAGCTCATTGTACAGCGCCTCGCAGCTGGCTCGGAAATTGTGCATCCGGATCTGGCTGGTCCTCTGCTCCCAAACAGACTTGGATTTGGAGGAGTTCTGCTGCTTGCTAAGGAGGGGTAGAAGGTGAAAAGTTAGTATCCAACTTCACAGCGATTCCCTAAAAAACAACCAAAAAAAAAAAAAAAAAAAAAAAAAGAGGAAAACTTCAGCTGAGACGGGGGATTAGAGGGTTGAGCCAGAGAAATTGTAGGAATGGAGAGAAAATGGCTGGTGGAGAACATGAGCAGGGAAAGGCAGCAGGATCATCAGTGTTAGTTTGCCCCCATATGCATTAGGCACTATGAAACAGGCCCTCTGGAAAGGAGTTTTCTTGATTTCTACAAAGTAGGTAGCCATCCCCGCTGGAAGCCTCAGGTATAGTCTGAAGAGTTAGAGTCTCAGCACACAAAAATGGTCTAGTACAACCAGAGCTTTTGAACAGCCTACAAGGCTGCCCCACAGTCAACAGCACCTTTCTCCCTGCCTGGAAATGCCTGGATGAGCAGATTAGCAGTGAGAAAGAGAAGTTAGGTTGGCAGGAGGAGCGAGGGGAAATGCAATCTGCCCTCGAGGACCCCCGGCTGACTGCCCTGCCACCAGCCCCTTCCCCTTACAGACAGCCGGGGGGTCACCTTCTGGGCTGCGCTGGCCCGTTGGCTAACGGCACAGGAGAGCTGGTGCTCTAAACCTGCAGCAACTTTCCAAGGTGAGGATGGACCACCCAGCCCAAGCATCACCAGAGTCTGGAAAAGTACAAGTGAGAAAGGAAAACAGTTCTGTGTACAGTCAAAAGACCCCAGGGACTGGGGGAGTCATCCATAGATGCAGATGTGATGAGAACACCTTCACCCTCTGACGAGACCTACCCTTTTCTGCCTCTGGCATCTACTATGATGAGGGTACATCCACTGGCATTGCTGTAATGCTTTGATTTTCCAGCACAGCACTTGGTTTCTGACCACCAGATGCCAATGGGTCGCTACCTGGCCAGTGCAGGAAGGGACAGCTTTTTTTCTTTCCTCCTAAAGACTGCAAGTCAAATGCTGCTTTTGCATGAAATCACAGTAAACCCACTGGCTTCCAGGGTGGATTTCTGGATTTAGCCTGGTGGAGGATCAGCACCCATTTTCTTCCTTAATGAAACTTCTTCTGACAAAGACAGGAAAACCATTTTCCTTCCACCAGCCTGCTCAGATGTCTCCATTCACTACACATCAGCCTGCCCTCTGCAGCTGGAGGGGCCGCGTGGGGCTCACCAGCGCCCAGCCCGCGCGGGAGGCAGACGTCTTTTCCCTATGTATTTTCTGGGCTCCCCTGACAACAGAAGAAAGCAGCTTTTGTGTGTGTATGTGCTGATTTGAACTGTCAGGCTCTGTTGCTGTGCGCAGTCCCTGGGGGAGGCGGCGTTCAGACGGGCTCATGTCGCACGGTGGGAGCTGTCGGAAAGGCTTTGCATCTCCCAGCTCTGCTGGGGGATTGCAGCTTTGCAGAAGGTGCTGCTGCCTGGTTCTGCTAAAAAGACAAAAAGCTACTTAAAAGCTCACTGCAGATGGGATGAGGGCACCCAGGCAGATGTGAAGGAATCTGACTTAATCCAGAAATCAGAATGAGCAGAGCTAATCACCAAAACTAAAAACCTACATCCCCCGTTGCCCAGAGTTGCACTCTGGACTAATTTTCCAGCAGCTGAGTGCCCCGTTTACACCACAGCAGAAGAACGGGAGACAAAAATCACAGTTCTAAACAAAAATGATACCTGAAGTTACTGGGGACATCAGTTAGAGCCCCACTCACCAAAAATCCCACATCGAAGGGAGAGCAGGCTCCTCATCAGAGGAGAGCACCCCCAGGCTGTCCCAGTAACTGTGGCACAAGGATGAACAGCCTCATCAGAGCAGGCAATACCTTGCCATGTCTTTTTGGTTCAACATTACAAAAGATTGAAAAGCCATCACTCATCAGCAAGTATATTTGGTTTTATGGGGAATTAACAAGCAACATAGAAACCCTCTGACTGCCCAGACCTGCCACCCGGTACAAGGATTTCCCATGAGAAGCCACGCACTCTGCATGTGCAGCTCTCTGCAGTCAGCAGAGATGGGCACAGAGAGACAGAGCTGCCTGGGACAGGCATCCCGGGCTGTCCCGTGCATCCTCCGGGATAGACAGAGTGCTTTGCTCTGCAGTGCTCCAGATCTGCTGCACTGAACTGAACTGGGCTACAAAAACAAGCCTTCTCTTCGGCACACAGGCTCAGCAAAACAAGACAGCTCAGGGATGTGTCGATGCGTGTCTGAGCTCCCCGAGCGCTGCCTCGGTGAGGGCCACCAGGCACATTTGTTCTTAGGGGACATTTCTCACTTTATAATTAAAGTCCTTGGGGTGGGGACCAGCTTCTGTTTTGTGCTTTGAACAGCCAGAGCGAGCTGTCAACACTGAAGTGATAACTAGTAATAACGAGTTAGGGCTGGGAAACTGTCCTTACGCTGACTTAAGCCTTCGATTTACCTACAAAACTAAGAGCACAGAGAAGAGCCCAACCGCCTGCTCACCGTGCACCACCCGGTGCTCCATTTCCAGGAGGCAGGCACCACGCAGGGGTGGGACACAAAGCCCCAGCCTCCCTGCAGAGACTTTCCAAAGTAAAACACACAATGAATCATCAGGCAACTTTCATGGACAGAGCCTCTCCATCGGTGCCTGCACTGAGCCTATCAAAGCCAAAATATAAAGAAAATCTCCTAAACCAGCCTGGGTATGGTGAGGAGGAAGCTTGAGGATGCAGGGCTGGTATACATCACAGTGCAGAGGAGAGACTCAGAACCTGCTGACTCTGACACAAGATGTATCACTTCAAGAGGATTTTTTTTTTTAGTTGTGTTTCAGTTAGGCCAAGAACATAAATCAGCCTTTAAATTATCTCTGAGGTGCTAAAGTTTCCACTGTACTTCACTCATGGCTAACTGAAAGATGCTGCCAGGTACATACACCACTGAGAATCTGCAGAAACCAAGTAATGCACATATTAACTAAGCCTGTTTTGCTAAAATCCCTTCCTTAAATCAGACACTGACATTACAGACTCGAATTTCTCAGCATCTAGAAATGAGATGCATCCTTAACGCTGACACAAGCAGAAGAGGTGATTGTCAAAAGACTACAACACACAGCCACCCACTGGCTTTGGTTACTAACAAGTCAAAGAGCAGGAGGTTCAGAGGTAATGACTGCATTCTTTCTTTTTTCTTCATAAAAAGACACACACACATGCACAAATAAACTCAGAAATATGAAGCACAGTAAAAACACAATCAGGAAAATGCAAAGCCTGCCTGCAAGCTCATTATCATATTCAAATCAGTCAACAATATCAGGCGCAAGTGACAGTGCACATAAAGTCAGCTGTAGGAAATGGAGGTAAAGCGATCGAACAGGTTGGTCCCTCTAGGGACAATGTTTAGGGTTTTCAGAGCCAAAGCAGCAGCTACTGGAGGGAACATGTCACCTGCTTGTCCAATTAAATTTATATGACACTCACGTTCTGCAAGTTCCCACAGCAACTGAACATGGGCATGTGCGACAGCTTCTCCTCTCCTGTTGCTCTGCTGTACTTCTTAGTGGAGGAGAGCTTTTGAACTTATTTATGGCACAACAGGAACATCACAGTAAAACAAAATCCAGTTCCATTACAACTGCCTGCCTACGAGGGTACAGTGCCTGTGCACACGGAACACAAAGAACTGCAGAAGTGATGGGAATCAGCCAGGGCAAAATCATTTCCTCTGCTTCCCCCAGTGCTTGGGTCAGTTGGTTACTGGGGGCTGCATGAACTGGGGCAGACACCAACCACCTACAGCACAAGCACGATACGCTGCAGTGGAGCATGACTTGCCCAAACTGATAAAAAATGAGCCTTTGCGATAACAAATATTTTTTCCACAAGGGAAAACTATCTATTTATGAAGCCAACTCCTTATCTGAAATCCTGTTCACTATTTGCTTCTTAAAATCCTGCTGAATCCATTAAGAAGATTGCAATAATCGCTTCTGATTTACAAACATAGTACAAAGATTAACGTTAATTCACTCTCTTTACAATTACTTCCCATCCCTATTTTCTGTCTGCAGTACAGCGTACTGGCAATACACTTGGTTTTCAGGTCCTCTAGGCTTGAAACGTTTAGTAGGTGTTACTGCTAATACGCCTCTGAGTAGCTCCACTGGTTTTGCTTGGATTAAGAAGCCTGCAGTCAAACAATTCCTGCCTGTGGCTGGGAAGAAAACCATACCAGTCCTGTAGAATCAAATAAAATTAATATGAATGAATCAGTGACTAATATTGGTATAAATAAAAAATGTGACCAGTCACTGTGTAGATCATTCAAGAAAGGAAAGCACATTTTAGTCATATTCTAATCTTAGGGTATTCCTTAATGATTAAAGATATTGTTATCACAATCTTTTAAAATACTGTTTCAGAGTTAATGGCTTTGCTTCCCAGAACTCCTGGTTTAATCAGCTACATCAACGTAATCCTTAAAATTTTGCTTTAGTAAATAATGAATGAAAGCTGACTACAAACATAATAATTTGGTGTTAAAAATACCTATATATTAGATTGTGGGTATGAAACAATATCTTCTGATTACAGATAAAAGGGAATTTCTTGTTAAAATACAGTTTCAACACAAAATGCAATGCAAAAACCTTTCCACTAAAATCATATTTGCTGTTCATAAAGATGGAGAAGGTGTCTCCCATGTTTCAATTTTCCACTCGGGAAATAAAGTGAAGCAGTTTTAGTTTGAAGAAGGCATGCACAAAACCAAACGCTTTCTCTCCGTTTGGTTTGATAAACCAATTTTCTTTCAGATGAACTCACCACTAGTGTTTGAATTTGCTTTCCCAGTGACGTTGGGAGTTGCCGCTTGGATGCTTTTGCACCTTTTCTTCTTTATGAGCTCCACCTCCTGCCTGAGCACCATCGGGAGATGCACTGTGCTCTCCCACCCAGCTGCTGCAATGGTGCGCAGCACTGAAACACCCTTACCGAGGACCGCTGCACAAAACACTGCCCAGTCTCTTCCAATATGATTCTTAAATTTGATTTTGTTTTTATATATTAGAATTTCTGATATTGCAGTTTCTCAGAAAGAAAACATTTTCTTCCATAATATTCCTGTTAAAGTCTATTAGCTAGAAACTCTAAATTTTGAATGTGTCTAAGCCTATATAATGTGTCTAAGTATATAATACTAGCTGTATATCACACCCGTGTGTTCAGAAACTTGCTACTGAAATTGGAAATGCCTTTCAGACTATCATAGATGCCAACTTCTTAGACCGAGACAGTTCACTAAATGCAACATTTGATTTTTTTTCATATATGGTCATCCTCAGATTGACTTTCCACTCCCTTCACTTGCTCTTGTAGACAGTTTGGAGAGCTGCAGATACAGGATGTGCTGAGCACAGGTAACTGGTCTCAGCAGGAGGAAGAAGCTGAGATGCCCGAGGGGGACAGAGCTGAGCGCCGCTGCAGGTCCTTCAGGAGCTGCTGAGCATGTGGGCACGCACGGCTTGGCAGCTGCAAGCCCAACATAGAGTCAGAAACTTTCCAAGGTGTGTACCAAAAAAAAAAAGTCAGGAAAGATCTAGCGTTTTGCTACCAGTCCCATGAGATGTCCGTGGCCACGATTTCCTAAGAGCAGCAGAAACTGTTAAATGCTGCTGCTTAGAGCTTGAAGGCAGTTGTGCCACTTGGTTTTGTACAGCTCTGAAGTGATGGAAAGCTCACGCAAGCCAAAGCTTCCTGGTGTTAATGTAGCAAAAGTTTTATTGCTTTCAGCTTGAGTTTTTTCATAACAGAATGATTTCACTCAACCACACTCACTGTCCTGCATGCTGCTCCCTATTGCTCTAGTAAGAAGAATTTTCTAATTGTTTTCGGCAAAAGTACATCACACACTAATCCCAGAAGTATAAATATGAGGCTTAGCTTTATGCACATTCTGATCTTAAGAAATGCCAGAAAATATTTATCCTGCCTCAAGTTATGTTGTTATCATTAGTCACTAGATCCCTTTTCAGACCTCAAGACTTGTTTGGTATTTCAGTTATGAATTGTGATCAAATAATTGCATCCTCAGTGGTGAATAACAGGGTGAGAGAGTTAAAAGTTAAAACAAAAAATGAAACTTCAAAGCCACATTGCTATGGCCTGGTTTAACAGAAAACACACCAAAGTTAAATATGTGGAACCATTAAGTTCTCCTGAAACCCAGTCAAATTACATTTACTTTAAATTATTTTTTTCCTCTGAACTGTTCAAGCCACACTCTCCTAACCACTGCAATGGCTCAGACCAGACCCTGCTACAGCCCAAGTCCCACCATGAGTTCCAAGCTTTTGATAAAAACTGAGACAAAACCCATCAGGGAATGAAGTCACAGCCCCTTTTTTGCACTGTAAGGATGGAAATAAAGCAGATGGCCCAGACAGTGAATATACAAAAGCAAGCGATAGAGATCAAGAAAGACTTGGGTTCTTGGATGGCAAATGACAAATTCATCCTGGTGGAAGATATTTAGGCTTTTTCATTTCCCTGTGTTCCCTATCAGCTTGTCTATAGCTGGATGGATACAGCAGAGACATGCTGTGATGGTTGGGGTGGGAAAGAAAGAGCTGCCAAAGAAAACCAGGTCTTGTTCGGTGGGGGGTGGGGGGGGGAATAATCTATGGCAGGTGCAGGTGTTCAGCAGTTCGGGGGAAAAAAAAACATCCCTGGCTTGTGACACACTGGCTTTTGCTTTATTTACCATTCTCTAAAATGTCTTAAGAACATGCCATTTTTCATGTCCAAGCAATGACTGACACCTCTGGATCCTATTAGAAACAAACAATAAAGAACAGCAATACAAAGAAAACCTCCAGTTACTAAATGGAGCATTTTCAGTTTCATCAGCCATTGCAATATAAGGATTCACATGAAAATTCAACATCCCATAACTCTTAAATACATACTATTGGAAAAATACAACATAATTATTCACTTAGCTGTATCATCACCTGTGTACACATAAATTAGTTGCCAATTTCAATATGTATTTTAGATAAATGCTGATCTACTTAAAGAAATAGAGTATAACTGTATTTAATTACCTTTCCTTAGTAAATTAAAAAATTATTTTGTACTGCTTGCATGCTTGTATCACAAATTTGTTATAGCATGAAAGGCTGGAATTAGCACAAGAAAATGACTCACCTTGATATTTTTTTTTTAATTAAGAAACTAGCTCTAGTATTTTGTCTTTAGTTTCTTAGCAACTTAGAAATATATTTTTTTAAATAATCAAAAAAAAAAGAACATGGGAATAACCCAATCCTCTGTATCTGAAAAGATTTTTGAATAAGCTTTGTTCTTTCAGAACAGATAACCATGGTTTTGCAGATCCTGGTGCTTACTGATATTAAAGGCACATGGTATTTTATGCTGTTTGAGCAATCCAAGGGAGAAAAAGGAACAGGGATTTTTTTGAACCTTTAAAAGCTCTTTTCAATTAGTAGATTACTGCTCAACTTTTATCTGTGCACAGAAATTAGACCACTTATCTATTCAGTATAATTACAGCAATAGCACTCACAGTGGGTAGAAACAAAGAGCTATAAAGGCATCTGGAACCCATACTAATATTCATCCAGGGAATGAGAGTCCACAGCACCTGCATGGCCCTAAGAGGAGTTGTTCCAGTTTATCTATATGAATTTACAATAAAAACCACATTTCTAACCGTGAAGTTTATACTGAGTAAATAGACCTTCAGATGCCTTTACACTTCAGGGGGGGCTCTACTGATGCTCTGTGATGACTGGTACTTTCATGCATTGCACACTGCCATGGGGTCCAGTCATTTATTTAACCAAAACCAGGGGGGTTGCTGGGGAAATGCTCTTTGGATATGCACAAAGAAGAAAATGCACACTTGGCTCATCCATCAAAAACAGCCTTGGTTTGCATAGGAAATTACAAATTACTGCCCAGACAGTGCATAGAAATGTTAAAGAGGATGAGAATCCTCAGTTACAGCCTTTTACAGTAAAAATTTATTCTGTTCAGAGAACAGATGTGAGTCATATCAGCAAAAGCAGCCTCTATTATACTGACTCTATTGCTGGTGGGGAGTGAGCAACAGACCTCAACGGAGACGCCTCCAAATACAGAAAAATCCTGCTTCCAAGGGGATTTTAGTACCTGCAGTTTGATTTAACCCTTTTAAAAGGCAGCTTCCTTACTGGAACTTTGGAAAAGGTGTCAAATTCTTCATTCTTTCCAAGGCTTTATTCCTAGTTGGGCAAACATTGCCTTGGACCGGTTTGGTGCAACTTGTGCTGGGATGAATTCAGCTGGGCAGCACCTCTCCTCCATCACCACCACTAACCTTCCCCTCCCTCCTGGCAGGTGGGAGAGACCCAAAGGGCAGCAGACCTCTCTCTGCACTTTTCTGCCTGTCAAGACTCCAGGCGGCCAGAAAATGCATTGGAAGGAGTGAGTCAAAAGCTGCCTTGGTCTAGTTTATTCCCCTAATTTTCACTGTCCCAACCCCATGAGATCTCAGACCATAGCACAGACATGTCACACCTACTTTTGTTAGTCGCAAAAGTTCAGTCTTGGTCACAGAAGCTAAACTCACACGTCATATCAACATGTTTTTAATACAAACAGGTGTAAGATCCACCAGTGGACAAGGACCCCCAAAACACCCAGGGGAAAAGGAAGATGTCAGGAAGCTGGTGGAAAACCTCCTTTGATTCACCACACCTTTAGTATCTGCTATGGTGCACGTAAGGACAAACCCACACGGTTTTGAATTGCACTTACTTGTCTCTCCAAAAGCATTAAAGAAAGATAACATCAAACGGTGAAAGTATAACCCAAAGCAAAGACACTAAGATGGGCTGAGGAGAAGCTGATGACAAGTTTTGTTGTATTAGTCAGCAGGAACCATGGTATTTTCTACAAACCTGCATCGGTGTCAAAGCACACTCGTGATTCACAGCAAAGCCAGCAAGATTTGTTTGTTAGGAAGTGCGTGGAGCGAATGGAAGGTCTACCACTGTGTTTGCTCAACAACGGGTACATAGGAGTTTGCAGAGTGCCTCATTTTTTTGATATCTGTAGCTTTAAGGTCCAGCTCAAGAAGGTTAGAGAGCACAGGCATAACCAGCGCTCTCACAAGCATAACTTTCCCAAGGATGTTTATGTAGAGTTTTCCAATTTGGTTTCACTTGGGCCCCATTTCCAGAAGTTTCTTCTTAAAGTCCTCCTCCAATTTTCATTTACAGAGCGCACTCATGGTGGGCCCTCATTCTCCTATTGAACCATAAGTGCAAACCGCGGTGGAACATCAAAGCCATCAGCCCAGCACATAATAAACACAGAGAACAAAAACACAAGTGAGAACAAGACGAACCATCAAATAAGGGCAGACAGAAGAAGGCAGAAAATAGTTAAGGAAGGAACAAAGGAAAATAAGGGGATGGGAGAAAAAAGAAGGAAGGAAGGAAGGAAGGGGGGGGGGGGGATCACAGTCAATGTACGAAACACTACAGAGTTGCTCATGATCAAATCACAAGCATGATATGGCAATGTTGCACACCTTCCAGTCCTTCCACCGTATGCTGGTCTGGAGGCTTTCTACAATGATGGGAATGAATTTTGGAAAAAACAAGGGGGCAGCAAAGGCAACAGAAGTAGGGGAAAGAGGGAGGTGTATAAAGGTAGAGATATAAATCATAAATCCATTTACTGAATATTGTAACAGAGAGCAACTCACGGTGAATTTACGCTGGAGACTGACGAGCTGCGAGATACAGTACCTCGAGTTTGCTTTACAAAACTGCACATGCAAAAACAAAACAAACAAAGAAAACAAAAAGTGAGAAAAGAAAAAGAAAAAGGAAAAAAAAAAAAAGAAGAGAAGAGAAACCATAAAAGACATTGGGAAAAGACTCATACAGGCTGTGTCCTATCGAATGCAGACTGCAGCGTGCATCTTGGTAGGAGACCAGGCAAGCTTCAGAAAGTGTGGAAGCCACAGACACACCACCTTGTAGTTAACAGGGAAACAACCAAAGAATCAAAAACAGAACCAAAAGGGAAAAAAATCAAAAGGTGAACCAAAAGCCACACGATGATATCAGGACTTTATGCCTCCATACGCTATACTCACACAATGAAAGTCCTCCGCAGAAGTCATCTTTAAGACCTCAGGGTAGAGGTCTTTGTAGAAACAGGTGGTGAGTGCTTTTACAGCTGTGCTGCAAATAATTATTTCCAAGTGGGAGCAGGATGCTAATCCCTGCTCTGGCCCCATGGCACAAGGAAGAAGCCTTAGCATGGAGAAGAGCCCGGCTGGAGGGAAGACCCTGGGCCACATCCAGAGAACCAAAAATCGACCTGAGCCCCAGCAGCTGGTGCCAGGCTGCTTCTCCTCGGTCCCTGCCTTGGATTTGTTCTTCAGTGGCACCTACCTCTCTCCTCTGACAGGCACGGGGATGTGCCTGGGCTCAGATTGTCCGAATGTGGCTCACAATGTCTAAAAGCCATCGGTCTGCTGCGGCTTGGGCAGGACATCACGTGTTATGGAAAGGAGCTTGTTTCAGTTCACAAATAATTTTGTAGATTCTCCTCCATCCAGTGTTTGTACAAACACTGTTATACGTGGGGGGTTCTAAATACAGAAATCACTGAATTACACAGAAAAGGAGTTTATTCTTCCTTTGGCAAGGAATCTACAGAAAACCAGAATTTTAAACATCTTGATATATCTTGGCTTGAGGTGTTAATTTTTTCATAGTTATAAATAATTTTTATAAATCTACATCATCCAAAGAAACCTCCCCAAGACTGAAAATAAAATCCATTCACCTCCTGAATTTGCTTTTTCAGTTCCAGCATTTTTTCTCCTGCTTCCATGAGACTCTTAATCTGTTAACAATCAATACTAGCCAACCAGAAGGTCCAGTTAAAATCTAATGTTCTTTGGTTATCATGTAAGGAGAGTTTTAAATAAAAATTTATTTAAAATTAATGGATTCTTCTGAACAGAAATGTTGGCCCAGGTAAAGTCTATAACACAACAATCCAGAGGTCAAGAAACCTGGAATGAATATAAAACAAATTATGAAAGGCATCATAAAAGTTTTGCTTGGAGAGAAAAATCTGCTCAACAGTCAGGTAAAGTATTTTGCCTAAACTTCAGTATTCCTACATTTGTACTGTGCCAAATGAAAGGGGAGCAGGAGTCAAAGTGGGGGTGGGATGCCATGCTTGCTTGCCAAGAAAATTATTGTTTCCAGGTTGCTCAAGCTGTGGACCCCTTTACTCTTCGGCTGGATGCTGAACCCCCAGGGTGTCAGCTCAAACCTGCAGAGAACAAGCCCTTGACTGCATAAATGCCTCAAGCATAGGTAAGAAATTTCTTGGGCAAAACAGGTAGAAAACTCACGGTGGAGGAGAATGTACTGGGCTGCCCTAGTTTGCCTGAAAATCAGCACCAACATTGTGCAATACCCATGGAAATTTTGCTTTTAATTGCTGAAAGCAGATCTCAGCATCCCTCGGCAGGCAGCTTGAATGAACCTCTGTGTTTATCCCTGCCTCGTTTGGCGCAGTGCAGGACGGAGGCCATGCTCTGATCCTGCCAAGTATCCTTGTAACCCGGCCAGCCAGCATTATGCAAGTCCTGCAGCACTCCAGGTTCGCTCCTCTGCTCCCATTGCTGGAGTCTGCTTTTTTAAAACCATAAATTTGACTAAATTTCTGCTGGAACTGCGGGGTGCAAAGCCACGAAACAAAGACCGCTTCCTTTTCCAAATCAAAATGACAGAAGTACTTGAGCTTTGCTTGATGCTACTTACCATCTGCGAGGGGCTGAGTACGAGGGAGTGTCTTTAGGTGTAGCTGAGTGACCATGCCACCAACAGCAAGGGCAAAAAGGTAAGCTAACAGGAGGAATCACAGTACCTCACACATCAACACACTTCAGGGGGAAAAGGCAAGGGAAGTAAGCACAGGCCAGCAAGAGAAAAAGAACACCTCTTCTAGTCTACACATCACCCAGCACAGAACGTTTGATGGGCTGGGTGTTCAGGCACACTTCTTGCTGGGTCTTGTTGGGTACCAACAGCCCAACAGGGATTTGGAAACAGACCACAGTATTCCTAACACAAAAGGAAAATATGGAACCTCTGAGATGGAAAATGTCCTGGAGAAACATAGCAACTCCCCACACAAAAACCCCACCCCCCCAACCCCAACCCATTCATCCCCAGACCTGTACAAAAGGGACAGACAACTCTGAGAAGTCACTGTGAAAAGATGTGACACCTGTATTTGCCCTTGGCACTTGTCTAATGAGTAGTCAACTTGCTCACATTAACAGGCAGTATCCACCTGTGGGCGTGAAATTAAAATGTAAACTGCTTTGAACAACCTTCTGAAGGACCAGCAGAAACCAGTCAGAGCCTGGACAGATGAAGAGGTCTTCAGAGGTGGGAAGGCTGTCCTAGGAAGCACATGTCACTTCGAAAAACGGTAGGGGGCAATTCTGCAGACTGTATTTAGGTCTAGTGCCCACATTGCATGAACTGCCTCTGCCACTGTGAACAAAGTTTCATCCACTGCATCTGGAAAGTTCTTCTCCCACCCAGAACTCACACCCTATACCTGTCCTTAAATAATTTCATTGGGTCTGGCTACAACTGTAATCCATTACCATGTGGAATTGCAAACATCCCATCAGTTACAAAATGCAGATAGTTTCACTCAGCATGTCTTCAGCCTAACTATCTAGCAGGTTCCTACAAATTTAGTGTCTGTTTGATGTTGTGATTGGTATTTTAAGACTTCTCCCAAGAAAAGGTGAAGAGAGGCCATTGGAAAACATGTGGTGGGCTCTGGGTGCCAGGTCAGCCACAGCTCGTGTCCTCTCCGGCTGGTCTGCTGGCCCACACTGGGCTGGGTGTGCTTATTGCAGCCCCTTTTGTACACGCCATCGGTGCATCTCTGGCCGGAATAGAAAAGGTGGATGAGGAACCCCAGTGTGGGGAGTTCAGGCTTCAGGTTAGCAAAACCAGACAATCAAACCGTGTTTGCACTGGGGTCTTTGTATGAGCCATGGGAACGAGCCTGATGGCTCTCCCTTCTACCAGCACCTTTACAGGGGCATCACAAAGTGCTTTGCGCACTCACTGCCTGTGTAACTGCCCCCTTTCCCACCCCCCCCTCCTCCATTCTGGCCACCAGGGAAGCTGCACCGATGGTTTGCTCTGAAGACCCATCGGTCTGTACAGTCGCTCAGTTTGAGAGGCTGAGTGGTTTAAATGTTGTACGAAACAGAGGGTCTTAAAGACAATGCTGGGCAAACTGAACAAACCCAGAAACTCACCTCCAGAAACAACAAAGCAAGGAAAATGCTAAACAGAAAACAAAAACAACAAAAAAAAAAAATCACAAAAAAAAGAATGAAACAATGGGCTCAAATTAAAATGCAATAACACATGTTAAACAGAGATTCTGTTTTAAACCAAACATTGCAACAATGAGAAAAACAATGTACCATCCTAGCTTTTAATCCTGAAAAACCACAAAACAAAAAGGCCCCTTCAGGATAGAGTTCACCAGGTGAAGAAACAAACTGTGGTCAGACAAATCTGTTCACGTGAAGTCCCTTTGGTGGAGCAGAAGACAAAAAAAGTCCTGGGAGACTGATGAAGTAGGAGCTACAAAGCAAGTGCAGGTAGAACATTGTAATAAAGCACTTTGAGTCAGTTGCAAGGCAGATGATATCTTAATGCCACTGTAATAATGAATATATTATTAAAACAGATCCCCATGAGACCGTAGGGCTTCATCATCTATCAACCATAAAACCCCCGTGGCTCACGCAGCAGCTATTACATGCGTAAAGGTGAAGGTACCTCTTCAGGCGCCCCGAGTGGGCTGACACACTAAACCAGCAGCCGGCTTTTTATGCCTAGGAAATGATATTTTGCACCTGACATAACAGATTGATGTTTCCTGGAGGTCAAAGGCTTGAATGGCAGAGGAGAGCAGAAGAACCGGTGCAGATAAACTGCAGGACAGGAGCGCACAGAACACTGTATTTGCACAGGGAAAATGCAGAGGCAGGGGAGCAGATACAACACTACAGAGTGTGGAATGGTCTGGAAGGAGACTCAGGGGAAGATACACACCCTCAGTCCTTGATATAGGACTGACAAGAGAAAGAAGCAAAGCAGCAAGCACAGCACCTCGTCGGTGAAACAGCAGAACAACTGACATAACTTTTCACCAGCCTCAGCCCCAGGACGCCTTTACCATCTCTGTGGGAAGTGCACAAGCATCCCGGGAACATGAACATCATGATGAAGGAAATGCAAGTCATGCTACCCTCTGCTAACACCTGAAAGACCTCTTTGGATTGATGCAAAAAATGATTCCTCTACTGAGAAAACATTGATGTTTTCAGAACATTGATCCATGCTATAGATGATGCCTGTTAGAGAAAATAATTTTCATATGTTATGAAACCAAAATAAAATTATAAAACTAAACCAATTTTTCCTTAGGAGAAAACAAAAATATAAACTGATAGAGCAGACCCACCTTTGCAGCAGGCCTTTGGCAGCTCAGTCCCGGTTTTTCCCAGCCCCTGCTCACCACCACCCACTTAGGTGCACCAAGGCACTACTGGCATTTGCTTCTTGCGGTGATATTTCCATACACCAAAAATCCTTTTTCCAAGCATGCCCAGCACTTTTTCATTCTTAGCATGTTCAGCTTTGAGTTGCATCAGAGGCTTGATCTGAGAAGCCCTGCCATCAACACAGCATCTGCTCCTTCTTCAGGACCACTGTGTAGTGTAACAGTGCAAGAGACCAAGTCATGGGGCACATCTGGCTCTCAGCCATAGGTCCCCATCATCAGCCCTACTGTATGGGATAGAGATATCTAAGGGATAGGTGCTGTAAACCCAAAAGCTGTAGCTGTTAAGCATCTTTGGAGTACACTATGTGTGTATTTCTATTTTAAACAAATTGCTTCGGCATGCTTTCATTAAATACCTTTTGGATCATGAGCCAGCAACCCATCCATACACCTATTTCTGTCTCACCAAAGACCAAACTTCTCCCTTGCCTTCTCCTCTATGTTATCATCCATTTGGTCATCAACCTGTTGACCTTAACACATGGTTTTTTTCCCCAAACTAAAGCCCTGCGAGCTTCATGCGTGGCTTGGTAAGCCCCTGGCTGGCACTAAAGCAGAGATAACCCCCCGGCGTGCGCGGTGTTGCTGTGGTTACTAGATGTGCAAGCGACCGACCGCACTTCCAAATGTGCTCATTCATCACCCTAATTACCTGCCTGTACAAATGCGGCCAGTAGGGAACTGGGCAGATACAATCTGAGGCAAAATAAGCAGAGATCCACAATTTTGTACTCACTTTCAGTTGTGGTCATAAAACCGGCCCTGTGATATAGAAAACCAGGTGCAAACCTGGTGAAAAATCATGAAATAAAGTTATTTTAAGCAACAAACAACGTCGTGAGAAACCTTAGCTCCGTTAAACTGGGGGCTTTTTGCTTATTTCTAAGAAATCTTCACATGCATCGTGCTTTTGATTAAAGAATAAGCAGCATTATCTTCCATTTTAAAACAACAGTACCAGGAAAGTCATCAAAGGACAAGAGTAAATATCCTCATTTTACTTCTTTTCAAGACCAGACAGGAAATCATTGTGAGAAAGGGATTATATTTAAAACCAACAAGCATACAGGGTGAAAATAGAAGCTGATTAAAGCGGTAATAGCAGAGTAAAATGGTAAGAAGAATAAAAAAGCCAAATTAATACCATTCTTTTCCTTCACATATAATGAACTGGCTCCATTTGGCCTATTGTCTTTGATGAAGTGGATTAAACTCCCAGTGACAAAGGTCTCAAGAGATTCACACTGAAGGAACAAACAGGGATCCTGCTGCATTTCAGATACTTTGCAATAAAATTAGACAGGAAATTTCTTTTTCTATGCTTGATCTGGAAAACATCAGCAGCTCTCAGTAAAATGCATGACCAAATTTTTTGATGCTGGTAGTCCCGATGCTAAAATTCCACGAAGGCAGAACTCTGCACTGACCTCAGCAACATATGGACAAGTATTTCCACCTACATATAATTTTTTCACTTCACTTTAGATCAGTATATATGAAAAGATGGACCACAAGACAATGTTTTCTAAGGGTTCTGGTATCACAGAGTCTGTGCATATGGCCACATCCATGCAGAAGACCTGCATCTGAAGATGCAAATCCATGTTTCTAGCTACAAACCAGTGACTCTTCACATACATCACTTTATTCAACCCAGCACTCCTTCAAACAGCAAGGAAAGTGCATTCAAGCATGTTTTTCAGTCTGATATTTAGGAGGATGCATTTACACTCTAAATTCTCAAAGCAGAGATCATTAAAGAATAGCTAAGACATGATGTCCACACATACCTCTTGTAATTAAAAATCCAAAGTGAAATGTTAACACTTCACCTGGTGAAATCTATCCTAGGACAGCTTAAAAAAATCCTTCTAAAACACAGTTATTTATAGCAAGGCAAAAGATGAGACATTACAAAAAAAAAAAAAAAAAAGAAGAAGAAACAAACTAACATAAATACTTAATTAAATCCATGGTTAATTAATCAGCACTGAAGTATTCAGTCAACCTAAAGCCCTGGCAGTAACAGAGACGGTATAAGAGGGCTCACAGAGTACTATGGGATGCTCCAGTTGAACGAACACATACTGACACTGAAAAAACAGAAACGAAATTATAAACTTCCCAAATAATAAAATAATGCTTACGCGGCTATGGAAATGTTAGCTGCAGACATGGGGCTGACTTCTGCCACTTCCTTGGCCTTTTGCAGGGCGAGCTTTTGGTTGGTGGCTTCCTCCATCTCCTCCTCATCCTGGTGCAGAAAACCAAGAGAAATCAGAGCATGCATCATGTAACGATGATAACCAGAGTCCCCAAGGCACGAGTGGCATGTGACTGTCACCACCATGCTGCAAGAACAGTGCAGACTCATTAATGTAAGGCAAAATTTCGTCACTTCTTGCAAGGACTGCCAGGTAGGGTTTGGGGCCAGCAACAGTTGGTCGAGAAGAGAAATGCAGGGTTTGGTCAAGTGCTCAGTGCATTTTTACCAGGATTACATCTCCCTCACAAAGCTTCTTACCTCTCTTTGGTCTCCTCTTACCACTTAGTTTTGTGAAAGGAAACTACGGGGAGAGACCTGACCACAATGTGACATTTCTGGGGTGAAGGGAGCCCCGTTTATCTCAGACCTGAGTAAAAACATTCTAAAGCCCACGTTCCTGCTGAAATATATGAGGCAGACTCCTGAATCCTTCATGACCTCTTGCCAATGTGAGTACTGTGAAACAGTAAGTCCAACAAGCAATAGCAATCTAGCTCGCACCAGCTTTACCCCAGATATTTCCACTGATTTCAGTTGAATTACTGAGGACTGACAGGGTGGAGGAGCCGTATTAAGGCGCAGTCTGTAGACTCAAGCAATCATCAGAAAGATGGTTGTGTCCATGCTTTACTCATACCCCCAGACCATGTGGATTTTTGACTTCTATTGCCATTGCAAGTTCCCGCAGAGAATAAAAAAAATTTATTTATTTCCTCCTACCTAGTGTAACAACAGGAGAAATGTTGCTCAAATTTAAACTACAGGATCTTAAGCTATGAGATGAAGGCAAAAAGCAAAGAAACACCCTGGGTTTTCTTCAATGGTCGTCTAGGCTACATTTCCTTTAAACTCTCTAGCTGGTCAAATTAGATAGTAAAATCATGGCAGGATAAACCCAGACCCTCTGATGGCCATGTCGGCATCACACATATTCAAGGAATAACCAGATGTCAAGAAGAGAGCAGTCACAGGCTTTTCTGTGAGACTTTTTGAAATGCCACAGGTCTACCTCTGTTCTTCAGCTATAACACTGTGAAAGAGTTATGCTTAAAATCACGAGAGCAGACAGCAAGACATCTAGCTTTGCAATAGGAAACCATAGATTTATCCATCCTGAATATCATATGCATAAACAATTCCTTGCTCTGACTTTGGTGTTATTTGTTTAAACTGCACCTCATTTTGAAACTGTTTTTCTTTCTCCTTCAGAAAGAAAAAGAAATGACAAAAAATTAATCCAAAAATTTAATAGTGGTAAATTCTTTTATTTATTTTTTTCCTTTCCAGAAATCAGTAAGTTTATAACAAGTAAATTCTTACTGTAGTGAATAAAGAACCTGAGACAGGCCATGAAAAAAAGCCCTGCTGAACAATTATACAAAGTCAATCAACTACCAGCTTCCAGTAAACTCATCAGTGGTTTGGAAGCCTGTTGTGAATCAAGGGTGTCGTGGTTTAACCCCAGCCAGCAACTAAATCCCAGCAGCCACTTGCTGACTTCCCCCTAGTGGGATGGGGGAGAGTATCAGAAAAGTGGGAAAACTTGTGGATTAAGATAAAGATGGTTTAATAAGCAAAGCAAAACCAGGGATCCCTCCCTGCTCCCCATGGCAGGCAGGGGCTCAGCCATCCCCAGGGTGGCAGGGCTCCAGCACGCTTAACCAGGACTTGGGAAGGCAAATGCCACCACTCCAAATGTCACCCCCCCCTTCCTTCCTCCCCCAGCTTTACATGCTGATGCCATATGGCACGGCACATCCCTCGGGTCAGTGGCGTCGACTGTCCCAGCTGTGCCCCCCTACCCCAGCCCCTTGTGCCCCCCAGCCTGCTCGCCGTGGGGTGGGGTGAGGAGCAGAACAGCCCTTGGCTCCGGGTGAGCAAAAGCATCCCTGTGTGATCAGCACAAACCTACAACACAGCCCCTACTAGCTACTGTGAAGAAAATTAATTCTGTGCCAGCCAAAACCAGCACAAAGGGTATCTGCAGAGCATGAATCTTTTGAGGAATAAGTGCCCCCACCCCCATAAAAAAGCTTTTAATGTTTTCCTTGCATTCCACAGGTATGTTCAAGTTGTTTCTTCTCTTGAGGACTCACTAGTAGTGTTAAAATCACATACATTCAAAGGCTCTTGATTTTCCTTTCTTTGTACCTAAAGCACCAGGTGCAGTTTTTACCATCTCTTTAAAATTTGCAGCTTCTGCTCCTTTCTCCCTGGTGCATCAGCAATTCTGCTAGATTCAGTATCTTGAAGTAAAGCACCCAGTATCTGTTGTCACTATAATTGCAGCCGTCCCTAACTCCGAACAAGCACACTCTTTAGCAGATGACTGCTTAATAATAGTTCTGTAGCTCCTTCCATCAAGAGATTGCAGATCACTACAAAAATTAATTAATTTTTTGCCTGGTACTTACACTGCCAGGTCTCACTGGGGCACAGGCTCGTCCTGTTCTGCTTGGAGCACGCAGGAGTGTGACGGTGCACGACTGAAGCCAGCTCTGAGCTGCAATGGCAACATCCATCCATCCCACCAACAGCCCAGACTGTCACCATCGTTATGTAGGGGCAAGTGCATATAAAGGCCCTGCCTATAAGGGCATCTCTCTTTTATGGTCCCTTTCTGTCTTCTAGAGCTCTAAATCTTCATTTAAACCAGTTTATCACATGGAAAAGCCCATCTTCAGTGCTACCCATAATGATGTGCACAGTTAACACTGACTGTTCTTTATTAACCTCACCCAACTAAAACCCTCTCCATTGGGGAGGAGGAGGAAGA
Organism: Falco rusticolus; assembly: GCF_015220075.1. Lineage (NCBI taxonomy): Eukaryota > Metazoa > Chordata > Aves > Falconiformes > Falconidae > Falco > Falco rusticolus. The sequence continues at coordinate 44,245,519 of NC_051195.1, forward strand.
ACCTTCATGGCCGTTAGACTCTTGCCTTTGCCGCTCGCTTCACTCCATTATTTCCGTGAATTTCTCAACTCTTTAATAAGTTTCTATGTAAAATTCACACATCCCTCCTACCCCACACTGCATGTTTTTATACTGTTTTCCCAGGGATTGCTGGCAGTGCACAGAGTTCGAAGAACACGCTTTGTGCTTTAGGACATTTAGGAAAATAAAGGATCGCTGGTGGTGGCTTTATGTGCCACTTTAACGAGGATGAAGAATGAACTGCTGTGGTCAGCACAGACACCATGCCATGGTCAGCAGAAAGAAGATTTTCAAAGCACGTTTGGGGGGCAATTTTCGATTCCCCTCTGAATAAGTGAACAGGAAAAAAAACCTGCCAGTGTATAGAAAAAACTAGAGGATAGACAACCCACAGAGATTTGGGACAGTTCTGAGAAATCACTAGAAATTAAGTTGGTGAAATTTAAGTCAGTGATAAGGGAAAGGAGGAGAAAGACCTGGTGGGGGAGAAGGCAGAGGCTGGAGAGCAGATTCTTTGTATATTCAAAGCAAAGAAGGTGAGTCGTTTTGTTTTTTTTCCCAAAAATGAGTCATTCCAAAGTACTGGTGAGTTTTGTAACCTACAGCAGATGATCAAGCTTAAGTTAAATATAGTTACAGTTCTGGTAACTTCTGTGACAGGTCACAAGGCCCAGCTAAGGCTACTGAGAAACGTTCCAATGCCATGACAAAAAAAATCCAAATTAGCATCCAGGAGGAGAAATACTGGTTGAAAAGTTTCGGTCCTGAAGGTCAGCTGGAAAGCTTTCTGTCTTTCCAAAACAGAGGCAGTTGCAAACTGCTTACGGTTTTCCCACATTGTAGGCAGCACTGATCTCTATTAGTTTTACAGCGTAAATGTCAAGAAAGTCTCCTGAGATCAACCGACTCCTGAGTAACTTAATTATATCTCCAGGCCATTTTTGGTTTTGCATGATCATATTTACTTAGCAATAAATCCCTCATTCTCCAGGTATGCTATATAATTGAATTACTTTTATCTTTTTGCTCTTCTTTTGAAAGCCCTAGTGATTTTGGGGGATCATAAATAAAATTAAAGCAAAAAAGAGTTTCTCAAGAAGCTTTATGATTTGGCAATGCTGCTGAATTCATCAATATTTAATTATACGTTATAAACATCAACAAAGCCAGGTTTCTAACTGTCCCAGTCAGCTGCTGAAATATTCACAAGAAGGCACTAAAAGGATTAATGCAGAAGTAGGATGAGCTTCATTATCCAAGAATTGTCCTAGGTCTGATCGTCTCTCAACACATCCAAGGGATGCCCATAAATCTCCCGAACAGGCTGGGAGGATGCATGCCTCCAGGCTGGAGATTTCTGTGGGCTTTAAAGAGAAACAGCTGAGCTGCTGTAAGGGGAAAAACTTCCCAGAAAAAAAAAAAAAAACCACACCAAAACCAAACAAACAGTGTGCCATTAAACACAACCCTGAGCTGCATGATAAGAGAGGAGGGATGCAGAACATGCTCTCAGAGACACAGGAACATTTATTATACACCTGAGAGCCAGCAGCCTCTTGTACGATTTGCGCTGGGTATCAGCTGTCAGGAAACAAGGCTCCAGTCAAAGCTGGAACCTGAAGCCAGTCACGCAGCTCCACAGAAGAGAAGAGCTGATAAAGACAAGCTCAGCTGCCACAGAGACACGGATTTTAACTGGGAACGGCTGGCTGCTTCGGTCTTCAGCAGCTGGAGTGGGGCAGGAAGCTCCTAGAAATCTCTGTCCCCCTGAACTGTGGAGTTGCATCACTTATCCACAAACTACTGCACCTTTCTACAACTCTATAAAGAGAAAATATCCTTGCCCGCTGCTGTGTAAACACATAGTTAGTGATCCTCTTACCCTATAAAAGGCATATAAAATAAAGCTTGTAAAACACAACTGCCAAGGTGGACATGGTGCTGCTTTTGCCACTGGCAGGTCACTGACTTACAGTGCTGGCAGCAGCACAGCAATGGGGTGGGCACTTAGTAAGAACAAACTAGAAACGTGGAAAAAAAAATCTGCTGCCTCACAAATACAACTATGGTACAACGAGGGAAAAAAAGTATCTAATAACATGAATACAAACTGCAGCACTTGCAGCCCTTCCTGCGCAATACCGAGGCTATACCTTATTTTCCATAGGGAATGCTCCGTTATAAACCTGTGCATACAGTAAAGTACAGTGTCATTTCCACCTCTTGCCAGGACCTGTCTTTCTGCCTGTGCTTGGACTGCTGCCTCAGATTTCTCTTGCACCTGGTGAAAGGCAGGAAAATTATAACATCTACACTGAGAATTCACAATAGCCTCTGCAAGTTGTTTTCCAGGGAGTTGATTGGAGAACGTTAATTCTTTGATTCATCCAAAAGCTCAACAAGGTATGAAACATTAGTGTGAGACAGCAAAAGCAGCAATATGACACCTGTGTTTCCTCGAATCTAAGCTTCAAGTCAGCCAAAACCCGTTAATTGCTTCGCCTCTGGTCTTGAAAACAGCAAATGCTACAAATGCCTGTGCATCTCCCCGCGGCAGCGAGATGAGCAATGCCACTGCCCACTCTGTCATAAAACGCAACTAAAAAACAAAGGATTTGGCTGAAACAAGCCTGAAATGAAACAAACCTGAAGAATAAGCCTCCAAGTCCCTCTCCACAATGCAAACCGGTAAACAGAGATGCCGCGTGAACAGGGTCTAGAGGAAACCTCTGAGTGTCTGGGAGGTTCATTAGCGTGTGCTTTAGATCCAGCAGCTGTGCTCTAAGTTTGAAGGAACAGAAATCTCATACATACCTTGGTCAGCTCTTGGGCGTTGGCCAGATTGTCAACAGCAATAGCCAAGAAGACATTCAGGAGCGTATCTTTTGGGGAGCGGTTAAGGGAAAAAAATCTTCACACAGCAGATACAGAAAATGTTCCCCTTCTGCTGCCACAACCTTTCTTTCCCTGATTCCAGCCATCGGTATATTATGGATTGACTCCTTGCACCACTGCTTCATCTTCATTTCTAACCCCCCCGCTTCGGCCGGGAGCCAGCTCCACAGCATAGCAGGTCCCAGACATCTGTCTGTCTCTGGCCCAGCACCCCCCCGGGGAGGATGTGCGCACGTGCTGAGCAATGGGCTTCACAGCGCTATAGGGGCAACTGTTATGGGACCCTGGGGTTGTCTCAAAGACATAATGGCCCCTCTTTTTTCATTCCAGAAAATCCACACCTCCTCTCCTGCCCATACACACACACAGAGGACCACCTTCATTTTTCCCTCTTGCTTAAAAGGACAACCAGTAGAGCTCCTGGAAATCAGTCATTTTAAAGCCAGCATTTGCATAATATATACATATAGCTATATAAAGGCATCGGGTACCATGAAAAAGTTAAGCTTAGGTCACTGCTGCATTACCTGCTGGCAGAAGGAAACTATCATGACTTATCACACTGAAGTTGATATGACAATTAGACGGCCATGGACGTCCTCTATCCTGAACGCTGCAGCATCCCGCAGAGCGCATCTCCAGAAGAGCCTGTTAGCAGGACACCCAGCCCGAGCTAATGAGCTCTGCTGGGAAATGGGCCGTTAGTCCAGGCCAAATTGCAGGTAGCCCAGCTAAACAACTGCCAGCGCCCACGCTAGCCTGGGTCTCTCTGCAGAGCACTGCATTGTATCACTAAGATATAACATTTGCCTGTAATTATTTATTCATATTTTATTTTCGTTTTTCCACTTAATGATTTCAGCTATTACTTGTCCCTTCCTATATTTTATTGTTGTTATTCCAGCTATGCGTCTGCAAAACAGCCCCAAACCTGTTGTAAATCAGACACCTTTGTGTGAAAGGAGAGCCAGCAAAGCACAACCAAGCCTAAATTACTCTCCAATAAGAAAACCCATTTTGCTCTTGCACATTACCTGGTGACAGGAGAGTCACTCGCTCCATAGCTGTGTAAAGTGATGCTTAGTCCTCCAAATATGAATGTCTCTAAGAATTAAGGTGATCTCATGAGTGTTTACCCTCTGGAAATTCACAACGGCTTTAAAGCAGCACGCTGATGTGCGTTCGTATTGCACTGGCCTCGCCAGAGCCAAATGCCAGTCGGGGACCAGATGCAGGTCCCCAGAAGCTGAGTGAAATGACTGCAGCAGTTTTAGGCAATTGATCCAGTTATTTTCTATTGGGTTAATGTGTCCCCTGCATCGCACTGCGAGTTGGAAGCGATGCCGCAGCGAGGGCAAGGCTGAGGGAGGAGGGCAGCATGCCAGGGGAGCCAAGCGACCACTCCGGCGAGGTGGGGAGAGGCGAGGCGTGAGCTCCCAGGGTGCCAGCAAACCTGCAACAGGATTTGGGAAAACCTTGGTTTTGGTGCCCCTCTGGTTACTTTCCATTTCTCAGAAGGATGCCTGGAGGAGGCATCTGAGATTTCTCTATAAACAGAAAAGCAGAGCGGTGCAAAGCTGATTCATTGACTACAGTCGCCTCTGCTGAACAGGAGCGTGCCTAGAAATCCTTGTGCTCCAGCAGCCTCCAGAGGCTGCACAGCCGTTGCCCCACATTGGCATGGCGTCAGGAGACTTCCCAGGGCAGCCAGGGACCAAAGCTGCTTCAAACAACCAGCCCAAAGCTGCTTTGCCTTCCCTCTCAAGAATTTTTACTCAACATAATTCAGCCAAGACTGCAGAACCAGATGTTCACGTCTCTAATTCCCATTGAGACAAGTGTCTCCAGAGCCGGAATGCCTATCAAAACTGGAGCATCTGCTTCTGACAGTGGAGAGCAGGAGCTGCATTTAATCTCTCAGGTTGCATCTGCATCCTGACTGCCAAACCCTGCAGGGGACGGGATGCAGAGCCCTGGGGTTTCTCCAGGCAAAGGCCAGGTTTTCTCTGTTTCATGTAATACGGGATGCAAGTTTATCACAGGAAGATGATTCCTCTGGCACAGACAGAGCTTTGAAACATGATGCCCATCAATTGCTCTTTCCTCCATTCCAGCAGGACAATGAGGAGGGCAGGGTGGGAGCACCTCAATCCTAGGGAGCCCAGCAGATAAAGAACAAGAAAAAGTGAATGATGATGCTGAAATAATCACCCCCCTCCCACGCTGAAGTCAGAGCTCAATCAACTTTTCATTTACAAAGATACTAATTTCTATTTCCTTTTAAGTGAAAGTTGGCAAGAGGGGGCTGCCCCTTGTGGGCTGGGGGTGCAGGCAGGGAGGATGGGGGTGCAGGCAGGGAGGATGGGGCACCACTGCCTACAGCACCGCCAGGGTGCCAGCTGGTGCCGGCTGTTTGGGTTTCTTCCTCTGGGGTGCTTCCAACATGTTGGAAACACTTCCAAGCCTCCTGCTCTGGGAATAAATGTCTTGGTAATAAAACTGTCTTCCTACCCCTGCCTCCTACACACACATGCTGAAAATGTCTCGTGTAACATAATCAACCACTGGAAATATAATTAATTTTTTTTTTTTTTTTAGCAGATCAGGCTGTTTTGATCCATCTCCAAGAAGACACAATCTGGCAGTCTTGGGTGTTTCTGGCCCCCAAAAAAAGTTCCTTAGCCCTTTCTGCAGAGCTCAGGGATTCCCAAATATCACCCAGACTCCGGTCTCTGGTCCAGGCTGTATGAGCCGGGCAGCTGAGCCAGCACACGGTGCCGTGTACGGCTCTCCCATGCAGAGCCAAGGACAAGGGGAAGAGCAGCACGCTCCAGGCATTTGCTGCTTCTCCTTTCAGGGTCCTCTGCAGTTTTTCATGGTCAGGGTTTTTTTTTTTTCTAGTTTTCTTTCCTCAACAGATGCATCAATTTATCAATTAACTGGATAACAATGAATACAGGCATGGGGCAATTTCCGAGAAAATAGGTCAAATCCTGCTGTTACTCTAATCATACTACTTCCATTAAACCACTTCAGATGCAGAGGTCTGGCTCCACAAAGACTCTCTGGAACTGGGAATGTAACATGAGAGACTTCCGACTTAGAAAAACAAAGTTTCTGGATCTTTTCCTTAGAATAGTCCCTTGAAAATGCAAATGGATTCACAAAAACAACTGGGCTGCAGTAAGAAGCAGGGGAAGCTGGCACCCACCCACCTTTCTTCTTCATGAAAAAGAACAATCACGATGCCCCAAGCAGCAATAGGAGAAGAAAGGAGTCACTTATGTTTAAAAAGAGCAGGTTTTGCAAGCTGACCCAAGATTGCCAATGCCAATTCTTCAATGAGATTTGATCCAATCTGCCTTAACCCTTAAAAATGGACACACCAAATGCCAACATGCAAAAACTGAAGATAAGACCCCTCTCCCAGCAGAGGAACTGAAGTGCTTTTTGCTGACCAGCATCCAGAAGGGCTTAGACTGATTTCAACAGTAGTGATATAAGGAAATAAAACCAAGAAGTCCCACTTTAAAAATTCAGCTATAGTGAACATCCATGTGATGAGTGCTGATGGCCAATCCACATGAAGAAAACAACATTGCATAAAAAAAGAACATTCAATAAGCTTTTAGGGGCAGTTCTGTAAGGCGGGGGGGGGGGGGTGGGGGGCGGGGGGGGCCGGCACATCTTTGTGCAGTCCCAAGTTAGGGCAGAAAAGACAGCTCACATTATAATTAAGCTAATCAACGACTTGGACTGCTTTCTGTAGGGCATTCTCTTGCTGTGTACTGGGCTGCAGGGTTCTCCTTGGGAAAGTGATGCCAAGGCTCAGGCACGTACCTCACCCTCTACACTTGCCTGTCCTTAACATCGCTGGGGTGCTGCAGCATCATTGACACTAACGACTATTTTTCTTCCCACAAAAACGCAGGACTGTTCTTTTCTGGCAAACTAAACTTTATTTGCAGGTGTTCCTGGTTATGTTTTGACAGTTAATGGTAACTTAAGTCCCTGGTAAGTCATACAGTTCAGATTTCCCTCAGAGATAAATGACTGCCTGCTGCTTGCTCTCAGCATCGACACTGTAGCTAGTGAAAAGCAGGGGTAGCACTGACCTTGCTTAGATACTGTTTGAAATATCAGTGCAAGCAGCTAGTGGGCTTACGTGGTCAACAGACAAAAAGATTTAACCCCCCATTCTCCACCATACACTCCAGCCTCAGTTTTCCCCTCCTGCTGATGATGCTTAAAGGCAAACGGGTCTATGTGCAATGCAGAAAGGCTCTTAGGAGCTCCCTGTGAGAGCAGCTGATGCTCTCAGGCTGTTTCTACAGAGACAGGCTGGGCCAGGTCTCTTAATTCTCCAACAGGAAGGTAAATCTCCAAAGAAATTAAAAGATTTGCTTCAGGTTTATACCTCTGATCACTAGAAGCTGGTGAAAGAAGTCTTCCGGGACATTATAAAAGGGTTTCTGAGTGTTGTTACTTTGTCAGCCAGCTCCCCCCTCTCTCTGTACTTTGTGTTCACAGAAACTCACCTGCAGCAAACTCATCCCCATCTGCAGGACTCACGGAGAATTAAAGACTTGCACCTGGCATATTCCCCGGCTGAACGCACAGGCGGTGTCCCCAGCAGTGCTCTGGCTGTGCCCAAGGTGTGCCACCAGCATGAGGCTGCGGGCAAAGGGGGTGACAGAGGCACCAGAGATGGTCCCAGAGAAGCAGCCAGGAAAGCCACGGCCAGGATCTCCATTGCAGCAGAAGGGAAACCAATACAGCTGCTCTCTGCCAGGATGGTGTTTGGGGAGAACGGGGGTAAGGTTTCAACTTGCCACGCTGCCAGAGCAAGCAGAGGCAAATACCAAGTTCATGACAGCGGCAATAGGTGAACCAGGACCTTATTCCCTTCTTTTGAGCATCCCCTGCTCTTCCCCTTTTAAGGAAAACTAAAGGAAAAGGGAGAAGCCCCCTCTGAATTAAATGTGCAAGAAAGGAATTTGTATCCTGTTCCTCAAAACTGCTGGATCTTAGCTGCTCTAAGGTTAGAAGTCTCTCTCTCAGCTCTGCTGTCAAGCCTGATTATAGCTTAATCTCATTTTCAAATGCCAAGCCCTGAGGATTTAGAGATCTCCCTCCCTCCCGGCTCTCCATTGACCCAGTTTTCCAAAGCCTTGTGTTTCTGGAAGGGGGCATGTTGCCTGCCACGAGGCAGATGTCTGAGCAGAGCTGCCGAGCCAGCGCAGGCATCACGGCTGCTCTGGCTCTGACAGCGCACGTTAATGGGATAAATCCCGCAGAGACACACTTGTGTGACAAGCACAGCTCGCATGCTGTCTGCTCCTCTGTTCCCTGTCTCGGTTCCTCGTGCTAATGGGGACATTTCAGGCAAAGCAAAGGGCTGGAGCCCTGCTGTGCAGTCCGTGGGTGCTGACATCTCATCACTTGTCATCTTGAACAGCAGCTGAAGGGGTCCGTGTCTAGAACACCTCTACACCTTTAGTACAAGTATTGCCCCCCATGTCCCCTTCCCTTTCTCCTAACCACCCAGCCAATGCTGCCAGCCCAAACAAGATTCTTAGGAAAAGACTAGCAACACTAGGACTGTAACTAGCAAGAAGGTTTGCACTGCTGGGAAACCCTCCAAAGAGCTCTCCAGCAGAGCGGCAGTGCTGGGCATTATTATCCCTATGTTACAGAACAAACAAACCTGCCAGGCTGCCTCGTATATGCAACAGGTTTTAAGTTTCCATTTTTAAGGATGCTCTGTTTGACTCCACACAGCCTGTCACTGCAGCCAGCCAGCATCTCCCACCACCAGTTTTGTACCTAGTTAATGTGAGCAATGCTACGCAACATCAGCCCATTAGCAGCCTCCATCACGAAGCAGGAACAGAGCCATCACAACTGCTATGCTCTGCTGGCCCTCCTAATCACACCCAGCCATCAGATTGGAGAATCTCTTTGCTCATTTCCCTGTAAAATAGAGCCTTCCTTTTCAAATCCCATCTCCACATGACTGCTATGTTCTTGCCTCCTTAGACCTCCCTGGGGACATAGCACATGTCGGAATGCTGCTGGTTCCCCAGCAGACACCCTGGGAGATCTGGGGGGGAACACAAGCTCCCAGTTTCCTGGACTAAGCAGAACAAAACATCTTCCAGACACTTCATGTGTCAGGTCTTAGAACATGACCAAATAATCCCAGAGCCCAAAATCCAAGATCCAGACCTGAGCTTTAAGCATTATGTGGAGACAAGACAATTTCAAGCATTTAGGCTAAGCTGCCATGTAGACAAAGGCACCAAGAGACAGGAGCCTGATGACACACCAAACCAACTTCAATTCTTCCTTCCTCTGACCTAATGCAAATTGTCTGTGAAGACGTTCAAGGTACAGAGGTCCAGCTCTTCCTTGACCTCAATCTTTTTCCCCACAATATAAATTAACTCATAATAGGACATTCTTAAGGTAAAACATGAAAATTAAAATGAATGAAGATTACGTTCACTTTGCCATCAGAAAAGTGACACCGACTTGGAGAACTTACCTACACCTCTTACCCCAGGTGCTGTAATGAACAAAGTTATAGCAACGATTTAGTTTTAAAAAGTGTAAGTGCTGGTGTGAGAATTTAAACAAAACTAGGTATTTCTAGCATCTTTGGAAGGGTGCATGGCACACTGTGCTGCTAACACAAGGCAAAGTACAAGGATACAGTTACCAAACAACGTCAGGACGATGAAGTAAATGGAGGAGAACATCCCCGAGCGGACACCACCCTGTGACTCTATCCCATGGTACATCACTGCGTTCCAGTCTTCCCCCGTCAGGATCTGCACAGCGAAATTCAAGAGAAAAGAAGAAAGGGTGACTCGAAGGAGAGATGAAGTAGGTAAAGTCTGGGGGAGCTAGGCAGCTTGATGCGATCCCAGATGGGTCTCCAGGGGGAAAACAGATGAGCAGGTTAGTGTGGCAGACTGCAGTGCTGGGCATCAGCCTCCCAGCCCTGGATGGTCTCATGCCAGGCTGGACACAGTTTTCTTCTCTGCACGGGCTGAGAAGGAGAGAGGACCACTGGTGAGGGAGGACTGCTGCCCCATTCCTGCCCTCTCTTAGTGCCATACCTGCCGCCCACCTCTGACCGCAGGTTTTCTTGCGGGTAGAGGCAGCAAAAGCCACATTCTAGCCCTTCACCACCAGCACAGTTTCTCCCCCCATCTCTGTTTTTGAGTCACATGGAAATACCAGCTTCCAACAGCTCTGTGCACGACCTTTCCCACAGACCTAAGGAAATTCTGACCTCAAAGCCCAGTGCCCTGAGCGGGATCTCTGCCAGCGTCAGCTCCTTTCACTCACTCCATACACCAAGGGTTTGCTCAGCTCCCCCCAGCCCACACACACTGTACACCCTGAGTGCCTGCACAACAGGAGGAGAAACTTCTGTAATCGCTTTCCACTGATCCTCTGCTCCACAAGGCTGCCGGCAGCTTCGCTGCAGCTAGTGCATGGTGACCACAGCTCCAAATCCCAGGCACCGGGCAGCACAGCCACGGCGCCGTTTGCCAGGGAGCTCCACCACACCCGGTTCTTCCCCAGGTTTCCTGCTTGCCAAGGCCAGGAGGATGCTCAGCCACCCAGACAGCCACACACCACAAAAAAACAAAAACAAAAACAAAAAACAAAGTGGCAGCAGTAACCAGTGTGTATGAGTGAGGACAGATGAGGGTGGCTTGAAGGGGATCGTGATGCTCTGGCATCCCTGTACGGAGGCAAGCACCACCGCAGCCTGGCTCTGCAGAGCTGTCCTGGCTGCAGGCTCTGGATACTGACCCGAGGCTAATTAGCAAACACATGAATAATAGAAAAACTAATCAGAGTAAGTGAAAACACCTAAGACTCAAATAAGCCTTGTCATGCTAGGTGCTAATTTTGCACCAGTCTGAATCGCCTGCCGCTCCCATTCCTCACCAGTGACTGTAACACAACAGCATTTTGGGTGGAAAGCACTTCATCTGCCTGCCATGGCAGAGTCAAACAATAGCTACTTTTAGTACATTAAAACATGCCCACTGGGATGTGAAGCTCAAATTCCTAAATAGGAACTTGTCTTTGTGTTTAGTAGAAGAAAAATAAAAAAAGCCACAAAAAAGAGCCCAAAGCATGATGCGTGTTGTAGTAATCAAGTCCCATGTGCATACAGTATGCTCGAAATGATTGCAAATTCCAAACTAGTCGTCCGCGGCTGATAGAGAGAAAATTTCTTGCTGCAGGCTTGGTGCTGATGAGAGCGGTAGGCTAAGAACAAGTACAGACACAGTGACACACAGCACATACACAATCTTGTTTCCTAAATGCAAAATCTGGTCTCAATTCAGAAACCAGAATTCAGAGCCCAAGCCTAACTCACAACGTTGGAGTTACTCTGGATTTACACCAGAGAATATGAACCAGGGCACAGGGCTTTGAACTCTGGCACTTAATTATGCAAAACACTGTTCACAAACTTGCATTCACATAATTTCCATGAATTTACAACTGCTCCTGCTTTGAGGGAACAGCCATGAAGTGATTTGATCACACAAACATTTGTGGAAAGGGAAACCGGTGGGAATGCTTCTATTCGCTGCAGAAGACCAGGAGCTGCAGGTATCACAAATTAAAGGCTGCACATAAAAAAGTCCAGCAGGGTCAGGTCTGTGTTCGAAAATCCAACTGCATTATTTTGGAAGTGGAATGAAAACTTCAAGGGGAAAAAAAATATGTTTTATGGAACTTTTGCATAGAGATGGGTAATGTAAACTAACCAGCCTGCCTGGGCAGAGCTGACGACGAACATTTTGTCCAGTGTGTCTTGGCATTTAATACCCAGGCTTGGCTGAGGAGCCACCAGGTGATGGAATAAAAACAGCTGTTGAGCTGCGGTGAATCTTAATGAACTAATGATGACATTAACGGTGGGAGACACTCTGCTGCAGAGGAAGTACGGCACCGTTTCAAAGGACTGTCCTGGAAGTGAGATGCTTTCCTGAAGAAGGGCCTGAGCAAATGCAAAAATCACATCAGCTTAGTGTCATATCTCGCAGGCAGGTCAGCAGGGGCAGCCAGGGCACTGGGACATCAAACCAAAGCCAGCTCTGCTTCCCAAGCCTCAGCAGGGCACCCACCAGCAGAGCTGAGGGTCAGTCCCATCCTGCCACCGCCACTCCAGCAGCCACCAGTGCTGTGCTCCTTAGCAGCTGGCAGTGCGCAAGGATTTACCTGGCAGCTCTCGGGGAGCAGAACATGTAGAATTAACACAGGTCTTTCTGCTTTATGGTCTCTGCGCTTATGGATGTTGTACATGCTTCCAGCTCTATGATTGCTGGAATAGGAGGATGCAACTAGTTATTTTTCACGTGTATATAGGCATATATGAATATATACATATAATTTGTATTTGTATTTTGTACATACACAGCTTGACATTCAGCTTACAAAGACTTTCATGGGAGCCAGGAGCTGGAGAAAAACGTGCAGCGCTCGTCAAAGGGAATTTAGGGGGAGCGGGGCTCAGCTGCACCCAACGCTGAGCTCAGCCAGGTGGGCAAAAGAGGTCCTGGGAGTCGCGTGGCTGAGGATCGTGACCCAGCCAGGTTTATTCGAATAAAATAGGCTAAGGGAGGCTGCAGAAGATTTTGTTTAAGACTGCTTCTTAAAAAAAAAATCTCCAAAGGGGTTAGGGATGGACAGGGTGTATCTAGCTTTATTACGTTTGTTCCATACACCGAATGCATTCAGTGAAAGATGCTACTCTGCTCATTACAGCAGCAACAGAACAAGCCTGCTTGGTTGCCTGAGCTGATGGAAGGCAAGGTTAGAAGAAAATCCAGAGCCCATGTGATGAAGAAACATTGCCATGGTATTTGCAATTCAGGGGAGCAGGGGGGATGGACTGGGAGTAGAGGTTATTGAAATGCCTCTGTGAAGCTACACTGACTTAACGCTGATGGTTTTTGCTTGTTTTAATTCGTAGCTCTGACATTCTAGACAAGTGTCATAAAAGCAACAGTGCTTTCCTTCATCCCACAGCCACTACATTACATTTATCTCAGAAACTGAAAGGAAATATTTCAGCTAAGTATTTCTCAAGAGGCAGCTATAGTCCCAAAGCAAAATAACATCAAAATTCCCAGATGCTCATATCCGGAGCCTGACTTGTGTTCAGTTCTGGCTCTGTGGCGATACCTTTACGTTTCTTTAAGCCTTTTCTTTGATGTGTACTAAAACACTATGCAAATATTAATCTACCATGATTTCCAATATCCTGCGAGGTAAGTACTACCAAACCTGCTTCACATCTGGAGAGAAGCAATACCCATGTGAAGCTGCTTATGCAGAGGTCACAGGACACATTTTCTTTTAGACTCTTTTTCTGTTTTAATGCAAAAAATTGACACTAACCCTTTTTTCCCTCTTCCCCTCCTATTTGGGGCATGACACTGAAATACGTAAGGCACTCACTGAGAGCTACAAATGTTCAGTTCTGGGGTCAAGCCTCGACTCAAGCCCACATCAACAATTTGTGCTGGGCAGTTTTCCATGGACCCGTGAGTGTTACCCACACACGAAGCAGGGTGCAGCATCCCCAGCTCTCTACCGAAACACTTGAAATAACTGTTTTTTAAAAAGGCATGCAGAGAACAGCTGCAAAATTAGCCTCTTAAATCCATTAGCATTGCATCTGCCAGAACTGTGACATCTCCCTGCCATCACACCAACTTGCCCGAGGCTGATGCCTCTTTCTGTGCTCTCCCATTGATTGTCATTCTTATCCAGCATTATCTTATCTCGAGCTATTACCGTGCAAAAATGCTACATTATTTCCTTACTGCCTGGAGCTAGCTCAGGCCTCTCTCATTAAATTATGGCAACCACAGGAGAAAGTGAAACAGGTCAACCACTCCCTCGCTGGTCTAGGATTTCCGAAAGGACGATTCACCCAGCCAGGCACATGCGAGTGCTGCCCCCGTAGCCGTGAGCAGGGGTCTCAGGGGGGAAAAGCGTGGGCATGCACAGTCTGTCAGCTCCAAACAGAAATGTCTATTTTTATCAATATTCTTTTCCTAGCAAAAAGTATTTTGTTCTAGTTTTCCTTTTTTTTTTTAAAAAAAAAAAAATTAATAATTTGATTTTTAATATGTATCGATTGGCCACTGTAGCAAAATACACGAGAACGACCGGCTTCCCCTTTCCTAAACTCCATGGATTTTGGGGGGACCTCTGCACCCCCCCATAAGCAGAAAGAGATACTCAGAAATTTAATTTCTAATGCTTACCCAGGGCAAGGTTTGGCTTTACCTGGAATACTGTGAGGATGGCAGCAGGGAAGGTATCGAAATTAGTGGTTGGTGTTTCATCTTGGAAATTGAATCTAGAAAGGGGGGGGGAAAAAAGAGCAGTAAGGGGCAAGCAACTCTCACACAGCCTCATAATACCCTCTAACACAAGGCAGAGAGCAACATTTGTTCCACCTGGCAATAACACCCCAGGCAACCACAGCAGGGAACACAGCATCTCAGAGAAGATGCTTAACAGAACTATTATCAGAAACTCAATTTTATTCCTGCAGAAAAGTCTTTGAAATTCATTTTCACAATTAAAATGAACAATCAAAATCTGAAACGATTTTGCAGAACAAAACATTCCCAAAAGTTTCTGTCCTCAAGTGTACAAGTCAAAATTGAAATTGCTCTCTTAGCAGATCATTTCATTTTAATATTTTAAAGATAAAATAGGGTTTGATTAGGGAAAAAAGAAAAAAAACCAAAACAAACCCCATATTGTTTCTCCTCAAAATTTATGCTGGAGTTTGAACAGTAATATTCTGGTATTTCTTACTGCAAAATTCATCACAACTGGCATTTCTAATAAGAAAAATCAGATTCAACAAAGCTGTTTTCCAGCAGAAAAGGTTTCCAAGTGAATAAATGCACTGTGACGTGCCTTTCCCCCAACAGCAGGGAAAGTGCTGCCTCCCCCAGCCCAGTTTCAGATCTGTGGGTGTACATGGGGACCACGGCAGGACACAGCAGCTTTGAGCAAGGGTAACCAGAAAGAATTCAGCTCCAGGTAAAACATCAGAACAAGAAGTATTTTCCTACACACTGAGAGCACTTAGCAGCCCAGAAAGACTGGCATCTGCACCCACGATGTGAACCCCTCAAACCCTGCAGCCCCTCTCCCTGCTATGTATTCCAGGCAATTGCTGTTGGATTGCCCCTGAAAGGACAATAATTAATTAGACTTACTGTCCTCCAAAGAGCTGCATCCCCAGCAAAGCAAACACCACAATGAACAGGAACAGCAGGAAGAGCAAACTGATGATGGACTTCATGGAGTTCAGCAAGGAGACCACCAGATTCCTCAGGGAATTCCAGTACCTGCGTTGGAGATCAGAGCAGCCAAGAGATAACATGAGTGGGAGAAAAGCCTTTGACAAAACACTAAAATGATCTATTTCCTTATTATAAAAAAAGAAGAGAATAGCAAGGGGCGTCAGCTTTTTTAATGTCCCCTCTATGGTTGGGAAATACAGCTCACAGAGTGACAGAGGCTCTTGCAGCATCGCAAGGGCAGAGACGGGCACCTTGGTATACGTGCACCCATACAGAGCAGTCATCTGCAGGGAAAGCATCAGTTTAGTTCCTCAGTAACCCCTTTCCTGGTATAGATTTTGACCTTTCTGCATCTTCTCATGCAGCACAGCAGTCAGCAGGGGTGTCAAAACCAGGGATGTAGCCATATCAACAAGGTGAGACTTAATGTAGGGACAGTGAATCTCCCTTCGTAAGACACGGATCAGGAATAAACAGCTCATTTCCACCAGCACGTCCCCGCGGCATGTCCTTCCCACTTACCGAATGCCAGCCCCCACAAGTGCACTGAAACTCCCACGTGTTTAAACATTTCTGTACATGTTTAACACCCACAATCGTGCACAGCGATGCCTTCAGTGTGGGGCAATTCAGCCACACAGTTTAAGCATCCAGGATTAAGCAACTGCCTCGGAGAATGGAAACAAATCCAGGACATGAGTCTGACACGGCAAGAGGGAACGGCTCAACCATAATCCTGACTGACACATCCAAGCCGCATCTGGCCAGACACTGAAGTTACTTTGCTTCTATGTCCCACGTCCCCCGAGATGGCTCCTGGCACACTCGCAGGCAGGCACGTCAAGTGACGGCATGCTGGGGTGGGTTCTCAGGAACAGCTCTCTTCCTTGGCTTTATTGCCCTGCTGAGAACAGGCAGGGAGCATTTATATTAGGAAAACTAATGAATCAGAAAATGCAGAAAGAGCTATCAAGCGGAGGAGCTCTTTGACAATCTCCTTTTGGACAGACAGGCGTGCAGAACTGTGGCGCTGGAGCAGGCAGTAGGAAATGAGTGATTTAGAGCCATTTCACATGTCCTCTGTTAAAAGTTTTGGATCTGAGACCATGGGGGAAATTTTTCTCTCTTTTTCTCCAGCGGCTTCTCTTGTTTCCACCACCCCACACCAGGAGCTGCCATCCAGAGGTCACGCTCCACAGTGGAAAGCTCTACCGTCCTGCCCTGCCTGTCCTCCGGCTGCAGGGACAGAGCCATGCACCCAGCTCCTTCCCGCAGTGCAGCTGTGGGTATCCAGCAGGAGGAAGCCCATGGATTTGTCTGATCTGCTGATGGGGAGAAAAACTCAGAGCTTGAGTCAGAAGAGCAGAAGCGCCATCTCTTCTATTTTCTTTATCTTCACATTCCTCCTCTTTCTCCCCCCAGGTGTAGCTGGGAGGACTGAAGTGCCCTGTGCTTCCCTGTGCTGAGGATGATACAGGCACATCCATCCCAGGAGAAGCAGGATCATGCACTCCCATTGCACCCATTCCAAGAAAAGTTACATCCATAATACAGCAACAGAGGTTTCAGAGGAAACTTGGCTTCAGGTCTCTTGGGAGAAAACCTTCAACTGAAAAAGCTGCAAGCAAACCTACTCAGGGTCCGTGCCGAAGCCAAAAGGGGTGAGCTGCGACCCTTGCAGGAGGAGGGAGGCTTTGCTGGTCGCACCGCTCCCCCCTGCTCAACACAAAGGCTTCAGGCAAAATCTGCCACAAGCAAAGGGTTCGTTCGCACCTCATGGTTAACACCACCTGACACAGATATGGATGGAGGTTCTGTCTTGTCCTGGAATAGCTCAGCACCAAACCCTGCCTGCCTGCCGATCACCAGGATTTAATGAGGAGTTGCATTTCTACAGATGCCACTCCCTATTCAGTTCTGTCATGACAGAGTGGAACACATCAAGCTGTTTTCTCCTTGTCCCCCTAGTTGAATTTTAACCCCTCCTAGGCTGTGTCACCTCCTAGTACACCCTGCCGTCACCTTTCAGGCCAGCTGTAATTTAACTCTTTAACTATTTCAATTCTCTGCAGTCACACTGAGTGGGGACATACGAATCAAAAGGTCTAATATTGATTATTCAAAGCGAGTGGACTGCAGCTGGCTTTGATAGACATAGAGGCAAAAAAGAACAACAGGGCAGGGAGTTTCAGAGAAAAATGGCTGTGAAAGAGATGGAAAAAGGGAAAAGGACCTACTGAGGGTCAGGATGTTTCCACTGCAAAGACTGTAATGAGAGTGGGCGGGCAGCAATCAGTGCCTGGTGCCATCGCTTTTGCTGGCTCCCCATGAGTTTGCTCAGACTGGGGTGTGCAGCTCAGGCACTGGGGTAATGTGGGACATGGCTGAGGTGTCCCCAGCTTCTGTTATGTGAAAAATCCACACCATTAGGTCAAGGGAACTTCAGCACCAGTGGGGTGAGAATTCCACTCGCTGTCCTGAGCTGGGGGGAGAGCGCTCAGCTTGCTCCGCGACGTGCTTTAAGTTAAATCTCAGGCTTCATCCCTTTATTACAGTGGCTAAAATCCTAAAGAGTCAAAACTCACAGAAAGATCAAAAATGTCCAGATTTTTTTTAAAAGTACAACACACAGGTATACTAAATTTTTAAACGCACAAATAAATGACTATCAGTAGCTCTGGATAAAATTAACTGCTGACAACTAATCACTATGAATTTGCTACAAAACCTGGAGTCATCACACACAAACCTTGGATCTGCACAACAACTAGCAGATACCAATCAGCAAACCCTACAGAGCTAAACTGGGTTTAACCAGCTGCAAAAGCACCTGGTTACTTCGAAAGACTGTTTTGCTCTAATATGTGCTCAATCCTGTGCTTTGTCTGTTTGAGGTGATTGGGTTGTTGATTTGGGTTTTTTTGAGGGAAGTACTATTCCTCCTTTTGTCACTACAAGCCAAAAACAAGTAAGAGCGTGATGGAAAAAGGAGAGATCTAAGGAGATAATGGTGTAAAATGGTGTAAAAATTAAATTTTAAAAAGTGGAAAACAACAGCAGGAGCACCTAAATGTGTCATCAGTTTCCACACCACAATTTTGAAACCCTGAAGAAAATTGCTCTAGATAGATTTATAAACTGCATAGTCGCTGTCTGCTAATGCCAGCACACATTAACGCAATGCATGAGCATGAAAACAACTGAAAAGCTTTGCAACTCAACTCTCCTGCAAATTCAGCCTCACAGGCTCAAGCCTGAAAACTTCAGACATTCCTAAACCAGACACAGGCAGCAGCAACAGACTTAGTGTTTGTGTCAACACAGCGGTTCAGGCACTAGGATTTAATATCTAGCAATAACCAGGGTAGCTCAGTTCTCCAGTTCCTAAATACTTAAGGAACTATCACCAGCTCAGCAGCAGACAAAGTCAGTGAGCAGTTGATGTGGCTCAGAAGGTAAATAAGAAACTTTTTTCTCTTACCACAAGAAATAAGGGATCACCTCGCGAGGTTTTTGTTTTAAGCAAGCTTATAAACAAAGAGAAGAGTGATGGTGGCATGCAGCCCATCACTACACTGTGGAGCCACCCGCCCAAGGGTACCTGTACCTGAGGCTGGGATTAGAAGTCCTTCTGGATGCAAATACAGACTCAGGAACTCCCTAAACTGCCAGGAACCCCAATTGCCCAGCTGAGGAAAGGGCAATTCTGCATCTGCAGTTTTCTTCTGCTCCTGCCCCCACTCCCAGTTAGGGCCAGTGCAGACATAGGATGTTAGGACAGGCAAGATCTTTGTGCCAGCTAATACAGAGGTTTTGGGGGTTGTTTTTTCAGGTTTTAGATGGGGTTTTTTTGGATTTGTTTTTTTTTTTACAAGTGGAAAGCAGTACTACTTGCTGTGGGGCTGCTGATACGGATTTCAAATGATGCTACAAGTACAATGTAAGCAGAAAAGGGAGCTGGACTTACTTTGTTACTTTGAAAATCCTCAGCAGTCGAAGCGCTCTCAGTACGCTGATGCCGAATGAGGTACCCGGTTTCACTGCAGCCCAAATAACTTCAAATATACTTCCCACGATGACCTGCAAAAAAAAATCCATTTTACATAAGGCAAAACTTCTGCTTAGGTCTTTGTAGTGCTTCTAGAGGGGCTGAGGGCAGAACAACAATCAGAGCTTGTGCTGTGTTGGTTTGCTTATGGAGGGAGGCTTCAGCAAAACCACAAATTAGCCAACAGCACTACAAAATCTTGTTCCAGCTTTCCACAGTCCAGCCTAAAAAAGGGCAATACCTGGAAGTGGGGCAGACACGTGGGAGAGCACAGACAGGAATTTGTTACTTTCTTCTCTAGCAAGCAAACTGCCTGAAAACCACGTTTTTTTGAAAGGCATCATACATAGTTTATCTTTTTTTTTTTTTTTTTTTAAACTGTAAATGCCAACACTTCACTTTCCCACCCCATGCAGTCTGTCTGCAAAGACTGCAGAGATGCAGGGGTACACTGCCCCATCCGCCCCTTCCCATGAGAAGCCCCAAAAGCCTTCACCCACAGCCCTGCAAAACAGCAAAGCATTAGCTCTGGGCACCACCTACCAGAAACTGGCAACTGAGAGTCTTTAGGAGAGCAATTAAGGTAATAGCTATTAAGACACCCTGTAAAGCCTCTAGCATACACATCCAATTGCCTGTCAGGCCCTGAGCCTCAGGTTATTGAAAAAATTGTCCCCAGTCAAGGTGGTTTTTTAAGTTTTGTTTTGTCTGCTTTTTTTTTTAAGGTTGGCACAGAACTAACCTCAAGGGATAAAGAACTCTTCTCCAAAATCCTTTATTATAAAAAGGACACAATAATAATGGGTTAAGCACAATTGGAAAAGGGCAATTATACCTATACAGTTAATAAGAGAAGACAGGCATTTTGCTGCCAGTTGCTGTTATTACTTGCATTAAAGCAGCATTGAAGAGCTCCCATTGACCATGGTCCCCAGTTGTGCAAAGCACACCATAAACACATCATCACTGGACACCCAGCAAGCAGCTGGTTGGTGTTGGAGAGGGAGCGGTAGTGGGAGGCCAGGGCTGGCAGAGCTGTGTCTGAGTACCTGGGCAGTGCAAGAAGACTCACCAGCTTGGAAACCCTTTTCCCAAGCAGAAACCTGGCTGTTTTTTCAAAGGGTCAGCATTGCTTGCAGCTGCTCTGCAAGAAATGCCATACCCTGAGCTTCAAGAAAGTGTAGCGGCAAAGGGACATACACAACAGTTGCTCATCTGGTTTCTCCTATCAGAAAAAGGAACTAAAACATCTCTCCCACAGTCTATCACTCTTGGGGATCCCTCATGAATCAGCAAAAACTTTTCCTTAGCCCCTCCACATGTTACGCTGATAATTAATTTTCCTGGCATCTCAGCATGGCCTCCTGGGAGCTCGTTTCACATGAGACCCCACAGACTGTTACTCCCAAGACTGATGTTTCTCCGATTTGTTGTTTCCGCTTTTTGCATTTGAACGGTTTCATCTTGATGGTTTGTCAAACTAAACTGACTACAGATCTGTGTGATGTTCCAGCGGGGGTGAAGCAGCTGAATTAATTCTGGGGGCTGGAAGGTGGGTGAGGAGGAAGAAAAATAGATAGAAGTGGGATCCCTGTGGATTCTCTAAAGGAGGAGGAATTAGAAACAGCTTTCCTTCCTGGGAAACCCTCGGCAAAGCTTATTGCCAGTGCCACACTTGCCACAGCATGCCACAAAGCAGGGAGAGCCGGTAGGTTTACCTCCTGCTTAGTGCGAGCTCCTAAATGACCTGTCCCTGACCATCAGGTACAAGCTCTTCTGTTGTGGAAGGAGCATCTTGGATATAAGGATCCAGGGAAATTGGCAGCTGGCATGGGGCCAAGCTGGCTGGAGCTGGGAGCCTACCTAAGCCATTGGTGAAGGACATCGATCCAGGATCTGTCACCAGACAATGCAAACAAGGCAACGATCCCCTTCAATGACCAACTGGGCGATATTGCCTGGCCACCTGATGTCTTCGACTCGGCTCACAGAAGCTGGGTCTTTGGGCATGTGCTGAACTCCACGGGAGCCAGGTGTCAGCCCCATTGCATCCTGCAGGCACACTCTCCCTTCCAGCCTCCGTGGCACATCTTGTTGGTGCCATTAAACCTTGCCGTGGGTGGGCTGCCTTCAGCTGAGAGAGCCTCTCTGCCCCTCGGATGAGGCGCCAGCTCTGGATGTGCAGCCATCCCGCTAGCTTACGTTGTCTGTGTTATTGGTGCCCTGGTTTCCTCTCATGACACTTGGCATCTGTGCATTGCCCTTGGGGCTACGCAGCCAGGAAGAGTGGCACAAGCCATTTCGATGCCCTGAGCTACCAGCAGCTGCCGTGGGCACCCCAGAGAGGAGAGCCCCACACTGGGTGCAGCCTGGTGCAACACCTCAGTCTGCTGGACACAGGTGATTCTTGGGCTGGATGGTTTGAGCTCAAAGTCTGTTTAACTCTGACTTTTCCTGCTGATGCTGCTGAAATGAGAAGTTGGCTTTTCCTATAGTCTTGGATTTCGGAGTGGTAAGAATACCTCCTCCCGCCTAGCAGGACAGAGCTGAAGCAGGGAATTTTGCTCCATGGGGGAATCACTCTTGGCATTTTGTCAGGTAAAGACTAGAAACCACCAACTAAATTTTGAAGACCTGGATGACACGTGTAATGACCTGAGCTATTTTCCTCATGGCTGTACCCTAAGCTTCATATCTGGTTTGTTAAAGGAACCTTACAGACCGAGTCCCACTCTGGGAAGCGCTGCTCAGCCCACACTAAAGGTAAGAGAAGCCAAATTAAGCTCTCCAGGAGCAGTTTGCCGCCTAATAGCTTTTAATGAGTAAATAAACATCTGTATGCAACATTCTTCGTTAGACAAGTCAAAAACCAGCCCCACCATTCACAGTTCTAGCACCAAGGGGACAGCCTGTACTTCTGCAATAAAGGGATGCGAGTTATTGCCTTTTTGTCACCTAACCACATGTTTAGGCTTCAGCTTCTGGGCACTCATGTCTGAAAACTACTGTATCTTGAGGGAAAGGCCATTAAATGGATGATAGGGAAGATGAGCAATAAGATGTGTGCGGGTTTTGTCTTTCAATCACCTCATTTAAATGGGAGAGAGAATCTCGCAGCAATCAGAGCGTTTACTGGTGCTGATGCTGTGAACACCCCAGGAAGCGAAATCCCCAGCTGTCACATTTCTTCAAAAAGGATGATAACTAGGGGAAGCTTAACGTGTTTCACTGCAGCTAATTTATACTATGACTACAGTCCCCACAGAAGATGCACTTAGAGCACCATTTCCCATGGATTCCCACATTCCCATTTAAACATCCAACCCCAGTGACCAATGGGAGAGCCACACACTTCATCCCCACAGCCGAAGGCTACTCACCCCAAAGTCAAAGCAGTTGAATGAAGAGTGGAAGTAATTTCTTGGCCCCAGCCCATACATCTTCAAAGACATCTCAGTAAGGAACAGACCCAGAAAAACAAACTCTGCGAAATCTGGAAACAGGAAAAGAGATTAAATTAGTCCACAAGACCTTGCTAGGCAGATCTCTTCATGTGGGGAACAATGGTAATTTTTCACAACACAGACTGCCTCCTGCCAGAAGAAAATCCCTTTGCAATAGCAAACAAGACCCTGAGGACAGTTTGACATAATTATTTCTATATGCATATAAGCTGTATTCAGCCTTCAAGAACTGCAAAGGCAATGTTTCATGTGTACTGTGGGAATGTGCCATGAGCATTAAATAATAGTCTCATCATCTTTGTAAAGGAATTTCAAAAGAAAGCTCTGTATCTAACACTTCTAAAGGTCTCATTTAATTGCACAGATAATATTTTGCAAAAGTATGTTTGGGACTTCTGTACCTAAAAGTGATGGGCACTTTTGGGAGCGGGGTATAAGCTTTTGTAACACCCTCTCATGATAAAAATACCTTCATACCCAACAGAACTGCTGCCTCTGAGAGCTCACATCCAAAGGTGTTGTGTCTACTGTTAGCACATAGACCCATTTATTTTTATTATGCCTGTATAACCATATAATTATGGAAGAGCAGGTTCTGTTTCCTTCTGCTTTATATATCACAAGCAAATAGGCTGTGAAGCTTTTGATGGGAAATTTATCACTTATGATGAAACAAAGGGCAGAAGGAACATAGCCAGAGACTTCAATTTCCAGATAAAGTTTTCAAGACTTGAAGCTACAGAAAACACTGCCTTTGGCATTTTAAGTCATGTAAGTTTAGGTCTGGACACCAATAAGCAACAGCAACAGTGTAGTGTCAAAAAAGAAACAAGGAAAGGGCAAAGCCCCTCTACACTACCGAAATAAACCTAACAGCATAAGGCACACCTCTCCATTTAGAGAAAAGATGAGGAAAAGAATCAAACTTCAAAGAGCAGAGATTAATCACGTTGCTTAGCACAGTACAGAAGGTTCTCAGATGCTGCAGTGGTGCTGATGCTACAAGAAAGTTGTCTTCTGTAATTGCAGTTTTATGATTCCAGGAATGATAAAGACAAGCTGATGCCAAATTTTTCTCCAAGGTGCACGTGGACAGACAAGGGCCAACGGATACAAGTTGCCACAAGGAAAATTTCAGTTAGAGGATGTTGAATCCCAGGTGCTTTGTACACCTCCTGCAATAGGCGGCTTCAGCCAGTGGATGTAGGGAAAGGAAGGGAAGGAAGGTCCTTGCAAACTTTTTTTGTGCTCCATTCATTGCCTTGCACATTCACGTTGAGTAAGCATGGTTGGCCCAGGTCAAGCAGTGTTGCTGCTCGCCTTTTAAAATTGCTGGAGGAAATATAGCTTCAATTATCAAAAAATAAAAAGGTGGTTACAATTTTAAATGAAAGACAGTAATGAAAAATTATGAGCATGAAGTTAACTGAAATCCAGGAAGCATTAACTAGATGGGAAAGGTTTTATTACCACTTCAGTGAGGAGCCCACAAGGAACCCTCTGCCAACATTTGTAATAAGGGAGGAAATACCAGGAGGGGATTAATTGTACCATGTACCACTACTCTCCTTGAAAACAGGAGCAATGTCATTAAAGGAGATTATCAAGGGCAAAGTGTTCACATTTGAGGAATAAGGTGACAAAGTATGAGGTCTGCAGACTTCTCAGCCTTTTTCCTACCGAGAGGTAGGCTCCATCCTCTGGATCTCAGTGCTCAGGGGAAGGCATGGTCACATGAAGGAGCAGCACATCTCTATATCCCTTTAAGCCTGGAACTTGCTGGGAGAAGCATGTTCACGCCAGCACCATGCTACAACTTTTCCCCCCTTTCTGACATCAGACGCAACAGCTCAGTGAGCAATAAGTGGGTTTCGACACAAGGGATCCCCGAGCAGGGAGTTACCCACAGTTATACTGGCAATCCATATGACTATACAAGTGCAGAGGGTGCGAGAAAGAACCTGAGGGAACCAATGTCAAGCATAAAATGAGATGGCTGACAAGTCCAATCATACAGAATTAAAAAAAACCAAACAACAAAAAACACAACAACAAACACATGTTCACTGCTATTGAATTTCCTTGCACATAATTAAAAAGACCGCAATTGTGAAGCAGTAAGAATGTCAAAATCCTTAATTATTAATAGCCAGCCCTGTAAATCAGAAGTTTAAACTAGCTTCCAGGCCAGACCCTGAACTTCCATTCTGCACCCTATGTACTTCAGAAATGGTAAGAAACAGAAGGCAAAACTCCCCAGTAAAGTAGGCACATCTTCTGGTGCAGAAATGTTTGTGCTGTTGTTGCCACCCATTTGGGTCATTAGCCTAGAGGGAAAGCTCACACCGGTGTCTGTGCTGGCAGCCGTCTCTCCCTCGCTGGGATGTTATAACTCCCATCTTCGCTTTTACGTGCAGCCGAGCTCAGCAAGGCGGATGGTGCTGATTGGAATGACCTCGGTGTAAAGTCTCCCTATCACTAGGATCAATATCAAACCAATGCTTTGAAACTGGTGGCTTTGCTTAAATCACTCAGCAGGCAAAACTTGAAGTCATAGGTAGAGGTTGTAGATCAGACCTACAGAAAGCATCACGCAACCTCCACCTGCTTCACATCCCACTCTGGCAGGGAGGTTCTTGTCCCCTTGTCTGTCCACCAGACTCACCTCAAAGAGTTACATTGCAGGTACACCCCATATTCTTTCACAGAACAACAAAAATACTAGGTAGGTGGGGTTTACTGTAATTTGCACCAGCAGATCTCAGTACACTTTCCCAAGACAATTACCATCGTTTCAAAAGAAGGAAATGGAGGAAAGAAACAAGATTCAGTGTTCAGTCACCCATCCAGCAAAACTATGAACAAATCCCAGGTATCAACAAGTGCAATGTTCCATTATAACCAGAATAATATAGGAGAAAAAAAACTAGCTTTAAGTGAAATACAATCAAGAAATACTCAATTAAAAAAAAATAAAAATCAAACAAACAGAAAAAGTTAGAAACTTAGAACGTTCAAGAAACAACTTCTTCCTGCTGGTCTTGAAGAATCACCCAACCTATCCTTTCACAGCGAACAAATTCCATCTAGAGCAGAGTTCAAAACAGGCAGCAATAGCTGTATTTCAGCAGGTACCAGATGGTACTGTGAGGACAAGGGATGGAGGCAAGGAAAATACGGACATAGCGAACTCCTGGGGCAGAAGGAATTGACTCTGAATGAATCGGCTTCTGCAGCAGATGGATCAGAAACACAATTTCTTCTGACATGGCCCCGCCTATATAATTGAAAATGCAATTTCACTGTTTGGACCTCCTGGTATTCAGACCCCATATGTAATTTAATCTGCTTTAAGCAGAAGCATTTTGTAATGTGATTTAAGGAAAAAAGTTTGATACAAATACTCTTATTTAATTTCAAATTTGTGCTATTGGCAAAGGCCATGCTAGCATCTTTTTTGCCCCATATGTTTGAATTAGATAGTTAGCAGCTCTTTTTTGTCAATCATTCATGGATTAAGTCCATTTCTGCTCCATCTCCAAGTCCAATGACATTAGGAGCAGGTGCCAAGCCTGACACTTTGGTTTCCTCTCCTCATCCTCCTTGCACATTAAACCAGCCAGGAGGAGAACCTCAGCAGAGTACAACTTGACAAAGCAGACGTGAAACATTCAGCAGACATAAATAAATATGCTCGTTTCAGAAAGCCTTTTCCTCGCAGTTGCAAGTGCTGCCTGTTTATATCCAGAGGGAGCCGGCTATCTACTTCAAAGGCAAACACAACATCATCAAAAAAGGTCTAATTGCACCAAACATATGGTTCAGTATTGCACAGCAGACAGGGAAGACATTCTCAGGCCATAATGGCTAAAATACTGTTTCCAAATATTGTATTTCTCAGAAAGGAGACATTCTCAGTCATGGTTTTAGACAGATATAAATTTAGGAGCAAGTTATGGATCACCGTAGTGTTAGCTGGAGAGAGCACTGCTTCATGAAGGGCAGCCACAGGGGAAGGGAAACCCAATGAGCAGGCACCAGGTGAAAGCTTACTGATCTAGTCCTAAAACCTTCTCACCATGGTCCCTAAAGCCCACCCCATGGAGGCCAGATTGCTCTGGTTCCAGCCTTCTTCCACAGCTTTAGCCAGAGGAAGAGGAGACCCCCACCACCACCACCTCTGCTGGCCTCCTGCATACCACGGAGCACACAAACACATTCTGCCGTTTCCACATCAGCCTTGCAAGTTCTGCTCAAGCTGAAGCACATATTTCAAAAGGACACAGTCCTTTGCAAATCCCTTAATTTTGTACCTCCAACGTGGGCCCACCTTACAGATTTCATTGGTTTGCTGCCTTCAGTTGAAGGTGCATCTTTGCTGCTACTAGATCTCAGTGATGCTCTTCTAGGCTACAGTGGAATTGTCTTCTGACAGAGGTATCTTCTTTCGGAGAATACTGGCAACGGTGGAAATTAGCACAAACAAGTGACAGTCCTGGTTAGCAGCATGAAAATTATACATTTATAGGGAGCTGCAATTTATTTAACTGAAGGTCCATGCTTCAGTGAGCAGAACATGCCATGTGTCCAGGTGCCCTACCAGAAAACTCCTATTGCAGTTCGGCGCTGGAGTCCTTTCCATACGGAGAGGGAAAATCTCTGACCTAATTTGAGGATAATTAAAGGGGCATAAAGTATGTCCTGTTATTCATCACACCACAAGAATTCAAAGAATTTCTAATCAGCTCTTTCAGTAAGACTAAAGAAAACCCAAGCCCTTTTCTAGAGCTCCTACAGTTCCCTTTCTAAAGCAGTTGCAGCAATATGGAGAGTCAAGCAGAAAGCTAATCAGAATGAATCAAGAACAAAAAAGTTAAAAGAAAAGACCAAGGGGAAAATAAATCAATGCAGACCCGTAGGCTTTTACCAATTGTTCTTTAAGCAAAATTAATTTGTAATGTAATTAAACTTTTCCCCAGAGGGACAGGTATAATTGAATTAGAGGTGCCTGGGTAGAGTTCCAGGGTTTAGTGGATCCTCCCAAGACTTTACCACACTCCTCTCCTGCTGCTGCAGGTCACAAAACTCCTCATCAGTTCATTTCTAAGCACCTTCCATGAAACAACATAATTAGAATTGGCTATTTCTCTCTTGCTCTACATCAGACTAGCCAAGTCCTACCCCTCTGCAGCAAAGTTCACTCATCATGGATTAACTTAAAAGCCATTTTTAAACCTGTCACTCTTACAGTTAAAGGATTTTGCTAAGTATTTCCAGGAGCTGTTTAAAATCCCCTCGTTTTGTGATATCTTGTTCTGCCTATACCTAATGGATTTGTGCACAGACCTTGGGTGGAACAGGGCTTTCAAGGAGCACTCCTGGAGGGCTCAACCACAGCTGGGTTCCCTCACAAATGCGTTTACTGCAGGGTTAACCAGGCTGGCTGCAGCTTAGTACACACGGGAGAAACAGGCTGCAAGTCCAGTCTAACCATGATTGCAGTAACAAAACAACCAGTTAGTCCACGCAAAGTCCCACGTACCTTAAGAGGTAAAATATTCCCTGCATTCAAGATTCAACTTTAGATTAGTAGGGAAAATGATGCTATGAAAACTATGGCATCCTTCAGGAAAGCAGGCAGAAACTTTAGGTCATTACCAATGCAAAGAGAGGTGTGAATACAATACTACAGCTCATCATCCCGAAAAGCTGGGAAGGTCTGAAGAGAATTTAATTTAAGAGGCTGAACTTTTGAGCTTTTCCAATGGACAATTCTCAAAGCTTTTTGTTCTAAAATTTTATTAAAATAGGTTTCTCTCCAGAGTTTCCATTACACTATGCCGCAGGACAGACCAGAGATAATCCTTGCCAGAATGAACCCATGGCACCTCTGCTTCTTGTCTTGGAGAAAACTATCTTGGAAAAAAACAAACAAAACCAACCCCAAACAAACAAAAACAAAACAAAACAAAAAACCACAAGAGAAAGTTACCTAGAGTATCTTAGAATTTCCATGACAACCATTCATTCTGCATCTCGGGTTTTTATTCTCTATATCACAGTGGCTAATTTTGTACTCCATTTAAAGACCCAATGCTTATGCCTACATGAGAACATCATGTGAATCCTCAGATATTCTGGTTTTGTCTGTCACCCATCTCTGTGTTGCACCTTAATACTTACAGTGTTGTTTCTAGCAGTGCTTATCTGTAGCCACTATGATTTCTTCTAGTGAATCTAAGGAATTGGTTCACCTGGACAGGTGTTTCCTTGTTGACAAAGGACACTCAAGCCTTATGAGTAAATGGCAGCGCAACGATGCAAAGACATATCAAGGGCAGATGAGACACAGTACAGTACCTATGGCTGGGAGGATGCTGAGGATTTAACTCCTGAGAACACAGCTCCTTGGTGCTTTTCTGATTTATCCATTAAACATAAGTCAATGGGATCACTTATTCTTATCTAGGTTGTACCCTAGCACCAACAAATTAAAGTATGCCACCCAAGTGCTTCTGAAACTAATTCACAATACGGCATTACAGACACACGCAGAGCTCCTGAAAGAAAGATCCATCCCAATCCCTGATCCCAGGCACAGCACAAATTCAACCTTCCCTAAGTTTTGTCTTCAGCTGAGGCAAGCTGGGAGCCTAATTTGTGGCTTCTCTCCTAGAAATGTTTCCCACTTTCAGGTGTCCTTTTAATCCTAATCAACAGAAACATCTCTTCCAGCTCTCATATGAACATTCAGTAGAAGCTGCTGGCTCATGGATTTCTTTATGTTCTCTTTGAAAAGTTACTGCATAAGGTGTTCCCGAAAGTGGGTTTGTGAATCTGAGTCTTATTTTGAGTTTTTCTTTCTAGCCATTTAGTCCTAATTCAAGAGGAAGTCCTAAGCCTCGAACTTCTAATTACTCTGCCAACCTAGCTTATTATTTCCTCTATTAAATTTAGGAAATTAATAAAGTAAGACTGACTTCTCCATGCAGTCAGTCTCTCTTTTCAGTCTAAATCTTGGAGGGGGAAAAAACCAACAAAAAACTCACAACCAAAAAAACCCCAGAGTTGAAAGAAGTTTCTTTCTTATGCATCACTTATTACACCTCCAGTTACCTGGTAGTATTAAATATTTCAGCAAATATTAATAGGGAGTTCTTTGAAGTCAGAGCAGCTAGTATTCTTGACCTTTTTAGTCTACCAAAAAAAAACCCAAAAAACCACCACACCAACAAAAAGAAAACCCTTCAAAAGTTTGCTTTCTTATAATAAGGTAAGACCTGAGAATCTGGGGCCAGAAATATTTAAGTATCTAACTTACACAGAAATCAAGGAAAATTAGGTAGATAAGTATCTTTAAAGATCTAAGCCAAAATTATTAGGTTAGACTGTTTGAAATATTGAAGGGTTTATTCCTAGCCCTCTGTTCACTTGCTTCAGAAGTTTCATTTGAAAAATTTTGAACTAGCCACATCTGAACATCAGGTGCTAAACACGAGATTTGATCCTGGTCATTTTATAGAGTCGGAAGTAGCCAACGCAATGGCTCCATCTTCCAGAAACAAACTCTCCATCCCTTCCTTTCAGAAGGAAAAACTTGCAGTGTCCCATTTTCAGTGTCACCACATTCTGACTGTACCAATTTCTACAAGTTTTCCAGCTCTAGGAGTCATAACCTATCACCTTCATTAAACAAAGAAGCTCTGGCCCTCACCTTCCACTTTTTTTAAAAAAAACCCAGGCTTCGTGAGCAAGTCTGAAACCTCAGTGTAACCCTGTGATGTGTAAAGGCTCCAGCTGCAGAAAGCTGCTTCTATTTATTATTCATCATAGGACAAAACAATATGCAATTAAAAAATAAAAATCAGACTTCAAAAGCACTTACAGGCTATCTGAAGCCTAAACGCATAGGTGATCACAGGAACCAAGCTAAAATAAAAGCTTTTGCAGAAACATAGTATTATCTTCTGAATGGTATTACTTTTATTACTGTTGTACATACTTTTGCAGAAGGGCATCGTGACATCTATCCAATCTAATCACACACCATTAGTAAGGGAAGGCATGATTATCAAAAAAGACCTTCTGGAAAGTTGCAATCTTTTAAAGAATATGACAATAGTTGCTACAGCTGTAGTGAATTAGTGTGTAATTCCATAAGCACAGACAGACAGACAGCTGGTCCTCCCGGGTAGCACTGCCCATGCACATGTTGTTATCCCAGGGACATCAGAGCTTTAAGCATATCCACAGCAGAAATCACCCATTGTAATGGGTTTGTGTGGCAGGGCTTTGTTAGTGGGGGGCTACAGGGGTGGCTTCTGTGAGAAGCTGCTAGAAGCTTCCCCCATGTCCAACGGAGCCCAGGCCAGCTGGCTCCAAGAGGGACCCACCACTGGCCAAAGCTGAGCCCATCAGTGATGGTGGTAGCACCTTGGGGATAATGTATTTAAGAAGGGGAAAGGAAAATCTGTGCAACAATTGCAGCTGGAGGAAGGAGTGAGAATATGTGAGAGCAGCAGCTCTGCAGCCCCCCAGGTCAGGGCAGGAGGGGCTGTAGGCACCAGGACAGAGATTCCCCAGCAGCCCATGGTGCAGCCTACCATGAGGCAGGCTGTGCCTCCAGCCCATGGAGCCTGTGGTGGAGCCCATCCCCACCAGCAGCCCCTGGAGGGTCCCACGCCAGGGCAGGGGATGCCCAGAGGAGGCTGTGACCCATGGGCAGCCCACGCTGGAGCAGCTCCTGGCAGGACCTGTGGCCTCATGGAGAAGAGCCCAGAATAGAGACCCTGCGGAGACCCCGGCTGGGGCAGGCTGGGCCTGGGATGCTGCACCCATTGGAGGGAACCAGGCTGGAGAACGGGAAGAGCGTGAGGAGGAAGGAGCAGCAGAGACAGCGTGTGATGAACTGACCACAGCCCCGTTCCCCCTCCCACTGCACTGCTCGGAAGAAGGAGGCAGAGAAATCAGGAGTGAAGTTAAGCCCAGGAAGAAGGGAGGGGTGGGGGGAAGGTATTTTTAATTTTTGATTTTAGTTCTCATTATGCTGCTCTGATTTGAATAGTAATAAATTAATTTCCCCAATTTGAGTCTGTTTTGCCTGTAACAGTAATTGCAGAGTGATCTCCCCCTGTCCTTATCTCAGCCCATGAGCTTTTCATTACATTTTCTCTCCCATCTATTTGAGGAGAGTAATAGAGTGGCTTTGGTGGGCTCTTCACATTGAGTCAAGGTCAACCACAGCCATGGATGCAGACCAGCTGCAAAGTGGCATGAATTCTGCAGTTCTTTGGGCAGATGCTGATTAGACAGAGAAACCTGCCTTTACCCCCATGGGGAGCCGTTCCCCCTCCTTCAATGAAGCCTGCTACAGAACAAATCCTGCCACATTACAAGATTTAAATGTGGTTGAATCTGAAGTTTCAGATAACATTTAGGATAACATTCCCATCTCAAACCAGTATTATGTCCTGGAGGATTTTTTCAGAATTGTGTGACACAATTACACTTGAATTAGTAGAACCACTCATTATCTCCTCTCAGGGAGGCTTAGGAAGCCAAAAACCGACCACATGGGGATGTGACTGCAGTGCTCAGCACGCTCAAAAATGCAAGACCTCATTAGGGGAGAGGTGGAGTCCCCAGTACTCACACAGCGCAGTGGTGAGCTTCTCCGGCTGGTCGTAGTGCACCATCGCGACGCAGAGCGTGTTGAGGGCCACCACGCAGAGGACAATCCAGTAGAAGCTCTGAGCTTTCACCATGCGCCGAATGAAGAACCGGAACATTTTCTCTTTTCTCCTGAAGTAAGACGAGCTCTCATTCTTCCCACTCTTCAAACTGGCACGGGCAAAAGGAGACCCTGGGACAGAAAGAAGAGTCACCACACCACATCCTGGCAGGTGAAAGGCTGGAAGATGTTCCTGGGCACAGAGACCCTCTGCCACGCGCCAGAAACACGGCTGAGCAGAAAGCTGGGCACATTGACTATGGGCTGAGCAAGGGCATCTTGCTTGCAATGACATCATGAGGAATGAAGGCTGGGATTTTAAGACTTCATGAATGAATGTCCAGCTCCACCATCTAAAGAAACTGGGCTTTCAACCCTCTGGAGCAATCTTGGTTGTCTCAGTTTAACTCATAACTTTTGGGTTCCTGGTTGACTGGAAGGACAGAAAGTACCAGGCACAGTGGTGTTTCTGCTCGTGGTGTGGAGCACATCCCCTCAGAGCCGGGTAGCTGGCAACAGGAAAGCTGGTCCCTATTTCCCCTGCTCCAAGAACCAGGCAAAGACCCAGCCCTTAGGACTGAATAGGGCAAAGTCTCCTTATTTTACTCTCTAACTTCATGTATTTCTACAGCAGAGGGCTCAACCTGCCTCCACGCATCGTACTTTGGGCACAGCTACTCATTTGTATCAATTCTGCCTATATCAGCTACATTTCAACTCTAGTCTGAAACCCTGGAAAAGAGTCAAATACTTTTAACCATAGGAAGCTGATGGAAGGAATGATTTCTAACGTAAGCTCTCCCCCTGTGGTAGCAGGCACGGTTCAGACGAATGATGAAAAGGCAATCTCCGGCCAGTGTGGAGGCAGGAGACATCAGCACACGTTAGTAATAAACACAGGCATCTGTTGGAGTTCTTCTGCAACAGCCACAGACACCGTTGCAAGCATGGAAAATCGTGATTGTTGCAGGCTGTCCACTACCTGTTTCACGCTGTGCTGGCACCCCTCTGAAATGGCTAGCAAACTTGTTTCCAGATGGTTTGTGGCAAGATAATATGTTATTACCCTTCCCCGTTGTGGGACGGAGCCTCCCGGGGGGTAGGGCTGACCAGGACACACGCCGTCCTGTCTTGGAGCAAGCACCATCAGAGCAGATGACTTGCACTGGCTGTCGTTGGAGATGGCTGACTTAACATGAACAAAGTGTTCTGGCTGCAGCAGCCAAATTTTTGAGTGCGCTCACTTACATTTCAACACTTGGAAGGGGTGGGAATCTCACCCTGTTTCATCCTACAGTAACATCAAACGCAGCACCCATAGAAAGGATGAAGCATCCAGATGTGACAGCAATGGGTTCTCCAAGCCTCACCGCCACACGAAAGCGTGCCGCACCATCTCCCCACCAGAAAGCAAGCTCTCTGCTCCATCTCACATTTCTGGCCATCCACCAATATGCCAAAGGCAGAGCTGGCCCTGGCCAGGCTTTGAACAAACTCCTTGCAGAAAACCTTGGTGTGCTGTTGTTCTGTTAATTTGATTATCCTTCCTTTGGCAGTGTAAAAAATAAATCAATAAAACCCTTAGTGTTCATCTCTTGCTTTAAGACAACAAAATGAACTACAGGTAAAGATGCAGGCTGCACCATACCATAACACTGTTGGCAGGTAAAGAGATCTCAGATATTCAAGCCAGTCTATACCCTCAGGTTTGCATGGGAATAGTCTGCTGCCCTTTGATCCCCTCTCTACTGATCTTCCAAAAAAGACAACCAGCAGTATTTAAACTGGTCTAACATAGGAAACATCCACTTCTCCAGGCTTCACTGTCTGACAATCAAGACAGTGTCCCATGTCTGGTGCAGCGTAGAGGGTGGGAAGCCAGAAGGAGCCAGAACCTACTGCTGCATGCTTATTAGTGCAGAAAGAAAGGCTAAGAGGTAGGAGGAAAGAAAAGAATAACTGTTAAGAACAACTCCAGAGAACACACTGGGAAGTGTTTACCACTGTAGAGCTTTATAATGCAATTAGAAGGCTCATTGAGGTACTTGTGTTTGAATTAAAGTGCAACGTATTCAGTCAACGGCCAGCAAGAGACCTGTCAAAGTCTTTACCACTCTGGTCTGCATCTTCGTGTTGCACTCAGTAATTATACTGCTAGTTCTTCCGTGCTCCTTACGCTCCCATCAACAAGACATTATAGAAAATCATCCAAAAAAACCTTTTCTCAAAAACATATTCTTTATGCGTAATTGCCCATATGATCTGACTGTTTGTGTTATGCACAGTTTCAGCCTTTTCAGGAGCTTGCAGAAGTATCTGCTGTATCCATCTCTTCTTTTCTGCCTTGTTCCATGAATCAAAATCAAAAACACTTTTCCCAAGTGGGTGAACCACTTGCAGAAGGTGGAAAGCACTGCTGTTATTTTCCCTGCCATATGCTCCTGAGACAGTTTCCAGCTCCGCATCAGATTATCCACGAGTCCAGATGCTCCGTCATCCGTTGCCACCTGAAACGCTGAATTCAAAGATCTGTTTGCGTGGCATGGGTGCCCAGAGCCTGGAGGGACTTGGATGTGAATACAAAGATCTCATAATTATTGCAACCACGAACAAATGTTTCAGAAATGACCATTCCTCGTTATCCATGCAGGGATCCGAGCTGCTCAGAATAAACCAAACTGAAACAAAAATGCGGACAGTTGCTGCATTTTTGCCCTCTTTCAGCAACAAACCTCTCATAGAAGTGTCAGCAGTTTATAGCCACAAAACCTGCAGTCTGCTCAGCCTGGGGGACTGTGGCAGTTCGACAGTGGGTGATGGTGTCAGTAACATGCTCAGCAACATTCATTTCCTGCAACCAGGTCTTCATTTAAAGGGGGGGTGGGGGGTGGGATGGGGAATCCAGCAGCAGCTGTAATCTCTTAAAACGTTAATGCCAAGTTTCCAAAGTGCATTTGAAGCACTCATGCTCGCAAGCCTATATGGACATGTGCTCTCCAATGTACTGTTTGTGCTGCTACTCTTATGCATCCAGGATTTGCTGCTTCATGGTAACTGGGGTGCCAAGACATTTCTTTGGAAGATAATGAGAACATCTGCTGCTTCAGCAGCAAAACAAAATACAGACTCAAACAACAGGGAGAGGAATAAGCAAAATAGCTAACTCCAAAGTAGTCAGGAAGATGTCTCCCCAGCCAGCAAGTAACAGCCCACGACTGAAAGTTCTTTCTGCTGATGTCCAAACAGCTCCCCACAGATGAGATGCTGCACACTCAGAGCCTGCCTCCCCTTGCACACCCCAGACCTGTCTCCTGCCTCTCCACCTGGCATCTCAGGAGGGAACTAGCTCCCTGCTAACTGCTGAACAGGCAGGAACTCTGTAGCCTGACAGGGTCTTACTCTCCAGGGCTGAAGACGCCAAATTCGCACCATCAATGCTACCCTATGCGGGATGCCACTCTCTGCATCAGAGGCACGGGGGTGATTGCATGCGCACAGGTGTGTATCTCCACATTTGGCTTTAAAAATGAAGAGAATTGCTTTAAGATCTTCTTCTAAGGCAAGAATGAGAGCATAAGGGCTACTGCCCGGCATTTCCCAGCAGCCATTCACATGGCAAAGGCTGCAAAACCACATGTTGTGCATCGGTGGCAGATGTGACTGTGTCCACTGCCTCTCCTCCCTTCAACAGATGGGCCTTAGCAGTATCGTTTGACATATTTGGGTTTCATTAGCACAAATGAGCATGTTCCAGGCAGAATTGCAGTCTGGTCCAACACAGCACAGATTCTCCAAGCATTTTGGCAGGGCTCTTTTAAAGGGTGCAGCATGCAACAGCTGAGCGGGGCAGTGGGGGGGAGCGGGTGAAGCCGCGAAGCTTTGGGAAGTAGAGCGCTGCTGCAGGAGCAGTGATCATTCTCCTTCTTGAAACCGCAGCTTCTGGAGCAAAGGAGCCGCTCAGAGGAAACATGGCATGACCGCGTTTAGGTGGAGATCTAAACCTCAGGGGATGCGAAGCCAGTACTCACCCACGGAGCAAATGTCTGTGAAATGGTCCTCACCTTCTTCAGCATGAATCAGGTCATTTTTGCTCTTCTTTATTGCAGCTCTTTTCAACACTGTGTGCAAATTAAAGAGAAAATGCCCTGTGAGCATTCAGAGTGGATTCTCTCTCCCCCTCCCTTCACTCTCCAGGGCCAGCGTTTACTTCCCAGTGCCAGCTTCAAGCTCTCACACAAAGGGAAGCTGGAGCAAATTAGACAACCTACAACCTCGCAGGGCCTCTGTATGCTTCCACACCATGGTCGCTTATTTATTTGACCTTCCAGATCTCGAAGGTTTGCCAAGCACAGGTCTGCAGGCTTCCATGTCACCCCACAGATGCAGGAGAGGGGGGGAGTCACTGCAGCTGCTGGACCTTCTAGCACAGCAGAAAGGCTGGGCAGGGTCACTGAACCTTTCTGAGCCCCAGTGGGTTATGAGTGCTTCTAGCCATTAAAACATTAATGCTGTTTACAGCGTGCACCATTAAGAAGTTAGCGTTCATGGTGCTCGGGTACAGTTTACCACAGAACAATGCCTTAAGGAGCAGAAATGCTATGTCGAAAGCAACTGCCACAGATCAGTGAACATACCCTTAATAGCACCCAGTGTACAATTCCTTCCCCCTGGGGATGTCATAACTCTTTGAAAACACACTTTGTCCAATAGCATCTTTTGTGGGGAGGGCAAACATTGCTACACCGTTTTACTCAACAGGGAAAGAGAACTATAGCCTAAGGCTCAGAGAGTTGTGCACTGTTCACCCAGTGTGCAAGGGGTAACGCAGGAACAGCGTGGATGCTGGTCCCATGACCACCTACCTGAAAAACCTTGAGAACTAGCAGAAAAAAATATGTTGATACAGTTTGGTAACAGCTTCAAGACATACAGTAACTAAGCACCATTTTCTATCAGCAGTAAGACACCCCACGGTGTGGTGATACATACTGTTCAGTAGGCACACACAGCAAACCCACTCACTCTGCAGCGACTACCCTGGGGGCAGGTTCCTACCAGAACATCCCCTCACTCGACACAAATGTCCCTGCCCTGACAGAGAAACGGATGCGCTTCTTCCTCCGCAGCTAAGGCAAGAGTTAGTGCCTTTGTCACTTCAAAGAAACTCCCAGATCATCACCCAGGTTCGAAGAGGCTCAAAGAGAAGAGGCTCTGAACCTGTGAGCTGGATCCAATTTTTTGCAAATAACCACTTTTGCTCTTTCCTTCCCCACCCAGCAGTAGGCTGGATCCTCAGTCCCAGCGATACCAGCTTTTGGGTCCTTCAGGCTGCATCTGTCCCAGTACACTCCAGCATGGCTAGGGCCAACCCCAGCACTGGAACATAACCAGCCCTGGGAGTAAAATTTTACAACGCTCCCTAGCATGAATTGAGCACCTTCTCCTTTATCTTCTCTCCCAAATAACTCCTGCATGTGTTTAGCAATTAGGTCGTGCCACCTCTACAGGCACCTTGGGTGCAATGCCCCTCTGTTTTGGGGACTAAGATAATTTACCAGCATAGATGTGGGCTGCTCCATAACAGTTGCCTTCAAAGTTGGGGACATCGCTGGGCTCCTTTAGCTTACTAGCATAGAGGGAGCCTTAGTGTACCTGGGTCTTTACTCCGTGGCCTGTCCCCACCTCGAGTTTGCTTCCACCACTCAACTTTTCAGACTACTCTTCCAGACACTCGTTCCACCTTGAGACTAACAGCCCTGTCTGCACCCACGTGCCGGACAAACTTCCCCAGCGCACACACACCCACGCACCCACACGAAGATTTTCCAAGCACACCTCAGCCCTGACCTTCTGCAGCCCCAGCTCTTCCACCCCCGAGCCCCCCCCCGAGCGCAGGTCACCAGGCTGGCCAAGGTGGACCAGCAGCTGGGCGCCTGATAGCCCAAGGAGCCGTGTGGCTCCCAGCAAGGTGCAGAACCAGCCAGGAAATGTCACCGGTGACCTGGGCACGTGGGGCTGCGGGGGGAGAAGCACTGCCCCGCTGTGCCGCCTAAGCCCCTGGTGATTTGCAATCCACTCACTGTTGTAGCTGCTGCCGCTGCTAGTCTCTGCCGGTGCCGTGCCTTGTTGAATCGGCCCTTCCGAGGCGGCCCTCCCTGACAGTGAATGGGAGGAGAAAAAAAAAGAGGAGGGAAAGGGAGGGGAGGGGAAAGGAGGAGACATGGGAGGACGAAAGATGGTCAGAAAAGGGAGAGGGAAGAATCTTTAACTGAACTTTGACTGGCTGTCGCATCCTAAGAGCTCATCGGTCTGGAGGCACAGGGAGAGCAGTCCCCATGGCCCCGCTGCACCTGCATCCAAAGCTCGGTACCTCCAGCCGTCCTGCAGTGCTAGGGTCACACGTCGGAAGGTAGGATCACCACACCCTGTTATGTCTTACTGCTTACAAGTAACAGGGGTCTTAGTCTCTGTCAAATCCATTTGGAAACCTCGGTTTGGAGCCCTGCCTTCTCTCAGTCAATGCATTTCTCTTCTGGCATCCGCTCTGCAGCCTACCCCCGCCACAACCTGCGCGTAGACACAGCCAGCCACGCTCGGCAGAGGCTGGCGGGCGTCCCCATCACGCTGCCGGTCCCACAGGCAGCCTAAGGACCGACCGACCCCAAGGGCAGATCCCCATCCCAGAGCGGTGTCATGTAACTGCTCATCATCCACCTGCAACCTCAAACAGACCCGATACGGGAAAAGGGACTCTTTAGCCCAGCTTATGCCAAGTGCATGCAAAAGAGCATGTTCCTCACACCTTGCTGGTTACAACGGAAAGCCACGGCAGCGTACAGCAGGTGAACCTCTCACGTATCACAGGAGGAAAACTGCACAGCAGAACGACCTACCGTCCAGAGGAGATTTCTCTTCTGCATTCTTGTCTTCCTCCGCCAGCATG
The DNA here is from genome assembly GCF_015220075.1 of Falco rusticolus. Taxonomy (NCBI): domain Eukaryota; kingdom Metazoa; phylum Chordata; class Aves; order Falconiformes; family Falconidae; genus Falco; species Falco rusticolus. The sequence continues at coordinate 44,284,994 of NC_051195.1, forward strand.
ACCTCCTCTGTAAAAGGTAAACCAGCAAGATTCAATTTCACATTTAGCGCATCCTCGCTCTAAAACCAGCTGCCACTAGCATTACCCCATTGTGCCACCAGTTATACCAAGCCTGCGGAAGAAGGGATGGATGACAACCATATTTTGTACCCTGTGCCCCTCTTCCACAGGGGGAGGAGGCCAGACAAACCGTTGGAAGACTGTAGCAATTCCTCCATGATTTCCCTGCTCACCCCCAACAACCCACTCATTTCTTTACCCAGCTATCGTCCCCAAGAGACTTCTGGAGACCAAGAACCTTCCTTCTGACCCAAGTAAGACCACAGGTCTCCACAAGCCAGAGGATGGTCCCTCATGCCCTGCCACACTGGAGACACTGAGAAGTGGTAGATGCTTTACACCCATTGCTGTTCTTCTGTCTCCATCAATAAGACCAGGACTCAGCCCGTTGGGAACAGATCTGTGTCATGGCACAGGGTAACACAAGCAGGGATGGCTACCACATTGCAGGAGACAGTATGTCACCAAAGAGCCACTGCATCAAACCCTTGTCCAAATAAAATCCACAGCAAAGTTTCCATGGGGGAGTTCTGGCTAGCACAGCTCACACAAGAACACCACCATTCATTTTCTATTCCTGTGTAACTCATCTCCAAAATACAAGTTTATACCTTCCTACGAGAAAAGAATTCAAAAAACACTGAAAAATTCAACCCCCCCAAACTGACTCATTTTTATCTGCATGAAAAGCAACCAAATTTCCTAAGGTTTCACAATAAAAATGTTAGCAGCCAGGTCAATTTGCAGTACACACCACACTGCACCAATATCGAAACCATACAGCTCATACAGTCTGAGCCACAGATCTGACCTTGCTGCTGTAAAATTTGGTAATGGTTTTCTAAAGGACAACCTAAAGGAAACAAAACATTGAGTTGGCAGCTGGTAAACTGTACACTTCCTTGTAATATTATAAATGACATTTTTTTTCACGTTTGGCACAAATATAATTTAAATTACAAATGTAAAATTGGGATCTTACTAAAACATCTGACACTGAGTTCCCACAAAATTTTGCTTTAAAGTCCATTTAAACCAGACTAGATGGAAGGCTAACTAAAAAAAAAATTATTAAAAAAAAAAAACCCACCCACAAACCAAAAAAACACAGGCCAAACATCAAAGCGTGTAGTTGAAAGCTGTCTAGTATACTAGAGGGATCAGCACTACCACACAAGCCTTATATAATCTCTTTATTAATCATTGGGGGGAGAGAGCGAATGATACATTAATAACAGAGCAAATTGAGAAGGCTGAAAAATAATATCCAGGACTAGGGAAGACTGGAAACCCAAGCAGAGGAGAACAAAATAAGAAAGTGCAAACTAGTGCATCAGAGGCACAGAGGAAAGGAGAGTTGCTAGAGGGTTACAAATGTCAGTTGAGCTAAAAATCTGCACTTTAAAAGGCATGAAATCCTTCCAAAAGCCCATAAGCCAATACAATCCAGGTGCTTTCTGAGGCTCTTTAAGACAGGTTAGAAAAGTGAAATGAGCTTTTTTAGACAGCTCAAGAGATTTCTCTCTCAAACCGGCCCCTCAGAAACCAAAAGGTTCTTCTGAAGTCTTGCCTAGGGAAAAGCCGTACTGGTATTTGGGTGCTAAAAATATGGAAGGAGTTAAATGGCAATTAGCGGTGAATATGACTGCCCTAAAACACATAGAAGGGAGGTTTAGATATGGAGACCCCTTCCCAAAGGCAGCTGAACAAAGGCCTGTAAACGTGAAACACAAAGCAAACCTGCGTTGGAACAAGCATAAGCTTGAGATGCTACTACAGTGGACATTTTATACAGATTTTTCTTAAAGCCTACATTGCTCATGGAGTGTGATTTTAAAAGCTTTATGTCGTATCTGAAGGTTATATACCCATATTGCTGCCACAGAACTCTGCATAAAAATGAGTCTAGCACCTAGTACCAGTAAAGTCGATAGTGCCATGCAGATGTTTCTGCACTCCTGGCTCCAGGGGTTAGTTCTGCCATCAGTGTTTTGGGGTTCTCCATTTCATGCTCCTCTACATAATGCAGATGTGGTTTTTTCCTATGCAACATACTAGCACATTGCAGTGAAAACGCAAAACCATTTGAAGTGGAGTGCACATTTGGGTCTTACAACAAAGAGCAAGCACGGGAAGGCGAACACTTCCCAGAGGAGCAGTTCTGCCACTCCGAGAACGAAAAGCTGACTTTTAGAGAGTGTTTGGTAATTAAATAGACTAATACAAGCTACTGCAGGGCATGGACACACTGCCACGCAAGTGGTGAGCAATGAAAATAATGAGCTAGCAAAGGTCAGAAGGCAGGCGGCTGTTCTTCTGGGGCTTCTTCTTACGGGCGAGCGCAGCGTAAGAGCCGCGTCTGCGGGAGGAAGGTCTCGGCAAGAGCCAGCACGCTTCCCAGTTCGTGCTCGGAGGTGTGCTGGTTTCAGTCATGTCTTGTTAAAAAAATTAGAAGACTCCAGGAAAGAAAGCCTGTTCACTTAGATGGAAGCTCTGTTCTGCACTTGATTTGTGTCAGTGCAGGAGGAGAATCATGGTACCGGTTCCTTTCAACGATCTCAGAGTAGGAAAAAGAAATTCTTCTTTGCCCATGTCTAAGCGGCCTCTTGTTCCGCACGTTCCTGTAACAATTTGTGCTGACGCTCTGCTGTCCTTTGGGCAGCAGGGGAGGAACAATCCTGAGTCCCCAGAGGTGACCTGTGAACTGTATGGACACATAACCATCGCGATTTGCCACGGTGTGATAATGCCATCTGATGCTCCTGTGCCCCCCCAAGTCAGATGGGTGAGGAGTTTAGCCGTACTGAGGTTTCAGAAACCAGATTGATAAATGCCAGTGGGACCTGAATTTCTAAGGTGTGACAATTTGTTATCAACATATTTTCACCTACAAAGTACATGCTCTTTCGAGACACCTCTGCAAACGCGCCCCAAATTCAGGGCACCGAGCTGGTGCCAAAACATATCTCCATCCATAGACGTATCTCACCAAGGCTCGGTTTTACTGTTCCCTTAAAATAAACAAAAGCCAGGTTTCACGAGTGCAATTCCCTCAAGCCTGACTTCACCACCGCTCCCCAGTTCTCCCCCTTGACAGTCACTCCCTGTCTTGTCTTGTATCCTCTGGGACACCAAGGGACCACCTTTACTCTAGTGGGGCTTCACACAGTTTTTAAAGCCAGCTAAAAAGACAGCTCAGCAGGCTACTCATCATTGCTAGGCTGTTTTGAGGGTTTGGGTTTTTTTAACCATACAGCATCCTAAGCAGAGGATCAGAAGTTGTATTGCCTTTAGTCATCACTGTAACACAGAGACCGGAAGAAGATAATTAGGATGCTTGAAAAACCTCCAAACAACAGTGCCCCTGCAGTAGAAGAAGCAATATTCACACAGACAGTATCAGACCAGCAACTCCTCGCCTCCAAACGAACGCACAGGGGCTTTGCTAGGACATCAGAGTAAGAGGTGTTTCAGCAGTAAGATTAATTGCTGGTCATTAAGTACTGACAACACACAGCATGTTACAGGACTGGAAATAAAGGCAAACCTTATACTGAGGGACTGGCAAGCTGAACAACACAGGCAAAGCAGCAGAGAAACACGGTGCCCCCTCTCCCCTTGGCATGGGGAGACAGAACATTGTGGGCTCAAGAGCGGATTCCAGGAAATGACTGACGTTCAACAGGCAAAAGAGGTTAGAAGAAAAGAAGAACAACTGAATTTAACCATTGAAGCTTCAGACTTGTTAAACAGAAAAAATGAGTAAAAATGCAGCCCTTCGAAGAAGTCGTCACTCTCTCACAGGGAACTGTCATTTGTCTTCCCGGCAGTCATCCTCCCCTGCCATCCCGCACGCGTTGCTGCTCTCTTTCATCTATGTAGGTGCCTTTTCGCAGCGGTATCAAGGGGCTTGTTGCTCTCTTCCTTCTACAGAAAGCTGAAACCTGAGGTTCATAAACCTTTGTCATCTCAAGGAATGGCATTCAAGTTACAGTGAACTGGAAGAGAGAGGTTAAACTCATTCCCAAAGCCTGCTTACTCCAGGAGAAAAGAAACACTCAGAGTCAGTGCTGTGCAAAGTGATGGACCTGGAAAGAATTAAAATGCAAAAGACATGCAACTTGATTAGGTCTGAACTGAAAGACTTCCAGTCTGAGCAAAGTATTTTCAAAAACGATGCATGTCCTTGTAAGATAAGAGAAACTTCCTCAAAAGAATATTTGTGGGCTTCTAAGCACTTTACTCTGTGCAGAGAACTTCTGGTTCCACACTCTCAGTTGGAAATGCAGCACGACAGCCTAAAAGTTGCTATGGTTTTGAGGAGTTTAATGGAGAAAGCCGTGGTGGCAAAATCATTTGCATGGATTACATTGCTTGGCTTCACCGCTTTAAAATTCCTCTGACAGGCACAATTTCAAACTGACTTGCTACTGCCTTTGCACAGAGCCCAGCGAGAACACGGCATGAAGAGCAGAGCCTGTCCCAGCACGCCGCAGGTGGAGCAGGACAGGGTTTGCTCATCATAAGCCTTTATTTGATATTGGTTGAATATCAAATAAAAAACTGAAAGTTTTTTTTGAAGTTTTTATTTGAAAATAAAAGCCAAAAAAACTGAAGAAGAGGCGTTTGGGGAGCAGAACTGCTGTCTCGTGCCTAGAGGAGCAACACAGTGCAAAGCATTGCTTTTTACACATATATCAGCTGACTTCTAGTGGTGGGCAGAGCTGTTCCCTTCAAAGAATTTACTAAAAAACAGACAGTTGGTTTTATTCTTCAAGATTAAATTTAAGATTACAAGTCTGTTTCTAAGTGATCCATACAGGTCACTTCTAAACGATCCAGAGTCAATGTTTATGAGCTTAACATGGCAACTGGCATACGAAATTTTGGCCTGAATTCTGAGATGCAAGAAATGATAGGAATTGATCATTGCTTCCCACCTGTAACTTGCACTAGTTTTGTAAGACTGAAAATGTTACAGATTTGAAGACACAGATTTACATCATATAAGATGGCATTTCTTCTTGACATCCTCAAGAGGAACCTACCAAGTTACAATTGTCCTTGCTTAGACTTGATGTCATGATATGGGACTCTTACATGAAATCACTTGGTATCTCATTTGAAAATATTTAAACCCTCCTGATTGCCCTATGTATTCATTCTTCAACGTGCACCTGAGATATAAGTCAAGCTAGAAATCTCATACCTGGCCTCTGTATAATGCTAAGTGAAGAAAGTCAATTCAAACTCTAAGGAAATTGGTCAGACCGTGAGTTGATTTTTTTTTTCAAGTCATGCACATTTAAATTCAGCACTTCAGCACATTATCTGTGTTACAATCTTCCCTTTAGTTCTCCAACCCTTTGTTAAGAAGCCATTTGTTTAAGCACTTCATCAATTAAGGCTTCCTGTATTAAGTATAACTCACACAAGCATTTGCACATTAAGGTTGTCACTGTCTAAAACACCTTGGTATAGATCCCTCAAGCAGATGTGCTGCTGCCAGTATTAAATAATCCACATTTAAAACAGACTGAGCTGTGTTTGTTTCAGTTTCAAGCACAGCTGCACCTCTGGCAATTTATTAATAGTGAGCTGGCACCAAAATTTTTCAGCTGTGCCAAGGCACCTACCTGAAAACCTCACAAGCACTTTTAATTAATACTTTGTTCGCTTTTATCCTCTTATTTTACCATTAGAAAAAAAATTAAAAGTACCACCAGAAAAAAAGAAAACTATAAAAGTCAAGAGCCAGACTATTGAAGTTTCATTCTTACAACACAAATATAAGACAAGTCATTAGACCAGGTCTGGAACACGCTCGAGTCAGACAGCACTTAAGCAGTAGAAACCAAAGACCCTTTGGTTGTTTTTTTTTCTGGGGGACTAAACAGTCTACAATTGCAGTATAAGAAAGGGTTGATAGCAAACAACCCCAAAGTTTTATCTGAACCACCTTTTTAAAGCAATATGTACAGCAAGAGATAATATAACATTCAAATAACAAATAGAGAAGGCTGAGAGAAACATAAAAGACACTCAAGAGTGGTCAATAAATAATGAGCACAATGTTAAATTAAAATCATAGTTCACCAATGGGAGGTAGTGTACAGATGAAGGAGTGATTTTAGTCACTCAAATACTTTCCTTGGTCCTAAACCAGTTACAGCCCTTGAGGCAAAAACCTGAGCAGCAGTGAGAACAAGGAAACCTCCTTTCCAGCTCCAGTAGCTACTCAGAATATGTAAAACATTACGGAGCAAAATCAGGCAGATTAAGTGTTAAAATGCCACTTTACAAATCACTGGAATGCAGCTTTCCACTCTTCCTACCTCGCATCAAAAATAAATGAGAAAAAACGAACAAACAAAATGCTTAGAGAGGATACTATAAATATTAGAAACCTAGAGAGCTTTCCATGGGAAGCGAGAGGATTGAGCAGATTGGTTCTGCGTGCTTTAGAGCTGAAAAAATAAGATGAAACAAGGTAGAGAGAGATCAGAGACAGAAAATTAATAAAGAGAAATATGAAGCACGCTCCTGAGCTCTTGTTCTCACTGCAGAAAGGCAACGTGTTTACAATCAAGGACAGGACATACTGTTTGGTGGGTTGGTTTGGGTTTTAACACCAAACCAAGCGTATGTGGAACTCCTTGCTACAAGATTCAAAGAGGTCAAGGATGTTAGAAGGATTTAAAAACAATTAGATATTCACATGAATAATAACATAACCCTCCAGAGTTACACTGGAGCAGAAGACCAAGAGCTTTTGCTCACTCTTTTATGCAAACAGCTTATTGTACCTCAGTGCCCGGGGCTGCTGCAAGAGATTTCTGTCCTGGCTGGACTGCCCATGACCATCCCCCGTCCCAGTCCCCCCCTGCCTGTTTTGTTCCCCCCAACCAAGCAGTCTGCAGACACGCAGTCCTGGACAAGGAAGACTGATTACCTAGTTTAGTAACTCATGATCATTTCATAGTTGAAACCCTGGCCTCTAAAACAGAAATGGGGAATGCCCACTGACGGCATAGTCCCAGATTTCAGCACCTGAATTCTAAACACGCGATTTTCAGTTTTGGTCAGCCTTCACACTACCTTTTGTATTCAAAGATTTACTAACGCTGCTAGGTTGCTTTTAATTATTGTCGTTATTCAGCTGTACTAGGAAGCTTTTTTATATTCCTATTGTATTTTCAACAATGCTTATACAGAATATTTTTATTATTCCCTGATTCGGTTATTTTGCATACACTTTCCTGTTCTAGAAAACCTTCTGATCTTCTGTTATTAGAAGATTAGAAACCTTCTGTTATTCTGTTATTAGACAAAATAAAAAGGTGGGCATTTTACAGCATTTCACTCTAAACTGATATGGCATTCATACAGCACTGGCAACACAGAAAAAGAAGAGCCAGCCATTCCCACAGGGATGCAGAACTGGAGCAGAGAAGGGCTGTACGGTTTAGAACTTCACCTCAACTTGCAGACAAGATCAGCTAATGACCTCTGCACAGCTCTTCTGGGCAGAACAGCCACCAAAATGAAACAAAGCAACCCACATCTTTGCAAGAGAATTCTCATCTTTATTTTACTGATGGGGAGACCAGGATTTAGAGATCGAGCAATCACAAGAGCCTTAAAAGCAAGATGGCACTAGAACCAAGGGAGAGCCACAGTGTACTCTGCTTCAGCCACTGGATAAACCATTAATTAATTTGAATTTGAGTAGCACAAAAGCTGTAAACAAATGGGAAGACAAATTGTAAGTGGAAAGAAAATGAACGATCATTTTTTTGAATCCTACAGAAACACAGGATGAAGTGTGGTTGCCTAATTGAGGACAGTTGCTGTTGAACAGTCACAATGAATAAAAGCCCGTCAATACGAGTGGCACCCGCCTGTCACTGTGCATAGCACTATGGGAAATAATGGGCTTGAGACACCATACAAACTGCTGCTGCTTCTTCCTATTCTACATTTCAGCGCTTCAGTCTTTTTCCTCCCTGGCCAGGTTGTCAAAACTCATGCCCAGACCAGTGGCCCCAGGGGGAGGTGTTGCAGTCGCCCCCTCCAGCGCTCCCTGAGCCCTGTAGCAGGGCAGAGCCCCCGTCCCCACGCCACATGGGCTGGCAGAACCTTTCAGAGGGGAAAGCAGAAGCAAAGCAGCAGGAGCTATGGGAAAACACTCTTCCAAATACAGGCACCCAGGCTGTGCACATAAAACAGGAGCTGTAAAACCCACAGAGCCACTCGCACACAGAATAGCACCAGGATACTCTGGCCCCTGGCCGGTACACGGCTCACGCACGTGCAATGCTGCAGCGAGTTGCTGTGACCATCCAGTTACATCCTTGCACAAGCACATTTTAGCACATCAGGCCTCTAACATCAGCACGGATTTCAAAACAAGGAATGATGACATGGATTTTAGTGTGGTGCCAGCCCACAGTCTAGGAGCACCACTCCTGCCACCCGCCTACCAGCTGACGTCAGGTGAGTCACCATATAATGTTGGACCTCAGTTTCCCCATTTGTAAAGGACAAGGGTGTAGCTGACCTGCCTAGAAAAGCATCTGAAAATGTATTTGAGAAACCATTGCTGCTTTTTCTCTCCACAATTGTTTTGAAATTAATTTTCCCTTTACTCAGATGTTTCAGCTTTTCGGAAAAGTAAGCAAGGAAGCAAATTAGCCCCAGAAGCTTTCTTGATGCTATGTGAATGAATTGCACTGTGGTTATGTCAATATATATCTCAGCTACTCTATAATGCAGAAAGGTTATTGGTAATCTTTACTGTCCGATAAAAAGGAAAAGAAAAGCATGCTATTTTTCGTTAAATTAGTGTGTTTGGGTCCTTGTTAAAGTTGCTCACAGCTTGCAATAAACCGCAATGTTCAGTTATAATAGTTATAAAGCAATGTTAATATGTGCTGGGGTGAGTTTCATGCAAGTGATCTCTGTAGCTCATAAAAATGACACTCCAGTGTATTTTACCATCGTAGCAAGAGAGGCTTATAAAACAGCTGTGGTGGAAAGTAAATAAAATATAAATGACTCATATAAGGGAACAGCTTCCCCACGGTGGAGACTTTGGGCACTGTATCACATTTTATATTATACTGTATTAAGACAATTGCTTTGATCTCAGCAATAACGTAAGTTGGCCCATCTCCTTTATTTTTGCTTAACCAAACTGAGATGTCTTGCAATAGAAACAAGCCCAACAAAACCACCAAGTGCTGGCTGGGCCCTCTCCAGTCGTGGGTTACCCCAATGGCCCCCACGTTTAGGGCCCTTGTCCTCTCTGTCATCACCAGACTCTAATTGCCACAAAACACACTGAACCAAAATCATGAGACCTCTTGCCTTACCTGCTTTGAAGATCCACTCCAAGTACCCGTTTAGTTCCCGTTCAATTTGCTGCTGCCTACGGAGTTTCAGGAAAGCGCGACGATTTTCTACCCTCTCTCGTTCTTTGGCGAATTCACTATGCAGAGAGAAGAATGAGAAAGCATGCGTCATAAGTGGTCAGGGAAAATACACGGCCCTTCTTTTGTCTTTAGGATTGTATTCGCACAGCTCGTGGAATCGATGACAGCAATAGTGAGCGGAAACCACAGCATGCTACGCATTGCTGTCCACCAAACTACTACTCTGATGGTAGCTCAGCTGTTTCTCTGCCTCCCTCATCCTGAAGGAGGGCTGCAAACTGCCATGTGCATGTGTTCTAGGGCCACACCGTACCCACTGCAATGAGATCCCGATGCACAACCACCTGTCCAGTCATGCAATACAAAGTATTGTCCTCAACACTAAAAACTGTCCTCCATCTCCCTCCACACTACTCACTCCACAGCAGAATTTCCTCTAGAAGCACAATATTATGTCACAGACACCCCAACACTCTCTTGGTGTTGGAAGACATCTGCTCTTCCCTGTTAGCCTTTCCTTGAGTTTTCCCAGGCTGAAGATGACTTTGACAGACACAAGTCAAATAAGAGCTACAAGAGAGGATGGGTGCTCTGGGGTCAAGGTGAAATAGCCCAGATGCTCTGGGTTGAGGGTAACAATGATCCTGCTATTTACTAAAATCACATGGAAGGCAAGTGTCTAGATATCAAATCATTAGAACAGGACCGTACAGAAGAGTTCGAACCTAAGGTTAAACCAACCATTGCAAAAATCTTGTCCAAGCTCATCCCACTGCCCACTTTGAAAGGATTCTGAGACAATACTGCATCCACCACTGTAAGACACCCACGTTGGCGGTTTCCCCAAGGTAATTCGTATCACTTCTGGGAAGTTTCTCATGTCCCACCTGGAGATGTACATCCCTGCCTACCATGCAAACCAGCCCTTGCAGCCCGTCGCTTTGCGCACACACTGCAGTGAGTCCCCCAGTGGCTCTAGCTATATGGTTAAATGTGGGATCGGGCATTTGTCCCCTGTGTATACCAGTGGCTCGCTCATTCTCTCATTTCACATCTTAACTCTGCTGTGTCCTTCAAATCTTCAGTTAACTGTTAATTGCTGCAAACCTGTAATTAACCACTGTTCTCGACTGAATATCTCACCTAATCATCTGTTCCTTACACACACAAGCTCCTCAGAAGCCAGAAAGAGCAGGAGATGGGAGGAAGGCAGAAGAATGGAGGGGCAAAAGGAGCTGCAAGTGCCAGACGCAGCTTTACATTCACAGTCTACACTTTACCCTTCAAAGCTGACACTTTGGCTTCATTTGGCAGGACTGTCTGACCCACGGAGAAGGGACTGCAGGAAGATCTTGGCTCAGCCCTGCAACACACACCGATACCAGCCACTGATGCGAGAGCTGCTATCGGCTGAGCCATTATCTTGATTTTAGCAGCACATCCCCATCTCCTGACTCCCTTCTCCTGTCCCCCATCTGACAGCACAGCCCATGACCGCATCCTTGAAATAGAACAAACCAAAACATTGCTCTTAACCCACAGCTCCTCCTTGGCATTCAGCATGTGTCTGCTGGGTGATTTGGGATCCTGCACATGTCAGCTGGATGTGCATTTTCTCCCTTTTCCTTTTTAATGTTCTCATTTCTGGTTCACTGGCTGCTGGTTGGGGCCATGGACCTCCCTCTCAGTTTTGATTTCTCTCCAGAGTGGGAGGAATGAGCTCAGACAGCACAAGGTGACAACGTGCATTTAAATTGCCAGACGTGGAGGGGCCACACTTCCTGCATTACAGGCTCTTGTCACCACAGATTCCCCAGAGCTGGGCTGTGCTGGATGGGAGCAGGAGGCACCACCCTGTGAGGACTTTCCTGAAGGACCACAGCAGGCAGGCAGGACAGCAGATGAGCTGCGTACTGCTCCCTCGCCTACCAGGAGCGGGCAAGGGGGGAGAGCTTTCCTTGCAAAGCCTTTCATTCTCTGCCAGCTCCTATCTGGCCTAAGGAAAGTAAGAGCTACCTAGGACTTGTCCCTTTAATCTCAACTTCAAACGTGTAAGAAAATGAGGGAGAAGCCGTGCTAAGTTGCAAAACTTCAGTAGTTTCTGTGCAACCATGCACGCTTTTCACAAGAAACCAGTGAGGAATGTTGCTGAGGTTAAAGCCACCTGCACCCTTGTGCTCCCTGGAGCTGGCAGGCTTGGCACTGCTGTAGGGGTAGGGAGGGAACTTCCAGGAGAAGGCAGTGCCTTGGATCTCCGCTCACTGAACACCTTCGAGTGCTACAGAGCTGTAGCAAAATCATCCAGGCTGAAGAGTGGAAGGTCTTGCTGTATGGTATTCCTGGCAGAGAAACGCATCACTTGCCCTTTTCTCCTATTTCCAGGAGATAGGAGAGAGGTTTGATGAAGCTGGAACTTGTCAAAAGGCTGTGGTTTCTTTCATCAAATGTATTAACAAAAACACGTGTGTCTCTTCCACTACATTCATCACCATTCAGGAGCTGAAATATTCCCCAATTGCAGCAACTGGAAAACTCCCAGATTTTCTGTTTGAGAGCTTTTCAACAAAATTTCAGAACATAGTCAAAGAAAAGGGGGAGAAATTGTATCAAAATGCCATATTTCATCTAAAAATATTTCAGCTGAAATTCTCCTGCCAGTTCTAAGTGAAAACACAGAAAGTCCTATGGGAATGTTTGGTAGCAGTAAATAAGTTTCCTCTTCTACTCAGCTTAATTGCTATTTATGCCATTGACTTGCAAAAATCTCCCAAACCAGCAGATAGGAAACCTGAGCAGGAAACATGCTGCCTCCTGTCTGACTGCACCTCTGGGACTTTCTTCATAGTGGGTCCTCCACATCTTGGCCAGTTCTGGAAGGAGTAATAAAATTCACCCATTCTCACCCTTGGCTTTCCTCAACCACCACATGCCCCAACCCCTCCAAAATCTGCATCTTTCAGCACCGTCCAGAGAGGCATTAAGCAGAGCAGAGGGAAGGTGGGTACTCCTGCACGCAGCACAGCAACAGGAGGCACCGCTTCGGAGGAAGCCGAGCTCTGCCTGCGTAGATGACTACAATGCATTTTAGTTACAACATGACAGTGGTGACTAACTGATTCTATAGAGACAGCAGGAACAAACAGAAATCAAAGAAAGGGCATTCATCATGGAAACCACACGCCATCCCGTCGAGCTCAATGTGTCCCATTTTTCTTCTCAAGAGTGGTCGGTGCTTAAAGTCACCAGGAAAATGGATGATTGTTGCTTATCACCTTGGTGGGTGGAAAAGTGAAATAAATCTCGGTATAAATATGCACTGGAATAGCCACTCCATGGAAATGCAAGAGCCCCCTGCAGCCACAAAAGAGACAGGGTCAACTCATGAGTAACCACCAGGGTCAGTAAAAGATTATAAGCCCACGAAATTCTTACAAGTACTTAATCCATGCTGGTCTTAAATTAAAAATACTGTCACAGCAACTAAAACGGAAAAAAAAATAAACAAACCATAATCTTCATCCATGATTAACTTTCCTATATGACAGCAGAGAGCAGAGATGGAGCATGGAGATGGATGCGCCTCCTGCTCTTGGGTTTCATGGCACACTCCCAGGGCCAGCGACAGCACGCCTGCTACAAGACTAATCACACCATTAAACCTCTGCAATTCAGGTTTTCCACTTAGAAAGCAGACAGAAATGCTTCCCACTCACAGGGAAGAGGCAGAGAGAGATGATACAGCATCACTGTCATTGCTACCACTAATAGTGCTGATGATTAGCGATGTGTAATAACAACACAGGTAATCAGCTCCTCATTCAGAATAATACCCGAGCTACACATGATCTAATGAAACCTCAAATCTCAAAACGAGAGAACAGCCCTCATCCACTGAATCTAAAGTACTGTTCAGAGTGAGCAGAAAGAAGCTCAGATCTCAGGAGGACTCCACCAGGGACTCCTGAAAAGTAGCTGTAAAGAACTTTAAGAATTTTAAGTCTAAAACAAAACCCCCAGTGTTTTATGATTGGCTTCATCTCCAGTCCAAGTACATCCAAAGAATGAGTAAAGTTGAGCCTGGATGGCATGTGACATCTAGGGACATAGTCCTGCCTGGAGAAATGCAGCCCTCAGGAATGGAGAGGAGCCAAATAACTCAAATGGGTGAGCTGCTGGCGAAGGAACCAGCCAGGACTGCAGATGTTTGACTGAGTTACAGGCCAAAATGAACTCTCCAGGTGGAGAAACAAAATTGGCCGAGACAGAAGGCTTAATTTGTAAGCTTAAGCTTTGTGGCTTGAACGTGGAACAGTGCCCAAGAAGGGATTTGATACTTGTCAGCAGCCTGTAAGCAGCCAGTGTCACTCGGAAGCAGGGAGGGACAGTCTAAGGTAGAGGATGGAAAACAAACTCCCCTGGCTGCCTGACACGTGAGTTGGAGGAGCATCACAACACGAGCTGGAAGAGCAGCAGTGGTACCACATCATGCATGCTGTGCTACTCGGGGGCTGCCAGAATGAGGAGAGGTGAAATATTAAAAAATCCCGTTTCAGTCCACCCCTTCCACAATCAGCGAGGAAGGAACCTCCAAAGAAACTTGGTGCCAATTACCCCCCCTAACTTTCAGTAAGAGCAACACTGGGGTAGGAATTTCCATAAGAGGCTGCAGAGGAACTGTATTAACAACACGCACTTGTAGCACCCCAGACATACGAACATGCTGGATGCTAAGAGAGGTAAGATGAATGCAATACTATCTGCTTTTTTCAGTAAAACCAAACCTCCTGTACTCTTAGTAGGCTGCAACCACTTGCTCTGAGGCTGTACGTCACCTAGGAGACCCTCCAGAGAGCCTTAGGGTGACTTCTCAGCACAGGGACCGCACACACCTCCCAGCATCCTGAGAGCATCCACATGTGAGCAGAGAGGCTTAATTGCATTTTAAGGCTGGAAGTCCATTTCCTGCCATTTATTTTGGTTAGTAACTGTGACAAGGAAACAGAAAGAACCTTTGGTTAATTTTTCCTTTCCCTCTCACACCTGTTTCTGATGCTGGAGTACGTCACCTTGTCCTAATCCAACCATATCCCAACTGCTTGGGTGAAGCCTGTTGCAATAACATGGTAGGCAGGTTCTTGCTGAGCCAGCCTTCCCTGCGCTCCTGCCATCCTGCAGCTCCTGCAGTACCTGAGTGATTGAGTTTGCTGCCTCATACACTCAGTCCTGCAAAGCCCCTTGTGGCTTGCTTCACCAGGGTCTGGTCTGACCCAGGTAATACTGCCCACATTTCATTCACTAATCACATCAGCATCCAAGTGTTCATAGAAAAGCAGATTCTTGCTCCAGGGAAAGAATTTATTCTGCAGGTTCATATCTCTGTCTTTTGCCTTCCTGGAGAACAGTAAATTCTTTATAAGGAGAAGCCTCTGCTGGATGCAACAAAGAAGCCCAACACCTTTATGACTGTAACTGTTTATGCAACTAAGGACACAAAGCCTTGGCTGCACTAAACATTTTCTTTACCTTCTGCAAACCTGTTCTTTGAGAGACAGAGGCAGTGAGGGAGCCCTAGCAAAAAGAAAGAAAGCCCATGGAGAGTGAGCAGGAGCGAGACGAACAGTGGGAAGTGGAAAGAGAAAAAAGAAAGTGCTCAGTGTCCTGGATGCAGATGCAGGAAGAGCCTGGGGACCTGCTGAGCATCCTCACCCGTCTTGTGGGTGTTGTGGTGACTCAGGGCAGCAGAGGGAGGCAGGCAGGGGGGTCAGGTGGGAAGGAGGGTATCTGAAGCACAACAGCAAAGCTCAGGATCGGAGCAGCAACAGTGGACACCATCTTCCCTTGATTCTGAAACCTTTCACTTCAGCAGTGTGCCCTGTCACTAGGGAACCTTCATCAACCGCAGCACCAGCGACTCTTTGAACTCTTTCAGAGATTAAAGGACTCACCTCACCACACAACAGCTCTGAGATCCTGAGAGGGGCTGCCAGGGAGGCAGCAGCAGGAGAACCGCAGTCCTGCAGCGATGGCACCCTGCAGGCCAGCCACCTCAAAGGCACCAGCCTTTGGTGTTTCTCACAAAAGCTCCTCCAGGAGAGGAGGAAAGGCAGCCACAGCAGGGGCTGAATCATTCACAGCAGCCCACAGGAGGCAAGTGGTGAGAGGAAGGGGCAGGGGAGAGCGCATCATTCCCTTCAGTGCACTAACTCGGGTGGATGCTGGCAAGTTAGAAATATAGGTGGAGGACTGTAGAGGGATTTTTAAAGGACTGAGGACATATGTTACCATTGTCCGTGTTGGACAACCCAGGCCTGTTAGTTAAAGCTGCAGAGCAACTTTAAATTGTCCTGGGAACAAGCAGGGTGAGAAAGAAAACAAGCTATGCACAAACAAGAAGCCAGGTGCAGAGCAAGTCCTGGTAACCGTGGAATCAACATACTCTTATCGGCACACTCTGATCAGGCACCTGCAGCATGCCCACTGATCAGTGACACGGATGCCCACGTGGGCAGAGACTTTTATCCAATCACCTGTGTGTAAAGTCAGGTGAGCGGTCAGTTTGTTATAAATATGGCCTGTTTGTTTAATAAAGGGAGCACGGCACGTAGCCATATTGGTGTGATTGTCGTGCCTTGGCCAACTCTCCACGGAGGACCCTCTTCGTCTGGCGCCCAAACAGGGACCCATTTATTCGCTTAAACGCGGTTTAGCTTAAATGCTGTTCGCTTAAATGCGGAAGTCTCCATGCATCAGACCCGAAGGGAAGCTGTCCCATTAGGGAGCTGGAGGTCGGAGGCGGGCAGAACCTGGAAGGCAAAAAGCGAAGTCCAGAGTTTGGTGTAGAGCTGCAGATCGCACCCCTGCTGGTGGTAAGACCACATAGAGTAAATCGCGGCGGGGATCTCCGCTAAATTCCTCTCTGTGAGAGGGAGGGCACTACGGAAGGCCGCAACAAGTGCGGTGCGTCTTCCCCATTGATATCCTTTCTGTGAGGGGGGGAGCTCTGAGAAGACCGCGATGGAATTAAATGTGGCAATTAAACTGCTAACTAGCATCCTCTTTAAGAGAGGGGAGGGTGTTAAAGAGACAGAAGTGGAGACCTTAGTTCGCTGGGCACGAAAAAAGAATAAGAGCCCCGAGCCCATGTTATTGTTTAGTATTACGGAATGGAGACAAGTGGGCAATTGCCTCTGGGATACTACGATCAAGGGAGGTAGAGAAGGAAAAGAAGCTAAAGCATTAGGAGCTACATGGCGGTCCATAGTTAACACTCTGGAAACTACGAAGGCGGAACCAACATCTTGGTGAAATGTTTATACAACTGTGTAGTACTCTTCGACAGAGAAAACATGAATTTTGTATTATGCATATTAGAAGTCATCAGTGGACCATTGGGTTAGGCGAAGGTAATGCTAGAGCTGATGAAGCAGTCAGCTGTCTGGCAATAACTCCTCCAACAAATAAGTTTGAAGAAGCTCGTAACAGCCACAAGATGTTACATCAAAATGCAAAGTCTTTACATCAACAGTATGTAAATACCCATGGCAGATGCAAAGGGCATTGTTTGCTCCTGTCCTCAATGCAGTCATCATGGACCTAGTTTAGGGGTGGGCACTAACCCAAAAGGTCTGAAGGCACTTCAGGTTTGGCAAATGGATGTAACACATGTACCTGACTTTGGGAAGCTTAAGTATGTGCATGTCACAGTTGACACCTATTCTCATTTCATGTGGCCCACTGCACAAACCGGTGAAAAGGCATTACATGTGGAGAGACACTTAATGTCTTGTTTTGCTGTTATGGGAGTACCTGTAGAAATGAAGACAGACAATGGTCCAGCGTACAGTAGTCAACAAGTCTCTAGGTTTATGACAACTTGGGGAATTAAATACGTTAAAGGGATTCCTCACTCCCCAACCAGGCAAGCAGTTATTGAAAGGGCAAACCGTACTCTGCAGGATTGTCTTCAGAGACAGAAAGTATCGCAGGACATAGATGTAACCAAACGGTTGACTAAGAGAGCCGACTCTCCACGGGGGACCCTCTTCAGAGGATAGAATCAAAACTGACTTAGGAAAAGAAAAATACAAAATAAATCCAGGAGTAAATAGACAAGCAGTGCAATTTCCAGCTGCCTGGACACAAGGTGTCACAGCCCATAGCTGGGAAGAGGCAAACCCAAGAGGACATGGCTCAGCTGTAGCCATAGCCAGCACCTTGCACCCAGCAGGGCTACAAACAAAAGAGAGGAGATCAGCAAGGGCATCAGTTTCTTTACCATAACACTGGGTATCTTTACCACAGTAAGGTCCGGCAAGACTTTAGGATGAGTCAAGGTATGTTTTTTCTCACTCACAGAAAAAATCCTCAAGTGCAGAGAAACCTGCAGGCAAAACTAAAAATAATTTCATGCCCCCGACTTACTGATCTGAAAACGTGAATAGAAATGCATATAGAGTACTGTTAAATCACTGGTTTTAAATAATTCTAAAAATCAGGCCCAGGTCACCACTGAACATAGGCAAAACATATTGATTAAAAAGCCCATCTGGAACAAGAAGAAAAAGCATGGAAATGCACCTCATTTGAGCAAGAAGAAAATCTGAGGGAGGTGAAAGACAGCACATCCCAGGGGCGCAGGGATATCAGGCTGGAAAGTGCTGGAATGAGACGAAACCAAGCAACTGATTCACCTGGAAAACCATCAGTTAGAATTTCTTTATGCTGGTGATGTTTGGTACCTCTAAGATAGTTTGCCTGCCCATAGAGGTGGTTTGCTGAGAAGTCAGAGTTTTGAACCCCGTTTTTAAACAAGGAAAGCCCAGAGGAGGACTGAGAGTTCGTAGTGCTGAAGATAAAAGATAGAAGCTCTGTGGCCACAAAGCTCTGCGGCTCATCATCCACCCCAGGTTGTCCCATCAGCTGCACGAAATCCCAAAGACACAGAGCGTTACAGGTTTCTGTCCCACCTAGAGCTGCTGCTGGCCAAGATCACACTGGACTGAAGAAGCATGTCCTTCTTTCCCAGACTGAGCCCAAACATACAGACCCAGCTGGCCAAGTGGCTTAACCCACCCTAGCATCCACTGCTTAGGAGTAAGGACTGGCTCTGTCAATCCTGCACAGCTAGGGCTCTGCCTCTGCTTCCTCCTCATTGCTCCAAAGGGGGGGAAACCAGCTGATAAAGGATGAAAGTATCACCAAGAGATTCATCTCTCGGCACCGAACCGGGCTTCACAGTCACTTTTATCACCGAACATAGCAGGAAGATGTTTCAAATACAAGCCAGATACAGGATACGTCTTGTATTTCTAGAAAGAGAAGAGGAACAGCACAGAGGTGAAGCCTTCAATGTGTCTTCCTTCCTTTTGTCTTTACATTCAGCTTGTGCCGATTTCTCTTTGATTCCACCTACTCCGATTTGAAATGCTGCAAGTGCTACAGCTGGGCAAACCTGGCTCGAAGGAGGCGACAACAAAGAGAGAAAAAGGAATTAAAAAGTACTATTTATCTCATAGTATCAGCCTACTGCACATGCTGGATGAAACCCTGGCTCTGTTCATCATGTCTCCACGCCAAAGCAGAGGCCCCAGGAGGCTCAAATTTAGGTCTCCTATATATAATTTCTATATTACAGGGTTTAATTTCCATTGCAGCTTAACAGAAAGGCAAATAAAGGTAGTGCACCTCTCCTACGCTAACCAAAAACACAGAAGCAGCAAAGGATCCAAATTCGACAGGACATTTAGCTTGGTGTGACAAAGGTCACGTGCAAACTCATTGCTCCCTGACCCCTTCTGCAAAACACACATGTGCTTCTCCCACATTTCTTGTTTGCAGCAACGTCTCGGTTAAAAAAGGTGATAAGCAAGAAACAGCAGGAAAGAAATATGGTTTTTTGCCCTGTCTTTCCCCTGCTTTTTAAGGACAAGCTGTGAAAAGACTAAAAGCAATGAGAAAGGAAGCAGAATCTCATATTTTTCATGATGCAGCTCTTCTGCTGCAAATAATTAACACCAGCCAAAGTCAGATCACAGCAGGTAACAGTGAACTTGGAACAAATTTGCAGGGAAAATGAATGATTGTCTCTGAAATGAGGGAAAAGGAGGACAGAAGAATGCTTTGCCATTATGACAAATTAATCAGCTTGATTCTTCTCCAGCCTCTGCACATCTTGCAGGCTGAAGTTTTATGATCTCAATCTGGTAAAAATCCTCAGGATTGGAAAACATGTCAGGAAACTCAGCAGAGAAGTCACCAAGGTAGCCGGTTCAATGGGGTCTCGATGGGGCTGTGCACCCTCCCAGGGAGCTGCCCTAACAGCACAAAAGCCCCAGCGCCCCAGGGTACGCCAGCCAGAAACAGACAGCCCCTAGGGAGACAGGAGCATGGCAGGGCAAATGTTTAATGGGACCCTGCCCAGAGAACATCACCCCACACTGCAGACCGCTCAAAACAGGGTGCAGCAGTGAAGAACTAAAGCGCTGTTTACTCTGACCCTTGTTCAGCTGTGAGGTGCCAGCACGGTCCACAGCTGCATCCCTTGCCAGGCTCCTGCTGTCACAAAGATGTTGCATCCATTCGAAATGTCTGCCTGCAGATCTTACACCAGGTGGTCTCCTATAGCAAGAGGCAGGTGTTGCACATCTCAGGCCAGGTCTGGACCATGTTACGGTAATACTTAAGCAGGGAAGACGCAGACTGGCCACTGCAGTACCTCTCCACACTTGGTTACTGCAGCCAGATGAGTAAACCTTAGGAAAGATCATCACTCTTCACTGGCTGGTCTGGAAATACCTCCAGCGTCACCATAAATACTTGAGGACGTGACAAGCAGCATTTTTCACACTCAAGAGACACAGGCTCTCAGTATTCACATGCATCATTCACAGTGTGCTGCCCTCCCTGGCCAGTGCTCCTGCTGTCTCGCCACCCTCACCATTCCCCACCGCTGTGTGAAACGGTGCCAAAAAGCACTTAGCCTTGAAATAAGTTAAATCATCTTCCTCACAGCATCCCATGATAACGTTTATCCTCTTTGCATTGTGTAATCCAAAGCATCAAAACAGTCACAAACATATTGTACAGAATCATCCAGCTCATTAACAGGCAAAATTAATACCCAGCTCAACACCCAAGCAGTAGAAAATTCCATAATCCCACCAGCCCACAGAAGAAACCTGCTAGCTGGGCTGCGAGGAGGCTGAGGGCTGGGAGGGGAAAAGCAGCAGGATGAGAAAAACAGCACTGGGAATCACTGCTATGGAGGGAATGCCTGGAAGCTTGGGGGGGGGGGGGGGGGGGGGGGGGGGATGGGCGCCCACCTCTCGGTGGCAACAGCTGCCAGAGCAGGGGGGCAGAGGGCTGCCAGAAAACAGTACACAGGCAAAAGAAGAATGAACGTTGGTCAGGACTTGTCAATTCAATGAGGCGTATTTTTTCCCTCCTCACTGTAAAGTGCAGAAGAACCACGTGCAGAGTGCAATAAAAAATTTATCAGGATCATCACAGGACATTTTCTGCTCCATGTCGAAGCCAAATGCCATGATTTCCCAGCAACAAACAACACTGTGTTTAGGGAGAACTGAAAGGCATCTGGGGTCAATCCTTCTTGGCAGGACTTGGAGCCAGAACATTCCCATGGTGCCATCAGAGGCAGCCAATCTTTTTTCTATGGAAAGGTTGTATTCCCTGGGATGGATGCCTTTATTGCTACCCTATGTCAGAAAGAGTTTACAAATAATCTAATAAATAAGAATAACCACCCACCACAGCCAATGTAAAAAGATGTTTCAAAAGAAATATATTATGGATACAAATTTCTAAACATTTTCACTACTGCTGTTGTTCCACTCTGTGCCAGAAACCTAACAAAATGCTACTCCGATTTCTGGGAACCAAGGCGTCCTAACTTTCTGAAACAAGGTTAGCATGGCTAGGATGGCTTCTCATGGTTAAAACAGAGAACTAATGTTCAGTCTGGTATGAACAAAACCTGGCTCATCCTTTGAGTAGATGGGTGGTTCAGCAGAATTTTAACCAGGTATTTAATCTCCTTTTTTTTATTATTATTTATTTTACATTTCTCTTTTTCCCTTCTTTTGTGCCTGTGACTGGGGAGGTATGAGGCTTGGGCAGCCACCCCAACATGCTTCGCAGCATGTGGAGGCATCTGCTTACCTTGATCAAGTGGGCAGAGCTCTACAGTTCACAGGCAGAAGCAAATGGGCCTACCAAGCATCTTAATGCTACCACAGGGGCGAGAAATCTCTCCTCCCACTTCTGCTCTCCTGGCCCTGTGCAGTCCTGATCTTCTCTTGAATCAGCTATGGCACACAATAAAAGCTCCAGAAGAAAATAATCTGTGTTTTTCTGCTCTGTTGGTTTCTGCTGAGTTTTATCAGCTCACGGAGGGATCAAGCACCAGAGAGAGAAAACAGAAAGCAGGGGGAATAGATAGCTAGGAGCAGAGAGGAAAATCCCCAGCGAGGGACAGAAACCCACACTACCACTACTCCACAGCAAACGGGATGCTGTGCTCCTGCTGGAGAGCCCTGGACCTTCTGCCAACAAGCAAAGGCTGCTCCTGGATTTTAGGAGTTGTTCCAGTCGCAGTCCACTTGCATACCTGTGACCACCACATTACTCCAGGAAAACTCTAAATCCTACCATATTCACAGCTAGAGAACAGCACAGTTTGTCTTTGCTTGTGATGTGCAGCCTGGCCAGGGGGAGCTGCACCCACCTTTAGCGCAGTGGTGAGGGGTTACGGCCCAGCATCTACTGCCACACGCGTCATGGAAAGACAAAGGAGAGGCCAGTGTCCCTACTGCACCATCAGAAATGAGATATTTGCAATAACTCTGCACCCTACATCCTAGGAACACTGGGGAAACCTGCTTATTTGGTGGCACAAGCAGAGCTGAGCTCTGCTGGCTGGCCCCCAGGGCTCACATCAGGGAAGGGAAAGGAACAGAAGGCAGAGTGTGCCATTTGGGGAAGGTATTTAAATATTAACTGATTACAGGAGCACTGGCAGTGCTTTGATCAGCACACATGAGGAGGACACACTGTACAGCAGGCAGAGCCTCATCTAATCTGAATTATGGAGTCAACATGCTTTTAATTACATCTTTAGCCAGGTACTCAGAGATTTGTGTCGTATCAACTGTGGCTTATTTATATACCATGTTTTTACCAACACTTACAGATTTCCACATCTCCTATCACTTCCCTGCCTTTGTTTTTATTATAATTCCAGAAGGATTAGCAGAGGGGAAAGGTTGTTTGCTCTTTATTTTAAAAGAGGTATCATCTCTTCTGTAGCATCTGAAATGCAAATGCTTCCACGTTTTGCTAACAGATGAGACTTCGGATCCTAACTGGGTCAACCTACCTACACTGCTCATACAGATAAACCAGGAGCTAAGCCTACTCATATCTGCCCAATGTTGACATGGGTTCACAAATAACTACAGAAAACCAAAAAAATCTATTAAGAGTTATAGCAAAACTCTGTATAGTCTAGTGTCAGTAGGAAGCTCAATAATGTGTTGTCATTTCAGATTATTTATATTGCCTTAATCTGTGATAGTGTCTGCATACCTACTTCAGAAATTTGTAGCTTCCTCATCTCCCACTGAGGAGCACAAATATATGAGAAGAAATAGCTCAAAAACTAACAGGAGTGAAAAATACTCCGGCAAAAGCTTTTTCTGCGGCTTTCCAAGGTACAGACCGCAACATGCTGAAGCTGAACCCCCTAGCACTGACCGTGTATATGGCAAAGTACTGGAAAATAAAATACAACCTGACCAACAGGGGTTTTGTGAAAGAGGACAATAATGAACATCACACACAAGCCTAGGAAAGGAGTGACCTAACCTCGGCCTTGCAGCTCTTTCCTGGAGGTGTTGCATCCCTTTTACCCCGTGCTTCCCTCTTGTAACGTGCAGAGCAGGGCAGAGCACTGCATCACCCCCAGGATACAGCAAGGACAACAGTAAAGGTTATGAGATGCACAGATCATGAAAATAAGAGGCAGGCAAGTGATTGCTGAGTTAACCCTGTGCTATTTGTAGAACCCCTAACCCTAAACCAACTTTGTTTTATTGAAACAGGAACGTGGGATATTGCCAGTCTCTGTTGCAGGAGCCAAAGCTGACAGTCACTGGGACATGGGTGGCATAATGTCCTTGAGTGAAACTGCTATGGAAGTCAACCCAGAAACCCATGCAAGCAATAACATCTGGCAGGAATTTGTTTGTTGGTTGGTTTTTGGTTTTTTTTCCCCTACAGTGCTGCCTGAGGCTTTGGGCTAGAGAATATAGTTACAACAGTTTCTGTCTTCAGAGGGTCTTTCAGTCTTGTCTGGTGCCTTCTCATCACCAGTCCATTCAGATATACCCAGATTCCTTCATTGCTCCATAGCTGCAAGCCCACCAGCAGCCTTCTGAACAGTGTGCTCAGCACCTGTGCTACTGGTGTTTATGGTTTTCAGCCTGTCCCCAAGAATTATTCCAGCCAAGGGCATCAATCCACTATGCAAAATAGAATTTAAAAGTTTCCCCTCTGTGAAGAAGATAGCATCCTTACCTCTAACAAAGGGAAGCCTGATGCACAGAGCTGCATTTTTAATAGAATTTATATAATATTCATATTTTGCCCCAAGCAACGACAGGCTTTCAGGAGGGCCAGACAGAGGTCTCCATCTTTTGGTCACCAAACACGTTTGAATCCAACACAAAGGAACAGGAGCCTGCAGGCTTCTGAGCTCTGTTTTAAATCACAAGTATCATTTCAGCCAACGTGGGCTGACCCCACTGTGGAACGAGAAAGATGAACTACCTAATGAACCGCACTCAGCCCTGGCTCCAGCGCTCGCTTTAAATCATGCATCAAACAACGATGGTCACGAAGCTCTCCTTTACAAAGCCTCTGATAGAACAGGATGTCCGATGAATGGCTTTGATCAGTTATTGATCATGCCTATTATTCGTGGTCTGAAGGAACAGCAAAAAGCATGACACAGCCTCCCCCATGACCCTCTCTTGTAGCAGCACATCTCCCAGTCCTCAAAGAAAACTGCATTGCTGCCTCCCTGCTCCTGCCCCCAGCATGTGCTTTGAGGACAAGGATCCTTAACAAAATAATAAAATCGAGCACGAATCTGTTCTTTGGGAAACATTTTTCTTGCTCTAGTGACTCAAAGAGCAAAGGCGCAGCACTGAAGGGTTTTAACCACTCAGCAACGTTAACTCTTTTCTCTCTTCCCATGCTGCCAAGAGCCAGAAATAAATCCAGATCTTTATAGATCTATATAATCCAGATCACCTGGACAGGCTAAGAAGAAACTGTGGGCAAAATGAAGTGCCAAAGCCTGAGGCTTGCAAACCATTAAGATCAGTCAGGTTGTTAATTCCAGATCAAATTTCCACAGCTGTTGGGGACATTCCAGCTAGGCTTCAAACTTGGCAGCTTGATCTCTGCAATGGCCCAAACCCAAAACTCATAGGCAACAAACACCAAATCTTTGGCTGAACCCTGGGGTTTGAACATCAAGTGACTAGTGTGTCTCCAAAATCCAGACATTGGCTTAAACAGCTAGAGATTAAAAAAAAAAAAAAAAAACACCAACAAAAAACAAACCACTAAAAACAAAAACAACACAAAAAAAAACGCAAGAAACAAACCAACAAAAAGAAACACCAACAAACCACCCAAACAACAAAACCCTAAGATTTTTTCTAATTGCCTTTTATTTGACCTTCCCTTTTCTCCGTGCTGCACAGTTACACCAAATGTTATGAAAATGTGGTTATGAACACCTTGATGTCCAGCTCCAGCACTGAAGTATTTGTACCAGCAGCGGTGGGTTCCTGATGGGTTTTCAAGACAACGCAAGTGTAAGTGTTGGCTGCACAAGCCAAAGTCAGTACAGTTACAGGGAGCTCACTTAACTCTTGGGTCTGGATTCAGAATCAACTCATGTAATGATTTTTCATCCGCCTACCCCCCATCCTATGCCTCTGTAGTCTTATCGAAGTACCCCTCTGCAAGGAAAGGGCAGGGTAGGAAATGTGCGAAATTTAAACGTACGGTGTAATGCACCACCCCATCTTCTCTTTTTCACCTACATCCTCCCACAGCGCTAAAGCCAACAGGTCTTCCCTTTCCATATCCAGGTGGAGACACACAAGTCATTAGTGCCTTACCCTGATAAGACGCCCAGCACCAAGTTGAGCATGAAGAAAGAGCCAATGATGATGAGAGGGATGAAGTAAAGCCAGTTCCAGGTATTTCCTGCAGCATCATTTGTCTGGAAACAAAGAAAAAGGGAGAGAGAAAACCAAATATTAGTTCACCTCAGAAAAAAAGTACCATACAGAAACTGCAGGGCAGAAGGGCAGGGGGGGATGCCCCTCAGATTCCCCCAGGGCTGTCCACCAGTGATATACTGGCCAGTTCTGTTATGTTCTCCAGTTAAAATGCCAGCAAAAGGACTGCTGAACCGCACTGCTTATCCCATCGTCCACACCACAATTTGTCACCAGCTCCAGTGAGAAGATTCAACTAATTCCACAGTTCCAAGCTGACCCTGCTGCAGGGCCAAAACACACTTTTGAGCGACCTAGCTCCGTGCAGGCTTTCTACACCAGCCTGCTCCCTGCCCAGCTCAGCTCTGACTTCCCATGTGCTGAGCATCAGCATGGTATTTACATCTGAATTGAGACACACAACTACGGGAGGGAACCACAGCCTTCCTTTAATCTGTGCTGCAATTAAGGCAGAGCTGGCACCGTGCCCAGGATCTGTGCATACGTACACACAGAGCAGAAGACAAGAAGTCTGCAAGAAAACGAGGCATCTTCAGAGTGATTGCAATTCCACATCTGCTTACTCAGCACTTTTGGCTTCTGTCATCAAAACCCGCCTGAGGCTCCCTGAAGCAAGCAGCAGTCTACATTAAGGGGAGGGAAGGGTGGTTTAGTTTATGACAAAGTTTCTGCATTCATCAGCCACAAGGGAGCTCTTTAAAGAACTGCTGAAAAGTAAAACGCCACATGGCCATTTACTGAAGCCAAGTGTGGAGAAAAATGCAAATTCTTCTCTTGTGCATGAAGAATGCAGCAATTTGAGAATCTAACGTTGAGTGTAAGGGAGGGCAAAAGGGAAGCAAAAAGACCCAAAGACATTCCCCTCCTCCTGCAGAGGGTGAAGAACACACACACAGAGCTCACCTACCTGCCCAGCCCCAGGGGCTGGCAGAGACCGCAAAGAAGTGCTCTCAAACACCGATTTGTAAAAAATGCAGCAATTCTAACCGATATTGGTGCCTTTTACTTATTAGCTGTGGTGCTTTTTGGTCACTACTCCCAACTGTATTTGCAAGCATAATTTTGCTCACAGGATTCACAGGAAGAAGTGTGAATTAAACTTCTTGCAATTGATGCCATCTCAAAACATCTCTGCATGAGCAAAACCAAACAAGCAAACCCGATGTGTGATGCAGGTGACCAATGTCGTAGCATTTCTTGCAAGGAATAACATTGACAGCACTAAGGAAAGTAAATACCTTCTGAGCCATTTTTAATATGGTGCATATCTGCACAAATTCTTCCTCAAGGAACACGCTCTGGATCAAACACATGACGAGCATTTCTCTAAACAGTGAACATCTTCAGAAATATCTGTGTCAGTTGATCAGTGACTCACCCGAGAGAAACCGGGACTAACTAGCCTCACCACAAACCACCCCTGCTAGAGGCAAAACCAGCGCGTGACAGACAAATTAATCTGAAGAGAAAACGGGCTGGGAAAATGAGAGCAGACAGACAGGGAAAACTCTGTGCAGCCCAATCTCTCATTACTGTTTTTTAATGCCTTTTGCAATACCCATCACCCCTCCCCAGTGGTGCTACTTCTTCATTCACTGTTCTGTCTTTCCATTCCTCTCTCTCTGCTTTTAGCTATTTCTTTTCCCTGTTCTCCTGCACCACGTCTCTACAGGCGGCTTCGGAGGAAACAAGGACGCTCACCCTCAGTGCTTCTTCCCCGACACATGGAGAAAGCACCTGGTACCGCCCCAGCCTGCTCTCCTGGGGTGGTCAGAGCAACACCTGGGGGTTATATTTAGAGGCTGTTCTTCAACTCTCATTTTGTTGACCAATGTGGCAGCCCTCATCGTCTCCAGTGGGAGCAAGCGCATCCCATTCAGCCCGGCTGGGGACTGCTAGCCAGCCCACAAGGAAGAGCTGGAGGAAGGGAACAGATGGGAGAAGGGAAACCACATAAACACGCAAAGAGAGTGCAGCAGGTTCATTGCTGCCAAATGATCGTTTATCATTTATTTATTCATTTGAAGCCCAAACTTGGCGACAGATCCACAATTCCATGCCATGATCAAAGCCCTTAAAAATGAAATGTGCTGAAATGCGACTAATTAACCACTCTCCTCTGAGCATTTGCTAGACTACCTTATGCTCAGGGCAGGGCAGGGACTCGCTCTGTTTGCTCTGCCTCGCAGACAGGGATCCAGGACAAACTAGAGGGCAAAACACTAGGCCAAAGGTTTGACAGAAAACCTCTCCCGAGAAACCAGAACCTTCATGGACATGCAGCATCTTTCCCAGTGCTCCCAAGCGTGCTTGAACCCAAACACAATTTGTGGCACCAGCTCTGCCATGAGATGCTTTAATGAATCAAACCTGTTTGCTGCCAGGAAAATCAAAATCCTCTCCCCCAAGGAAAGCCCCCAAGTCCCACAGGCACTTCTGGCTGCGCTGAGCAGGGGAGGCAGCCTTCTGCCTGCAGAGCCACTGGGGCTTGGGCTGTGGCTCAGCTCCAGGCTTGCTCGTTAAGTAGGATGAGTCAAGAGATCAAATCAATTCTTATGTTCCAGGTAAAAGATTTCACTGGTGTAACGCCTGGCTGACTGTCAGTGCTACTTGATCCTAATCACAGGTCTAACCCGACAGGGAAGAAGGAGAAACTAAATACTTGTCACGATGTGCCAGAATTACACCCAAATACAGGAAGGGCTTACAAGAGAGCTCCCTCACTGCTCAGGAGCTGAGGAACCCACCGGTCAGTAACAGCCACAGGGGTCTTCACAAGCCCCCCCAAGCAGTGCCTACACCAAGCTGCAGCCTTTCTCCAGGAGACAGCACAAGATCCCCACAGGAAAGGTGCTACACAGCGGGAAACTGAGGCACGGGAAGTCTGAGAGACACTTTCAGGGTCAGAGGGATCTGTACCTGAAGCATTTAAAGCCCATACAAACTGTCCAGCCCCTGTAGCTTTCTTCCCAACCAGCCCAGCTGCCACAGCTCCCTCTCAGCTCCAAGCAGCTTCCACCCCCTGGATGTGGCACTTTTATCAAGATGCACCCACCATGCCCATTCACAGCCGCTGCCCTCCTTTTCCTTTGATCTTTGTTGGGGTTTGGTTTTTTTTGGTTGGTTGCTTTTACTTTGCTAAAAGTGTAACCTAAATGCCCAACAGCATCCTTCTAGCCTCTTCCAGGTGAGACTGCTTCATCATCCACCCTGGAGCCTGATGCCACTGCTCAGCAGGAGCACCCAGGTCACAGCTGGATGCCAACGGACAACCTTTATATGCTGGCTCTGCACAAGTTGGCTTTAAGCACCTGGGGGCTCTCTCCTGCTTTCACACAGCACCAAGCACATTGCCAGCATGCCCAGGCAGTGACAGCACAGCCACCTCTCTACAGAGACACAGAGAAAGGTGGGTGAATACCGTCATCTACAACAAATGCAGAGGCTAAAAGGCTTCTGTCACGCAGGGAGATTAATGCCCTGAGCTCTCAATACAGCCAAAGAGAACGGAGTGTACTCCGGCACAACACGAGGTATTTCCCACAACCAAGGCACAACTTTTGTGCCTTGTCCAGCACTAATGCTCGCTTTTGTCTCCCAGCGACCGAGCTCTTCGGCCACCACTTCGTTATGTTAACAAGATGGCAGCTGCATCTAACTATTAATTCATTTAAAGATATGTTTTGAAACAATTGACTTGAAAGCAGCCTGCTGTTGCTTGCAATGTGCTGCAGAGACCAGAAATGCTTTCGTATTACCTTCCATCTTCCTTTCGGCAGTTCCCATGTTCCGAGGGACACAAGGAGGCAGAGCCCTGCTGCCTGGCTGCCCTGAGATGAGTTTCTCATCTTGGTGGAGCTTCTTGCTCCAGAAGCAGCTCTGCTCCAGCCAGCCCCATGCCCTCACTGTGAGATGGCCAGCGAAGCCCTGCCTGCTCCAACATCCTTCTCCCAGGCCATCCCCATCCTGGCAGCGCGATGCCGGCTCTCTGGGGATCCTGCCTGCTTCCAGCTCGGTGCTCCCCATGGCTGGGGCATCACTGGGGAGCCTCGCAGCTTGCCGAATCCCACACACTGCTGACTTCAAATGGGACTGATCAAAGGGAGCAGGAGCTGGTTTGGTAGGGGAAGGAGCATGTAAATACTCCACAGCACTTCCCTGCCAGCAAGGCTTCCATCAGCAGTGGGAAGTTACTGGGAAAACTAAGAGAGCTCCTGCAGAAAAAAGACCCAGCAGCCCCTGAGGAAGGGAAGCCTGTGCAATTTCTCCCAAGGTTGCTTGATCACCGTTTACATCAGTGATGAGATCCTAGTTCCAGGATCCCAAAATAACAAACACACAATTAAGTGAAATTTGGTTTACACACAGCCTCGCACAGGCAAGTGACTGCCCCGGCTTAATGGCTGGCAAATCTTAGGTTTGGGGAGATTTACAGACAGCAAATTAGAGCCAGTCAAACAGAATAATCCCCCAAATCCTGCCCCACTCTTTCCTCTAAGCAGACAGCACAGCTGTCCCCAACCTCCCACTCTCCTCCAGCTTCTGCAACACGACTTAAATCTATATTTGATGTGGCAAAAAAAAGGGGAATTCCACATACCTGGGCACGTGTGCCACCAACCAGCAGCAAACCAGCACACTAAGGCCATGCCCAGGGCTCAATCTGAGACCCGATGGATCTGCAATCCAAAAC
Source organism: Falco rusticolus (assembly GCF_015220075.1). NCBI lineage: Eukaryota > Metazoa > Chordata > Aves > Falconiformes > Falconidae > Falco > Falco rusticolus. Next base: position 44,315,515 of record NC_051195.1, read on the forward strand.
TGACAGCTTCCCCCAGCTGGTGCAGACCAACCCACCACTACCCTGCACTGCCCACAGCCCCACTCAGTACACTCCAAGGACCAAGAGAGCCAGGCACTGATACCACATGTTTAAGTAACTTATTAAAATAAGCTATTAAACACTTTCTGAACCTGATTAAATCCTCTCGGGCAACACAAAGGCAGCAGAACAACAAAGACCTTTGCTGTAGGAAAATGCCAGGTGGTACATGGCAGGGATGGGATACCCTGACTGAAGGCTGTTGTGCTGCAATGAACCTAAGGAAAAAAAGTCTCACATTTCAGCTCCTGATTTCCAGGCTTCTGAACAAAATCATAATTCTCTTTGCCCTTCTCCCAAAATCATGGCTGCCTCCACTTGCAGTTCCTTTATTCCTGTCCTGGAAGGAAGAGACCCACACGCGAACATCCTGACTTTATGGTAAGGCTATAATTAGTACAAATTATACAGACTTCCTGATGACTTTGACTTGTACTCAGGAAGCCAGTGCACAGGATCAGTGCAAGCTAGGCGCTGAGCACTGCCCACACAGCACGGACAAACCCCCCACAGACCCCCTTCTGCACCTCTGTGGGTGCAGTCACGATGCAAACTCACCCTTGCTCACAGCAGGAGCAAAGGAAACACACTCCAAGCTTCATGGCTCAGGGTCAAATTCCCTTCTGCGCTGCTATGGGTGGCAGGCACCTCTCAAAGCAAGTAGCTGTACAACAGCCTTCACCAGAGCTCCTCTGCCAGCACCTAAAGGCAGCCAAAATGCCTTTACAGGTGTTCTTCTGTTGGCTTGGAGCTCTAAATGAGACCTTAAGGGCAGTGTCTGCAGACGCGTGGAGTCACAGACCATTACACTGTGTGCCAGCACCAACCTGAGTAACAAACCTCAGAAGGTGGTCTGGACTGGTCCTGCCAGCGGGTCTCCAGCCAGGGTTCCCTGGCTGGGCAAAGACGCTGCTTTGACCTCTTCAGGCTGTTAGAAACCCCTTTAGACTTCAAGTTACTCTACTTTTTTTTACCAGCAGAATAACAAAACAACTCTCTCTGCCCCTGAGCAAGGAGCCATTCTGCTGCTTATATGAGTTGCTTATTTCAGCCACTTTTGACAAGAGCAGCAACCCTGAGGCAATTGCCCCGGATCTGAGAGGAGGAAATTCTGCCACCACTTTGCTCAGCACATTGTCCATCAACGTGAAAAACAAGCAATTAATGGGCTAACATGTAATCCTCTGGAAATGTTTCCAGAGTGGGGTTCAATAAAGAAGGGGTATAATTTGACAGATACAGCCAAAGCTGAAACACCACAGACCATTAGCTCTTTAGTATGGTTTTAATCAAAATGTATAGTACACCTAGAGTTTACTCACTTTAATCTAATCAATGGCAGAGCCTGACTTATTTGGGGCAATTAAAGTGTGATTTTCCCTTAGATAAGTGCTTTTGCATTGAGGAAAACTCTCAGCTGTCTTTGAGAGATGAACTCTATTTACCCTTCATCTGATTTTTCACAATTCGCTCCTTGCTACTTCTGTTAATTAACAACGCTATTTATGGTTGATTTATTTCTGTCTGTTCCAATTCTTAGGATTAGGTGAACACAGAAATTACTAAGAACAAACCCAAAAATATGAAAAGCGTGTACAACGAGCACACAGAGCCCTGCCTTACCCAGCACATTTTCTCTAGGCGCTAAGCAACTCCCGCTGAGCTCTTCATCAGAGACAGACAGACCTTGCACAGGAGGCTATAAGGGCAGAAACCCCAAATTTGCTGAGGAAAGCCGTTCCGAGTTCAATCTGCGGAATCAATGACAAGCTACCCTATTCACAACACAGTCACAGACTCAAATGACATTTAAACCAGTCACTTCTCTGAGATGCTACATATTCCACATGACTGTAACAGCCTAAAGCATCGATCTGCACTTCTGGGGAGTGCAAAGTGCTTTCGCAGATAGAGAACGAGGCACAGAGGCTTCATATGAACTGAGCAGGTTCAAGTCCAAATCTAACTCACATCTGAAGTCCCTGAATGCATTTAGCTGTGGTCAAGCGTAAGCTTTGCCTACTCTCATTAAGAAATACTCATTATCATATGCAATGTATTTGTAAGCAAGATCCCTGGTGGCAAGGCTGGACCCCATTCTGCTGAAAGCCGTAAAGTATCTGTCCCAAAATCCAACCTGGTGCAGCGTAGGCTAATGTATTTGTCAGATTAGAGCATGAGACCTTGGCTTCCCCCTTAAAAAGATAATCTCAAGCCTAAAACCTAGCAGGGCTTTGGATAGCTTTATCGTATTTCAGGTTTCATTTTAAACAAATATGACTGGAGGGATTTGCATAAACTTAAAATATTACAGCCTTCAGAAATAAATCCAGGGGTCTAAGGGATAATGAAGGGGCCTTAGTCTCCCATCAATAACATACTGGGAAGAGCTGAGGAGTGCAGCATCTTCCTCATCTCCCTGAGAAAGTCACACCTTAACAGATCATTCAGTAGAGCTGTGAAATATTTTTTCTCTATTCCATTTATTCAGTTACTGAAAAGGTATTAATAAGTATTGCTTTTCCAAAATACTAATTTTTCTCCTTTTATTCCTACTTACCCCCCCCCCCCCCCCAATCTCTTTGGATCAACTAAAAACAGAAGGAGAAAAAACAAACAAAAAACCAAAGAAACACCACATTTTTTAAAAAAGGCTTTTATCTTGTAAGTCTTATCTAGCATTTTTCACCCAGAACCACCAAGCCCTGCACTGAGGTCTTTATTGTTATCCCCAGCTTCACAGGAGGTGAAATTGGGTCACAGCCAGGTGAGAGCAGAGCTGCTTCCACATTTCCCAGCAGACCAGCAAGAGCAGTCCCATCTCTCAAGTCCTGACCCAATGTGCTGGCTTACACAAAATATCTGCAAAAAAAGCATTTCCCCCCATCCCTTCCAGTTTAAATACAATCTTGGCACAAAGTCAGCCCAGTAACTTTGGTTACTGACTTTCAGATGTTACAGCCCATTTGCAGAGAGCATCTGGTATTCAGCTCTTCAGGGACATGACAGCCGGGGATGGGGGAGTGCTGGTGATTGACCCTTCAGAGCAAAATTAAATTGGCAGCGAGGTGCATTTCCAATTGATGCTCAGGGGTTGTACCACCCACGGGAGGGAGAAGACAGAGCACACCTGCCTGGTGTGCTCATCCGGGTGAAGGATAAAACTAAAACAGGTTGGTTAATGAAATTAGTGGTCAGCCCAATTCACACTCCCACACGTGCTACATACAGCAAAACGGGGTTGGATTGGGTTTCAAATCCCTGCCTTGAGCATCCCTCCATCTGGGATCAGTGAGTTCAGGGCAGGTGCCCCTGCATGAAGAGGGAGTGAATTGCCTCAGCCCAGCAAGCTGCAGGGAAAGTTGGAGTCAGTCTTAAACACTGCTCCTAACATCCTACAAGCTGGCAGCATTTTCCACTTAGCTACAATACTGCTAGCCTTGTATGAACATGTTTTAACTGTAGTTGTTGCATGCAATAATAACGTTAATTCGGCCAAGTTTAAACAGAAGCAAATGCCTCCCTTTGTTTCTCCCCTTCTCCAGCCTTACAGAGTGGGGAGAACTGAAAAGGCAAAACCACTGATGGTTTATGCCTTGATCCAAAGGCTTATGGCACCAATAAATCAATACGTAAATAAGCTAACAAGATTTCTTGATAAAAAATTCATTCTTTCCCCAGCTAGTGTGGACTCACTCAGCTGCTTTATTCATGAGCATACCTACCTGCCTGCCTGGCACTGTGAAAGCTCTTTCACTGTCAAAAACTACTGGCCAAGGGACTTTACCTATTCTTTTTAATACTTTTTTTTTTTTTGTAATCTCTCCTCCCTTTTATTTTTTAAAAAGCTCTGGACTTTTAATTATGAATGTAAACTTGGCATGGGCAATTCCTATTGGAAACAGGTAATGCATGTTCACAATAAGCAAGGTCAGACCTGTGGTGGAGGTACTCGGGAGAAAGCATCACCCCAGCAACCCTGTGAACCCTGGGAAGTTACGGCCCTGAAGCTGTCTGGAACATGCATTTTACAAATATGAGCTCCTTCTGCAAGGCCACACAGCAAAGTTAATGGCACAATGATGAACAGAGCCCAGAAAGACCAAAGCTGTAACCAGAAGCACCCAAATGCATCTCATGGGCTACCTGCAACCCCAAACCCTTTTGTCTGGCTAGTAGTCTTTAACAGCAGACCAAGGCACTGCCTTGCTAATGGCCACAGTACTCAGCCCACAGGTCACCCAGCATCTGCACCAAGCCAGACCCATTTACCTCAACACCCTCAGAAGCGATGTCTAACAAAGAACAAAGAACAAACCTTCCTTACCTGTATTCAATATTCATCATAAATCTAAAAGCCAAATAGCTAGTAAGACCGAGTAATTCAAATAGTTTCACCTAAATGTGACTCAAACCGAGATGCTAAGGGGGCAGCCAATTCATCCAGCAAAACTCCAGGAGACTCTACAATTCAAACCAGCACTGCAGATGCCTCACCGTTATCCTCAAGTGCCTTTTCTCTGAGCACGCAACCAAGTTCTGTTTTGCTGAGACAGGGGAGGGAGCACTGCCAGGTCCCCACACAAGGTTAGCACAGAGGCTGTTGGGGTTGGGTCATGCAGAGTTTGAGGAAAGATCACCCCTTGAGAAACAGGCACTGCTTTTAAGTTTGAAATTCTCGGAAAGCCGGAGTGCTGTGCTTGTCATTCATTGCTTGAGAAGACTCATGTGTAAGTCAAGATACACTTATAATAAATTCAGTGCTCTCTTGATGTTTTTTTCTTATACTGCAAAGCCAACCAACAAGGCTTCAGATATCTGCCATCTTCCACTGAAAAGCCAAAGCTGTCCCGAAATGCACTCCTAAAGTCATAAGGAGGGAGAAATACAAATACTTATGTATGCACACAGGCACGTGTATTTAGAGCTCTGTTCAGTTTGGTTGCTCATGGATACGTGTGATATTTAGATAAGGATACATTCAGAGCAATACACAGGTTTTGTTGGTCTAGCGAGTAGATGCAGAATAAACTTTTCCTCCCACTCAGCAGCTCCTGTGGGCTGCAGCCCCTAAGTCAGCAAGACAGGGCCAGTCACATGGACCGATTCCCAGAACACTGAAACAATCCGATCCTCGATCATTCTCTGACTTTGAATGTAGGAAACTGTGGGTCAATGCCCAAAATCACTATCATTAACAACAGTCCTAAGAATAATGCACAGGCTTCCTCATCATGTTCAATGCAGATCTAGATTCTTTCTGATTTCCCCTCTAAACATCGCCGGTAAAAGCTTCCCAAGAAATTTTCAATAGCAGAAAACTGTTTAAATTAATGAAAGTCTTGACTCCATTGTATAAAATTGTAACAATAGGCTATTACATGCATGCATTCTTCAGCAGAGGATTGGGATTGAGCAGAGTATCGATCTATTTAGGTTAGGCCAGCTTCTCATTTTGTCCTCTAATGACACTATCTCCAGCGGTACAGCTTCTCTTCTAGCTAATTACAAGCAGAAAATAACCTTGGAGATACGTCTACAGCCCACAGAACTAGCCGGAGCCGAGGGCTCAGTCACACAAACTTCAGAGCATGGCAAAACCCCCAAGTCCAACAGTCCTTGGTCAATGCAAACCCTCCTGCTCAGGACAGGGGGCCAAAGCTATTTTATCCCTACCATTTTCCTGTTTCAGACAAAACAAAGCAAAACACAGTTGGTCATGATCCTCTCAGCTCCATCTAAAGATGTTTCGCGACATTTTATGAAGATGTTTTAAAGAGATAAGGACTGTCTGCTAGAGAGGAAAAAAAATTTATAACCACAAGCCTTGCCAGACTGTTCCAAATCTGAATGAAGACTGTCTGTGAAATTCCAATTTTAAGTGTTAAAATATTTACTATAGTGCCAATTCATTAAGTCTGCAGAAATTTATGAGTCTAGCCCAGAGCTGCTCTTCTCCGTGTTCCAAGAGCCTTCGCAGGGAATGATGCTGCCGAACAACAAAAGGCTTTGCCACAGACCAAGCTAACAAACCAGCTAACCCTAGAATAAGCAGATACACCCAGCTTTTTTTGTTGCATTGATGAGCAGGTGACTTAACTATTATTAAAACAACATCAAATGCTTCAATATGTGACCAGAGTGGCCAGTGCAGAGTTCTCCAGCTGCTTGGGCTGTGCCTTGAGCTCTGACATGGCTACAAACACATGTGGATGAACTCTCTCAACTTGTACATGACTTGCCTGTCTGTACACTTAGGCAAGGTGACTTTGATTTAGAGTTTCTCATTTCACGAACAGTTACCCCGCTTTCCACAGTTACTGGGCAATTTTCCTCCTACAAGGAATTTGCGGAGCATTTGCTGGATTTCGGCACCAAAAAACACAAGAAAAAAAATAATAAAATGTTGATGGAAAACCAAATCTGGATTAAAAATCACCTGTTTGAAAGTCTCTATAGTGCTGGGAATTTTGTCTGTTGGAGGCAAAATAACAGGTTGCCCAGAGAGGTGGTAGATGCCCCATCCCTGGGAAAGTTCGGGGTCAGGTTGGACAGGGCTCTGAGCAAAGTGATCTAGTTGAAGATGTCCCTGCTCACTGCAGGAGCCTTTAAAGGTCCCTTCCAACCCAAACTATTCTATCATTCTATAAAAAGAAGGACGGAAGCTTGAACGTCACCAGTGCTGACCTTGAAGGCCAGGCAGAGAGAACGATGGCATCTTCTGCCAAAGAGCAACTTCAGCTCACACCTTGTTGTAGCACCCCCATGGCGTAATGCCAACAGAGTGACCGTAGGTGACCTGTAACCTAGCAGACTGTTCCCCGTCTTCTCTGCTGCTGACACAACACAGAAAACAGCCCTGGTAGGACCCATCTGCAGCGGTCCCTAAGCCCAGCACCACCTGAGCTGCCTTGCACCCACACCCTGAGCATCCCGCTCGTCCCACCACCAGGTCACCCAGACACAAGGCCACAGCAACACCCCAGCGTTGTGCCCGTTAGAGCAGCCTGCCTTTGCTCCCTCTCCCAAACCCCAGGGCACGTGGCCTGGAGATTAAAGAACGACTCTCCCAGAGCCCACGCACAGCCAGCCTCTTCTATCAAAGAGCCTAGACACAGGTATTTTGGGTTCTTGTAGGAACTATAGGAGCAAACAAAGTGTTCACTTTTGGTTTTCTTAGAAGCATTCTGTTCTTCTCTTCCACTCCAGCCACAGATGCAGTAATCATGGCGTAAGCAGACTGGCATACTACTGAAAGCATGCAGCTGCCTTTTTCATCCTGCGTAGGAAAGCAATTGTTGGGCATGTAAGAGAGATGCTTGTACCCTTGATGCTATAATGTTGTCAAGCTGCAAGTGAATTTCTTCAGCTGGAGTTTTCACTTCTTGGCAAGCACCGATGATTAAGTTGTTGTTTGGGGAGATTTTCTTTTTTTTTTTTTTTCCAGAGAGCAATTGCTCTGTTGAAGGGGCTCTTTAAGTTTGTATGATATATGTCACTCTCTTGCTGTATACCTCAGAATGTCTCCTTATTAAACCTGGAGGTAGGCACCCCACAATCATTTTGAACATACCTTCACTGAAACATTAAATAAAATGCAGAAGATTCAGTGAGGCACTGAAGCTCTTGCTCAGCTTTACACGTTTGCTCAAGTGCTTTTCTGAGCAGAGCAATTTGCTGATTCAGGGCTGAAATGTCCCAATCCTTTTAGCCTTAGAAAGAACGTCCACAGGGGCACAGGGTCAGCTAGTCTGTGTTTCCAGACGGATGGACATCCAGGCACAGACAGGGACGTGCATTGCACCCACCTTGGCATCTAAACACTTCAGAGACGTTTTAGCCTTAGACATGCTTTGCATTTTCTGTTACAATATCTTTGGATTTCTGCAAAACCTTCCAGGTGAGGAAGTATTTAAAGTCCGCTATGCAGTAACACCCCTAACAGATCTGGGAGTTCAGCCCTTTGGCAGACAGGTGCTATGGCCCTCCAAAATCCAGGAGGAAAGCATGAACAAATGGATATCAGCCAGGGCAGAGTTAAGACTGGTATAAGATCGTTGCACTAACAGCTCATCATTCCACACAGGACTTATCAGTTGTACAGATTCCTCCATTTACCATGTGCTTTTCTCTCACAGGCGCCAACAGAGTAGTTCAGCTAGTCGGGGGGACTTCTGCTGTTTCAAGGGATTTTTCAGGCTGAACTACAAGTCTGTTGATGAACACACCAATTCATTATACTGCTATATTTATATATATACACGATAAGGTCTCATTAGTAGCAAATATGTAACTCTGAAGCCTGATGTGAGGCTTCTCTCTGGGGAAATGGGAGATGAAAAATCCAGTCCATCTTCTGCTCAAGAGCAAGATGCTCAGGACAGTTTTGGCACGGAGCTCCAGTCACAGAGAAGTTTGGTTATTTTTGTGTCATTAGGTTTCTGCCTGGCAGCAGGGCACAGGTAGTGGGTGATCTGTTCATACAAGAATTTCTGAAACTTGGGAAAGATGCTGGGAACTAAATGACTGTCACATACAAGTGATAATGATAATCTAAATGAACTCTGACCTAAAAGACTAATTTTTCTACATAATAATAAACCTCCATGCCACCCAAGCAATACACATGGTGTAACAACATAATGGGATGGAGCAGCTTTAAATTCAGCAGGAAACATGGGTGAAATCCACACCTCTAAAACCATCTGGAAGAAGGTCTACACATCAACCCATTCAAGACCTCAGAAGAGGTATAAATGGGACACAGGCAACATGCAGGCTCTCTGTTGGGGTGGGTTTCACACATGGCAAAGCTCCAGCCAGAACTTCCAATGTAGTTTTGTGCTCAAGTTAATAGTTTGGCTGATCTGTTCTGTGCTTTCCTTGCAAGGGTTTGGTCATCCCTAAGTCAGTCCCTGCCTTCTGCACACTTCCAGTACTGGTTCTACACCAATCCACAGTCTTCCCTTCTCCCCCAGCTATTCACTATCGCACCAATCCTGCACTCACAGCTACTGCCAGGCTCTTGGCTGCCTGCTCCTAATCCTGCCAGTGCTGCCCAGCTTTCCTGTAATTGATTGGTGATACTGAAACACAAATCAACATCAGCCCCACAGCAGCAGCGAGAGACTGGGAATTAACTATCCCCTTTGTGTGCACGTACAAGATGGCTGATTCTTATTAGCAAATTAAAGTCATGCTAACTCAATAGTGAATGCCATTTAACACTAACAACATTAAGGGATTTTCTCTTCTTTATGAAACCACAGGGAGAAAGAGAACACAGTTACATCCATGCAGCACCTTAGCACAGCACAGGAGCTCAGCTCCCATCTCCATCACGAGTGCACGACACCAGCATGTCACACATGCACTGCTGGCTCTGTAACGCAGTGCCTGGTCCCAGGCATCTCCCCTGGCACTCAGTGCATTTCCTACAGCAAACGCACAGTGACAGGAAAAGTTCAGCACTGACGAACATCAGGTCCCAAGGTTAATCTTTCCCCAAGACAGGGCTATGGGAAGTTTTACACTGTATGTGTAACCTAGCTGTTAGGCAGATGCTGTCTGCTCTTGCATCTGAGATGCTCTAAAAAGCTGAGAAGTCAGAACAGGCTTTTTGCTATGCACAGACTGTGGAGGCACATTTCTTCACACACCTCTACACATTGCTTGCTTTATCATCGTTAATTTTTTTCATCCCTTTGCTCCTCACTTCCCTCAGTGTGCTGAATTATTAGATCTTCAGTAGGTCTATGCCCACTTTTTTGAAGACACAGGCAAATCTTGAGGCCCTGGCCACATGCTGTGTTCCCAGAGAGCGTTTCAGCTCATGAGACACAATTTCAGAAAGCCTAAGTGAAAGCAGAGCGCCCTTGTTTCCATGCTGCCCTTGTACAGCTGTCAATGCCAAGCATGGCATCAGTCCCCTGGTCTGTTTTGCTGGTACTGCTCTCTTCCAGCCCTGGGTCCTGGCATCCCACTGACACCCCACATTCAACTGGAGCAAAGCTTGCCCTTGGACACAACAGAAAATGCAGTGTAAAAGAAAAACTGTATCAGAAATGCACTGTGTGCTTCCCAGTAGCCAAACCAAACCTTTCCTTGGGCTTATTCTTCCTGTGAACATAATGTAAGGAAATCACTTCCACCAGGTTTTTTCCCCCTTTTCCTGTCTGCTTACGCTTTTGCTGTCTAAACAGTTTTGTTCATAAGTATGTTAATTCAGGACAAGGAGAGCAGATACACACACACGAACAAAGAGTGATCACAGGAGACTGAACTTGTCATAAAACCCCTCAGCCACTAACACCGCAGGCTGCCAGCACCAAGACACACAAATATTACCATAAACAAAACTTCATTTATTCTCATCCATCTCAGTATCTAGCAATTATGGATTTGTGCTTTACTGGACTGGCTTCAGATCACTTACAAGAGACAGAAGACAACAGCGTATTAGGTGTGTTCGGAGACAAGTGCAATTTCAAAGCCACCTTCACGGAGTCCCACAGGCTTTGCTATTGCATTTGCTGCTCTCCCAAAGCAGGTGTGACAGTCACACATGAGGAAAGCCAAGCGCATAACCCCACAGGAAAAACCACAATCATGAGCAAAGGACCCTCAAAAATCCACTTAAGTCACCTTCAAGCGTTAACCAGGTGCTTGAAAGTGTAGGGGGGGGCCTGAGCCCAAGAGGTATCTCACAAGCAGGCAGGAAACCATGAGGGCATCACCTTGGATTCTTCAACTCACAATTGTGACTGATGAACAGAGTGTCAATAGTTCAATCTTCATAGATAAATGCCCCCAGAAAGGCACATGTGAGCTCTCCAAAAAACTGGATCAGACTGACTCTTTTCTGCTCCTACAAGCCCCAACACATCCACCATCCTACCAACAAAACCATCTCTGGGTTGGGCTGGAAATGGAACATCAATTATATACCAATCTTCCATTTCTATGTATTTATAAGAATCAAGAAGTTCAAGGACACAAAGGGGAATGAAAAATACCAAGTGAATCATAACTTATTCTAAATTCAGTGAGGGTAGAGTTCTATTTGGGATACAATTTAAGGTAGACTTACATTTTATTTGAACTGTTTGTTCCTACTTGCAAGCATATTAGGTTAGGCCCAGTCCACAGTCTTGAAATACCCACTGGACACTAATATTTGTCGGTAGAAAATAGAAGAAACATGAAAATCTCTTGCCATTAAGATCAAAAGAGAGTGAGTGTACACTTTGACATTTCTCCTTTTCTGCAAGGAGTCCCTATTTTGCAAAGCAAATTCCACCATGTAGCTTTGAACTCCTGTAGAGAAAAGATAAAAGGTGAAAACCCAGCTCTTTGAAAGTCAACATCAAGACTCCAGCCAACTTCAGGTGAATCAGCTTTGACCCATGATTTTCTGTAGAATGGGGACCACAAACCACACTCCTCAGCTCCTTGGAAGCTCATCAGGCACCTCCACTGCAAAGGCATGACTACACTTCATGGAGGGGTATAGACCAGCTAGCTCAAACAGTGCTGGCTGTGCAAGGACTGCAGCGAGGAGCTGAAAAACCCTCCCAATTCACTCTGTATACAACGGAAAACATTGAGCTCCAAGCTAACTGCAGCTACGGTGCTAGATCTACCCTAGATATCTCATGGAAGGCTACCAGCGTGCTGCTTCTCTGGTTACAGGCTTTGTAATGAATGCTTCTACTTGGCATAGTAAAATAATTGTTTTAATTGGGGAATTCATGGGCGGGCAACAAGACTTTTCAGGCTTTTCTCACTTTGCAAAACAAGGGGAGCTTCCCATGGCAATCAGGATTGTGTTTTACAGTGAGTAATAAGGTTATGCAAGGCATGGGAAAAACTGAGCATTGCTGCTATAGAAGAGCAAACCAGAAGTTATTCCACTGTCTCTTCAAAAAGTTTCACACCTCCAAATAGCCTATATCAGCAATATGCAATAGGTGAATCCACCAATGTTCCCACACTAAGCATGGAAACAAGATGCTCTACACATCATTGTTTACTAGATCAGGAGGAAGACCAGAACTCAGAAGGACTCGGATCCCAGGGCACCACAGTTTCTCTTGCTGAGCATCTGCCTTATTTCCTCCCACCTTGGCATTTGTCCCATTTCCTCCCACCTCTGCCTTGTCCCCAGTACTCAGACTCAGTTTTCTTTACCCAGATTCTGCACCTTGGTTTGCCAAGAACTTGGAGGCCATCACTGGAAACATTCTCCCTCAGCAATGCTAACATCCTTAAGCTCCAGCAGCCACTGGTAGTTGTCAGATGACTATGCTTAAAGCATGATAACAAGTGCAACAAGGTAATACTTAACATATTAAAATGCTTGAAGGGAACTAATGAATAAATTTATATAATGGCCCCAAGGGATTATCTGATCACCAGTTACCACTTACCTCAGTAACAGCTTAAGCACAAGCAAAGAGGATGCAGCAACCCCTGGGGTCTCACATCACCCCCAACCCCAGTGTGATGCTCCATGTGAACACTACTGACTGCAGAAAGCGCCCACCCTGAGCAACAGTGCCCAGAGCAGAGCTTGTGTCAGCACCACCAAACCAGGATGCAGAATGGTTGCACCAGCCCGGTGCAGGGGCTGGTCCACATTGCTGAGAGGCATGACTCCTCTGGGTGCATGAGCCTGGGACCAAACTCATCCCAGCTGCAAAGAGACAGGTTTGCTACTCTAGGGCAGGTTGTACTTGAGCAGCATCGCTGCCCACAGTGAGCTGTGCTCTAGGTAGGTTTTTCCCTGATTTCATGGTCCAGAAGATGCTCTGCCCAAACTTCAGGGACCTCTGATCTATCTGAACTGGACTAGATTGAAAAACTGTTCACAACACTCGACTGTGACACTGAGTCCTCCTACACTGATGAGGAAAACAGTTCCTTACTCTATTTTAATGCATACCGAGATCACACTGGAGCCTTGAATTAGCAGAAGGTTAAGTGCACTCCATTTGCTGGAGAAAAGGTTCTTCCCTGTACTCAGGACACAGCAACTTTCCCAAATCACCTGTTGCTCCTTGGACCTTTTTGAGTAGAAACAGACCACAGCTGACAGATCTGCAGCTCACAGAAGTGCTTGTTTGGAGCAATTGCTCTGATGCTATTGTGATTCAGGAAGGAGCTTCCCCCGGCTTATTCTTAAAGCATTTCACCAGCTGATGATTCAGGTTTTTTGCTTCAAGCATAAATCACCTTCCAGATAAAGTCTTGCTAGAAAGCTTTCACCAGCATGGCAGTGCTAGGTTAATGGTTGGACTCAATGATCTTAAAGAACATTTCCAACCCAAAAGATTCTATGATTTGCTCTAATTAAAATGAAACTGAGTATAAACAGTGGATCAGCAAGGAAATACTGGGCTGAGATCTGTGGACTTGCATTCTCCCTGCCCTCCTAAATAATTTGTCACAGAAGGCACGAATATTTGCAAGGTAGATTACTTACTGCAAAGCCAAGTCTTTGGTGCTATTTCTCTCCAAGTCTGTAGGAAGGCTGCACCTGGACCACAAACAAAGTCCCTCGGAACTGACTGAATAAACCTTCACAACAAACCTCTCACTTTGGAAAGACCTGAGCCAAACCATCAAACTCAAGCCCAAGCTCCCCCTTTCCTGAAGACCACTTTACACAAAACTCTTCAGCTTGCCTGATGCCACCACAGCCCAAATTTTTAGTCTCAAAGCTACTTTCAGGACAAAGCAAACTCTCTCCCTTGGTGAAATTAATGCTGAACTGGTAAAGCACATCTCACAGAATCACAGAATGGTCGAGGTTGGAAGGGACCTCTGGAGACCACCCAGTCCAACCCCCTGCTGAAGCAGGCTCTCCTCCAGCAGGTTGCACAGTCACATCCAGGTGGGGTTTGAATGTCTCCAGAAGAGACTCCACAGCCTCTCTGGACAGCCTGCACCAGTGCTCCGTCACCCTCACAGTAAAGAGGTGTTTCCTCACAGTCAGTTGGAACTTCTTGCACTTCAGTTTGTGCCCGTTGCCCCTTGTCCTGTCACTGGGCACCGCTGCAAAGAGCCTGGCCCTGTCCTGCTGACACTCGCCCTTGAGATATTTGTGTGCATTGATAAGATCCCCCCTCCTCAGCCTTCTCTTCTCTGGGCTAAGCAGGCGCAGTGCTCTCAGCCTTTCCCCCTAAGGGAGATGCTCATCATCCTTGTAGCCTTTGCTGGACCCTCCCCAGTAGCTCCCTGTCTCTCTTGAACTGGACACAACAGTCCAGATGTGGCCTCACCAGGGCAGAGCAGAGTGGGAGATCACCTCCCTCCACCTGCCAGCCATGCTCCTAATGCCCCCCAGTCACCCTGAAACTGACACACACACACAGCCCCCACCGCTGCCAACTAAAAAAACCCTAACTCTTCCAAATATCCCACCACAAATGTAGTAGCAGGAAAACAGGAGCAATAACAAAGCCCTATTGATGCAGGACAATCAATCAATCACAGTTTTGCAGAGGGAAATGAATGGCCCATTAAGGAAGCAGTCATAACCTCAGCTTCCCCGTAATGGGTCTGGGTCCTAGACTGCCTGGCATCAAGGGGATTTCAGCCCTAAGGACAGACCCATGTGGGGCTCTGTCTGCTTTAGCAGCAGGAAGGGAGAGGGTTTGCACAAGCAAAGCAACAAACCCACCCCAACCAAACCACCGTGTGGCAGTGGGCACACAAAGGGAGGGGAGAAGGAAGCGCTCTGCTGAGCCTCAGGAGCAGCAACCTTCCCACTTTCTAGTTAGGGGGAGAAAAAGCATCAGAAAGCATTTTCTTACTAATGCACGATCACAGTTTACATAGACTGCCTCTTGTGGTCCACAGCCTTTTGCAAATCTTAATTAAGCAAAACATTGAAAGTAGGTTCACAGCTCAGCTCTGATGAGTATCCTGCACCCAGGGGAACGCTGGTTTCCTTGAGGACTCCAGAGGCTGAGGCTGGCAGGGGAACTAGCTCCACCACTGCAAAGTTTTCCTGGCCAAAAACATTCTCCTCAGCAGTGGAGAACCCAAATGGTGAATCAAAGCTCCCTGAACAAGTAGTAATCTCTGATGTTCACTGCTGTCTGAGCCTAAATAAAATATGCTGGTTTACTTCTTGTGCTCCACAAACCAAGGTAAAGGGCCCTGACACATGTTCGTTTATCCCACTGCTCAAGTTCTGGATGCAAGAGGCAACATCTCCCAGCTTCCTTCCATATCAACCCAGTAGGGATCCAGCTGACTCAGGCAGCATTAATGTACAGTTGCTGAACTGACTGGTGTTGGATGGACAGTCTGATTGCATTGCTGGTACCTCTGCACAGTCTGACAACTGCATCCACAAACACCCATCATGCTGGGGTTTCAGTCATTGCTGCAACCTCGTTTGGGCTTTTGTTCCATTTTTAAACTTGATGAACTTAAGAATAGGCACAGAAGAAACCAAGATGAAAGCCAAGTGGCCAGAAAACAGCAGATGACTGAAGCTGTGAAAAAGTAAAGGGCTGCACAGAGTGGATCTTCTCCACCCACATCTTTTCTCAGCTACTAACTTGCAAAAGCACAGCCAGCTCTTCAGCAAGCAGAGCAGCACAGGGAGGGGGTGACAGAGCGTGCAGGGCAGGGCCAAGGGAAGAGGGGCAGAGATCGCTGCTGGCACTAGTTACATGAGCATCATCTGCCAAGTGGTCCTGTAGCACGACACACACTGTTCACCCTCCACCCAACAAGGGGACCATCCAGAGACCCTCGGATCTGTCAGAGACATGAACCCACCAAGTATTAAAACCTAAGCTGGGGTCTCAGTCAAGGCTTGACATTATAACAACAAATCAACTGTGTCTCATCCAGGCATCTGTTTCCAATTAGATTAATGGGTATCTAGAATGATACTATAATTTTCAAAACAACCCCCAAAATCAATACCCCAATAGTAAGCTCTGGTTTTTGCATGTGGTACAAAAGGCAGTTTGGGAGAAGATGATCTAATACACCACGTATTGATTAATCGATTCCAGCCAGGATGCTAATGGGCTTTTCTTACAACAGTTGGCACTAGAAGGAAGGAGCAGGATTGCTGAATGAGAATGGGCAAAACTGGTTGCGTGATAAAGTTTCAGGGAGAGGGGAGGGCATGCTAGTGGGGAAATGGGCCCTTCTAGAGATTGCTCTAAGTGGGTAGAGACCGGGGGAAAAAAAAACAGAGGAATGAAACAATGAATGCAGAAGGTAATAAATCAGATATATCGGCTACAAACACAGCAGAATTGTACCATGCAATTTAGTGTCGTTGATATTAATAATACTTTCCTGTTGCTACAGAAACCCTCACGGGAAGGTCTGCGAAAGAGCCCAGCATGGGTCTAGAGTCTATAATGAAGTAGACTGAACACTTTGTAGTCCTACCAGCCAGTGAAATGGTCCGGAGGCATTATTAATGCCTACCTTAGTTATTTTTCCACTTTGGCACTTCTGGCTAGGACAGCATGGGGTAATTCAGATCACCTGTGCACGGCTGCCAGATTGTCCTTCCTTCTACAGTCACCAGAAAGAAGCAGCCAACATAGCCATACATTGTTAATCATCACCACTTGCTCCCTCCTTCCTGTCCCTGTACTTGTTGAAGTCCTCTACCACCATTGAAAATGGGAGTACAAAACAGCTAGACTATCCTCCAGACCCCAACCACAGAACTTTACACCCACTGCAGAAACGTGAAGACCTAAGTAAGTCACAGAGCTGGGGAGAACATGTCTGCAACAGACACACAGGTCCCTTACAGCTCCCAAAGAGCAGCCATCACACTTTGCAAGGAAATATGACACAGATGCTGGAAACCAGCCGACAGGCTCTATTCCCAGCCTGTTAGCCAGGGTGAGGTGCTTGCCTCTCAAGACTGAACACCTCAAAAGGGTGGGTAGATATTTCAGAGACAAACAAGAGCATTACACTGCCTGAAAGACAGAAGAGTCATTCAGTTGTTACTACTTGGGTGAGGTTGCCCTACTCTTTGTAAAACTGGAAATAGTAAAACTGACCAAGAGGTTTTGACCTTGAGTGGCTGTGACATGGTCCAGGCTGGCAGAAGTCACAGCCAGTGAAGACCCTAGCAAGAAAATTCAGCCTGATGTGTCTTCTCTACAGCCAAAAGTCATGTCAGGTGCAGAAGTGGCTGGTAGGGCTTTGTAAAATTGTATCAGAGTTGCCAAAACTAGTACTGGATCTTGATGCTAACATCCAGTTGGTGCTGTTCATTGGTGCAGATTACAAGTTTGACCACAAAGGCTAGATCCAGTCAAGAGAGCCCCTAAGTACAAAATATTAATGAGTCACTGGTTTTGCCACCCTATATTGTGCAATTTAGTAACTGATTTTCTATGGGACATCATGAGTGAGAACATGGTCCTAATCACCCCCCCATGCTGCAGCAGAAAACACCAGCATCTTGGAGCAACACACCAATTCTTACACACGCTAACACCACACTGACACAAAACATTACGTTGCAGGTAAGCAAGTCTGCAGCCTCAAACCACCACAGGCCACAACAGTGGTTCAAAAGCTCTTACAGAACCCACAGGAAAACCCTCAGGGAAACAGGAACTATCCTCCTAAAAGCAGGATGAGGTGATAATCAATACGGGGAAAATGCACAAACTGATTATTTTTTTTTTCCCCCAGAAAAACCGTTTCTGAAATAACACAATGCATAACAGCACCCCAGGAGTGCTACAGCCCCATCAGTGACTCACATTGTAGAGGATGTCTGTCCATCCCTCCATGGTGATGCACTGGAAGACGGTGAGCACAGCAAAGAGGATATTGTCAAAGTTGGTGATGCCATAGTTGGGCCCTTGCCAGTACTCCCTGCAGGTGGTCCCACTCTCACACTGCCTGGCAGGAGGCTCCTCTCCGCAAGGAAAATCTCCCACCTCATCACCTGCAGAGAAGAACAGCAGTGAGAAGAGTTACCGACCAAAGCTGCTCAAGCAGCAGGTGCTGCTGCATCCTCCTTGCACCACCACATCAATGTAATTTACATTTCAGGCTTCCTTGTGCCACTATGGGCATGTAAAAGACATTACACCTATGCAATCATTTATCTACTGCTATGTTATAAGAGATGTTTTAGTGGCAGGGTGGAGCAGAGACATCCCTGGAGTGCCCATGATTTATAGTTTGGCTCAGTGTTCAGCCATGTCATATATATGAAAGGCTACCAAAAAAAACAGTGCAGTAAAAGCAAGGATCTGACAATGGTGCATACTTCAAACACCGTGAGCCAACAACTCACCCTCATACAGCATAGCCAAGTGCTAAATATTGGCACTACAACATCAAAGCAAAAGGGCAGGTGCTGCACCAGTGGCTTAAGCGAGAGCTCTTTGTGGATAGCCCCAACATTGTCCAGATACAGATGTTAGACCACAGCTGCATGTGAGTCCCTGGCTTCATCACAAGGCAGTACCACCACAGCAGCCTGCGAGGGGGACTAAGAGCTCCAGCCCCTCCGTAAGCTTCATATTTCTGCCCAAAAGGGCAATGCTGCGGACCATAGGTACACATGGCAGGGAAAGCATCCAACTGTCACCTTGTCTGCAGCAGGGATGAAGTTTCTCTGCTGAGTTTCATTTCAAACCCAGAGAAGGCAAAGGAGGATGAATCTGTCCTAGTTAAGGACCACAAGGGATGGCCAGGAGGATGGCCAGCATCTTCGAGGGTCAGGTGTGAAGTCTGAAGCCTTGCAGCCCTCCAGAGACATTGCAAGCACCAACAGAGAGCAGTTTGGAAAACTAAAGTGCTGGGGTTTCAAAGTAAATAAATATACTAAGTAATATTGCTATTTACACAGAGATGCAATTCGGGAAATATTAAAGGGTTTTTAAAGTGACACGTTATGGTAATGGAGCAGCAAACTGCACAAAATCAAGTTCACCAGGGGGAAAACAAGATCAGCACTAGCAATAATTAGGAATAATCATTCCATAGAGCAAAGCCTGCAGGAGGAAAACAAGATTGTCACTGTGGCTCCAGGAGATATATATATTTATGTGTGTGTGTGTGACGCTTTTTCCTGTTGACTCAACACCTTAATGCAGGGCATCTCTCTCCAGCTCCCATATGGGTCACCACAGGCTTTCACAGGGGCTTAGTGAGACAAGCCTGCAAAAAGAAAATACCAAATCTGGCTCTCGCAGACCATTTGTGAGCATGCCTTAAAAGAGATTCCAGTTTTATCTCTGGCCTTTTGTTGCCAGGTAATGCTCTGAAAATGCACTGCATATCTACCATGAAGTGTTGGGGTGGGTTTTGGTTTATTTTTTACCTTTTTTTAAAAAAAGAACAGAACTGGTCCCTACTGCCCAGGCTGGAGAAGACAGAGAAAAGGGGACTCTCAAAGAAAAGCGTGTTGCTCTCCTCTCCTGAAGCACATTCAAGGCACTGGGGCTGGCTCAACTGCAGGGTGGCTACTTAAAAACAATGCTGTGCCGGCAGAATAGTACAGCATGGAGGATGCAGGGAGAGGAAAACAGGGTGGACATCCACTGGAACATGGGCTAGTATAATTTTTACCCATTTTTCATTAGAGAAATATCTCCACTAGCTCACAACAGCCTGTCAGGCTGAGTAGCAAATGCCTTGAATAACTCTTCTGCCATATTTCAGTCCCCAGCCTCTCTCTTCGTTGCGGTTTATTAATAACCTACCCAGGGCTACTGGATTAGCAGGGTTATAGCAACATTTGCTGTTGACATCTGCGCTCGGTTCCCCTCATGATGTGCTGAAGTAGCAGCTGGTACCTCTCACGTGGCTCCTGATTCCAGGAAAAATCCCAGTTTGCTCACTTTGGGGATTTGGAACAGAAACAAGCATGAGCAAGTCCTCCTTCTCCAATTTGCTACCCTCTGACAGAGGCATCTCTTTAATGAGGCTCACATTTCCACACTCAAGCCAGCCTTTGGAGCCCATGGTATCAGGTCTGGGCTTGTTAATGTACCTCTTTGTAGCTGATGAGCACTTAGGTTTTAAAAGGCTCAGCTGATGGCTTTGCAGGATGCTCTGCTGCTCCACTCACAAGGGACCACAGCGCCAGGAAACCTCACCGCTCCCCGCCTTTCCAGAAACACCATCGTGCCATTTCCCGCTGAGCAGGTGGAATCGATCCCCATAATTCATCCGACAACCAGCTTGCTACCCTTGGGAAAAACAGGGGCCAGTGCCTGTAAACGCAGGCGCCTTCCCACACCACCCGGCAAGGGGATTCAGGGGGAGGTGGGTCGGGCCACGCCGCGCCCTCCCACTGAGGTGCCAGGTGCTGCGATGCAGAGATATGCAACACACACACCAGTTTTTCGGCTGCACGCCCAATTCCTAGCTGGAAGCCACCCAGCAAGCAAGAGTCACTTACACACGACATTACACATGACAAAAATCTGTCCTGGCACAGAGGTCTCTCAGTCATCACTGATGTCAGAGAGTTGTCTGCAGAGAACACAAACAGCTTTGGGCTTTATTTTTCCCTTTTACGTTAACTAGTTTCTGGAGGGAGGAAAGAAGTTGCTCTTCTCTTTAGCCCACTGGCTAAAGTCAGCCCATCAGCGAGAGAGCCTCAGAGCTCAGCAAACTACCTGCAAACAAAGGATGCAAAAAAATCACCCACTTTGGTTGCAATTGAACAGACCTGGGAATGCAAACCTGCTCGTAATTGCTTTCTCCCTGCCATGTCAGTGAGAACGCTTCTGCTTCCTACACATCTATATTGTCACCGATACTATTCCTCTGCAATTGCTGCAGTAGCCCCAGAGGCTGTGCAGTGGGCTGAGACCTGTTCTGCTTGGCGTGAACACACATCCCCCTCACAAAAAGATTTCCCTTTCCTACAAATCCAGTCCAAAAATTCATTTCTTCCAGGAATCATTGTGCTTCGCTTACAAGTCACAATATCTGACTGTCCTTTACAAGTCCTGTTGTTTTTCTAACATTTCATAGGAACATAAACAAGAAAAAAAATTCACCCTGCTTTTGAAAAGCTTTTTGTAAACTGAATAAATTAAACTGTTTCCATGTTGTTAGAAAGCACTGTGAAGGATGCCCAGAGATTTGGCAGGGAAGTTGTTTTATTACCATTTGAATGCATATAAATAAATCAATATTAAGACCTATTAGTGATAATCACTGAAAATACAAGACTGTGTTTTAAAGACTGCCATTTGTACCTTAAATTGCAATCTTTTGGAGACAGGAACAATATTTTCAACTGTGAATAGCCCAGATAACCAACACGTATTAGCACTACTATAAAGGAATATTAAAATATCACATGGAAAAAATTGGCTGGTTGGTTTTCTGTCTTTTATTTATTTATTTATATTGCAGTGAGTTCCGAGGCAGGGACAAGCAGCTGGCTTTGACATGGCAGCCAGTCCCAGCCGAGGGTCTCTGGGCATTACTCCTCTTCACCTCCATCTTCTAGGGTCTATCACTTCCTCACAGGTAGACACATCATTCACTCTGCAGTGCCCCATTTTCCTTGCCCTTCTTTGTTTGAAGGACATTTTTATCTTTTCTCCATCAAAGGGGTCCTTGCCTTCCATCTATTGTCCTTTTTTTTATTTTATTTTTTGGTTGCTCCCAGTCTTTCCAATCTTACTATTTACACCAAAGTTTTCTCATACCCATGCAACTTGCCCCAGAAACCTTGCAAGGAAATTCAACATCCAGCAGCTCTTCAGAGACCTAAACCCAATGAAAATGTAAACAGAGGCTAATCACTCAAAATAACAAATAAAAATAAAAAACCACAACCCCATACCCTTCAACAAGCTGTAACAAGAATTTGGTTTGTATTTCTACCATGAAAAATTTCTCCCATGAGAGGAGGCCCTAAGCACCTTTGTCTCACTCTTGTGTAGACTGAGAGCAACCCACTAGCATCAGGGGTGGTGTAACAGAGAGAGGAGACTATGCTCCAGCGGGTGTAGGATGAGCACCAAAGTCTGTTAACTTGTAGAATAGGTGGGTAAAGAGGAAGAGAATGCAGTGAACATGGAAGAGGAAAAAGGAAAAGCAACATAAAAGCAGGGTAGAAAGCATCCCGATGAGATGCAGGGGACCAGAAGCACAGTAACCATACACTGGGAGGGGGGCAAAGCTCAGAGCTCACCTGTCTCATTAGAGAAGCAGGTTTTATGAAACTTCCCCATGTAAAACTCCAGCCCGATGATGGCAAACATCACGATGGCGAAGAAGAGGAGCAGCCCGATCTGAAGCAAGGGCACCATCGCCTTCATGATGGACTTGAGGACAACCTGCAAGCCTGTGGGGATAAGGAAAAACATACAATCAGTGGGAAGAAAAACAAGGGTTTGGGGGTGGGCACAAGGTAGGAGAGGGGGGCTGTCCAAGGGGAAGTTTAGGACTGGTGATGCCAAGCAATGCTGCTTTTCCCAGGGCACTATAAAAAAGATGCTACAGCCATAGTGCACTCAAGATGCGAGAGAGAAAATCGGGAGCTTTATCTTTTTCTGACCCCTTTTCTTCAGCTCACAGATTCAAAGGTCTCTTAAGCCTCAGAGACACAAAAAGCACTTTTCCTGAAGCCAGTGGAGTTCCAAGACACAGCCTGGAGCTGGATCAGGTCCTTAAGGCAGATCCTGCAGCAGCACAGATGCGGCAGCAGAGCTGGGCACCATGGCACCCCCCTGTTCCAGGGAGGGCTCAAGCTGCACAGGGGCTGCCTCTGCCTCCCTGACACAATAGCCGTGATGCTGCCATGCCTATCACACCTTGCTTCTGGAGAAACAAAACCCTGTCTCCAGAGCTATCCATCCACAGTTTTTCCATTGGCACTAAAACTCATTTTCAATTAAAACCAGGGGCGATAAGGCAAGAGAGGCTGGAGAGATGGAGGCGTCAGATAACGTCATATAGATGCATGTAACAAAAAAAACCCTTCAGCGATAAGCAGCAGCTGAATGCCACCTTGGTGGCCTGTCCTAAGGTGTAGAGAATGAAGGATCATCATTGTCTTGCCACCTTGTACAGCAGCACTGAGGTCAATACCGGGGCATGCAGGAAAAAAAAGCATGATCTGTTGGATGGGAAAAGTACTGAAAGAGTAGAAGAAAATCATACACCAAGCTTGTGTATGAATGTACCTCAAGGTTGTACATTTTATTTACTACAGGAAAAAAACCTCAGCACACAGCTTTCACAGCATCACTAAAAATAAGAGAGCAAATAATGCTCTGTGGGAAAATACTGTGCTGGTCCAGGACACATCACTGGGTGGGAAAGCACATCCTCCTGGGGGCAGCGTGCCACCCACACCAGAACAGGGACACCCCTGAGGGGCCACCTTACTTCTCTGACATCCTCAGACTGTCACTATGACAACACAGGCAACAAGTCCATGAAAAACCCGCCAGCAGCATCTCCTTATTAGAGATCTTGTTAATAAACGATGCTTTTCCCAAGCCTAGCTAAGGACCTCTTCCCTGGGGGAATTCAAATTCAAGCCTTGCCAATGAAAGGATGCTGGTTTCAGGAAATTTTGGAGCTGTTAGTGCAGAGCATAACCCCTGGCAGGTTTCCCCAGCACCAACATTTTAGTGCTGAGGCAGCCAGGGAGGTGGCAGAGCTGATGTCCCAGCCCGCTGCCCAAGAGGAGAGGGGGCCGTCTGGCTGCCAAGGGGTTAACGCAGAGAAGAGCAGAGTGTCCCACAGAGCAGCAGTTCCCTTTCACCAGCTCTTGCTGGAGGGAAAAATCTCTCTGTTCCACAATCAGAAACAAAATACACTCCTGACAGCGATCCCCCGCTAGCGGGTGGAGCAGCTGGTAAACAGCGACAAATAAAAAGGCAGTGAGCAACGGTGTGGGGACTTTGATGGCTTCAGGGCATCAGCACGGCATGCTGCAGCTCCTCACCAGAGCACTCACACCCTTCACGTTAACATGTCAAATATATCAAGTCACCCATTGAGAAGGCAAAGCAAAGTCCTACCTGCTTTTTCCTTTTGTTCCGCGCCCACCCCACCCCCCCCCCCCCCTTATTAAGGGGTAAAATCCCTAGTGCAAGATGCCCAGCTGGTAAAAACTGTCAGAAGATCCAGCCTCAGGGCTGGGGGCCTGAAAGCTGCAAAAATGTGAGTCTCAGGTCTTCACACCCCAGAAAATTAATTCAAGCCCAAAGGCAAAGGAGTCCCTGCTGCACACCTGCACATTCGTGAGCGCAGCGCTGAAATCGGCTGGCTGCACACAAAACGGGATGACAGAAAAATCAGGACCTAGCAAGGGCAGGTGGCACAGACCATGAAGAAGCAAGCGAAGAAAATGCTGCTCAGAAAAGCACGTAACATCCCAAAAGCTATAGAGCACCGTTGGCTATGAAGACGACCTTATCACAACACTCACTTGGGATTCCCGACACAAGCTTCAGGGGTCGTAACACTCGGACGGCTCGCAGGGTCCGCAGGTCAAAGTCCGTCCCAGCAGTTGCTAGAATCCTAATTGTAAAAGGGGAGAGAGGGGGAAAAACTGAGATTAAATGCAAATCCCTCTTTCCAAAGCGTACAGAAGTGTTGTCTAAAACCAGCAAATATTCAAGCTGCTCTGAACTTTATACCTGCAATCACATTGCAGATTGTGTCCCCTGAAAACCATCAATTCACACACTCCTCCAGAGCTGCCGAGCCTTGCTCAGGCTGTAAGAAAACCTGCAACATCAGATCTGCAACATCAGCCTCCTTACGAGGCCATTTACACACAGCGAGCATGCCTGGCTCTGGCTGTTACAGAGCAGCACCCTGTGCCTCTAGGAAAGCACACGCCATTTTTCCGAAGGAGACTGTGAGAAGGAAATAAATCCCTCAGTTATGCTAGAAATTACCTGCCAGAGCTTTTTTTCCCTGTGATAAATCCAGAAATCCCTCGAGTACTGATGTCTGGTGTTTCCTAATATCTGAAGCACTTTCTAGTTAAACAGTTTACTCCGTGTGCAAAATTCAGGTTTGTTCAGAGCATCTTTTTTTGAGGAGAATATCCAGAGAACTGGATGCAAGTATTTCTTCTGATACACTGCAGTAACTCTGATAAGAAATACAGCTCCCAAAGCAGAATGATTCTTAAAATTCTAAGTGCTCTGCATAGAAAAATGAAATGTCTTCACTGGTTTAGGGCACAGTAAAGGAAGAAATATTGTCACAGTGTCCACAAGTCACAGTGATGCAAACTCCTTAAGCAAAGACCCTGTGAGGCAAGCTACCTACAGAGCGCATGGCAAAACTGTGTTCGTTAATTACTGCAGCACTTGCTATGATTCTTCAACAAAAATATTCTTAATTTGAGACCGGGCTCCCCTAACACAAGCCAACCACACAGTTACTTCAGAGCAAAACACCTCTCACCAGCTCCCCATGGACTGCACCATTTAACGTGATTGTAAGCAATTGCCATTAGATTTTACCAGGTTTGTCCCCAGGCAGTTCTACCAAGGTAGAAGTGGCTGAGCAACCAGTTCACCAGTGGGGTCTGCAAGCCCCCAGCCACCCCAGTACACACCAAATGTACAAGCTGCCAGTACTTTGTTACCTGCAACTGCTGAAAGCGCTGCCAGTGGGGACCATAACCACTCACTTTGCCAAACCTTCCCCAAAAGCTACAGCAGCAAGAGGGACTTGCAAATCTGGCTGGAAAGCAGGATTCCAGAGGTGCCATGGGCCACGGGCAGAGCTGGAAGGATACTACTAATCCCAGGCAGTCCCCTGGGGATTAAGCACCCAGACACAGCAAGCATCCCATGCCGGAGCACAGAGATGCTCCGAGGTGCAGAGCACCCACAGCGTACACCTGCGATTTATCTGTGCCTGCCCAGGTGCCCTTTTTCTCAGTTCCTGGTAACAGGCTGCTGAGCATTCAACAAAATGGCCAGCTACCATAAAAAAAAATACAAGAAAAAGACAAGCTTTTTAAAACAAGACACACTGATTTCCTATATAATACATAATATGTCTGGCAAATTCAGCAGCAGAGGACACAACTGTGTTGGGAGCACTCACAGCACAGCTACACTCAGATGAAAACCCTGTCCTTGACTTACTGACTGACTTAGCACTGTTGCCAAGCATGGGGCAGGGAAGAGCAGGATCAGCATTGCTGTGCGGAAAGGGCCAGACTCCATCAGCAGGAGGTGCTGAAGATCAGGAAAAACCCACGCTGAGATGTTGGATGGCAAGAGAGGCAGCAGCAAGCCAGGACCTGAGGAGCAGAGTATCTATTCTATAGGACACCTGTTCCTACATTTTCACAACCAGAAAA
The DNA here is from genome assembly GCF_015220075.1 of Falco rusticolus. Taxonomy (NCBI): domain Eukaryota; kingdom Metazoa; phylum Chordata; class Aves; order Falconiformes; family Falconidae; genus Falco; species Falco rusticolus. Next base: position 44,341,910 of record NC_051195.1, read on the forward strand.
TTCACATTACATCAGCTCTGTCAATGCTGTTTGAGCATAAGCAACAGGAGACAATTTAAACCAAGAACCATCACATGCAGAGACTTCTAATTTAGTCTTCTGCACCCATGCCAACTATTTCATTGCTCTCCTCCCTTCCATCCATCCTCACAACTTAAATGCTCACTTATAAACCTCTGCAGCCTGGGAATAGCACAGGCACTTCAAGTCAAAAGATAATCTTAAACATCCAGCTTGGATGTTGCTACTAACGGCACAATTAGTCTCAAGTGAGCTAAGATGGATTCGTGCTGTCATCAGGCAGAGCCCTCGTTCCTAGTACAAGCTGAGAGGAGGGGTGCTTGATACATTCATCTTTGATGTTTCTAAATTCATGGACAAAATGGGAGCAAACAGGGGACACCATCAATTAGTCCCATGGTGCCAGTAAAACGTTCCAGTAGCTGGAGGTCTTCATTCCAGTCTTGTCTTCCTAATAGGCTTGATGCTAAAACCAGCCTACTCAAACCATGGCAACACCAGCCTCTCCACCTCCCCAGTCAAAACCCCTAATCATTCCTTAATTGCCACATCACTGGCACTGTGGGAACCTACTGTAGCTAACCTACATGGGGTACCCTACAGCCTACCATCTCCCATGACTGGAGAGCTGGTCCATGGATCATATCAAATCACAGCTGAATCATGCAAACCATCTATAACCGCACAGCTGAGCTGCCACTGCTACATCTGTCCACAAATCAGCCGCTCCTGAAAAACAACACAACCCTGGCCAGAGTTTGCCTAGAAAGGGAAAAAAAAAATACAGCTGCATCCTAAACAAAGCCACCTTTCACGTAAGAAACAGAAAAGCAATGGCATGAGGTGGTAGCTCTCTAGGTCTAAAAATCCACATCTGAGCCTTGCAGGTAAATGAGGCAGATGATGAGAAAACCCAGGGGGGCATCCAACAGGTTTTCTGTACCAGTTGGAGCGGGGAGGGCTGGACTTTGCAGCCTTCTTGCACTGCTTGCTCACAACCATCGCTCTGCTGCCCCAGACAGGCTCTCCGAACAGGGGAACCAGGGGAAAGAGGGTCCCAGGGCTTTTAGAAGTGCTGTGGGGTCAGTGTCCACCCCAGGAGCCCTGGCACATGGGGTGGCACAAAGGACCCGCGGCAGCTCTCAGCAGCTGGAGCCCAGCAAAGTGGCTCGGTGGGGGGAAGCCGTGCCAGGGCGGAGATGGTGCCTGCTCTTCATACAAAACCAAAGTTAATTTACAGCTGCTCAGCAGTCCATTCCCCTAAACCATTCACAGACATGCATGGAAAAACGCCCCAGTGAAGAAAAAGCTTTAATTAACTTGATGGCATTTGCCTAAGTGCCTTCTTTCTGTTTTACTTTTTCCCCCACTCCAGCTGAAAGCTCGCAGAAGCCACTGTGAGTTAGGCCAGAACAAGTGGGAAATTATCATTAAAAGTAAGAGAAACAGAGAGATCAAAGGAGCAGGCTGACAAGCATGTCCTGACAATCCTGGCGAAGCATCCCTGGCTGCAAGCGAACAGCTGAGAACAAAGCAGAGGTGGCGGGCGAGCCAGTGCCGGAAGAGGAAATCAGCTACCAAAGGTTAAAAAAAATAGCAAAAAAGAGAAGATTTTTAGGAGATAACCTCACAAAGAACAGCTTGATCTGCTAGCAGGCTGAACAGAAACACTGGGATTTGGTAGGAAGTTGTCTTTGATAGCATTTCAAGTGTTTAAGTACAACAAAATCTCGTTAAATAAGTTATTCCGTGTAATTTGCCTTTTTTAAGAGCAGGACGGCCAGTCACCAAACCTTTCTTGCTCAGATGCTGCTGTGCCAGATCCGGGCATGCATCCTGCCAGCCCAGTAGTGCTCAGGACCACTGCACTCCTCGTTTTCATGGCAACTTGGTGAAATGCTGCTTTCTCCATCACCCCCTCCATCAACAAGCTCTGACTGACACCTGTTCCCAGAGACAGAGGTCGGATTTGTGAGAAATACTTGACAACTTTTGTTCTAGCAAAGCCTGGAATAAATTATAAAAGCATCTTATTCCTTTGGGTATAAAAGAAAGCAAAGAACGAAGGGAAAGTTCCTTTCCTGAACATTATGCTAACATAAATAATTAGCAATCCATTTCTTAAAGTACCTCAGAGCTCGGGATTTCTGTGTACTGATTTAGCCAGACCTGCTGTCGTACAGCACTGCACTTCTCAGAACTGCCCGATAACAAATCTCCTGACTGAAGCTCTGACCAAAGAAATTGCCTTGAAACTCCTTCAAGCTTAGCCCCAGATCTCTAAATCCCAAGGGCTGGAGTGGGGAAAAGCCCTGCTCCTCAGGATCATCCCCACCTTGTCCTCCTCCCACCTTAATGGCCTTTTAGTGGATTTATTTCAGCTTTTCCAGATGATATCTCAGGGAGCAGGTGGCAGAGGTGCTTTGCATCTCCCCCAAGGCAGGAAGAGGAGGAGGAACAGAAACACAGGAGATGTTCTGAGCGAGAGCCAAGATGATCAAAAATACAGGGGTTTCTATACGTATCTCTGCTTATAAAAGCAACCACACCTTGGGTCCGGCCTCTCAAAGAGCAGCCAGGGAGGCCACACTTGACACACACATATCTGCAGGTGATGGAGCACATTTTCCGCCTGGTCTCCTGGCATCACTGCCTATAAATCACAATGGAGGTGGCATGAGACGTGCAGGAAAGAACTGGACCTGGCTGCAAGTCCAGCAGCTTCAGCATGTCTGCTTGTGAGCAGATAACATACAGCTACAGCAAAAAGCAGCACGATGAATAACTGAGAATGATTAACGCTTCCAAGGGGATCTTGCCACTGTACAACACTGGTGCCAGGGCAGGTTCTGCTAAAGGAGGAATCACGGGCATAAATTATAGGCAGTTTTAATGTAAACTTGCTATTTATTATATTCTAGTCCTAGAAAGTATGTGGAAACAGAGCCTTTTTCAGAGACCTTATCCCAAGCACCCTTTCCTAAGAAGTGGATCAATCTCTTCCATGAGATTAGGAGAAAGACTGAACACGCACCAGACAGCTTCCCTCAAAAAAAGATAAACCTAGCCAGCATCACAGCAACTGTCTTAGGAAAAGAAATAGCAGCTATCACTTCCTACCCACAGATTCACCCCACCTAAAGCAGCATCGCCCCCAAAACCATGACAGATACGGGAGCACAGAAAACTCCAATAAATCATCCCCATCCCGACTTTAGGCACAGGCTGCTGATCTTTAACAAGCCCCAGTGACCCCCAGGAAATGGAAACCAGTGGGAAAAATAAATAAAATAAATACCTTAATAAGTATTGGCTGAGTAGTTTCAAGACTTTTCTCCCTCCCATGGGCAGCCGGTGGGCTGACCGTTGCCTCAGTCTGTGCTACCTGCCAGCTGTAATCCTTGCCCACCTGCTCCTTCCCGGTTTCTCCTCTGCTGCTTATGGGATGGAGAAGGACCCCAACCCCATGGGAGCTGCCACCACCAGGATCGCTGCCGTGGTGTTCATGGTAGCTAGCAATCCAAGGGAACCTTCTGGTCCTATGCCACTGTGGCAGCACTTGAGAATTTTACAGTAAAAATTAAGTGGAAAGAAATAATTGTTTTGAAATGAGAGATTCTATGGAAAAGATTCATCTCCCAAAAAAAAAAAAAAAATCCTGTAAAATTCATCTGAAGTAGCTGGGCTTTTTAACCAGCATTTTCCCTTCAACAGCATATGCAGAGCATTAAAAATTTACAAAAATATATATTCTCCATTTCTTTTCTTTTCCCCTGAAACCATTTGCCATGGGAGGCTGCTCTGCCTGCTGCTTTCCTGAACGACCCCAAACCAGCACACAGTCTGCTCCTGGCTGGAGCTGGCAAGACTTTCCAGAATCAGGAATACCAGAAGCGCACCACCCCACACAGGACAACCACTGGCCTCACTGTGCGCATCCCACCTCTTGAATTAATGGTCTTTATTTGAAAACACCAACTTCTCCAGTGTCTGCCCTGCACAATGGCCAGGAACCGCCTACCTACCAGCAGGAGAGCCTGGGACAAGTGAAAGTGGCCAGCAAGACAGAACTGGCTGTCAGGGAAGCTGCTGCCCAAGCGAAGGGCTGCAAGGGCTGTGCACCCAGGCAATGGGTTGAGGAGCTGCAGGAGGAAAGCAGCAAGTCATGATGAAATGAATTAGGGAGGGAGAACAAGGAACAGAGTATTTTTGGAGGCATTGCAAGAGAGCTATTAGGTCCTCACAGTGCTGACCTCCAAGGACTACCAGAGCATCAATGGCAAATAGGCAGCACCATGGAAGACACGGTGTCGTGATCTCTGACAACTTGTGGCAACAGGGCATCACTTGCCCCTGTTTCCTTGTACGTATCAACCAGCAGCAGATAAAGTCTTGGCAGCAGATGAAGCCAATGAGCAAGACTCCCAGGGAGAAACTACACCAGTTGCACACACTAAAAGCTGCAAAAGGATGCGGCGAGTAGTGGGTGTCTGTCTGCTGAGAGCCACCTCAGCCACAGTGCAAATCAAAACGAGTATTTTTCACCTTCCTAACTCCAGAGCACACACTGCTCAGCCTTACGCTGGTGACACGATCTGGCTGATTCCCTTGCCCGGGACTTGAGGGCAGCGCAGCAGAGGCAGCCAGCCAAGGGGTGCCCGTGAGCCAGCCAGCCCCTCGGATGCAGGCAGCCGGTTTGCTCCGCACAGCAAGCCTGGCTTGCGCTTGGACTGCAGCGACGTGGCCGCCAGCCCCGCTGCTGCCTGGTTCTCCCAGCCACGGCACAAACCTGCGTGCAAGCGGTGGGTGACAGGAGCAGTTGGAAAGATGCCCCTTTTCACTCAGCTTGATTTCATGGCATGCGAGCTTTATCTTGCCTACCAAAGAGACAGAGTCAACACCAGGTCTGAGCCGATAAGTAGATCTGGCATGCTAATTGCACCATTTAATTTATGGCATTACCAGGTTCTTCTGTTGGCTCTATCACTCCACGCTGGTGCCTTCCCCACCAGCTGTCCACAGTCCCTCCCAAATGAAAGGACCCAGCTTGCCAGCTCTGCCTCTCCTTTGGATGGCCACCACCAAGTCTGAGCATCCAAGCAGATATCTGCAGATTGTGTCTCAGCCTGCTGCTTCCCTTCAAAGCACGTCCACACCACCACGTACTGGCTCCCAACCCTTTCCTTAATACCAGCCTACTGAACAGCAACTCAGACTGATCCCCTTCCTCAGATAAATGTGTTTGTGCCAAAAATCACTGTATCCATCAAAACGGCCTCGCTATGGTGAAAGAAAAGCCTGTCTTTAGCTATAACACAAAGGAAACAGAGGGTAAAATAAAATATACCGAGGAAATAACAATATTCAATAGTACGGGGTTGCACTGCTTCAGAGGCACAAACAGCCAATTCATTCCTTGGTGTCACACCAAACAAGCACATTTCTGAGCCTTTTGTAGCCAGCGTTAAATTTGCCACCAGCCTTCAGCATACAGAGCTGCCCAGATACGAATGCAAACTCTCTCCTCTTTGCATGGCAGAAATGCTCTAGAGTCCTGGGAGGAGACACAACAAAATGAGAGCAGAATGCTCCCCCCGCTCCCAAAACCACCAGCAACCTACTTTCCTGACTAATTCCTGAGCCAGGCTCCAGGGAGAAGAGCATCTGTAGACACATCCTCCTCCGCTACAGCAAGACACACAGCACCTAAGCAGCGTGCAACACTCGAACAAAACAAATGAGGTTTTGCAGAGTGCAGGTTGCTGAGGGCTTGGCTTCTGCCCAGGATGAAGGAAGATACTCTGGTTACGAGACAATTGCTCAAATAAGTCCTTGTTGCTTCTAAGCAGGAAAGGCATGAACATACCACACCGCAGAGTAGAAAAGGTGGCTCATTCTCAATAAGCAATAAAGGCTGACAGCAAAATGCATATGTCTAAAATATTTTAGCGAGCTCACGCTGGGAAAACTGAGCACTGAGGAGTTAAAACCATCCTGCACTTTATTGTGGCTAGAAAGTAGGTCATACCTTGAGTCTCACTACATTAACGTTACAAAGGAGAGATGGCTGCTTTCTGTCCTTGGAAATGGGAATCCCAGTATTTTGTTCCTGGCATCAGAGGATATGGAGAGCAGGAACTGGGAGCCCAAATCACTTTCATGGAGACATCTGGGGTCACACCCCCCACCCTACAGCCTCTTGTGCCTGGGCAAGCTATGAAGGGGGTTAGCTCAGTAGCAAACGATTCTTAAAGAGGAGAGGGGGATTTCAGGGTCAGCAAAATGTTTCAAGTATTTTCACTTTGGCAGGAGGTGGAAGAGAGAACAACAAAACATCATCTGGGATTGTTTCTTCCATTTGTCAAGTTCTAAAATGAAGTATTCTGATTTTTAATGTATTCCTTTCTAGTGAAAGCAATTGATGTCATGTCTGCAAATATTTTGTACTTGATTTAAAGCTGTCGTTTTCCTGAAAAATACAACGCCCCAAATCATGTCTGCATGAAAAACGTCACCCAAACCAGACACTACATTTCATGGCTGTGCCAGAAAGTCTGGAGGAGCGTGGCTGCTCTCTGCTAGCTGGCAGCTTGGAATTGAGCAGAAAGCATGGGACAGCTGGTAGGTGGATGTATTTTTCTGCCAGGTGGGCTAGCAGGGCAGCACAGACCCTGCAGGAGGTAAGAGTTCCAGGTCACTAAAAGCACATCTCAACCCTCCTTCCCCATAGGACCCACCCAACGAAAGCCTCTGTGCCAGATTGCCCTGGGAGCAGTGATGGAGCCTGTGTTATCTGGAACCAGAACCACATCACCCTCTCCATTTGGCCAGTCCCCAGAAGTAGCTGTTCATGAGTTGAGCAGAAAATGCCATCGCTATCAAATTACACTAGAGCTGAAAAAGCAAACCAAAACAAAATGGGTCAGAATAAGAGCTCAGCCTTCCCTCCTGGGGTGCTGAACTGGTGGTGCTGCTGGAGAAGGACGGGGAGCAGCAGTCACTGAAGGACTGGTGCAAAGGACAAGGAAAAATATCTGTCAGTGCTGGACATATTGCTCAGGACGGAAAGGAGACTGCTTCGAGGTTACTGTTGTCTGGGCCTTTCTACACCACAGGCTTTTCTTTTCCACCAAGCCACCAGCTGAACCACACACTAGTTTCCAGAGGGAGTGCTGGGAGGGATGGCCTCCCTCCGCTCCACCTTGTCACTGCATCGCTGGATCCTGTAACAGCTGAGAGATGGGCAGATAATGAGCAAAGATAAACACGTCATGCAAAATGATAACCTAGAAGATTCATATAACAAATGGGAAGGTAGAGAGCAGAGAGGTAGTTAATTCGTGCTGCCACATTTGCACACTTCTTGTGTTCCCTCTCCAGCACTTGGCCAGCAAAGCCCTCACTGGTGCAGCCAGACGGATGAGAATGGCAAAAATGGATCATCAGCATCATCCACCCCTGGATGTACCCGTGCACTTGACTAACTGGAGACCCAAAACCACCCGCAAACTGAACCAAGCCAATCTAGCAAGAGAGTTTAACCAGAATTTCCAGTGTTCCTGTTCCTTTTTTCCCACAATATAGTAAAATATTGACTATCAATGTGTTCCTGCTCCCATCACCATGTCTGATTGCTCCTCCAGGCCATGTGATCAAGCAACTACCATGTTACACCACCTTGTTACACCCTTAGGGGCAGTGCTGACTCCCTCACCTTCACCTGCCACCCTGTGTCTTCCAGACAACAGCTTGAATCAAGGTAGATGATGTTCAAGTTGAGTTCAACAAGGCAAGAAAACTGCATGCCATCCATCTCTGGCAAATGTTCCTATAGGAAATTACTCTGACATCCCAGGTTTTGGAGAAAGACAAAGACTGGAAGGCTATCTGGGACCTCTACAAGCAGGTACAGAGCTGGGTTTCTTCCCCTTGGAGGGAGGCTGGCCAGGGGGTTTGCTCCTAGCCATGTCACAGATAGTCAGGGGACACTGTCACCCAGGTCAGTGGTCTCTGAGGGAGGTTTTGCCTATGAATGCTCTGAGCAAGCAGAGACACGTATGGTCCCCATGCACCTCCTGTCCAAACCTGCTGCCTCAAAGGACCCAAACCCCAAGCATTTTTCAGCCTGCAGCAGGTGCCCCTTGCTGAGAGATGCTGTATCGCCAGGTCACACAAGCAGGCAGCCCCAAAATCGACAAGGCTGGATTAACAGCCAAGAGACCATGCAAAAAATAATATTAGGGCGCTCTCTTTGTCTTGCAATTCCTCAGCTTTTGTAGGCAGCTGGGGTCACACTTTCAAGTTTTAGTGTATGAGCCACAGGAAATACACACTTTCATATAAAAGCTGAAGCTCTCCTCTTGTCACAGGGATTAATATTAAGGCACCAGATATCATAAGACTTGCAATATAATATCACTTTAATGCACACCTCATTTTCACTCCCAAAAGACATCATTCTCCTTCTTAGAATTTTTTTTTTTTTTTTTTTTTTTTGGCCAGGACTATCACAGTAAACATGCAATGTTGTTCTGAGGAAAACACAGTTTGCCAAGACATCTAAAATATTGTGTATTCCCTCCATCTGCTTCTGCTAAATAAACCCTGGGCCTTATCTAATATAATGAGTAGATGTTGGCAATAATTGCACAGCCATCTGTACCGTGCTTTAAACCTGTTGCAAGCTGGGCTGTGGACACAAGAAAGAATTTATTCCTTCCATACTGCAAACAAAAATTGTAGCTTCCCCCCTTCTGTTTTTTAGGATAATTTAGTTATATCAGCTCCTATGCTTGGTGCTTGGGGAACAGTATTTCATGAACGTGACAGATGAACCCCCTCTTTTCCCTAGTTTGTATAGATAATAGATAAAGCTCAGGTTCTGCAGCCAACAGGGATCGGCGCAGTCCCAGGCAAGCACTGTCTGCAGCACAGCAGCCTCCAAGAGCTGCTTCTGCCCAGCATGGTGCAACCACAACACAATACGTTTTGGCTTCCCAGAAACTTTTAAGGCTTAATTCAAAAGTCTCTTCTGGCAACGCTCAGCTGTTAGAACCATGGCATGCAAGTTACCCTCACCCAGATTTGCTAGGAAGTCAATCACCAGGTCATACCCACTCAGACTAAGCCCATACCAATGCAATGGCTCAACAAGGGGGTTTTGTTGTTTTTTTAAAACAATGCTGCTCTTGCTCTGGTTGAGTCAAACGGAGCTACCACACCAGCTCCCCACTGGCAAAGCTGAGGAAACAGGGACCCAGATGCAGCTTACCAGAGGGTGCAGCAGCCTGCTGGCAGATGTGAGGCAAGAGGGGGATGTTTGGCTGAAGTTAACCTCTGTAGGACATGACTGGAAGCACCTGTCAGAGAGCAGTAGTGCTCAGCTACTTTGCACAGGAGTCAAAAACCACCAATGTCCTTAAACTGAAAAAACTGGAGAAGCAGCAACCTGTTGCCTATGCAGTCTAATTAACTAGATGCACCCAGGTACACACTGGTCTGGAATCAACACATCCCAAGAACGCATCACAGCTTCGGCACGCTCAGGAGGCAACACTGAATACCTGCAAGGATCACCCCGACGCCAATATAAAACATGCCCCCTCCCAGCGTTGGTTTGCCAGTCCTGCTTTCCTCATCCTCCTCCCCACGCTGCCATAGCCCACTCTTTCCCCAACCTGCCCATCCCTTTTCACCCACCAGAGCATGATAACCCCCCTGCCAAAGCCAACACGAGCGCAGACACCTACTAGTCAGCAATGCAAGAGGGCAGTGCCACCAGGTCCCACCGAGCAGTGCTTGTGGGACCTCAGAGGCCACAGCAATATCACTGGTGCAAGGAAGTGACATCTTTATAACGGGACAGGGGAATGTGCTTAAATTAATCGGCAGTTCAGATAACGGAGGCTTTTGCTCTCCACTGGGCTGTTAAGAACACCGGAATTGCTGCAGATAAAAAGTCTGGCAGCATTTTCATCATAAGCTCAACATTTCTGGGCTGTATAATCCAGCCATTAAAAAATACATGCTCTGGGCTGAAAGCTGACATCTCAGGTCCCAGCACAGCAGCAAATGTTTGTGTTTTTCAGATTTCCAGAGCAGTCCCTTTGGGCCCATCGGGCAGTTACAAGCCAGCAGAGCGAAGATGGATGTTGCAGTTTTCCAGGGGAGGTTACACTTGCATCAGTCGTGGGTTTCGGAGCTTCATTTTACTCCACTGACCAGGCAGATGAGTCTGCCCATGTGCTGCAGCCATCTGAAATACAAGCAGACAGCAGCATCCAGCAGAGAAGACTGTATGTTCGTTGGCGCTGCTGATTTGCTGCGGCAAGTTTTCCCCGTGACATGAAGACAGACCTGAATTATGGGGCAGGCGAGAAAGACATCTGTGGGGAATTTCTTAGACAGCTGCAGGAGAGGCGAGAAGTATCCTGCAGTCCACAGCAGCTTTCTGACAAGGCAGCACACAAGAATATAGCACCGAGGACTTTGGGATGTAGGCCAACAGCATCAGATGCTTTTTGTTGATGCAGCCTATTGCTGTGAAATGGTCCAGAAATCTCCCCCTAGCTTTTCAGCACCAGAGTTAAGTGTTTCGTTAGGAGGTAAATCATACCAGGCTTACCTCTACAGGCAACAGAGAGAAAAGCACAAGCACAGAAGAAGAAACCAAAAGCTGTGCTGGTGATCTCTGGTGTCCAAAATGTATGAGTTGGGTTCAGCAAGGGGTAGCAAGAGTGGCTTTAAGATCTGACGAGTTTAATCATCAAGAGAGCAAGACAAGTCACCGCTTCACTCCATGTGCTGTTTTCTTTTTACAATATGCCTTTCTTGCTTAACCTGTGATTTTTAAGGAGGAGATGCTTCACGTTTCACTGGGTTTAAATCTTAGGGGGCTGGTAGTAGCCAGGTCTGCTCTCTGCCCATTCAGTTCCCCTCCTGACTGTGACACCCCCTCCACTAAATCACCTGCAGCTCTGGGGCTGCACCCGCCAGCATCAAGGCAGAGAAGGACCCCTGAGCACTTTCCCAGTCTATCAGCATTACGTTAATTGAGAGTTTGCACAGAGCAGACCATCGTCTAGACAGTGTTAAGCTCCAACCAGGGAAGGTGCGGGGAGGACACAGCATGGTTTCCAGAGTAAGCATTTCTGACATTTGCCTAGTCATCGCCTTCCCTCCAGTTTGGTATCCTGAGTGATTCCTTCCTCCTGTAGCCCTGGAAACAGCAGGAGGCGGCAGCTCCAGGCATGGGCTGCTGCTGCAAGGTGGCACTTGGGGGGGGAACTGCACTTTGTCCCCCTCAGCCATCCTTGCCACCACCCAGTCCATCTTCCCACAGCACATAGCCGACAACTTAATGTGGTAATTCCTGCATCACACCACACAGCAGGGAACTGGGATGCTGGTGGAGGGCTGGGGAGGTGTCCTGGTTTTGGCTGGGATAGAGTTAATGTTCTCCCCAGTAGCTGGTACAGTGCTGCGCTTAGGATTTAGCGCGAGAACAGCGTTGATACCACGGCGATGGTTTAGTTGTTGCGAAGTCGTGCTCACCCTGAGCCAAGGACTTCTCCGTTTCCCATCTCTGCCAGTGAGGAGGGGCACAAGGAGCCGGGAGGGAGCAGAGCCAGGACAGCTCACCCGAACTAGCCACAGGGCTATTCCATACCACAGGCCCTCATGCTCCGTACAGAGACTGGGGGGAGCTGGCCGGGGGCCACCGATCGCTGCTGGGGGACCGGTTGGGCATCGGTCAGCAGGGGGTGGGCAGTTGTATTGTGTCACTTGGGTGCTATCCCTCTCTCTCCCTCTCTTCTTCGTTACTTTTATTATTATTTACTGTATTTCAGTTATTAAAGTCTTCTTACCTCAACCCACAGGTTTTACCTTTTTCCAATTCTCCCATCCCACCGGAGTGGGGGGAGCAAGCAGCCGCACGACACCCAGCTGCCAGCTGGGTTAAGCCACAGCAAGATAAAATGCATCCATGGCACTGAGATCTGGGGAGACACCAGCAGTGAGAAGCACCTAAAAAAAAAAAAAATCAAGTCCTCCTTCCATCAGGGCCCCAGCTTGTTTTGGGGGCCTTCAGCAACTTGCTCTGCTTTCTTCCTGCTCCCATTCTGCTTTCCCCAGCTTTGCCTACAAGGACCAGTCCATAGCTCAAGACCAGATACTGCCAGCAGCTCTGCAGCACTCCAGCACCCAGGCACAATGGCATTACCATCATGTTTCAGGGCTCTAAGCACTACCTCGATTAAGAGAAACAGCAGAAAGCACACAACACTGCATTGTGTAACTCCTACATTAAGAGCAGCCTCGGCAAAATGCAAATAGGTGGCATCTTAGTGGCAGTAACTCAAGCAAATCAAGAAGTATTGCTAGTTTTTAGAAAAAGCACTCAGCAAAAAAGGTTTTTGTGCTGAAAAATGCCTTTTACCACCAAAAATGTTTGTGTTCAGGTAAACATCAATTTCAGTTTTCCATTGGGAAATAACAAAACACTTTGGTTTCATTTTTACTTCAAATATGACTTCAGATTTTATTTTTATTTGGTTGTTTTTAACTGCAATACTGTAAAGCTGGCTGAAAGCAGGCATTTTTGCTTAAAATCAGGTTGAACTCTCCCGGGGAAACTATAGCTTTTGAAACAAAAACTTTTGGAACCAGAATTTCTTCCCTCCACTATTTCTCGCTGGGGGGGGGGGGGGGGGGGGGGGGAGGCGGGGCAGAAAAAAATCTGGATTTGTGGGCAGCCACCCTTCAAACCTGGAGGGAGGCTGCCCTCAGCCCAAGGTAGTTCATGGTCCCTTCCCATCGGTGCAGGGTCTCAGCGTTTGAGGTGGAGACAGTTGTTCGGTGGCATCTCCCCCATGTTCATTCACCTTCAGAGCTGGGGGGGCCAGGACAGCTGGGGGCAGCAGGTCCCCCCGTGAGGCAGCCCAAAAGTCAAAGTGCTCGTGCTCCTGCACAGCCACCATCACCAGCTGGATTTCCCAGGGCTCAGGGAAACCCACTCACCTCCTCACTCACTGATGGCTCAGATGACTGACTGCACATGGATATTTATACGAGCTGCTGCTTGTCACAGCAGTCTCCAGCAAACCACATTTTTGGCAGGAGGGGAAACTCCTTCAGTTCCTTGCAACTCATGGAGAAGCAATGGATTTATGTTGGCCTTTTTCTTCTGTTGTCATATTCCCTGGTAGGCTGGCATGGAGGTGAGGGCAGGAGAGTTCAAACACAAATACAGGTTGCTGAGAATGAGCAGAGATCCAAGGCAGGTTTGCACCATCAGATCAAGGAGAGAGAATGCAATGCTGGGGGGCAAGATCCTCCTCAGAAGGAGCAAGCTTAGCAAGATGAGTCCTTCTCCTGGAGGACAGATCTTGGAGCCATGCAGGACACAGATCACCAGCAAAGCTTCCAGCAAATGAGGACAAGTTAGGTTGTGGGAGGGGGAGAAAAGGAGGGGAGGAGAGAGAGAGGCTGGAGGATGCCAAGCAAAATCAATTGCATGGCTTTGCCAAGAGCACAGGAGAGTGCAGGAGTGATAAAGTTTGCATCTGGGTTTTGCAGATGACAAAATTTACAGGCTGGGGTAGAGTCAGGATTTGGCATTTATCTCAGGCCCTGCTCTTAAAAAAAAAAAATAAATTAAAGCAGCATCGTAGCCTGGAAGCTCCCAAAATCAACAACGGAGGTGCTCGGATGAATCAGCAGCAGCTCTGAGGGACAAAGGAGACCAGGGTTCTGCTCAGGTAGACCTGCTCACTACTGGCAATAGCTTTTTCACTGTAATTTGGGCGTGGAGATAAAGACATACAAGTTTGATCACATATCCTGCAGCAATTACAAATCCCAAATTGACCACAGTTTGGTTACTGCTTCTACTGCAGTTGTTTCATGGCAGTGGGTCACCTAGTTGATGCATGTCACTGCTGTCCCACCATGCTTCGTGCCACCCCGTTGCCCCTTTTAGAAGCAACGCTAAATGCACGTGTACCCTGGCCATTGCTGTCCCAGCCCTCAGCACCTCTGAGCCACCATCCTCACATCATGTTATTTCAGCTTAAACCACATCAAACCGACCTGCCAGAACCCATGTCTCCCCATCCCCAACACATCCCAGAGTGTGAGGCAAGCTAGGCCAAAGATCAAGGTGGTGAACCCAAACTGAGAAGAAAGCTGAGACCACCAAATTTGTTGACTAGTGACTGTCCCCAAATATTTTTAACTCCTCACGGAAACGAGAGGCTGGACCTGCACACACAGCTACATCAGACCCCTGGAAGTCACAGCTGAGCACAGCTTAGGAACTCACACCATTTCCATTTCCCTGACCCAGGAACAGGAGGGAAGACTTTTCCCTTTTTCATTTTCTCCATCGTTACACGAATGAGACAGCAGAATTTTAATGCTATTTATGTTCCGTGAAAGAGAACAGCAAACGGTACTACCCTGACCTTTTCAGTGTTCTGTAACACCATCGGCTGCCCAGATCCACTGTCCCCTCTCCGTGCCCAGCCGAGCAGGGTGGAGGGGGCAGCTGGTGAGAGCCCTGCCATTGCCCAGTGTAGAACCGCAACAGGGCTTTCCCAGTGGGAGAGGGCTGCGGAGATGCCGCCTACAGCATCAGCCCTCTGCCTGGGATCGGCGGGTTGAAAGCAGGAGCCTGACACTGGTCCCTGCCATGCCACCTGCGGCAGAGGGCACCAGGGTGGGGAGGAGATCACAGTGCCCCGGGGAGTTCCCAGGGATTCAATTTTGTCTTTCACAAGCCTGAGGAAGACAGCAAGGAAAGATACTTCTGCGCTGCTGGAGGGTGGCTAGCTCTTTCCACAGCACAGAAAGGAGATTCCCTTGGTCTCTCCAGCTGTGCAACGAAGATGCAGTGAAGTCCCACACCTTATGCAGCCCCACAAAGACAAGCTAAGCCCCAAACCCACAAGCCCAAGCTACTTCCCAAGCTTTAAAGTGGGTGCTGTCACCTGGCTGGGGAGGGGGACAGGGAGCCCTGCCTTCTGCTCTGCTTGCACCCTCCTCACCTGCGCAGGGACCTGCCACATCCGTCACTGCTCCTCCGGCAGTGGCAGAAGGGGCTGCTCAAAGAGCAGCGTTGACAGGCAGACACACACAAAACCTCAACAGGGAAATTGCTTACAGCTCACATCAATCAAACCAGACCAGACCTCCTCCCTGCTCCAGTTCCACAGCCCAATTCGCATCGGAGCGTGGCACCTCCGCCTGGGATGGGACCATCTCCCAACACAGGCTCACACACCAGACAGGACATCTCCCTCCAAGCTGCTTAAACAGCTCAAAGGGTTTTTCCCCCTGCTCCTTCCTCTTCCCCAAACATTTAACCTGAGGTCTCCTCTAACAAACTTCTCCCCACTGCGCAGAGAAAATGGCTCTGACTGCCATAGGCGAGGGATAACCAAGTAAATTTTAATCCTTGCTGTTATTGTATTACCACCAGAAGTACACGGATTGAGATAAAAGGCTCACCAGCCCAGCCATAATTGTATCAGAAAGGTAATTATCTCTTCTTCCACCTGACTTTGTGCTTGCTTTCTATAATGAAGTTTCCAGCTCATGCTTGCAGCAATGGAGCCAGCCACCACAAAAAAATCGCTGGGAAATGTAAAAGCTAATTGTCTGTTTGGCACGTGAGAACCAGCGAATCAAGTCTGCGAAGGAGAACGGAGCTGGAGAACCCTGAACCAGGAGCGATTCAGAGCTCCTGGCTGGTGCTGATGCCTGTGCCCAGCACGGAGCTGGGTCCTGGAGGCACCCCCAACCCTTCAGCTGTAGACACAAGCACCCCAAATCACAGCAGCATGCTTTCCAATACACATTTCCTTCAAGGCACCTGCCCCATGGATCCTGCTCTTTCAGACCCTTTCCAAACCATCAGGAGGGCTATGGGGATGTTAAAATAAAAGAGACATTTTCACTTTTTGAGCCCACTGATTAACACGGTAAGGGTGCCATCCCATCATCGCCAAACCAGCTCACTGTGTTGCTGGCTGTAGCTGCCAGGTTACAAATAAAAAAAAGGAAACTGAGGCACAGAGCGGGAGAGGGACTTCAGTGCAAGGCCATGGGCGTTCCCAACCCTCACCCCCGTCAGACCCCACCAGCACAGTCTCTGTGTGACCAAAGCTGCTTTTGGCCCCTGAGCCATCCACGCTCCTGTTTCTAAGCGCAGAAGCGACACAAGGGCTGTTCTCCAGCAGACAATAAATTATCCAGAATTGAGCGAGCTAAATATAATTTTAGACAAGCACACATTGTACAGATCACAACATGAAGATGTTGGCTTACATATGATGGGTGCGCTATTTCACAGAGGGGTTTTTTTATCCTTTGTACTATTGCTGAGTAGAATAAAATTACCATTGGAGACACTTAATTGTACTAATTATAATCTTTTGGGGAACATTTTGAAAAATTACTGTCTTTTACCAATGCATAACTGACCATATGATGTTCTCTATACTATTGCCACCAGAGTTTCTTCGATCTTTCCAAATTAATAGATAGGACAGTACTTTGCAAAGGCTCCCAGAAGGATCGGTTCCCAGCCAGCACAGCAGCTTGTGCTGTTTGTCTCATACCATTGCAGAAGAGGATGGGTTTTTTCCCCTTAATGATAAATGATGCTCTAATGATTCGGAAAGGTATCTCAAAAAGCCAAAAGTGAAAACACATTTCAGCCGAGATTGCTCAACACCAAAATTTGCTAGGACTGAAAGCTTGGTGCCTGTGGGCCACTGCCCCCCACTTCCAATGCTTTCTATTTTAAGGTGGACCTAAACTATCTCAGGACTTTGGTCCCAGCCCTCAGAAACCAGCCGGCAGCCAACACCTCCAGACACCACAGAAGAACCAGCATGGACATTGGCCTACACCTCCACCAGTGCTTTGCTGGGCACCAGCAGATGACCTTTCCCTGTCTCTTCCCACTCAATAGCACTCATGACCTATGCAGAAACATGGAGTTTAACTTTCCCCTTGTGCTGTTATACATCTCATCACCTCAGAGTGCTGTGTCCCTGCATCTTCATGGTGATATGCAGTCTCACACAGCATCAGAGCTTTTCTGTGCTTGGCACCAACCCTCCCAACTCCCTCAAGGACATAGCACCCATCCCAAACACCTTCTAACATCCTCCCTGTGCACCAAGGACCCTCCTGAGGACACAAGATGCAGTGAGAAGCCATTTTGAGGGAGTTTCTGCTCCCTGATGAACACCCATGTGAGACCTGCAGGTTACAAGCAGCAGCATCACCAGGGCAGGGCAGAGGGATGGAGGAGGATTGCGATGCAGGAGGATGCAGCGGGAAGCAGCAAGCACCTGCCGCATCCCACACCTGCCCTTCCAGCAGCATTTCCTGACAGCACATGACTCCAGCAACAGCTTTGCAGAATGTTCTTCCCAAAAACCCAGCCAGCTCATTCCAGAAACTGCCTGGAAAGGAGTCTGCCACCAGCTACACACAGAGATGGGGCAACGAGGAGAGGGGATTTGGCTGGAGCTAGTGCTTTTATTAGGTTTAAAACTTTCAGTCTGTAAACAGCTCTCCCCAGGTAGTTGCTGGGTGCAGCTGGATGAAGCAGAGGGGAAGAAGTAAAGACAGATAAAATCAGTTGTGCTATCTGACACGATGTTCCTTCCCCCTGCCCTCACTGCTCCCCTCTACATTCAAAGGCAGCTGTTTAGTGAGCCCTGTGTGCTTACAGAAATATCTCTCTAATCCTTCATTTATCTGAGTGATCTGTCCTGCCCATCATTTCCAAGGGGGCACTGGGAGCAGCACGGGAATCACAGAACAGCAGGATTTATCCGCTTCTCATTTGGGCAACGCAGAGCCCGGGGCTTGCCTGGAGCTGCCTGCAGGGCGGCATGACCCTGCCAGCTCCAGCCTCTCCCCGGCACAGCCATCTCACAGAGCTCTGCACTGACACCACAGCCAGGGCCAGGCACTTGAAAGGCCCAGGGCTACAGAGCCGATGAGACTTCATCAGGTTAAAAATGCATATATTAAATTACTTCTATGAGAAACCGTATCCCCCAGCTCGATACCCAGGCAAAAGCTGGACGGAAGTCAGTGACTCCCTGCAGCACAGCCACTTTCAGCACCTTCACCACAGGCACACAACAAGCAGTTTTGGAGGAGCAAACAAGCAGCAACCACTCGCTGCACCATCTCTCTGGGCCAGGCTCTCCTTGCCCACCACCAGCGCTGTGGGATGCTCCCCCCTGGCCAGGTCGAGCCGTGGCAGCACTCTGCCATGCTCCCCACCTCAATGACGGATTGTCTTCTGCAACATCCAGCCTCTCGGCAGGGTGCGAGGTCAGCAAATCCTCCTCCACGGCTCAGACTGTGTTCGCCCGCAGCCCAGATAATTGACTCATCTGTAGACTTTCATCTCTGCCCTGGGCTGGGAAGATGAAGTCAAATTGCACCTTCAGAATTCAAGCTGCCTCGTGCCACCCTTGCCCGTCAATAAATCCCTACCACCCTCACCCCGCAGTTCTCAGCACAGCGATGGAAAGATCAGGCCAAAGCACTTGTGGAAATCTCTCATCTGTCACACAGCTTGCTCCGAAACTTGAGCATCCTTTAACCTGCTTTTACTTACTTATTTAAGCAGGAAAGGAAGGAGAAAAACATTCCAGGCCAGCTTGTGTCAGCAATTAGAAGCATGAAATATCTGGCAGGAGCAGCTTTATAATTAAAGCTTTACCCTGTCCTTCTTCCCCTGCCGAAAAGAAACTGCTGAAGACCAGCCAGGTCTGCAAGGTTGTGCTGCTCCCGGGGAGCCTCAGAGGACGAGCGGGCTGAGGCACGAACCTGCCGGCTTCACGCTGACATCGGGCAGGAGCACGGGGGCTCCAGGCAGCGCGCTGACCAAGGGG
Source organism: Falco rusticolus (assembly GCF_015220075.1). Taxonomy (NCBI): domain Eukaryota; kingdom Metazoa; phylum Chordata; class Aves; order Falconiformes; family Falconidae; genus Falco; species Falco rusticolus. The sequence goes on from NC_051195.1 coordinate 44,360,860, forward strand.
AATTCTGTCCCACGAGATCTCTCTTTTGACTGGCCTGAAGCCTTTTACCCCTCCGACAGGGAACAACCGGCTGCCTCGTTCCCTTGACTTACGAGCACAATCTTCCCAAGACCTAATGCACCAGTACCAGCAGCACTCATGCTATTATTCACACCCTCCTCATTGCCTTCAGACTACGCACATGCACACACTGCACACCTCCAGCCTGGCACTACAGACCACATTGCCCCCCAACCCTTTCAAAAACAGTCATCCAAACCCACGCTTACTCTGCATCAGCAGCCTGCCCACGCTCCCCCCCTACAACCACCACCCATGTAACTGTAGGCCTTTCCTTCCACACACCCAGTTGCTCCCAGTTTGCTTCACATCAGCTATCTTCTGATCCATCTTTTAATTCTGAAATCATAAACTGCGATTTCTACAGTACTCTGACATTATACGCTCTCAGGCTGGAATAAATAAGCTGACCCTAACGTCTATCAGTGAGATTAGTCCCTTAGAAGCAGAACCTGTGGTGATCACTGGTGGCAATAAAAATTTATAACTAAATTATACTACAGTATAAAACTCCAAACATCCTGAAGGCAGAAGATAACAGCAGCGTAGCAGAGCTGTGCCATCCCTGGGCAACAGGTATTGCTATCAGCCAGGCCAGGCCAGCATGCACAGACCTTCCTAGGTCCCGTGTCCCAGGACCACAGTGGCCAGAGCCACCCCCTCCCCACAGGGTGCTCTCACTCTGGTGGGTCTGGGGAATTGGCGAGACCAGCTCTGCAATGAGCCTGTCCTAGCTCAAAGAGACCTCCTTTGCCCCCTAGAATGGGTTCAGAAAGACAGCAATAACCATGTTAGCAAGTATTTTAAAGAGCCCCAGGCGTACGAAGGCTGTAAGGTCCCTGCAAGTAGCCTGTAGTGCGAGCTGGGCTTTTGCTTCATGAAACAGTGGCAGCGAGGCAGAGGGACACCACAAACCATCCCGGGGCATGGTGACATGCTAAATGTGGGCTGCTGAACAGCAAAGCTCCCTCCTTTCAGGCCTGAAGAAGCACCTCGGCAGGGAGGCGGTGCAAGGAAGGCTGGCATTCCCATACAGCCAGCACAGCCCATCCCCGGCACGAGGAACAAGCCCAGCTCAGGCATGCCCTGCTGCACCAGTGCTCCATGGCACAGGGACTGTCGCTCCACGTACACAGCGTTCATTTCAACCAGCCTTGAAGATCCTCAAGGCTCACAAAATTCAACTTAATCCTTTTGGGTCCCTCCACAGACATCCTGCAAAGGCCATGCGCTGAGAAGAGGAGCACCCAGGAAGGGTGGGGTGAAGCACCACGGAAAGCAGCTCCTCTTCCTCGGCAAGGCAAGCTGGACACCTTGCCCAGACTTGGGTAACAGACTTGCAAAGTCTGAAATGCATCTCACAGAGGCAGCCTTCCGTCACTAACGTAACATCAATAGTAAGAAATAGCAATAATTTACACAGAGCAAGAGTGGTGCTAGCTGTTTTACTCAGCAGGCAAAGAAGAGGAGCAATGCAGATGTCCTTACGCTGAATGAAGTTACCTCCATGGGCCATGCCAGGCATTTCCACTAGGACCCATGTGCTGGTCTCGCCCCTCCAGGCTGTAAGTACCAATGCCCGCTATAAAATTTATTACCCCAGTTTGAGCAGTTTCCTTTGCTCCAAAGCTTCCAGCTCCAAATATTAATAGCATTTAAATGAGGAGCAGCTGATGCCTGTTCATATTTCACTTCCAAACAGTACATAGCAAAAGGGCTCTGGGCTTGGCAGGGACCTGCTCCCAGTGAGGAGCCAAACCTGCCTCCCCTGCCTCCCCCCCAGCACAGACTCCCTCCTGGCCACCACGGAGGAGGTGGATAAAGCAGAAAGGCAATCCCCACAGCCCATTCATCAGGTGCTGGAGGTTAGAAAGAGGCATGAAAAAGTGTCAGGAGAGGTAGACTGGTATTGCTGTCTCTTCCAGTCGATGGCAAGCATGACTAAGATTGCCCCATAGATGCCATTTCCCTACTTCATGTGCAAAACCCCCTTGAACGTACAACTGCCTTTTGTCCCCTCCAACCTCCAGGGCATGCCATCCTTCCCACTGCATATCTGACACCTGCACCCATGAGAGAGCTGCATCATCCCCAGACAGAGCCCAGCTTCACACAAACCTCATCACTGCCTCGAGTCCCTCCAAATTTTCTTGCAAAAGCAATGTGTAACCCAGCGGCATAAAGGCTTCCAAAACATGCCCTCAAACCCTGCACGTCAAGTCAGCAACATCACACGTTTCCCCTTGCCAAGCCCCTCGCTTCCCTGAACAGCAGCTTTGTTGAACACACAGCTGTGATGATCTAAGAGAGATTTTTCATCTCTAAAAGGTGTAAAGGAGAACAAAAGGCAGATATACATATATAACATACACATATATAACGGGGCTAATAAGAACACCAGCTCCTGGGCTTGCAAGCCAGCACAACGTTACTGAAATCGCTCTGTAATTCATTACCCCTAAGCAAGCCAACATGTTTCAGGAGCTGGATTCACATGCAGCACCTGGGGCCTGTGGCTGACCTGCAGAGAAACCCCAAGGACTGAGAAAGGGACCTGGGGAATTACAGAGCATGAGGGAAATGGGCTGCTGCACCCCCCCAGCACAACTGGCAGGATGCACCCTGCACTGGGGGCCCGGGCACCATGCGGGAGGCAGATACACAGCCACCCCCCCAGCACTTCTCCTTGCTGGCAGAAACCACTGTGGCAAGGGCTGGATGATGCGATGAGGACCCACGGGGACCTGTGTCAGGGCGCTTGCATGCCACAGGCTGCAATGAATGAGGTTACGTTCCTCTGAAAGGAGGAGAGAAGATGCCAAAATTGTCTACACCTGCCTCAGCCATGTGCAAGCACTGACAAGTGGCAAATCAATTCTTTAGCAGGGCTTATCAAGGCAACCCAAGAATATTTCTGCTGAATATTCAGGTGGGAGAGTGGGTCTGGCTGCCTGAAATGCAGAGATAACTCTGCCAAGACCAAATCCCATGCCCACCTGCCCACCCCAGAGCCAAGTAAGAGCTTAACACACAATTTTCTACCTTACCCCCACCCCCCCAAAAAAAGAAAAAAAGCCCCATATATATAAAATCTGTAAATCTGCACAGAGGCTAGTAACTGTTAGCATCTGGAGATTTGCAGCATTTGTGTGGTAAGTGCATGACAATTAAAGCTATCCATAAAGCGGGCCTCTCTTTCCATCTAAATCACAGCAGTACATCAGAAGGAGTGGAAAATGTATTTTGAAACGATATACCTCAGATGGTGGAGAGCACCATCCTCTTACACTAAGGGGAAAAACAAATTAATTGATACAGGTCAAACCAGAGCAAAACTCTCAATTATTCTACAGTAATTACCCTAATAAAAATTTAACCACACATACGCTAACTTGGTAAGGTTTAGCCTCAATATTAGCAACACGAGAAACCCATCTTCTACAGCTGCCCAAGGGAAAAGTCAGCTACATCTCCCTCACACAGCCAGCTATTCGGGGCACATACAAAAATACGTTGCCAGCACACACACGTGCAAATTCCTAGTTTGTGTGCAAACACAGCTATCACCGGAGGAAAATAAAATCTGTATAAAATACATTACAGCATCTTCAATCCACACACACTGTTTCCCATACAAAAGCACTGGTGTGCATCCTAAATAACATGAGTCTCCCATTCAACACCCTCTGAAGATGAGAAATATTATTTTCATTCGCATTTTAAACACCGGGAAAGGAAGAGAGCTGAGCAAACTGCTTCTGGAAAATACTTTATCAAAGGAAAATGCATGTGGAGTGAAACCAAAAGTGCTGGCTAATTTGGGCTGAATACAGTAAATAGCCTCAGCCAGGAAAAATGAAGAGCTGAAGGAGTAATCAAACATTTCCTTTCAGTGTTTGCTAAATTAGGTGGTTCAAAATGGTGTTTTAACTTCAGTAGTTCTCCATATGTCAGCATAAACGAGCTTTAAAATATATACATAAAAACAGGAAAATGGAGAAACCCATCTTATTTTCACATCTTACTAGAAAAAAACGAGAAAGTTACCTAGGGTCCACCAAGCAAGCTGGAACTTATTTTTCTCGGATTATTGAACAGAAATGGAAAATAGACCAAGCTCGAGGAACCAGGCTGAGAGAGATGCCTGGAAGCCACTGGACAGCTGAGTCCACCCCTGTGCCAGCCCATGCCTGGACCTTCGCAGCTGGGTGAGCAGTACCGTGGTGGCAGTGGCTTCAAGGTGATGGACACCCTGAGGTAGGTGCCCTCACTGCCACCTGGATCAGGAGCTGGTCTTGCCTAAGGTGGCAGTTTCCCCACAGCCAAAGCAATGGGACCAGTCTGCAACATCACTCCCTGCTCCACCAGGCGCTCTGTAACCAAAGCTGCCAACCCACATGTCTCTCCATCTCTCCCAAAACCCAGGCTCTCACCACACAAGACAGTAAGCCTGTCCTGGTGGCTCTGCTTTTTCCGGAGATGAGCAAAGCTGCAAAAGACTCAAAGAAGAAGAAAGGGTGTTGTAGGAGTTACTACCCACACCTCATGCATCCCTTTTCACTTGTTTTTCAGGGACCTGGTTTCTCTCACCTGTTGTGTGGCTGCAGCTCATCAGGAGCTAATGTTTTAATAGGGAAAATGTGTGAGGAACAAGCCTTCAGCAGATTTAGGTGATGTTTTTTGGAGTAGCTTTGCCTAGAAGAATGCACCCCTAATAACCCCCCAATTAGGTTCAGTTGGGTTTGTTGACTCTTAAGTCAGATATTTGGGTGCTAGGGGAAAAGATGGGATTGGGAAAAGGGGGGCTTAAATTCAGAACCACACTAGAGAAGGATGAAACACCGGTGCCACCCCTTTTCCCCCAAGCTCTCAAGGTTGATGTGCTTGCTCAGGGCACCGGAGGCCACGTTGCACCCACCAGCGAGCAGATATGGGCTCACTTCTGCCAAAAGGGGGTCCTTGTTCCTAGGATGTGAGAGCAGGGATGAGTGGTTCTCAATGCGTCCTCTCAAAGCTGCTTCCCTCCGAGCAGATGAACCTGTGCTGGGCAGGAAGCAGAAGACAGATGGCCAACATCAGTGTGGGTGCCTGAAGCACCTGCTGAGGAACCCTCCCTGGTCCCTGCCTCAACAGCTACTTACGTTGTTTCTGTAGAGTAGAAGAGCTACTCCACCAGAAGGGATTCAAAACGCCCAGCAGCCTGATGATTAGAGTACTCTTTAAAAATGCAACACTGCTTTTGATTCGTGTCTTAAAATCGAGCAGAGCTTAGCTCTGAAGTTTGCTCTCCTGAATGCAAAAAGCTCTAAGCACGATGCTGCAGGGAGCTCTTGGACAAGTTATGCCTCTTCACTTGGAACTGTTCCACTTGACATAAATACCTTCAAACCATCAGGGAGGCTATCAAAGCGAGCGGTTATGGCTTCACCCCTGCAGCAGGACACCTATATTCCTGTTTACCAGACGTACCATTTGACCAAACACCAAACCAGATCAGGTCAAGAGGAACCTTAACACAGGACAAGATGTTCTTATTTTGTTCCTCCAAGACACGAAACCTCCACCTGTCCATTCTAATTGCCCAAACCAGAAACTACTCCTCATGTCCAAGCTGGTCCCAGACTGGGGAAAGTTCATTCTGCTCCACTATTCCTCCCACCGGCAACAACCCTGGAGATAGAAGGTGCATCCTGCAGAGGCACGCTGCAGCACACAAGCGTATCACTCCAGTAGCTACCCAGCTGCATACTGGTGCCTAAACAACTGCACTGGGATCGCTCTTATCAAAGGGAAATGAGATTAGCATTAGCACAGCATCCATGCACCTTTCCACCTTGGCTGATGGTGAGAGAGCACGTGCAGATCGGGAGTGCCACATTTGGACTGATGTGTCCTGGGCAAGTCACAGCCCAGAGGTTTCAGGCCCGTTGGAAGCTCTGCCTGTGTGAGGTGAAGGCTGTGCCATCACGCAGCCGGCAGCGTGCACCGCTCACGGACACGCCAGCTTTGCTGCTCTGGTAAAGGTACTGCTGCCCTTCGGCTGCTCAGTTCCCTCTGGCACACACATAACTCCCTGGTGGGTGTTTTATACCTCCTCTCCCTGCCTGAGCCAGCAGTCAGGAGTCTGTTAAGGCTGCAATTAAATCAGCAAACTCCGGTATTTTTCATGTTATAGAAAAAAACTCTTCAATTCCTGACAGACAGTGGAGCGGCAGGGCGGGTGGGAGAGGTAATGTTTCCTATTAGGCCCTCTGGGAAAACAGCAGCTTTCAAGAATTCATTCATCATTAGATGATTGCTTTAAATAAATAAAATCATGTGTTTTCTTGCAGCTGTATCATTTGGTCTAACAGAAGACTACACCTCCCCAAACACCCACACTGCCTGACCAGCCCCCACTGCTCAGCCCTGGAAATTTGTGATTTTAGCTCAGGAGGTTGCCAGACTCAGGTTTTCAGGCAAAACAGCAGACATCAAATAAGAATTACTCAGACCTCATCTCTTTTCACTCTACACCCCATCACCACCCCAAGGAGATGCTCCCCCCAACCCCAGAGATCACTTGGGGCTTATTTCACAGCAACCCTTCAAGATGTCACATCTCTCCCGACATGCAGGGTGAGTTTGTTCCCTGCAGAAGGAGCTGGGGACTGAAACAGCTTTAAGGTCTGCGGCTGGCAGAGATGCACAGCACGCCTGGCCCTGCCTATGTGCCTCGGGGCTTGAGCCAGCCACTCTCCCAGCACCATCAGCTGAGGATGGAGGCAGGCAGGCAGCCGGTGTAACCCCATGGCTGTGCATCGCCTGCTGGGATTTCCCAGCTTGATTTCCAGCAGCACAGGGCAGAGGCAGAGCTGGACTCCAGATGCCTGTAACTGGGCCAGGGCATCCATGCTGCCAGACCGGCATCAAAAACCCTCTCTGGAATTAAGGATCAAAGACAGGAAAGGAATGTAGCAAGCACAAAAGTTCCCATTGACTCCTGCAACCGCTTCCACATGCAAAGAGCCGAGCCTGGCTCCCATGTGAACCCTCTGCTCTTTAGCCAAGCTACAGCTCCGCAGTGTAGTGCTTCAGCCCCATGCAGAGAGCTGCTGGTGCAAGCTCTACCGGCCAGCACAAACCTTTTGTTCCCCTCTCCTTGCACTGCTGCCGCACCACGGGCAGCACCCAGCCTGCCAACCACCGGCAACATGATGGCTCCATCCTGCTACAGGGGCTTTGCACAGGGTACCAGAAGGGATGCGCTGAGGGATCTCAGCCCCACTACAGGGGCTTTGTACAGGGTACCAGAAGGGATGCGCTGAGGGATCCCAGCCCTGCTACAGGGGCTTTGCACAGGGTACCAGGAGGGATGCGCTGAGGGATCCCAGTCCCGGCAGGGAGCAGCAGCAACCAGACAAGGGTCAAAGAGCAGCAGCTCTCCTCAAGTGGCTTCAAGCAAGAGAAGCAAATTTTGCTGAGCTTGGCAGGCTGTGGAGGAGGTGGTTGGGAGGCAGGAGGTTATAAAGCTTCCTCTGTCTCCAGGTGCAATTGAGCTAAATTATGTCACAGAGTAGGAAAAACATTACGAAGAACTGTGCCAGGACATTCATTTCCAAGGACACCCAGGTCACAAGAAAGGAAAATATTGATTAGAACTGGCTGTAAATTTTCTGTAAGAACACTTTTCTGATAGAAAACAACAATTAGATCATATCAAAGTTTTCTATTAGCATGGGTCAAACTCAAAAACTTTCTTTAGGAAAACAGTCCCAATCTGTCTTAACATTTTTTTGTCTTAATTATGTCCCAATATGTCTTAACATGTTTGTTCTTAATTTGAAACCACATTTACTTTCATTTTATTAAGACTCATACCAAAACTAAATTCTAAAAATAAAATTTAACAACTTATTTCTGCCCCAAACAAACCATTTTCATTGTACTGGAAGATTCATAGTTCAGCTTTCCAAAAGTGGATTTTGACATTGCAAAATACTTTTCACAGTGGAAACGCCAGGTTCTGCCCTGAGTTTGAACTGGTGTAAGTACTTTTTGCCCGAAAGCGTTAATAGGATGAACTAATTCTATAGAGTATTTGTGATACTTGTTTTAATTGTTAAACTGATATCAACTGTAATCATACCTTTCACTGAGAATGGGTGAGGTTAAGGGTAGCTTGGGCGTACTTTTATGGAAACATTTTCTCATTTGGTAGTTTTGGGGTTTGGTGGGTTTTCTTCTTTGTTGCATGGGGTTGTTGGGTTGGGGTTTTTTTTAGGTTCCTGGCTGCAAATTACGGCAAGATCCTGTGCCAAAAGACTGGAGATCCACTGGCAAAATATCCCTCTACCTCCAGCAGACCCAGCTGGGGATGCAGAGGGTGACCTGTCCCCATGGATGGGTGGCAGCGAGTGCCCTGACTTTACTGAGCAGAACATGCCATGGCAGCACAGGGGTCTCGGTCCTCCAGATGTTGCCAAAAGTAGAGCAAAAAAATGCAGTTTTAAGAGTAACAAAAAATAAGCAAAAAGCCCAAGGACCAGAGTCACAACAGCATTTATGCATCTATCTCCCACTGCTTTCAAAGCAAGCCAGGAACCAAATCTTTTGTGGATCCAGGCTGGGGATATTATTTCTCACACCTGCTCTGTCCTCTCTGTTCTTTTCCCTGTTTTTCTTTTTTTTTTTTTTCTCCTCTCTCCTGTCATCACAGTTTATTTCATTCACCATCGCCTTTGCCTCACTCCCTCCAGTACTCTGAAGGCATTCATTTAATTTCCATTTTTCAGACATTAAAAGCATTTATTTTGAATTCTGGTGCCTTCAGCATGTGAAATCAGCCTCAGCTGCACTTAGAAAATGCCAGCCTGATCTTGTTATACGCCTGTTCTTCATACAGTATTAAGAAAGACGGGGGAACATAGCTGCCTTTCAAATAACCCTGTTCATTAACCACGCTCCAAGTCCACAAGCTGAATGCAGAGGATGCAACACCGAATCCAAACCCCACTGCTCATACTGCATCCCTTCTGCTGTCTGGGTTTTGGAGGTGGTCAGGAGTCCTGAAGTCCGCACTGAATTTTTTCTAGCATCGTATTTTAAACAGTGACCATGGAGCGACCGACAAGGAAGATGGAGCCAGAGGCTTCCAGAGCAGATGAGATGGGGTGTGCCCGTACCTCCACCAGGTGCTGCAGAGCCACCACCTTGTCTCCCCAAAAAGACACGTGTTCTTGCAGATCTCGCTGGGTCTAGGTAGGAAATTCCTGCCCCGGTTAGAGGCAATCATCCCACCTCAGGGATGCAGCTCAATGCAGCTCAGCTCAAACTGCTGTTGAGACAGAACTAAGCCAACTCGCTCTGCTCTGCCTGCAGCGAGCCAGGAACAAGAGATCTGGGTCTGGGTGACCTTATTTCACCTCCCTCCATTCCCCCTTGAAGACGTGGTGCAATTTCCTGCGATTTTCCCTAACGTTACCTCTTAATGGGGCATGGGAACCTGCAGCTGAGGGCAGGAATTTCTCATGCCAGCCCACCCCGATCAGCGAAAGCACGTCTGCAACACTTCGCACAAAGCAACATGCCATACGCATGCAGCCTCAGCAGCTTGCCCTATGTTGCAGAATAAACACATCACCACCATCACGATAAGCTTATGCTGTGGAGCCAGGCTCTGCAGCGAGTAAATCCGATGGAGCTGTGCCCCAGGCAGAGCCGGGGACGGATCTCACCCCACTCCTCAGAGGCTCCCCACCGCAGGGACTCACACGATGAGCATCATAAGCAGTTTATAAGCTGGGCAATGTAAGCAGCACCACACTAAACCCACAGAGCGCTCCCTGCTTTGTTCACCAGTGCTGAGTGTGAATTCCACAGTGATACAAGCTGCGGCGTGAGTAAGACCCGACTTAGAACAGGCTCCAGGGAAGCAGACGGCACCTATGCTATACATACAATAAACCCAGCCAGCTTTTGCAGGCTTTTCCATTCAGATTGCTCAGCACTGGTATTTCCCTTGTGTGTGCACTAACACACACAAGCTGCACAGCCCTTTGGTCCCTGCTTATCCCAGCAGCTTTACAGGTTGATTAGGACTGGAGGTATTTTTTAGCCTTCATCCTAAAGTGAAAAAGCACCCAGCCAAAAAAACAAACCCCAGAATTATTAGACTGATAACTATCAGTAGTGATTAACAAAGAGAAAAACAACAAATGAACTCCCAAAACACAGGAGCAGGGAACAATATAGGGTAGCTCTTTGAAAAGAAAGCTTTTCATCAGCCTCAGCATGGCATCAAGCCATTTGTCTGATACATCATTTTCCTTGTCTGACACACAAAACACCCTGGTGTAAGGTCTATAGCCACTGACAACCAACAAACTTTTATCATTAAAAATAAAGCAGGATAATCTACTGTTAATATGGTCTGGCTAGAGAGCGGCAGACGCGGCCAGGGCCTCAGGGTCATACCCATGTCCCCCCCCAGGTGCCAGTCCAAGCACACGGCTGCAGTTTCACCAATAGCTCCTGCAGCACTTCCCATTGCTGCTGGTAGATTGGCATTAGCTCCTCTCTCCCAACCAGGCAGGCAACCTGGAGAGACATTAATTGCCTTGCCCAGGGTCATGTAACGAAGCCGCTGGAAGCCTGAGAGAAGGAGTCCATAGACACTTGACTTCATTTCCTTATATTTTTCCCACTGGATCAGAGTGCCTCATTCACTCCCAAGCCACGCTGCATCCACTTGGGTCTGCCCGGGCTCCCTCTCCTGCCAGGGAGGAACCTGGGAGAGGAGCCCTGCTCTGCAAAGCGCTTAAGCACATGCTCAGAGTTGAGCTTGTGCTCAAGGGCTTAACAGGGAAGTACAGCAGGAGCTGTTCAAGTGCAACACTTCCCAGAATAATAAGGAGATAGAGGCTAACGCAGTATATAACCACTGGAGAGCCTTTGAGGTCTCACACACCCTAAAAGCAATAAGGATCTGCTAGGCTCCCATGTCCCTTCCCTCCCTGGGCACATGGGGGAAGGTGTTGGGGCATGGAGAGCTCACCGGCTCCAGCTGGAGCCTTCAAAACAGGCAAAGATCAAAATCGCCCCGCCTGGATCCCGCACCCATCTCCAAGCTCCCTCTACTGTTCCCAAGCGCATGTTACAGTCCTGATTCCTCTTCTCCGACCACAGCAGAAATGTCCTACTGCCACCAAAAGTTACTTCCACCTAGGCGGGTCTACCAGCGACATCAGTGGCAGCTACACCAGGAGTAGGAAATAAAGTCTCCAAAGGTACTTGCTGTTTTATCTGGGATGAAGGTGATAAAATGAGAAAAAGCAGAAACACTTGGGATGAAATAAGGGGGGAAGAGGAAATCACCCTGCTGCAAAGCAAGGAAAGCAACCACATTAAATAAGTGTCTGAGTTGCAAATAACTGTCCCACTCAGGGTTCCTCTGTCTCTCTGCCTCCCCCAAGGCACTGCCCAATTCTTTCCCTTTAGCAGTAACACTGCCATCTGCAAAATCCTCCAGCAAATGCCCAGGGCATCTCTCGGGGTTAGTATGAACTCTAATTCTTCTCCCACAGGTCCTTGTTCTCAAACCCACCTCAGTGATTTGCAGTGACCAGCCTGTCCCCAGTTCAGAGCTGCAGCAGAGCAGGGTGACCAGCACCACTGTCCGTGTCCCACACAATGAGCAGTGTCCCCAGTCTCCTCAAAGCATGGCCCTGCTCTGCTTTCTGCTGGCCCGGGGGAAGACACCACCGCAGCCCAGCAGGGCAGCAGAGCCTAGCCTGGGCTAACAGCAGGAGCAACAGTAACCATCCAAGGTCTGCTGCAGCCTTCAGCAAAAACTCAGCAGAAAATGAGTTATATCAGAATATCCTGAATTCCTGTTATTTTCCAAATTCTTGTCATTTTCCAGACTCTTTAGAGGTGATTTCATGCAAACTCAACCCAAATGACACCCGTCGTCTCCCTAAGCAGTTTACAACCCTCCAGGCACTTGGACCACCCTCATAAATTTCAATCTGGTTTTCAGAGGGAATGAAAGAACACAGCTAGTGTAGCTTAAAGCCAAATAGATGTTTACTTGAATCATTTGTCTCCCCAGTGGTTTCCAACTGCATCTTCCTATGTGGAGCGGCACAAAAGGAAGCCACAGGTTCTTATTATCGAGGAGGCTAAAGACAGCTCACCCCTGCTGCACTGCATGCCCTGGCTACACAGGCTTCCACCAGCGCCCGCCTCAACTGGTAAATGATTCATCTCAATCTCCGGAGGATTTTTCTGGTAACTGCTGCAGATCCACCTTGGGATGACAGAGCAAATCCAGCAGAAAACCAATCTTGTCCCTTCTTTTTTTTTTCCCCCCACCGAAAAGAAATAATTTCAGGATTGGGATGGAATCAAAGCTAAGGATGTTCTGGCTCCTTACGCAGAGATTTTTTTAAACCTGTTTTCAGCTGACAATGTTAAAGCTGCTGCCCATAGATTTATTGGTGAAATTTATGAGCCAGTGAGGAAAGCCACCAAAAGAGGAGGAAACAGAATCAATTCCAAATCTCAGGACAAGAGACATGTTTCAGTAGGATTCAAAGGTGTTAAAAGTCGGTAAGCCAGAGAGAAAAAAAAAGCACAAAATAAATACATATACCCTCTAATCCCTAAGATACTTTGTCCAGAGGCCACCAAACACTGTGCTGCAAACTGAAATCAGTAACTCCTAAAGGACAACCAGGCCCCATTAGCAGACAGATAAGAAATGAGGACAAAAGCAAGAAAGAAGCACAACAAGTTAAACAAATACAAAACCATGTGTCATAGCATTTATAAGGGGGAAAAATGGGATGCACGTTTTTCCTTGACTGGAGTTTTATTTGCAATTAACCCAACAAAGGAGGCAGTTCCTCAGGTCTCCCCCGTGGAATGGCTATGCTGCCTGCAGGCTGGAGCAGGGACCAGAGCCACCAGAGCCACCCCACCGCCTCCCCAGCACACCCCCAGCCTCTCCGAAAGCATCCTGCTGGCTTCTCAGCTTCACCTTCGCTCACGGTGCTCCTGGGAGAGGTTCAGGCACCTGGAAGAGGACAGGGCTGGGCATGCACAGCATGACCCACCAGTGCTGGACATTCCCACCACCACATTCCAGTGTCCAGCAATGTACCCACACCCAGCAAGGTTTCATGCTAACACGGACCACACAAGCTTTTCTGGTTTAGACACAGCACCAAAGGAGCCTTCCTCAAAGTCCACCTCCAAAGCAGGAATGACAAGAAACACATGAAGCATCTTATGTCCACGTGTGAAGGAAAGGGCAGTGGTTGCCACCACCTCTGCCTAGACCTGCCTTCCCTTTTGTCTAGCACCTGACTCTGGAGAGAGCATCGTCCTGCAGCGGTGAGGAGGGATACACACACCCCTGTCCTCCCACAGCCATCTGAGGAGCAAACCTCTGCCTCCAAACCAGCCTGGCAAGGCTACAGACCAAGGACAGAAAGAGAGCAACAAGACTCCAAAATTGGTTTTGAGTCCAAGTGGCGGATTTCCAGTTTCTCAGATTTTGTGTGTGTATCTCACACATCAGCCATTGTCGTTCAGCACCTGGGGAGAACAGGCAGTTGATTCTTTAGTCTGAGTCACTTCTCTCTTCAGCACAAGCATGAAGCTCAGCAAGACCTGGTCTGCCAGATGTGCTGAGCTACACAGACAGTGCTTCCTCCGCAAAGGCCGCTTCCTCCCGAAAATCCATTTAGAAATGCCTACAAAGAATCATTTACTAAAGAAAAAGGAAGTTTGAGGTCCCGGTGAGAGAACAATGATTATCAGAAAGGCACTGAAGGGCCAGGGCAGCACCGTGTGGAGGACACAAGGACTATGCGAACACGACCTCAGCCACCGACTACACATTCTCAAGGAAACCACGCCAGCAGTGCTTCGATAATCCAAACCATTTACCCTAGTCCCTGAGAACACAGCTCCAATGGAAGAAGCTAGCAGGAGGCAGAGCTGGGGCCAAGTGAGAAATACGAACCAGCACACCAGGCTGCAGAAATGGTCTAAAACATCCCAAAATAATTAGCTCCTCAGCATACTTCATTTATCCCTTGCAGCAGGAATGAATGAAAATGAAACTGTATTTAACCAGCAGCTTGGAACCTTTAATATAGAAATATTTTCAAGCTGGTAAGGGGGAGCATAGCTCCAAATTTCTGCCAAGTTCTCAAGGGATGGATTAACAGAGCAGTAAAAATAAAAAAAAAAAAAAATAAAACAAAAAAGGATCGAACGGGAACACCAAATCAAGAGAATTTATGGGAACTTTTTTAAGGTTCAAGCTGGTAAGGGGGAGCATAGCTCCGAATTTCTGCCAAGTTCTCAAGGGATGGATTAACAGAGAAGTAAAAATTATTAAAAAATAAAAATTAAAAAAAGGATTGAACTTGGAACACCAAAAGATTTTATGGAAACTTTTTTAAGGTTCAGCTCAGTTTTGGTTCCAGCAAAGGGCAATGCAGGGAGGTTATTGCTTTTGGCCTGACCCTCAGATGAAAAATAACCCACAAGGTCACAGCCTGGCAGAGTGGCTCACAGCAGGGGTGGACAGTGGCTGAGCAGGGCTGGAGACAAGGAGGGATGGCCAGTGCTGAGCAGGGACCGTGACAGAGGCTGTACCGGACTCAGCACTACACGTTGGGGCCAGATGGACCAGACATACACAAAGAGATCACAACGGTGAGGGACATCACAGGCAGGCAGGGCACAGCTTTCTCTTGCAGCACCATGCTGGTCCTGTGGGATTTGCACCTGGCAGCATGCAAAGCTCAAATTCCTTTTGGAAACACTTCCAGCAGCTCTCCAAACCTGTCCTTCAGCTGCTGAGTCCTTCAGCAACTTGCCCTTCACGTAGTCTGCCTTTATCAGAAGGAATTTGCCCACAGCTAGCTCTGCAAAAGCATTCTTCAAGTGAACTCGCAAATTTTCCTCTATCCTAGGAAGCCACCTGTAGAAGAGCCCTCCAATATTCACCACACTAAGACATCCCCCACCAGAGCATCCTCACCCTCACCTGGAGAGAACTTGCTGGGACAGAGGCACTCAAACTACAGTTAGGGTTAAAAACTCTGAAAAAGGGAAAGGAAAGACCAGGGGGCAATTAATAGGGAGCAATCCGTTTCTTTAGTGGTTCCAGCTCCATCAGGCATGAAAGTTTAGGATGCTTTCGGGGGAGGGAAGATTTTTGTCTCAAGGCAAACTGGCCTACTCACTCTATTTATAGAAGAGAGGCAGCATTTTAGCCCTGCTGCGGCTCAGCAAGCCCAATTAGATGCTCTGCACATTATGCAAGTGCTCCAGAGCCAGGCTGGTCCCCTGGCCCGACTCCACGTGTGGGGGTTGGCTACCAGAAGCACGAGGAGATGTCCCATGCAGGGCAGGAACACCCACCCGACATGGGGGTGGCAGAGGCCCTCCCCCACTGCAGGCACCATGCTGCAACACGGGGACAATGGTGAGAAATGCTGAAGCACAAGACATCCCTCTTCTTCACTGGTGCAAACTGGGCTTAGAAAACCAATATTGTACAGAAAACCAGGAGCCCTAGCTTTCCCCTGAACCCCTCAGCTGGGAAGCATGTGGAATTGCAAGCAAAAGAAGCAGAAAATGGGATTATTTGAAACCTCCTATATTGAAGGGAACTGCAACAAATTCTGATCTCTGGCCTAAATACTACTAACTGGCTGTGCACTGTTGGGCTGCTCGGGGCAGGATGAGGCCATCTCCTCCTCCCCCCGTCAGCTGACTGACGTCTGGTGAGCCGGACAGGGGCTGATGCAAGCAGGACTTTGCCTTCAAAGTGATGTCTGCTTTAGGGACCAAACCAGCCACTTTGGTCACCAGGCAAAGTTCCACAGGAGGCAGATGTCAAGTAGCCACCTTGATGCAGCCAAATTAACTAATACTCATCTTTCCTGCCCTTATCTTTGCAAAACAAATTTAGCCTCCTAAAGAACTCTTTGCACGTCTCTTATCTCAGCTGTTAACAACAAGGATAACAAAGGGAGCCACCATCAATGGGAATTTCACCCTGGGAATTTCTTTTAGGACAGGGTGACAGGAATCCAGCCTGCTCCTCATTCACAGCCAACCAGCACAAGAAGGGGACATTTAACAACAAAATGTTACAAGTCTCATGGCTACTGAAAGTCCTCAAGACTGAAAATCTCGTTTTTGTAAGGAAACCCCAAAGCTAGGTATGGTATACATATAGAAACACCAGGTCCCTCCTTACATCCATCAGCCTGGTCCTCAGGAGCTTGCTGGGGGAGCAAACAGGGATGGGATCAAACTGAAGGGCCATAAGGGTGAGCTGGTGCCCAGCAGTGAAATGGGAATGGTCTGGCTTTTCACAGCATCTGCCACCTTGCCCAGCACAAGGGACCAAAATAAAGTGACCACAGAAAAACATTTAAATCTCAACGGGATAAATTACCAGCCAGAGTCAACTCCTGCAGAAACAGGGGCACTTAACGCACTGAGCAGTGGTTAGAGCTGGCTTTGCTAAACACAACACGGTATAATGTTTTCTAGGGATAATTTACCAAGACCCAGGTATTTCCTGGACATCTCATCACCCCACCGGTGTGCCTCGTTACTTATTTATCATGCTCACTTAATATAAACCTTTGAGAAACTTGTTAATACTCAAAATCTAAATGCCACAAGAGTTCATCCTGCAATAATCATAATCTTAGGGCCAGAGGGGACAATCAAGGCATGTCACTCAGGAATCTGTTGTTAACCTTGACCCTCAGCATGAACAGAGCAAGATCTGTAAGTTGTATCAAGCAGCTATGGGATGGATCTGCAAGGAGTCAGCCTCCACCAGCAGGGCTCACAATGCCTGCAGAGACACCTTAAAATTTACCTTCTACACATGGATCCAGCTGAATTTCTCCAACATCACCATGGTGCATCCTGTGGTGTGGGATGCCAAGAGGGCAGCCTTGCTTGCTGGGGCCGAACAACGCTTCCCCATGCAGCACCATGCCACGCAGCAATATCCAGCATAACTCCAGCGCCAAAAATACCACCAGCACATGAGCACAACCCTTTGCCTGAACCAGTCACCTCTGCTAGGAGCAGGGGCAGCTCAGCCAGGGCAGAATAGTCCCCGTTGGTGACACCCAGGCTGTTGCCCCTGCAGGGTATCACACTGGAGCGGTCATACACAGCTCATGCCTTGCAGGGTTGGGTCCCTCTGGCACAGCATCGTATCCCCCAACGTCAAAACAGCCCCTCTGGGGCACCTTGGGCTGTGCTTCCAGCCCCTCCAGCTGCACAAACAGCCCCGCCCACACCTAGTTAGCTTAATTAAAAGAGGGAAATGTGCTATGCTGCCGTCCAGGCACACAAAGAGCAAAGCATCAGAGGGCTCCGTGGGAGACCCCCTGTTCCCAGCCCCTGGGATGCAGCAGGAGGGGACAGGCTGCAGCAAAGGGAACAGCAGGGTCACACACAAACAACCCCAGGGAGTGACCCAGGCTGGAATGGAGCCAGCAATTAACACGTGCTCTTCACTATTCATTGAACTAATCTTCCAATGGGTACTAGAGACAGTAAAACTAGCTTTTAGTCCTTGCTGAAGGCCAAGAAATGGTTGAAGTAGGCATCAGGCTGGCATTTCAGCCTGCCCCAGAGGGAAGCAGTGGTCTGGGCTTTGCCAAGCTGCCTCCGCCCCACGCTGCATGCCCTCACTGCAAGCCCGCTGCCTCCGACCCACGCTGCATGCCCTCACTGCAAGCCTGCAGGCATGCTGGTGAATGTGAGGGTTTGGAGGAGACACCCGGGAATTGTCCATGCACAAAAGCGTGGGTCCACTGCAGGAGCCCAGCTGCATTTGCTTTGGCCTTGGGGGGGTGGGGGTGGAGATTCTAAGAAACAAAGACACCAGCACAGGCTCTGGGTGTGGGAAGGGGTGCAGATGGCTGAGACTGACACTTCAGGGAAGAACGTGGGATCTTAGCAGGTTCCTGAAATATTACCTTTGTCTGTCTAACAAGAACTGGGTGATAGCTGAGCATGTCCCAAAACAAAAGCTCCTAATGAGTGCTAGCAGCGTCAGGGAAAGCTCTAATGTACCAGGTAAAGACTGAAAAGAAAATGAGGACCCAGGCCTGCAAACATAGGTGCACACCAAGATTAGAGTCAGAGGTCAAATTTTAACGTTTGACAGTTTATTGCTTCTGTTTGTGTCAGGCTCCATCACAGCAGCACAATGAATATGGCATCAGTCCTCGCATGGGGATGACACCAAGTGACAGCCAGCCATTACTTACCATC
This sequence comes from Falco rusticolus, assembly GCF_015220075.1. Classification (NCBI taxonomy): domain Eukaryota; kingdom Metazoa; phylum Chordata; class Aves; order Falconiformes; family Falconidae; genus Falco; species Falco rusticolus. The sequence continues at coordinate 44,379,238 of NC_051195.1, forward strand.
CCCCAGAGTGCAAAACCCACTGTTGACTCCAGGGCGGAGAGAAGGAAGGAAGGAAGGAAATGTGATCGTTGCTCAATGATTTAGAGCCAGGGGCTCCACTCACAGGCTTTTGCACCAGTGTCTGTCTCAGTGTCCCATGGGTACAAACAGGGATTAGTAACAGCAGTCTTCCGACTTCCAGGGATTCTCGCAAGGTTTAGTTAATATTTTCAGATATTCCAGTAAAGGCAGTTAAAAGCATGTAGCATCGTTCAGTTAACACTTTAATATATTTGCCATATAGCTACAGTGTCCTAAGAAGACCCATTTTGTAGGAAACAAGGCTGTCCTTCCCCACATCTAGAGAGGAACAACCCTCGGTTGGAAGGTGGCACATCACAAAGCAGCAGTGTCAGTGTCTGTCCTTACTCCTCCTTCCTACACAAGGGCAATAGCTTTTAATGTGAAAAATTAATAGAACAATGCTGAATATCAAGGATAATGCCAAGTACGTTGTCTATAAGATACCGGCAATGCAGCTGCCTTCTCAGCAGTGCCCTGAGTTGCTCCAACAAGAAATATCTAGATTGCCACTGCACCAGTGTTATCTTCCCATGGATTAAACACACCTTGGGTAGAAGGCAAGGTAACTGCCACTTCCAGCTGGGAAAGCTGAGTACAGGTCAGCTGGCACAGCAGAGGAAAGGCTTCCTCCATCCATCCCCTCACCCCCTTCTCCCCAGGTTGCTCAAGGGTGTCACATCTCCCACATCTTCCACAGCTGGGAAGGCAGCAGTGCCCACACAAACATGGGCTGAACTGGCTGGTCAAAGCTATGATGAGAGTCTGGTCATCCCATGGTTACAAGGGGAGCAGACTGACAAGAAAGCAAGTGAAAAAGTGAAAAAAAACATTTCTTTTTTGTTCTTTCAAAGATCAAGTGCTTCGGGTGAGGACACAACAGTTTTCCCAAAGCTCTAAATGCATTTAATTCCTTTTAGATGTTAAAAGGCAGGATCCCTCAGAGACCCACCGAACCCAGTTTTTCCAGGCCAGTCAAGTGGTTTCCACACACCAGCTCTGTCCTCGCGTGTCCGCTGGCAGCACACGCCGGGGGGGTTGCAGGAGAGCCTTTGCCAGTGAGCCTGTGCCAGTAATTAGGCTGTTTCTCACAGTCTCCCCTGCCTGCGATCTACCATGCGAACCGGCTCCTGGCCAAGCAAGGTCAGTTTATGATCCTTCCTTCCTCCTTCCAGGGGCTTTAAGCTACCTTCAATTTCTTCCAGCCTGCTCTCAGGAACTTTATTCCCTCTCATTAGCTAGGTGGTGCTAATGATCTCACCATCATATACAACAGCCTCTGTGCTCCTGCTACCCCTCACCACCCCTACCAACCTCTGGGCTCCACCAGCCAGGAGCTCAGAAAAGATTCAGCTCCAAAAAAGCAGCTTTCCTTGGTCTCCATGCCCCATCTAAGGTTGCCCACTAGAGAAAGAAACATACTTCAGGGCCTTTTCTGCAATGGGTTACATATGCACAAGAGGGTACCACACTTATCCAGGAGGACTCTCTGTTTCCCAAAGGCCATCAGCTCCAGGACCAACATCTAAGGTTACTAAGCAGTGTCTCTTGGGAACACAGGTCAGTCACAGGTCCTGTTCCCTTCCAGAAAACCCAATTATTCACCTAATGGGCAATTTGCTGCCATCTGGACATTCAGAGCCTGACCCGTGATATGCCAGACACCCCAGTGAAGTCAGTATTTGGCACCAACAGGGTGCTACCACTGCCTGGCACTACTGGAGACGTGGATGCTGACGAGCACGATGGCACAAATCAAATGAGTGTCAGAGCTTTCAGATGGATATTCTCAGCCTGCTTAGCAAGATCTCATCCTCTTCCCCTCAAGATGAACGTAGTTTGAGATTCAGGTGTTGGGCAGAGCAGAGCGTGGGAGGGCAACCTATATTCTATGCCTTTCCCTCCAGAGTTAGCATCAGCTCTTAACTTTTATGGGCCATCAATTTACACTGCTGAATGTAATTTTGCTTTACAATCCTGCACGCTGAAAAGAGCCCAGAGGTTTTGGCCCTGAGCGGTTCTCTGGGAGAATCAGCCCTTGGCACTTGCGCAGGTTTTTCACCAGCAATAGAACACCTCAAGGTTGTTCCAGCAAAGATCAAGTCTACTTTAGCATCAGGTGTTAGTCACTGAGGCTATCAAGGAAAGGAGATGGCTGTGAGAGCACCATTGTCAACAAATCCTCCCCTCCTCTGGCTGCTTGAGTGACACCTGTAAGATTGCAATCAGGATTCGCTGCAAAGAATCAGAACTGAATCAAAGCTCCCCGCCCAGGCCCACTAACCCAAGGCAGAAGCACCACTCTAATAAAGCGGCACAAAACATGCTGCTGATTGGATTCCATTAGCTCTTGGAAAAGCAGAGACCCACTGACCTCCTTCCCTTTCAGCAGCTGGCCCATGACAACGTGCACCCTTGCAAAGGTGAGCTAATAGAAAGAACATAGAGGCTCACAAAAGTTTGGGAATGTAATTATCCTGCTTTTTGACACCAAGGTGGAGCTGAGGACTTGGCAAAGGACATGAATGAGTGTGCTCACGCAAGCTGGGATAGCTGAGCCTGGTGCTGGTAACCATGTGGATGAGTGAGTATGTCCGAGCAAAGAAGTGGGCTAGAGACATGCGTGCTACGACAGCAGTGCTGTGCATACCTAACTGCTCCCTACTAATCTTTATCCCAAATTCAATACAGGCTCATTTTCAAGTCAAGAACTGCAAAGGACCCACAATCATACTCAAGAAGGCAAAAAAAAAAAAAAAAAAATCAGAAAAATCAGACATGGGAAAGGAGGACCAGGGAATGGGAAGCCAAACACAAAATTATTTCCAGGAGGAATAACAGCCATATGGAAAAAGTTACCAAGATGATGAATTCTGCCTTCAATATGTTCAAGAAAGAAACTGCATCAGACCCAGTCTGGGGGTGGCCAGATCCTTCAAGAGGGGAAAAAAAAAAAAAAAGCTGCCACCCCAGCTTGAACTTGAACATTTGGTGTTTCATTTGCATCTTGGAAGGAGGCAACTGTTATCATTCAAACTTCACATTCTCCTCTTGGATCTCTGCCTTCCCGGGTCACATTTGTGGCTCTCACATAACCAGGAATCCCCCCGCTACAATATGCTTCTCCTGGCTCGGCCCTGAAACCAAATTCCAGAGCAGCTGACATGGAAATTTACCATCAAACAACTATTAAAGTTTTACCTCAGGCTGTAAAAACTGGTTTATGTGCTGTGCATAAAAAATGTAAATATGCACTCATCTCACGTGTTCGGTGGCAGCATGCCACAGAGCTTCACACTGCAGTCTCCTCAGATTTCGGAAACCAGGCTGGAGGAGTGTAGGGATGGTAATTGAAGCCCCAACCCTACAAGTCTGCAACTCCCTGCGTATGGCTGGAGACTTGCTGGCTGCATTGCAAATTGCAAAATCCACCTGGACAAGCCAAGGCTATTTTAAACGATTAATTAGCTTAGCTTCATGATTTCCATCTCACCCAGGTCTCTCCCTCTACTGCCACATCCAGTTTCATTACATGACTTGAAAGACTGCAGGAAAGCAAAGCCAGCACAGCCATGGAGGGTTTGCACAAAGACAACTCAGGGTAGCGTAACCCAGTAGCATTCCAGCTACCTGAACACACTCTTATTTCTCTCTCCCCAATGCACAGAGATGCCCCCTGAGGCAATTTCACTGTGTGGAACTGCCCCATGGAGACATTCCTCTCTGAGACCTAATCTTCTTATGCAGGTACATCATTTAAGTACTTAAAGTTAACTGGGATGAATCCAGGCTTTTCTCCAATTAATGGCAATTTCTTTTTCTATTTTACATCTCAACTTCATCTTCTTTCTTTCTTTCCATGCAAATCACCACCCACTTGCCTCCAAGGGTGGACAGTCTTTGCCAATACAAGTACCCAGCAAAGGATTAAAGCTAGAAACTATTAACCATAGTTGGGTTTTTTCCATCACCATCAAGCTCAAAACGCTCTTCTATTCAAGCTACAAGTGGGCTGATGTATATCTTCTGCAGATGTCTGTGTTCAAGGGGAAAAAAAAAAAAAACAAACCAGCAATGAAATCCTCTTTTGGCTAATAAACAGAAAGTAATTGCAGTTTGTTTCTTTGCTGCAAAAGGAACTGTGCTATTGATGGTGTTGGCTGAAAGAGCCTCATTTGTACCAGCAACTTGTATCATTAGCTTTACGTTCTCTTGCTAAACCCTACCCACAGCATAACCATATCTCCCTCTTATCTGTTTTGTCCACCCAACAGCTAGACAACGATGGCAGAGATTGTTCTTCTTTCCCATTCCTTTGTATATCACATAACACAATGAGATCAAGCTTCTTTTTTTTAATTCCTACTCACTACGTAACAAAAAAATAAACATAATTAGATACCCTCCAGTGCAGCAATAGTCACAACTGCATGCTAGGCTATGAGCCCCATCTATGAAAACCTATTTTGCCCAAGATGCAGAAGCAATTCTGCAGTAATGAGGAATCCAAAGAGATTTTGCCATAAGCAAGGTTAAACAACTGCTTGTTCCTTTCTCCTCTATAAAGCCACTCGCTGATTAATTCAGAAGCAAGGTAAACAATAAACAGTGATTATGTGCATAGGGGTGATGATTCAGCCAAAGAAGCAGATCAGCATTTCAGCAACAGGCTACAAACATGTGCTTTATTTTCTCAATGATGATTCTTCAGTGAGCAATAGAACAAGATGTCTTATAAAGCCATCAGGCAACAGCATGGTCCCTGTGTCAAGAGCTGATCACATGACCATCAACCCAAAACACCTACGTGAAAGCTTTAAAAAGGAATAAAATTCTGCCCCATAGGGGATCACACATTCTAGGACCAATTTTTTACATCCAGGCAGCAGTAAACACAGACCAGCTGGGACATTTCAACTAGCAATAGCATGGAAGTGCCTAAGAGAACATGCTGTGTCAAAAAGATCTTCTGGAAAAGTGAAAATGTACTGGGGACACCTGCAAAACAGCTACTTTTTGCCTGCATAACCAAGCTCTGCAAAATATAAATGGGCAATGCAAGAAAAACGTGCTAGGGAGAGTTCTCTGTAAAGCCATAAACCCCTGAGCCACCAAGGGGGAAAAGAAAATCATGAAGGAAAGCATTTCTGCTTCTGTTCTATGCCTCATATTTTCATTTTCCCTCATCACAACCCTGATTTGATCATGTCTGTTACTTGGATAAAGAGAAGATGGAAATGCTTTCTGTTGCATCAACAAAAGCCAGCATGAAAGATAACTGCAAAGGCAGCGAGCCAGCTCTGAGGTAGCTGTAGGTCAATGTTGTTCTGCAGCACTCAACAAAACTGCCTGGACTTGAAAAGAGTGAGATTTTGACCTCCTCAAATCTGCAATCAGAGTGAATTGTACTCAAAGCAGTTTGCTTGTGAGTCCATAATATTCTTTCTAAATGCAACTACCTGGATGTGGATGGGGAAAGAGACAACGGCCGCATCCGCATCTGGTCCTTGGAGGCTGTTGCTGGGCAGCTGCAAGTTGTATGAGGATGTCATTGGAATTGAAGGTACATGAGGATGAGTCTGGTAAATTCATCTCCATGTCTGTGGCTCATTCCCTACCTGAGCATACCTGGAATGTGCGCAGCAGCACAGCCCAGCAGCCCCACTTTGCCTGCTTAGATTCACCTGCCACCAACACAGCAAGTGTCTTTTAATAACACCTGCAAGGTTTATTATATTAGCAGCAACGAAGAGGTTAACTAATCTAAGAAATATATCCACTCTACTTAAGCAAAGCAAAGCAGCAAGGGGGCCCCATGGTGTTGACAACTCTAACAGCAAATTAAGAAGCTAAAATAAAATGCACCATCAAGCAAGCAGCTGGAGTGAGGCCAGAAATCAGAAATAGATGTAAAGAAAACTGTATCAAGAAATCAGCTCCAAGCAGGCTCATTGAGCTCAATTACTAGAAATTAGAAAAGGAAATGGAAAAATTTATATTGTAAGGACACAATGCATTATGTGGCATCAATAATGGCTGCTCTGTTTATTCTCTCTCTCCTAATCATGCTTTTATAGCATGGGATTTGCAATACCAGATCGGAATGATATCGATACAGGAGGACAGCCTACCACTTCCAGGCAGAAATTCACAGCTTACACTGAAACCATCAAACTAGAAGTGAAATGCGGCGGCCAGGGTCTGTGCCCATAACCCCACTGACACTGCCATGTGCTCACATCTCCGCACTCAGCCCCACTCACAATGCTGGAGACGGGCTGAGGAAGCAGAGAGTTTTCCAACAGAGTTCCAAAAAGGATTCTTCTTCTCATTTTTGAGGCAGTACAGTCCTGCTTTGAAACTACTCTGCAGCCAAGAGCACTAAGAGAGGAGAGACGCTTATTTAAAAAGAAAAGCAAACTCCTCATGGGCAGCTGTGCAAGTCCAAACAAAGCAATGGGAAGGAAAAAATACAGAAGGCTTGAGCAGCCACAGCTGCAACCAGTGAGCAGGCAGAAGCTGTGGATCTGTGCCCACACTGAAGAGATTTGGGGTCGTGTTATCCAGAAGCATTCAGACCTCCAAGCACAGCTCGCAGCAGCTTCACCTCCCTGCCTGCGGTACCCGCTCAGGGCTCTCCTTTCTCAGGACCTCTGCTGAGCCTGCCTATCTCCTCCCTCCTCCTCTGGAGGAAAAATTGCCTGCTGTCTCAGCAGCAACATGGGAGTGACCCATAACAATGGTTACCCCTCTTGAGGGCTGGAGAAGGGGAACAGGGGAGGCAAAGATCTATTTTTACATCCCAGCCTTCCCCTTGTCACCAGAGTTACTGCACCTGGCCAACCGAACCTCACAGCCTCCCACTCAGGTAGGGTCAGGACTGGGAACCAGTCCACATCTCACTCAGAGCTGTCACTTAGTGCAGCACAATATGGCAAACTATACGTGCTAGGCTGAAAACCAGCCAAGATTATGTGGTGGTGAGTGCCAGATCAAACACAACCCATGGCTAGCTCAATCCGTCAGTGCCCTGGTGCAAAGCGCTGCCCATCTGATGCTGTAACATTTTCTTTTCCTTTGAATCACACAGTAAATGACTCTCCAAGTCACAGGAATAGGCACAAACTATAAGCTTAGGCTGCTGGGCATAACCTGAAAATATTTTGAGAGAACAAATCCACTTTGGCTGCTGTCAGTAGGACCCAGAAGGATGCCACTAATGTGACAGAAAACCCATGTTCCCTTGTAGAAAGCTGCTGGCAGCACATTGGGTTTGGGTGATGAGATGCAGAAACACATGGACAAAGAAAGAAAAAGCCCATGTTGTCCATGTGCCACCAGGCTCACTCATCTGGCTCAACAGAGCACTGGAGCATCCAAATCTTGCTCAATCATCTTTCGTGACACATGGACCTTTGTCTCCAGGTGTCCCAAAGACAGGAAGGTTGGGAACATCACCAAAGTCTGAAGGTCTTTGTGTTTCCAGCACAACACAGCACTGCCAGCAGCATCCCACCCTTCCTACACACTGTGCCCTCACCTGCCATGGACCTCCCAAGAAGGTCTCTGGTCTATTCCTAAAGGGAGCTACAAGAGATGTAAAAAAAAAAAAAATTATATCAGAAATTCAGAATCCTGCACCTCCTCTCTGGGGAGCCAGAAACTAAAAGAGGTTGAAAGCAGCTGCCTTGACCTGGTAAATGCCATGACTTCATGTAAAACCACTTGCGATGGCTCAAGCTTTCCAAAGCGTTTGGGAGAATTTGTCCTCAGCTCCTGAAATCCTTTGCCCAAAACCAAACCTCTTCCAGAACGGCCTTGGCTTTGTTATTGCTCATTCTCAGTTTCCTTTCAGCTCTCCTGCTACAGCTCTACCTCTACCCACTGTGTCCATCTCTCACTCTTATTCCTTGTGCTCAGAGGCTGCAGGTAAAGAAATGCATCCACACAAGAGAAAGCATTTTTCCTGAAGCAAGGCAGGACCACAGAGGGTCCCCCAGGAGGGCAGCTCAGACTTGTCACCAGGTCTGAGCAGTTCCCATCCCATATCCCAGTGCATGACGGTATTCAAAAACAGGTATCACCGACTTGAGCAGGACACCAGCCACCTTCTCACTTCGTCTCACTGTAATTTTCATTCAGCTCTCCCCTGGCTCTCTCCAACTCACTGTTTAAATTGACTTAATTTCTTCAAAATGTTTTCTTTTATTAGATTCCAGGGGAGGGAAAAAATAAAAATCACATGTGCAGTCACACAAGCAAAAGTAGAGACTGATCCCTGGGTTTGCTTATTTAGAGGGCTTATTGGTATATCCATCTAGAAGTTTACTCCTTCAAAGCACTGTGTTCATTGGGGTCATATTCTTCCAACAAAATTTATCTATTCCTCTGAACTGCACTTGGAGGCCTCCAGTGCACTCAGCAGCTGTCTAAAGAGCCTACAAAATAACTCTGTCCTCCAAGGATGTTTAGTCTCACATTAGGCATTTGTTTAAGTGAGTTTTATTGTATTGACATTCCTTATCCCTAAGGAAGGGCAAAGCAAAAAATATCACCTTGATGCTTTCGTGCTGTGCAGGTCCACGTGCAGCCATCCAGCACGTGTCTACCTGCACGTCCCCAGCATCTCTGGTAGCTCAGGGGCTACTGCAGCCTGGCAGACATTTGCCCAGCCCACAAGCTGCTGGTCCGAGTCCAGCCCAGAGCAGCAGGGATGCAGAACCACCATCTGATGGCTGGTTGGTGGTTTGTGTGAAGCAAATGGGTTTGGTCCAGGTCCTAGCAGGCAGGTGTCCGTTGTGTCTCAGACCCGCTATTTGTGAGGAGAAGTCTGGATGGATGCCAGGCACAAGCAGGATGGGGTCCTCTGAGGTCTGCTGGCGGGGAGGCACACAGGCACCCGTCCCGTGCTCAGATGCTGTGCTCCAAGTCTGGCACCTTGCACTGAGAAAGCCACAGATGCAGTTTCTCCATTGCATCCTTTTTCCATGCTCACCAGACCCATAAGACACCCAAGCTGCACAGCAGAGACCCCCAGAGCCACAACCATCCCAGCTCCCTTCCCACGCATGACTCAGGAAGGTGGTGGAGGGCTCGCGAGCAAAGCAAGCAGCTGGGGCTCACACGACTATTTTTCTTAAGCAAAGGGAAGGTTTTTTTTCTCCAGGAAGGCCATAGCATGCCAGAGAAAGCAAGAAGGTGGCGTAGGCCTGAAGCACCAAGGAAGGCATCAGGGTCCATCAGGAGCAGGAGAGAAGTTGTCAGGGGAAGGGGGCGATGAACACACTGGCAAGGGAGGCTGCAGGCGAGCAGGGGTGGGTGCTGGAGATGCTGGGGAAGCTGCTGAAGGGGTGGAGCAATATAAAAAAAATGAAGGAAGAAGCGATTCTTCGTGTACAAATTAGGGCTTGGTAAAGCAGCCCTGATTTTCAGATGGGAAAGGAAGGTAATTGCCTTTGGACAATCAACTTGAGGTACAAAAATCCCAGTCTGCCCAAGCCAGGTTCATCTGACAAGACCAGGGGAGGAGGAGAGCTTCCGAGGGAGAGGGAAGAGAGTGTCAAGCACAGAGGGGAGGCAGCTGGGGCTGTCTAGCAAAGCCAAAAGCAGCCCTGCACTCAGCCTGTATGAGAACCACAGTCCCAAGAGGCACCCAGGTGATGTGTGGTGGTGGGATTTGGTCCACACCCAGCAGAAAGCCATACCAGCTTGACCAGCTCCCTCCAGAGTGGGCACCTCTGTGCAGGGACTTGAGCTTTGATGCTCGCAGCAGCACAGGACGACAGCATCACTCCCAAGTGGGCGGTGCAGCCTCATCCTTCATGAATGAAAATTTAAGAAAACACCAAAAAAAAAAACCCACAAGAAAGAATCACACCGCCCACTAGCAGGTATGCTATAAATACCGTGGCAGGGGGTGTCTGCAGAGGAACTGGAGATATTGACTTCATGGCTCACTTAACAGAGCCGCATATGCAACTTAATTACCATGTCGAGCACTTTGCTGAAGACATTAAGCTGTGCTGCGTAGGTCTGAGCACACAGAATCGGTCTGGCTGTTCTGCTGTGGCCACGCAGCCCCACAGCAGAGCAGAAAAACTACGAACAAGCACAATTCCCTTTCCTAGAGAACAGGCAGATAATTGCATTTATACTACAGTGGCACCTACAGGCATCCCAAACCTGGAGAGACTTTGCAGCACTATAAGCTCCGCTTGTAAGACCCTGGACAAAACCACACCACCACAAATCCTTCCTCAAGCAATTCAGATCTAAGTTGAGCCAAAGAAAGTTGGTGCAGCTAAATGCTGACCTTCGCTTTCAGTATGGAACGTGCTGAGCTTTGCAACAGCTAGAGTAGGGTGAAATTAAAATACTTGGCAAGCGTCAGCTGAGATCACCTACCTGATGTGCTCACTAGACAAAGAGAAAAGAGGAATCCCAGCAGAACCCTTCAGAGGAATCAATTTAGGGTAGAAAAAGTCATTGTTCTGTGGCTGGATCAATGCTGGTCAGGGTCCAATATCTAGTTGGAGCTGCACATAAATCACAAGACCAGCTCGTTCCTGGATCAACGTGCCCTATATAACAGTGATCAGACCCCAATCTTTTAATTGCCAAAGGCCCCCCAAAAAAACCTTCTAGAACACAGATTGCAGCAATGTTCATTTACAAAACCAAAAAAAAGGAAATTATCACAAAATAGCACAAAGAGACCTGCCTGTTAAGAAAAATGTGTGGTTTTACTGTTGCAGAGAAAGAACATTGTTACCTGGAGAATGAGGCTCGAGGAAGAGCTGAAATAACGGGAGCTGCTGGCAGAGGGAGGGGAAGGGCATGCTAGATGGCTTACAGAAAGCAAAACAGTCTTGGACACAGGCAGAACCCGCTTGAGGGGTCCCTTGGAGGCACTTTTACCAGTATCCTTGAGTAATAAAAGAGAACGTTGTGGACTCTGCCATGGCAGTGGCTGTGTGCAGCAAGTCTCAGCTTTGCCCTGCAGCAGCAAAGCAAAGGAGCAAGGAAACATGGTCCATCTCCCAGGAGGATGCATTGGATGCTCATCGGCCTCGCATTTAGCCTGTGGGTGCCCCAGGAGTACAACAGAGCTCTGCTGCTCGGGCACATGAGGTAAAACAACCTCAAGTTGCCAAGCAGAAGAACAAGCTCGCTCACAGCAAGCAACTGTGGCACAACCAGAAGCAAAGGCTGCCCAGGGAGCAGGCACCGCAGGGAACCAGGGCTGGCCGAGCCCAGACCAATGCCTGGGGCCACTGGAGAGTTTTTCTCACCATCTGGCTCGATGGTAAGAGCTGAATCTGGGAGCCCCATGGATATTACCTCAGGGCTCTGCAAACACCGTTATTTCGTGGTATTACATGACTTACAAGAACCTTACTTATAGGCTTATACACTCAGCACAGCCAAGGCTTTAGCAAGTCCCCAGACTGCTTTAAGGGAAAACAATTAAACAGCTCTAAAGCTACCTGTAGAAACCTCGTTTCGGCATTATCTTCAAGTTTTAACTTGCAGTATTAAGATGCTCCCGTACTTTACTTCAGCTTACTGTTGAGAGCTAATGGGATGTAACTTGTGATTTACCCCTTTCTGAGCACAACATACCTGGCAATCATAGCTGCTCAGTCCTCCAGCTGCCTACAGAGGAAGGCTCATGTTCCCGTTTTCTCAGTGGATGTGTTTGGAAAGAGAAAGCAAGCACTTTACCACGGCAACAGCAGTGCCAAGTGCCAAAACACAGGTTGCTGCTGCTCCCACCCAGCCCATGGAAGAGTCCAACCGAATACATCGCTCCTCCAAACACATTCTTCCAAGAGAGATTAATAAAAGGTTTTCCATATTCAAAAAAGACGCACACAAAACTTCCAGTGCTAAGCAGGCCAATGCTTATACTCTCACTGGAGCTGTATGACTGGAGATCTTCATTCCTGTCACTCAACCTCTTTTATCAAGAATACTACTTCAGCAAGAACCTTTGCATACAGGTAAAATAATAATAACCCAAAATATTTTTTCCACATTTTTTTGGAAGGACGTACTTTCCAGAAAGGAGGTAGAGGTCAACCCTGAAGCCTGGGTAGTTCACACAGGAGCAGCCAAGTACTCAGTGTCAGTGTCACCCTGTGGAGCCAAGCTCCAAGGCCAGTTCCCAGGACAATCAAATAATTTATCCACGAAATATAAATCAGAGCTAGAGCCATCTAGCAGCTAAGATCCAGTGCTAAGTATTTTGATTTTCTCTCACCTCTGCTCTATGTCATGGAGACATTGGTCTCAAATATTGCACTACTGGCTGTAAAAAACAGGATAATAATAATTGCCAGGGTCTGAGCACCATTACATTCATTATCCCCCAGGGAAAGAGCACCCACAACATTTTCCCTCTTAGTGCTTTTTGCCAGGGCTGGACATACCACTGCATGGAAACATGGGGCAAGAGTAAAGCCCTCCCAGTGGGCAGCCCTGCCTGTGCCCTGGGGCTGGCAGCAGGCAGGACCTGCCCTCCCCAAAACTCCTACTCTCTGTTTTTACCACCTCCAGCAAGTGGCAGGACCTGGCATCCTCTCCCTGTGCAGGAGCACCTGGCCGTTCCCCAGCCTTGCCCAAGGTCTGCTGCAGACCTCCATGGGTTTGTCTTCATAAGGAGGTAAGTTGTGGGGTCTGTGGTGATTGCCCTAGGACAGTGGGAAGAAGCCACCTGAGAGGTTACCCATGTCCTTGGGGCACATAGCTCTATGTTCTCAGTCTCACAGCCCTTCCCTCTGACCAACTGATTTGTTTATCTCATACAAAATGTAAGCAATAAAAGCACTTTCAAACACTTACTTAACATTCAATGATTTAGCGCAGTGGATGCTTAGGACAATAACATCAGGAGATCCATGGCATAACAACTATGGTTGGGGCCAGCCACAGCTGCTTTTGGTGCTTGCAGAGGTCGTATTTTTGTACAGTTATACCTTGTATTAATTCCCACACTAGCTCTCTGTGTGCCTCGTGTCATGGGAAAGGTCACAGCTCCATCACCCCTATGGAAATCTTATGGCTTAATCCAGCAGGGATGCATGGCTGAAATGCCAGTGACCAACGTACCTCTGTCTGAACTAGAGAACAAAACTGTAATTACTCTGTAATTCACATCCTCCATGGACTGGGCACAAAGAGGGATGAACATAACTAACCAGTTATCAAAAAGCAATGTTTTGATGATGCCAGATCCAAAGGATAGCATCTCAGTCTTACTTTTCCAAGATAAATTATTGCCTGAAGAGCAACAAGGTAGAAAATGAAGTTCCTCTTGGAAACCAAAACAAACAAACCTTCCCCTGTACTCGCAAGTCTGGCCCAGCTTGAACTGCCTTTCTAGATCCTCTTTCTCTAACTGAAAAAGAAAGGAAGGGAAAAAATATTGCTTACCAAGATGATTAAATAAAATGTTAGCTATTCCAGCTACCCACTGGCTCTGGGTTTGACGTCAGTGCTGAATGCATTAACTATATTTGTCGCTGAAGATCTAAAAATATCTAAGGCATTAAAAAAAAAAAAAATAGGGCAGTGCTGGGAGAACTGTAGGTCCTTAAGAGGCACAGAGCCCCTCCAAGTCTTTATGCAGTTTGCTGTGCCCCAGCAGCTGCCCGTGGTGGTGCATAGCCCAGAGGATCGGGAATGCTACGGAGCAGCTACTGCTGATGAACAGCCAAAGGGAAGAAAATGGGATGCTGCCCCACATCTGCCGTTAAGACTGTTGAATTGCCAAGAAAGCCAAAGATGTTTGAAGCATTTTTCCTCTTCCCCATCCTCCCAAATGGATGAACAATGTAGCTGGTATGTTGGAACTAATAATCTGTATTTTTAGGGGTGACTAGAGGAAAGAAAATTCCCTTTAAATGGTGTAACAGAACTGTGTTCTGAGTTTGGGAGCCAGCCTTGCTCTTTGTCAGTCCTTTCCAATGTTTTTCTCCTTTCACCAAGCTCAGTCTGTTCTCAAAGAATACTATAAACACTATAGGTGCCATTTCAAACAGAAAGCAGTCAAACCAGAAAAACAGTAAAGCCTAAAGAACTTATTTACTTCTGTTTCTTTTCAGAGACAGCACCAGGCGAGTCAAATAGCCTTCATCCCCCTTTACAGTTTGCTAAGAGTCAGGCTGTTACTTGAAGAATTCCTATAGGGGTTCTTGCAGGGTTGTAAATATCTAAGCAGGGACATCAGCCGCAGAGAGTCTGGGCTGTTGCATGTTGCTTCAGGGTAGATGCAATAAAATAAATAAAAGGGCCATAAAACTTTGGCTACAACAGAAACCCAAGAGGAAGTAAATCTGGGGTTTGTTTAAAGTTAGGGAAAGCAATCTACATCAACAACTTTTATTTTTACTGGTAATATTGGTGCAGGCCTTGATACAACGAAGCCTGTAAGCATGCACATAACCACAGAATTAAATCCTGCTGGCTTAAGTACATTACTTATGTTTCACTGATTATGGACAGACTCAAGGATGTGCTTTGGACTTATTACAGAGACCTTGCGTGGCGCATAGTGAATTACAATGAAAAGGAGCACAGGTCACCTCAAGTCCCTTCCTGTTGCTGTTTATGTGGCATTTGAAGAGGAAAGTTTGCTTCACTAGTGTTTTACAACAGGTATACTTCTTACTTGGCTAGAATTTGCATGGGAAAAATAGTGGCAGGAAACAAAAGCCAGAGCACTTGACTCCTGCACTTGAAGAAACCATTATAATAGCATTGCTGGATAGTAGAAGCACACACACACAGTGATTCTGCTAACTCTCTTAGCCAACATCCTGGTAATGCAGCAAGGGACAGCAAAGAGCAGCTGGTCTGTACACATGGATGCTGTGGGGAAATTTCTTCCCCCATGAGGCTGGAAAAGGCAAAAAGATTTTTTCCCTCTTTGGAACCTCTGCTGGCTCTGCAGCCTGAGTCACAGGGGTTTGTGCATCTGCAGCCGGAGGTTCTAGGTACAGGCTCCAGGGAAAAGTAAATCAGACGTGTTATTAAGCACACATACCTGATGAATGACATGAAGCAGAGACCAGCAAGTCAAAATCAATTTCCTGGCTCTGTAAGCCAGCACACAGTTTGTGCAACGAGAAACACACCGCCCATCTCCAGCCCTTGCATTGCAACCCTCCAGATTCTGCCCAGGGGAATACAAGCCCCTGTCGCTTCAGATGCGTAGTGCGGGCACAGGCAAAGCCCCACACAGCTGTCCCTGGGAGTCAGGGTGCCCTCCGACAATATAGTTTCTCCAGCACATCAGACACGAGCCAGTCAAGGAGCAGAAACAACATCACAGGTCTTAAGTGAGTTATTAGCCTGCAGTAATAGAGAGCAAACACAACGGCGTTGAAATGCCAACAGCAACAAGATGGAGAGCAAAATGTATTTCCACAAAAACATGGATGATTCAAGGTTGCAAACCACCTAACATGGAAAGCTTTAATGGAAGCATAGATGGATAAAAGATGCTTATATTGCCATCTAGAATATTTAATTTTGTAACAGCAGCTGCGAGCCTGTAAACTGCTGAACCCCTAACCTGAGCCCCAGTAGAGCCCAGTTACCTCCTCCAGCAGAATGGCAGCTCGTTCACCTCCCTCTGACACTTTCCCTTCTCTATTGCGCAAGATTAGCATATGTCCAATCTGTTGAGGGTTATGGAAGGAATTTCTCACTCAGAAAGGTTAATAAACAAAGAAGTCCTGCAGTAACAATACAACCACTGTGTGAAAACTTAATTGGATCAGCAATACATCAAATATGCCAACACAGGGACAAACCTGCAAAATGATTGTTTAATCTCAGCCCTAGGTCATGGTTTCAATGAGTGCCTTGCAACAGAGACTGCTTTTAACTGCGCTGAGAAGCTACAATATGTTGGAAATGAAAGCTGTTGGTAGCTGTCTCTTTCTTTTTTTAAGCAAAAAGTAATTTCTTTAGAGATTTTAACAACCCAGACAAATATGAACTGTAATCTTCTTTAAAACAATGCATTTGAGGGAAGAAAGTCTTTTTTAAAGAGCAAAACCAAAACCAATACTTATTCAGTGTCAGTCTGTTTGCAGTTAAGTTAGACTGATGAGTACAGGAATAAATCCACCAAACCAGGAACAGCAGAAAGAACCTCTTGAGATCACCCACCTAAATCTCCATCATCATCCTACAAGGTACTGGGGGACACAACCCACAAGGTCCCAACATTAAAAAGTTACATTTTCAAAACAGTTATGAATGAGTTGATTTTTCTTGGAAGCGTTGCAGTGAACCAACACTCCAGGAAAGCCATCAGCATTGTCCAGTGCACTAGTGCTTAACTTCAGAGTAAGGTTTCTATCCTCAGCTCTCAAGTGGTGTGAGCAGCCCCTGTGGTACTCAATTTACAGCATTACTTACAGGAACCTAACCTCACTTTGAAGCATAATAGATTATCCTCATCAAAGCAACTAATTTCAACAAAGGGGAGCAAGCTGCTAAAAAAATGTGTCTGGGTGTCTTGACAGTAATTAGGAAAATTTTTAACATAAAGAGCAGCTGACACTGACAACCCAATGACTTACCATGGCCACACCTGCTTTAGTGAAGTGGATACTATACTGGATTTACTGAAAGGGCTGAAGTTATTCAGCCATCTCAAGCAAAGGACATTTTAAAAGTGACTACAGGAGAAGCAAAGCACAGAAAATGTCATTCCCTCCCAAATGTATGGAGAATTATAAATTTCTTAGTGACTGAGGGAGGGGGAGGTGTTGGGTTGGTTTTGGTTTTTTTTGTTGGGGTTTGGGGTTGGGGTTTTTTTCTCTTTCTGTGGTTTACTCCATATCTGGGAGGGAAATCGATTTTGATGCAGTATTAGCAAAATGGCAGCTTCCCTGGGAGAAGCCATTCACAGTTACGAATACCAGAGTGGTGGCATTTCTCATCAAATCACTCCTCTGAGAGTTGAGAATAGGAATACTGAATTGCAGTAGGAAGAAGACAGTGAAATCTTGTGCATTGAGCGTGCTCAGCAGGCCAGGTGCTGGTCCCAGATATGCCTGTGCAGAACGGGCACAGCTCCCTGAAGACTAGGGCAAATCTCGAATCCCTAGGATAGATACTCCAGGGGCAGCAACGTGGTCTAAGTGTGACCTCTGCATGGGTATGTACCCATGCACAACATGGCTTAAATATTTTCATTGTCCCAAGGCATCATGAAATGCCAGCAGGAGCCCAGTCCATCGCCTCATGCATCAGCAGACCACCCCACAGCCATCTGTCTGTCCACACGTGAGGTTCTGTTGCAACATCAGTTTGGCTCTTTCCCACCAGCCTTGCCCCAGTCAGAAACACCTGATAGCTTTCCACGTGCTGAAGGGATGGCAGCAAGACCCCAGTGCACCAGATTCAAGATCCAGGTTTGTAAAATCTGCAAAAGGTCGGGAGCTTGGAAGCCTGAAAGGTGCACCTGCTTTGGGCAGGGTTGGGCATGGTACTACCAAGACCGCAGTGCTACAAGCATCCAATGCTCCTGTGAGCACAGACAGATCCCACCATCCCTGCTGCGCTCTGCCTGGCACACACATACTCTGTCCCAAAGGGGATGATGCCGCTGTCCCACAGATTCCCTCTGTCGCGTGGCTTTCCATTATTTAACTCTCTCAAAAGGCTTGTCCAGACTCATTCCTAAGCTCACCCTCATTTGTTCACTCTGGTTCAGAGCAAACCCTGCCGACATGGCAAGGACCCCCTGAACCTCACCCCACCCAGTCCACACCAGGGTGTTTCCACTGGCCTGTCCCAGCATGTGCGGCCCATCAGTGCTGTGGCATTTCACCTGCTGGCCCTGCTGCTGCCTCCTCTGCAGAGACACTACCCCGTGCTCCCCCATCCCATCCCACCCCACACTGGGAGGCTTTGCCCAGCACACTCATCTGAGGGGACAGACCCTTAAAAGACATTCAGGGCACAAATTCCTGAAGCCCAGCTGCCTAATAAGCAACATGGTCCAAACAGGACCAACATGAGAAAGAAGAGACAGAGCAGGAGCCAGGCTGGGTGCAGAAGGGAAAGCGAGGTGGGAAATGCCTGGTCCTGGCTGTGACTTAAGGTCAGGTCACAGACAACCAGAGTCCATGAGGATTTTCTCCCATGTGAGGTGTTTATGCCTGAACACAACCAGCCCCTCTCTGCACCACCACCCCTTCTCCTATTGCATGTCCCCTGCATCCTCAGGCTGAGGAGAGGTGATCCAGTTCCCTCCAGGGACAGCAGTGCCCTCTCTTTTGTCTCTGCACCAGTGGTTATAACCCCACCAACACCTACACTGCTGCCCGACCACCTCCCTTCCCCGGTCCAGGACCACTGCAGGATTGTTGCCACTCCCCTCTTCCCACCACCTCCCTTCTCCCAGCCACAAGAGCACTCATCCTCCCTCTTCCACCTTTCAGCCTGAATTATTCATCGATGTCAGCAGCAGTGCAGAAGTACAGACAGAGAAGAAACCTGGTGCAGAGACACTTTGGGAAGCTGTCGCCCTGCTCCTGGCTGTGCAGCCGCCGCCAGTCCCCCAGGGCTGGGCTCCATCCACTGTAATGAGCTCCAGAGGCCACTGCAGCATCCAGCCCCCAGCCCCAGGCACCAGTCCCAGGAGGAAACAGCACAAGAGCAGCTCTCTAATGGTGTAGCACACAGGCAGCGATCAAAAACTCCTGCTGAATATGGAGGAGAGGAGATATATGCTCGCACATAAAACATAAATGCTGTCACACATCAATATTGATGTTTCCTTGCTCCCACAGACCCAGACCAAGGATAATTACATGCAATTTTTATGCTGCCTCTGACATACTTCAGTCTCAAAACATCAAAGCACTGGTAGGTAATGCTACAAGTTGCCAGGAGTAGCATGGATCAAAACAGAGCATGTGGAGAGAAGCAATGGCTGGCAAGGTGGGTAATTGCAGCAGCCTTTCAACACTGCAGATGCTGCCTGCGGTTACAAAGGGAATAAAGTAGGTGATCACAGGCCAGGCCCCATTATTTGCCATGTACAACCCCAGCACTCTTGTTGAAGCCTGGAAGGGCAGGGGAAGCTGGCTGAGCACCCCAGTGGGGTACCGGCAAAGCTGTGCGTGGCTCCAGAGGGGAATGCCTTCAGAAAACACCAAGGTGCCAGGGAGAAGGAGCAGAATGCCTGACCCAGAATGGAGGGGTTAACAGCGAAATGAGCTGGAGGCCAGATCCCTTCTCAGCCTCCCAACCCCAGCACGAGAGCAGGTTGCTGCAGTGCCTCTGGGGAGCCCAGCTGAAAGCTTTTACTGGGCTGGCACTTTTCCACACCACCTCCATCCTGGAGAGAGGCACACCCCCAGCTTCAGACCGTAAATGCCTCTAAATCAGACACTGGGAAGCATTTTCCACAGCATTGGGAGGCAAAAGTAGACTCTTTTTGTCAACACTACTGACAAACAAGCCCTTATTTTCTTCAGGCCACAAAAGCGTCTCCACCTGTGGCTGCATAAAAGCAAGGATCACACACAATACAGCTAGGACACACCGTGTCCTGCTCCATGCAGCTTGTTCTGCCACTCCACAGCTTTTTGGGGATCACTGAGGGATGCCATCAAACACAGCTGGGACCAACTGCCCCCTCCAGCTGCTTCTGCTGGCCCCTCTCTTCCTTCCAAGACAAGGCAAATTTGCCACTAGCAACATCCACATTCCTCTGTCCCAGAGACACAGATAGAAGCTGCATCCGTAGCTGCAGCACGTGGTGAAACTGAACGCACAATTTAACATTTTTTTCTTGAATGACAGTTTTAATGAAAGACATTTCAACACTTTAAAAATCAGCATAAATGATCAGTTGCTAATCTTGTTCTCCCAGTAACTCTAGGAAGTCAAAAATAGACTAGGCAGAATAAACTGGGGGCTGAAAACGGAGGTGGGGATGAAAGTGGGGGTATGTTTTGCTCCTCTTTCTGAGAAATCACATAGCAATTGCCACTGATTAAAAACCCACTTTTTTTACAAAAGGCACAATTTCCTGTGCCACCAGTGTTGTGCAATAGTCAAGGCTGTCTCTGGGCTCAGCAGAGGGAACCAGATAAGCCATTTTGTACATTCCCCAGTCTCTAACCTTTTACACCCCTAGCACAGCTTGCAGACCCCGTTCATCCCTGCCATCGCACATAACCAAACACACAGCGAGGACAGCACGGCTTTTACCACAACCTGGCACACCACTGGTGCTCAGGAGCTGTAGCTCTGGAAATATTTGGACCAGAAAGTTTGCAGAATGGGAACAGGAAGAAGGACAGATAGGTAGATGACACAGATTTTCTACCTCTAAATTAGCGCAAAGCCACAAGATGCTTGGTTCAAGACAAATACCAACAGGACACCATTGCATTCACTGGACAGAGCTTTTGTGTGCACGCAGGAGCCCGGGGGTTACAGCACTGCACTCCATCGATTAATGCTTCAGGCCAAGGGCCAGTTATTGTACTCATTTCTTTGGCCCCAGACAGCACAGGGGAGGATGGCAGGTACATAACAAAGAGCTGCGCTGAGCCCTGGTAGGAACCAGCTCACCTCAGGGGCCCAGGACGATACAGCAGGTGCTGTTCCTCACTCTACAAGGGCGACAAGGCATCCTTTGCTTTGACTTTGCTCTTTCCATCTGTCCTGTTCCACTCAAAATCTCACCCTGGTCCTGTCACCATGGTATCTGAGCTCCCAGTGGCGAACTATTAATCTTTACAGCATAAGAAGGGACAATTTTGACATCAATATATGACTTGTAACAGCTGCTATCTTCATTATAGCACCTTTCTAGTACTTCTTTTCATTTCTATACTTTTTTATGAGGCTATTTTCTTTATTAGTGCATTTTTATGGCTTGTACAACATCTTAGGCACCTCTATGAAGGTACTTTATAAATAAAATTGTTAATAAGATTAAGGATTTAACATCAAGAAAAAAACAGTTAAGAAAGTTATGAATCCCATGGCCACAGTTAGATGCCCTTCTTGTTTGTGCAGATCCTCGTATAGCCAGCAGGTTATTAGTTTTGGTGTCGACACTTCTAGCAAAACAGTTGGAGTCTCAGCATATCTCTGCATTTCAGATACCTAACTAACAGGGCTTTTGGAGATATTATACTTCTTGTTTTCCACACAATTCAGATATCAGTTCAGGAACCATAACAGGCTGCTTTTTTTCCCTTTTCCTTTTTATATCACTTTCTTAGAGGCTGTTTAAAATTTTAATGGTACCTGAGCCACCAATTATCTGCAGCCAACAGGACAGAGAATACAGCCCAGCATGCCAGAAAGTCCTAGGATATACAAATGTGCTGCTCTTATGACTACTTTATTTTCATGTGCAGCAGACAAACAGGAAAATCGGGGATACTAGGGCTGGGTGACCCTAGATCACAAAGTTACTGTCACACATGCAGCTGTAGTGTAAATCAAGAAGTACCAGACAGACCAGAGTGTGCTCCCCCTCCTCTAACATGCCCTCCCAATTTATGGGGGACTTGAAGCCTGGCTGAAGCAAAACTCTGCACGAGGAGTGCAGAAACTCTGTTCTACGAGGAAATACAGCTCTGGTTTGGTTTAACACAGGAGACACGGTCTTTGACAGTGAAGTCTCAGACTCAGCCACCTTCTTCAGCAATATCATATAGCAAGCAGGTTTCGTGGCCCACCACTGATGATAACAACAGAGCCTTTGCTCCCTTTCCAAAGGGGTTTCATAAGCTTTATCTGTCAAATGAACGGCCATATCCTTGTTGTTATGGGGAACTGATGGACAGTTTAGCAGCCTGAGGTTCAGCAACCAGCTACCTTCCAACAGCACATCATGCAACATCACAACAGCCCTGGTAAACTTAGCTTGGCCAACACCCCACCATACCTCACACAAACACAGAGCTTTATATACAAAAAGCACATGCCTAGCCCCGAGAAACCTGCATTCCTGAGAGACGCAACAGCCAAAGACCCAGACTTACCATCCTTTCACAGAGAGGAAGAATTCAGGAGCAAGCACATCTTCAGCCCCGAGAGCAATGCCAGAGTCCAGCTCCCAGCTCAGCTGCCTGCTGCCCCCAAGCCTCAACCAGCATCAACCTCTCCTTGGCACCAGGAGAGGAGCTGGTCACCCTCTGCCTTTTTAAACCTCCTCCTCCCCTCTCACCTGACACCAGGACTACAATTAGGGCTTGAGCCACCTGGATACGGCTGCAGCCTATTACCTATCCCCTAGCTGGGCTGAAGGTGGCTCAAGGCCCTCAAATAAAACTTCTGCTAAACTCAGTGATGTTTCATTTTTCCCATCAGCGCTTCCAATACTCTCAAGCACTTACCTAACAAAAGGGATCTTTCATGAAGATCCCTGGGGAAACAGGGCAGGTGCTGCATTGACACAATAAATTCTCTGAAACCATCTCTGCATTCAGAGGCTGCTTGTTGAGCTGAGAGAAAGCCTGTTACAGCACCACAAGTGCCAAGATTTAAGGACAATTACATCACTTGCATCTCACAGAAGGGCAAATAGAGAGCACAGCCAGGGCAGAAGCATCCCATGAGTGGTGGCACCCTGGGGACAGCTCAGCACCTGAACAGAGGCAGTGCGTTCACTTCTCCTTAGCTCCTCCACACTGCTCTGCTGTGAAGTGCTGCTTCAGCTCTGAATCCAAAAGTCTCCCAGACCCTGGAGATAAAGTTTCTTTGTTTCTCAGAATCCACCATCCAAGCCCCATCCAATGAACCATCAGCTTCTCACAAGCAGAAAGCTTTGGCCCAAGAGGTCCGTTTCCAGTGGTAGCCCGTAACTGCTTCTCAGAAAAAAAACACTATCAACCCACGTTACATCAACCAGCGCTATTCACAAAAGAAAAATATTTTTTCCCCGATTCCTTCAGGTAATTATATTTTACCCTGAAGCATAAGATTTTATTATGTTTAGTCCCATTTTAATTAAAGCCTGAAGAGAGAGCATGAAGAGCATGAAGTCTCAGATAGGAGTGATAACAGGAGATGATGCTCAAGCCCAGCCTTTTGCAAGTCAGCATCTGACCTAAGTTAAAATCATTCAAGCACGATAGCAGAAAAAAGAAGCCCTTCAGATTTTAATCTATTTGAAGAGGGCAGAAATGCTGGCTGAATCATGAACTCTGGGGAATATGAATGCCTCCCGAAGGAAAAGAGGGCTTTCTTGTCAATGTTCTTTAAAAAGAAAAGAATGTTTCATGTGGGTGTGTGCTGTTGTTTTTTTCCACTGTAGAGCAAGTGTCCCATCTTATTTCTCAAATGGTCTTTGTTGATGCCTCATCTATTAATAATCCTTCACTGGAAGGGGAAAAGAAAAAGCAAGCTTCTGTCAGACATACAAGCTGTTAGTCTGAGATGGACAAAAATAAACCCAAGCGGCAAAATTAGCTGCAACACAGGTCAGTTGTCTGTAGTTATTTAGTGGCTACAACCATAACCTTTACTAAATTTCCCTTATAGAACATGGAGGTGGACAGTGCTCTGGATCCATAAGCATCCTGGAGACGTGGAATAAATTTCGAAGGTTTCCTGAACTGTCCAGCTCTGTCCACTACATCAATATTCTCCATTTGGGTCCAAGAAAACATTTTGTTCTTAAAAACACAGAGGAACAAGATCATGCCCCTAGTCCCCATGGATTCAGGACATTCAGGGAGCTGCCCTGGGTTGAAGTGCTTCTTAGAAGTGTGCTCTGTTTTTTCCATAGCATTCATTGCAAGTGGACTCTGAGCCCCTCAGAAGCAGTGGTGATTTTCCCCAAATCCTTTCTCCAACCCAGGGCAGGATTACCT
Source organism: Falco rusticolus (assembly GCF_015220075.1). Classification (NCBI taxonomy): domain Eukaryota; kingdom Metazoa; phylum Chordata; class Aves; order Falconiformes; family Falconidae; genus Falco; species Falco rusticolus. The sequence goes on from NC_051195.1 coordinate 44,403,168, forward strand.
CCACTCTTCCACAGGCAGGGTCCCTGGCTGCCAAAGCTGGCCAAGTAGATGAGGGTTGGTCACGGGTGGTGGGAGCTGAGCCCATGTTTTGATGATGCTCCATCCTCAGTCACCTCAACCGTGGGAGGTGGGCAGCACCTTCAGGGTGAGCCTGGGATGAGCTTAAATTTGCAACTTCCGAAGTGAAACCTTCATTTGTTTTCACAGGTCTTCTCTAAACTGAGGCCCTTTGAAAAGGAACAGAATTTGCTGGAAACGTCAGCCCAGAGCTTTGGTGGTGGGTATGTTAAAATGCCACTGGTGAGATCAGTCATACTTCTGAGAGGTGTGAAGTGTATCAGGGAAGCAGCCAACTACCTGCGTCACATTGCAGGAGACTTGATGGTGCCACCACATTTCCTGCGAAGGCACAGATGCTGTCTGAGCCCACAACAGACCTGCTTTCTTGCCTGCTCACACAGCAACTGCGGGAAGAGTCAGCATTACTGAGGCTCCGAGGCACTTCTCAAGATGGCAGCTCTCAAAACAGGCTTTAGCCTGGGGACACAGAGGTGAAGAAGTGAGAATGAGAAAGACGTGAGCTGAGAGTCCAATGATCACCAGGGCAGAGTGAGGTGGGTTTCAGCATATTATTACTTCACACAAGCTCAGCTGCTTTGCCAGCTCCATGATGCACTGCAGGGTCCCTGGTCCCCAGGGTGCATCCCAGTGTTTGGGACTGTCTGCCCTCTTTTTCCTGCTGGACAGGAGTATTCCTGCTCAGAGCAGAACCACGATGATCAGCATCACTTTGCCATGAGCTCTGCTGCAATATTCCTAGTCTTCCTCTTCCCCCCTGCAGGATATTGTATTAAATCATTAAAATAATTGTTTGTACTTGTCAGGTCCTTTCAGAGGTCGCAGTCTGGCTTGCTGGGTTGGGGGGTTCCATTTTCTCCCGGAGTTTGCCTTCCTTCTGCAGCAACCATGCAGGCATGACTCGGGTAGGTGAGCCTCACTGAACATGTCGTGCTGTCTGGCAGGAGCAAACCACTGCACACCGCGACAGGGAGAGACTACTCCTGCCACAGCAACAGTGCTGGAGTAAAGACAAGTTTGGAACCATATTTTCTTTGGAGAAGGCTAAAGAGAAGACATCCATTCCCAAATAACACCACAGTCAAAGCTAAGCTGCTGTACCACCCTCTGTGGCGCTTGGTGCACCAAGCAATGGGACTGAGCCTTCTTCTGTGGGGCACGAGGGAAGGACAGGGTCCTTGGGGGTCCCTGTGCCCGACAGTTTCTGAGTGGGTGGGTGAGCTGTCGCCCTGTGAACCATCCCAAGGGAAGGTGTCCAGCAAGCAGCCTGGGTGAGGACTGCACCAGCCCCAAGAGCAGCGTGTAAGTGATCCCCCATCATCCCCCTTGCACGTGGGGAGATGTTCATCACCTTCCCTTGCCAGCATGCAAAGCCTTCAGGCCACGCTAGTGAAAAACAGGTGAGCCTACTCACAAAGCCCTTCCCGGTGGAGCAGAGATGGGAGCTGCAGCAGCTCCTTCACAAAAGAAAAGGGCATGAATTACTCACCTGGAGTCAAGACAGATCTAACCAGCCTGAACATCCCTAGCACAGCCCCTTTCCCACTGCTTCCAACGCCCTTCTCTCACACATTTGTTTCCTCCCACATCCTGCACCGTATTTCAGCCTTCACCAAGCCAGAGCTGGCAGCCCCTGAGCTTTCTGCACCAGGGAGCACAGAGGAAGAACATGAGAATGCACATTTCCATGTGCTTCCTGGCCTTCCAGCTTAGGGTGTCAAACAGCAGCAATAAACAATCAAAATATTATTTTACGAGATAATGCCAGCTATTGCCAAAGCCAGCATGAAATACTTTCTACCTAGAGCCATTTAATTTCAGTGGTACGAACCCTCAGCTTGTTGCCAAGATATAGAGCCCAGGCTGCAGTATATTAGCATAGGCTGCCTTATCTGCAGGGAAATAAACTCAGACCTGCTGAAAACAGTTGAGTGGAATATCACCATAGAAACTAGGCGAGGAAACGGGTGAAGTGTCTCTCCCCAGCTAATTTCAACATGACAACAACCAGAGAGACCAACCGCTTTGGACCGAGGTGGGCTAGGCGAGAAGGATGCCTGGAGCAGCGCCAGTCCAAGAGCAGATGTGTGCCGGTGGGGAGATCCCCCACCCGCCCCTGGGCTTTATTTTTAGCCACAGGCAGGCTTCCTCCCCAGCCACCCACCATCCCTCTGCGACACAGCGTCCCCCGTGATGCTGCCGTTGTGCTGCGGTGCCTGGTCCCGCACACCTCCACCACGCACGCGCGCTCCCACCACAGCTGCGGAGTACGCAGAGACAAAGCATCTTTTTCTTTTTCATCTGCACAGTTCAATAGAGGAGGAAGGGAATGGTCTGGGAACAGATCACAGAGTCCTGAACCTTCTACCTACAGCACAAATTTAAATCCATCCCCAGCCTGGAGACGATCTTGTAACGCAACAAGGCCTTTTCTGGCGTGGGAGATGCCTCAGGGAATCAATCTTCAACAGCAGCCTGGACCTGGAAAAAAGGCAGGAAACCCTGGAGTGTTTCCCACTTGCCTCCTTCCCTCCCTTCCAGGCTTGCAGGTGCCATGAAACACAACCATGACACCATGTCTTTAATGCAACATTAGCAATGCTGGACTGTCTGGAGATGTCACATACTCAGGTCCTCAGCCTTGATAATATTTAGAGATTAAGCTTCCCAGCTTGTGTCCTCTGCAAAAAGTACAAATATCATTCTTCCTTGCATGTGTTTGTTTTTATTATTACTATTTTCAGTAGTTACATGCAATTTCTCCTTGTGCTTCAAAAGTAAGAAAAGGAGCCACTGATTCACTGGTCTGTCATTTCTTACTTTTTACATCTCTCATGTCCCCATTTAGTCATGTCTTTACATTAAATGACCCTAGACTTCAATGCTGCTTTAGTTCTACTGCTTTTCATCTTAACGACTTCTATTTCTACTCCATATACTCCATTAGATGCAAGGATCAGAGAGTAGCTCAGAAAAGGGTCTTTCATTGGTATTAAGACACTTTTTTTTTTTATCCCACTGTAACCCTAGTGTGTTTATTACTATTTCCACTATTGCCATGCACTGAGAAGATTTTCCATTTCTTCTCCACAACATCACCCAGATCTACCTCACCCCCTTTTCCCCACAGTTACCACTCGCTTAAGGTGCGGTTATCATACCAGAAGCTCAAATTATTCCTTCCATGGCATCAGTTGTCTTTCTGTGGCTGTCAGTGCTGACTTCCACCTGCTATCATCCTGCCAGCTTGGTCCCTGCCTCCTGAAATCCTTCAGTCTTGGCTAATCTCACTAATTACATGAGACTTTGACCCTTGCATCTTCACAACCCACTTTTCTGGACCATTAACAAATACATTACACATCAGTGCTAAAACAGATGCTGCTAGGGTTTCCTGCTAGCGGAGATGCAACAATTACAGTTTTACATGCAAGCTTAATTTCTTCTGAATCACATTCCCAAAATATAGATGTGTAGCTATCGTACTGGGGAAAGTAGCTATATTGTCTGGCAAACCAGAGATTAATGACTGACCTACATGTTGAAATTGAGCCTCTAATTGGTTTCAGATCCAATTCACATTTGTATAGGACCTAGTATAACGCAGTCCTGGATCATCTATGGGCTCTTTGTAGATAAATAGGTTAATAAAATGAAATGGTATGTAGTAATTTCTTAAATTAAAATATTTTGGACATGATGATTGGAAGCTAAGATTATCCATGACTGAGCCCCACTTCTGCTGAAAAACTGTAACAAGAAATTAACTTAAATTAAAAGCACTTCTTTTCAGATGCTTTAAATTTAGGAACACTGAAAGAAAGCACTTCAGTTCAAAGATATCTGTATGTGCGGGGGAGGTGGGGAGGAGAGGGGTATTATATGTATACATATAAATACATATATTTTAAAACATGTTTTTCCACTTTAACAGCTCTACAAATGGCTCCTCATTGGACAATCCAATGTAAAATGAAAGAAGCATCTGGTCCCAACAGACTACACCCTGAAAAAAGAACCACTGAAATAAGTGATTGACAAGATTTTAGGTTCCTCCTCTTAAGTTAGAGGAAACCTGCCCTGGTCCTTCCTGAGCTGAAGGGTGAAACTGGTGGGACAAGCACCAGGAGATAAAGAGATGCTGAGAAATAAGGGTATGAATGTACCAAACCTCCCAGCTCAGAACAAACAAAAAATTACATAAATATATATGAACACACATTTCGGGGCAGAAGAAATCCCAGGTAGAGAAGCGTTTGGAAAAGGATGGACATGCCAGCTGCTCTTCTCCTGCCCGAGGGCTTCCAGGACTGGCCTACAACTGGACAAGGGCCATCTCAGGCAAATTGTTTCATAGACAAGTGTACAAACAGGCTGTAAGACAATCCTGTCACTGCACAGCTGAAATCCTAAAAAAAGACCAGACAAAAGGAGACAAGCATACGGCACGTTCGGGGCGGTGACTGGCAGGTGACACACTCAATCCAGGAATTTGTTTTGAAAACTGCGTGATTTTTTCACTCAGCTTCAGCTCCTTTTCCCTCTCAGGGAGAAGCAGAGGGGACACGTGAATCCTCAGTTTGGGAGAGGGGGTGGCTACTGAGTGGTTTTTTGCCTCAAAGATTGTTCCTCCCCTTCCTCACCAGAGCCCCATTTTACGAGCAGACAGCCTGCCACAACACATGTGAAACACTCAAAGCATTTTGTGTAAAATAAAACGAAGAGAAAGTTGCCGCCTTCTGATTTCATTGAAATCCAGAGAAAACTGGGGATCCGTCCATGGACGCTCCCCCCCAGTACAGAGGCTGCAGGCAATAAGGGGAAAACAAAACGGAATTAAATCTTCAAGTACCTCTTTGGCAATTCATCTATCTTGGGAGGAACAGGGAGGTCTGATGACACCAGATGCCCTTTTTCTAAACCTCTGAGGCTTAAAGTAATCATTGCAGGGTTGTTTTAAACATTTTCCCCATGAAATTTGGTGACTATGGGGCAAGAGCCACCTATGCTTTCATCTCCGGGAACTTTGCCTGGAGATGCATCTTTCTGACTCTTGCCAGATTTGGTACATCTTCTGCTTGGCTGCAGCCCTTTCTGATTGCTCGTGTTTGAAAACGGTTTGACTTTCTCTTCATGATACAAAAGCACCTGTAATGCTGCACGTTTTCCAGGAAAATGCTGGTAGAAGACTCTTAACCTTTCAGCATTTCTTTTTTTGTTTCTTTCTAAGGTCTGAACTGTTTCAGCAGACCCTTCAGATGTTTTAAATTGAATTTAGCAGCCCAGCCCTGCCACCAGCAAAGTCCAAATGCTACGCTGAGGAACTGGTTTTCTTCCGTGTATTTCTTCTGGCATTACAGACTGCGGAAGACCAGAGACATGCTGCTGCTTTGTGTAACAGGTGATTCTTCCTATCCACACGCTTCCTCAACACAGGTTTGAAAACAGTCCCACTAAACAGAATAAAAGCCACTTCTTTTTCACATCGTGCTAGATTCTTTCTATAGAATACCCTTTCAGGGCTCGGTGCAAAGAAGCTGTCAGAAATATTATCTTCATTTCCTTATTCTCCTGTATTTACTTTGTTCTGTTTCCCTGTCAGGTTTAAGTACTTCCCACGCCAGCAGGCAGGTCCCTTCTAATTCAAGAGGAATTCATTTCCCAGGAGACTAGCAATGGAAAATCCTGATTGCAGACACTTCCCTGGGTGGAAATCATAATTCTGAGTGTAGAAACAACAGAAAGAAATAATTATTGCCACCTGGAGCTGGATAAAGGAGCTTTTCAGTTTGATGATCCAATTGAACAAGTTGAGAAAAAAGTTTGCAAGACAGTGTGCTTTCTTAGGGGAAAAGCATTAAGAGAAGCCAACCAAATATTTAGTTTGATGGGAGTGTAATACATTTATGATGTCTGAGTCAATTTTTATTTACCGTTTAGACCAGTGCTATTTCAAAGCATAAAGTCAAAGAGTATAATTTCAAATATGTAAAAGCAATATATTTAGGGGCATCCAAAACGAAGCACTTAAAATTTCCTTCCTTCCCCATTTTTGTGTTGAAACCTCCATCTTTCAATAATAAATAAATAAAAAAAAAAGACCACTCATGTTTTACTCCCTTACGACATTGCTTCTTTCCCTATGTATGCTCTTAACTGTCTCTTTGGCCTTCCGGAGAGCCCTTTGTTCAGCACAGTGGGTGAAAGTTTCTTGAGCTGGAACAAATTTGAAACAACTCTTACAAACAAGTCAGAACCAGAATTTAGAAAATGATGATGAAGGAGACCTCATGTGCCCCAGCCCCTGAAACACGGTTAAGCTACAGCTAAGAAACTTTCCACGGTAAGAGTCCAGGTAACCACCAGCCTTTCAACAACCTCTTGTCAAACTCACCAAGCACCCAAGGATATAAAACATCATCGCTTGCAAAACCGGCTCTTTTTTTGCCAGATTTTCCCGAAGCTGGGAAAGACAATACCTTCTTTCTCCATGCAGCCCCTGTTTTTGCAAGATACTTGAGCTAAGAAAGCTCAGCAGCCAGCATCGCCCACCCACTTTTATCCAGCACTATGAACACATGAAAGGACGCTAACACTGCCCATAAGCAGAGGTCCTGTTATTTTTCAGTTGTGCCATTTCCAGCCACCAGGACCGTCTGAATAATCTATCTGACATTAAAAGCAATTCTGATACCAGTTTCCATTCCTTCCCTGCCAGCCTGTCTAGATGAACCAGACTGCAGAGCTCTCCACCAGGCTCCACAGCACCAAGGAAAACGTGTTGATCCCAACCACCCTGAGCCCTTCAGAACAATCCCTGAGCATCTTGATATACCTTTCCCTGTCCACACAAAAGTAATTGTGCCCTTTTGCTCCTTCAGGTCAATATTTTCCCCTTCAACTCACCAAGCTTTTTCTGAGGGTTTGTTGGATAACTTGTCTGTGCAAAGAGGCAGACAGTACCACCTAGACTGCAAGGAAAGCTGCTCACAGCCTAAAATCTGGATGGAGAAGCCTGTGGAGCTCATTTAGAACAATCTCAAGGAGATCTCTAACTTCCTTTGAAGAAAAGAATCATTAAATATTTGCTCCACACTGACTGAAATAAATTGAAATACAGGAAAACAGGCTCTCTGTGACTCCATTCTCATCCAGGTGGCGACAAGATTCTCTTGACGGTAATGACTTACACCATTGAACAAGACCAGAATCACATCTGGTATTTCTGCCTGACTAGGAATGCATTCAAGGCTCAAGAAACTGGCGTCATCCAGGAGGAATAAGTAAATCAACTGCTTGTGGAAGAAACAGTCATTTCTGGGAAGGCAAACATAAAATCTCCAACGCTGATACAAAAGAACACCATTGGTATTTTTCATTGTCATCTGTCCATTTTAAGCATGCTTTTTTTTGCCCTTTTTTTTTTTTCTTTTACTTTTTACAAGCTGGGAGGGGGTCAGCAAACTCATTCAGGAAATATCAGTAATGCTTCCTGCTGTGTTTGAGACCCCCAGATAACACTATTGTTCAAATACACAATGACCGTAAAGAAATAAAGTAGTTTTCCATCAGAAACCACATTTCCACTTCTTTACTTCATCTGTTGGATTTCCAGATTTACATAACAAGTAGCTCCCAGTGACAGTGCTGAGCTTTTATAAGAGCCAGGGATTCTTCATCCAGCCTGCAATGGGTCATTTTTCTCATCATTCAGAAAGTAATTGGTTTTATGTAAAACCGAACTGTGCAGGTAAAGCACTCTGGGCTTAATAATCACGATCCTAAACGTGTGTAGCACCTCTCTTAGCAAATGATCCCAGGATGTTTTACAAGCTGTAACAGTCACTTCACATAACAGACAGTCACAGCCACTGGGTTGGATGGCAGGGAGCAGTTTCACAATGTACAATGGTGCCCTGAAGAGCCAGCGAGGAAGCTGAGGAGAAACCATAGCAATTAAAGGTGCAAGGAAAGCTTACGGAGGCAGATGCTAAGATGTGTCATTGCCAGGATGCTAGGACTTAAAAAAAAAACCAAACAAACAAACCCAAAACCCAAAGAGTTCAGCTAGAAGTGCCATGTGGGCTCAGTGACCTTGCTAGGTTGGGGCCTCACTTTTATATCTGCGCTAGGAAGATCTGCAATGAACTGCACACCGAGCTCTAGAGGGGGAGGAATTTAGCATGCTCTGTACCCACTCCCCTTCCTGGTCTTAAAAAAGCAGGCAGCTGCCTAAATCAAACATCAAGACAACTGCATTTTTGTTCTGTGCTGCTTTATTACTATTCTACTACCTCCCTCCTTCATTTCCTCTCCTAGAAGATGGGTAATAGCTATGTTTCTCTCATCTTTCATGAGATATTCAATAACAGTCTGTTTGCCAGCTGCCACAAGCTCCTCGATGAAAGATGCACAGAAGCTGGAAGCACGACTGTCTCTGTCAGGCCTCAAGAAGACTTGGTTAGGGGACATCTTGGTGGAGCCATTTTGACCTGGCACATGGCTCACACAAAGGATTTCAGCCCCACGAAAAACCTGGCTCATAACTTAGCCCATTAAGTGAAAGTTTCTGCTTAAATATCATTAGTTGTGCAGCAAGAGGTAGGTGCTATGAACAGAATGGTGATCTCTGCCCTCCGGAGCAAGCTGGTTTATAAGGCGCTAACTTCAACCTTAACTCATGACACAATAGAATTCCATTTTTACAAATGGGGATATAGAGGAAATTTGGCCCAAGGTCAGACGTTATAATGGAGGAGTTCTTGCCTTGCAGCACCTCATTCATTCCATTTCATCAGCCACTCAATCATCATTTAATCCAAGGATACTTATTCATTCTGGATTCTCACAGCCCTGCGGGGAGTCTTTCACAGTGTCATCTGAGATATTTAAAGCTGGGCAGCTGGCAAGGACAGCTCAGAGGATGGCATCAGTTGTCTGCATCAAGTTCCTTGACCCTTACTTCAAAGAGCTCCCTTGCACCAGCTGAAAGAAGACTGCTAAATGGCCCTTATGAAGATGAAATGGCCCAAGAGCAGCACACATTTGCGTAGATCATCAGGGCCATCTTGCTCGTGATCCTAAGCATGAGAGAGGAAAGTTAAATCTTTTTTGAAAACTTTTCTTAGAAGACCCAACACAGATTTGCAGCCTTCAGAGATTCATGCAGACACAGACATCTAAGAGACTATATTTAAATTTTTAAATAGCTCTGGTTGATTGGGTCAGTCCCTGTTTAATGACACAGACTGATGGTCATTCAGCTTGGGGCTGATTATTTTCCTGAAGCTTCTGGCACCAACTAGTCATTATAAAATGAGGTAATTGTGGAGCAGATTCATTAGCCCACAAACAGGTTCAGGTCTCTCCAATACATTACCCAGCCTTTCCCATCCTTAGAGGCCCTGGGGTGGGATACTCTATCTGTCTGCATGGCTTTCTGCTCATGATCTTTCTGTTTCAAATGATAAGGTGGTGCAAAAAGGCCAATCACGGGGTTCGGATTTATACAGAATAGATTGAATAATACTATACAAACTGAAATTTCAAAAACATAACAGTGCAAACCACAAAAGAAGAAACAAGGAAAAAATCTGATTGTTAGCCTGTAAGACAGAGTAATAATCCTAAAAATTGTGGAGATATATACATATTGCTAAGGTTCCTTTCAGGCACCGGAGTCAGTCCCTCATCTATAACCAAGAGAGCAATTGTAGAAATAAGCAAGATCAGTCACAAAGTACTGGGGAAGTGGGAGGAAAGACTTTCCTGGAAGAGAGCGGATTGAAATTTCCACATATTCAGTGATACCAGTGGTTTCTCGGTTGTACATGAAATACCGGGCCCAGATTCTCCTTCATTGCACTGTGGGCACTGAGAAACACAAGCAAACTGGACACACAGAAGGACATGAGTTACATTAGCCTATACCTAGGTTTGGAGTTTTGCCTTTCCTTTCATCAGCAAAAATCCTATCACGAGATGTTCCTAGAAGCATCTATTCACAGCCACAAGAACACAGTAGAACACATTTGCAACAAAAGATGACTGCAGCCATTTGTTATTTGCTCCAAAAGGGTTGAGGCAGAGCTGCAAAATTGACATGCTGTTTGGAGTCCTAAAAAGCAACAGGGCTATTGCAAATCACACTGGTGTCCAGGACAAAGTCATGCAGAGATGTGCTCCAGCCACACTTCCAGCCTCAAACAGTTCTACGAAACCAATTAAAAGGGCTGAAAAAGTATCAGGACCTGGAGTCTATGTATATTTTTAGTTCGGACCAGCTTGAAACAGACAGCTTGAAGGACCTTGTGGCGTGAGGGGATAGAAAGCCTTATTCAGAGGTACAGAGGATTCGTTTATGGGACAGTAATTACTCTGCAGTAAAGGACATTAATTTGAAGTTACTAGGGTTCAAGATATTTCATTATTCATCTTGCACCCCATTTGCAATGATATCATTTCAAAGTGATGGATTCAAATTTACGCAAGTGATGCTGGAATAGGACAGAGAAGATACTTTCTATGTTTTATGAGCATAAAGAGATCCATAAATTTTGAGTGAAAAAAGTCATTACAAAGAGAGAAAATATTTTAGCTGTCAATCTGACTCTCTTTATTGCTGAAGGAATAATTCAGCAGCACACAGGAGCCCTGCAGACCCAAACATCTTTGGGGCTGCCCTACAAGCAGCAGCCAGTAGGTGCCCACCAGCAATGTTGTGCCTTCCCAACCTCCTGCCCACGGGGTGTACAAATGGCACAGCCATGCCCCGACCTGTGTGCATCAGTCTGCGACAACAGGGAAGGACATGTAGAGCACAATGAGCTGTGGGACAGAAAGGCCCATCTCTTCCCACTGTACAAACATGACACCTTTCTACCTTCACCCCCTTGAACTGAGTGCGGACCCCTAAGAAGCCAGTGGGACCTCTGCCAGCAACCAAACCAGTCCTAAGCTAGGAATTCTGTACAGCAACACGATCAAAAGATTTTGGGATTGATCTGAAAGCCATTGAAGTCAGCAACAAGGTTTTTAAGGATCTACCACCTACAGCAAACTGCTAAAGCCTAACCACAAAACCTTGCCTTTCCCACTGGCAAAAGGAAAAGGCTTTTCCAAAGACATGACTTGCCTGAACAAGCAGCAGTGCAGTGTGTAAAAGGGGTCTCCACCAGCGTACCATCGCAAGGGACCACACTGATGTTGAAAAACCTCTTTTGTGCACAAGAAGAATATTTTCAAGCTGGGAAAGAGGAGGATCACTGGGAGCTCCCTCACCTTCCCATCACACTCTCATCTGTATGACAAAACACACCAAAATCCTTGGAGCTGTAGGTCCTGGCAACACACACATGGCCTGTGCCACAGAACAGCAGCACCGCACAACTATAGAGCCTGAACCATTATAACACGTTTAGAAGGGCTGAGTAAAGGGAAGGAAGAATAAAACCTCTGCTTAGATTTGCACCAGAATTTAATTTATCCGTTAATCACACAAATCAGCCCAAGTCAGCTGGGGCTTGCATCTCCCCTTTGGAGCAAGAGGCATCCAAGTATTAACACAAAAACACCACTGTTTGCAGGATCACATGGCCAAGAATGTGTTGCCTCTCCAAAAAAAGATATCAAAAATTACATTAGACTTGCTATTAGAGCAACATAGAGAACACAATCCCACCCCAGCAAGAAAAGAGTAGCTATTTACTCCTAATGGTTTCGTTCCAAGAAAACTAGTTTGAATATATGCTTAACGTTTCAGACAGCTTTTCCTATGCCTGCTAAGCACTTCTGCTTGAAACAAATATAATTGTAATTTAATTTTATATATACAGCAACAAAATGCAAATTACAAGAGCAATAGTCTGGAGCCTTCATCCTTTATCTCATCTGTATCCCAGTCTCCCCACTTGCAAGCTATGAATGTCTGTTCACAGATTTTCTTCCTTTTTTTTTTTTTCTCTCCAAGCATGCAGCCAAATAACTTATGCTACATTGTGTTTCTTTCCTCCAATATAAATAATGTTCACTTAACAGTGAATGCATTAGAGAACTATGTTTCCATTGTGTTGTCATTTCCAGAAATATTCTTCTTTTGGGTAGAAATTTTCCATTCTCGGTCTCAACTGAAAGGCAATTTTTCTCCCCACTTATTTCCATCCTTGCAGTTTATCCTGCTCTTATTTTAAATTTTAAAGTAACAGCAATATATCCCAGTAAGAAATGCAGAGAAAGCACAGACTTCTTCCCAACCTGTAACTATCACTTAATTTGATAACTATTTATAACCTGTCTGACAAACAGCTGAATTTTTCTGAGCAGGTCAGTAGTGTCACGGTGCATCTTTCACTGTAACCAGTGCAAAGCACCAGGAATGGCACAGGGAAGAGGAGGGGAGGGAAAAATGCCCACAGGATTCCCCAGATTTTCGTATTGTGGCAGCTGGGAAAGCAAGGAAGTGACTACCCCCCAGACAATCAGACATATGTATTTTATATTTTAACAGTTTAGTCTTGTTTCCCCAGATGAACATGGGGCAGGGGGTGGTGGCGGCCCGGGTTAGTTTTTTGAGCCACCCTATTCACAAATTAATCCTCCCAGATTCTTGTTGCCAAGTGGTCAAACAGGTAAATTTTTAAGGCAGCAGCTATAGCCACTAATGGGCTTAACCACTTTGGGGTTACAACCAGCCCTGCAGAGCTGTTGTCTCAAAAACGAATTGGACCACCTGGTCCGCATAGCACCTGGCACCAATGGGGCTGTGGGCCCCAAAACACTGCAATAACGCTGATGAAGATGGACTTGACAGTCCTGGGTTAACTGTTGGACTTGGTGATCTCAAAAGTCTTTCCCAATCTAAATGATTCTATGCTCAGCATCTCTCAGTGTAGGTTTACAGACAGCTGGGAACATCAGCAGGGATGTGGCAATGGCAGCCCACCCCATCCCCTCCTGCAGGTGGGCACCAGCCAGCTCCCCTGTGTCATGCCATGCCATGTGCTCATTTTTGCTCTGTTGAAACAAAAACAGCCTTTGAGTGCCAAGGCACCATCCCATCTACCACAGCTCTGGGCCAAATGGGAGTCTGGGAGGTTCTTTCACCAGGCAGCTCACAGCTCTTGACCAGGGGTACAAGCCAGGGGTTGAATGGGGAAAAAGGTGGGGAGAGGGAGAAGGTCTTCCCCTGCTTTATTTAATCATTTATTTTTTTACGTATATTTAGTTTAGACAATTTTCAGTTTGGACAAGTTTGGAAATGAAACCAGTTTCAAAAAAAAAAGGAAAGTTTCCACACGAGTCCTTACTTTTTCCCTCCACAGCTGAAAGAATTCAACATGAACATCAACTGCTTTTGTCAGCTTAAACAAACATGAGAAATCCTCCCCATCACACAAAGACACGCTCTGCTTACAATTGTTTTCTCCCTTGCTCCTCCCTCCTGGAAGGAGTACGCGATCTAGGCCAGCAGCTTCAACCACTTTCCAGTCCTAAAAATAAACAGTGTTTGTTCCTTGCCCCTTTTGCTTCACAAGATCTCAGATGTTAAATATTCAAACAATCCACATATAGAAAACTGATTCATCTCAATTATTCTTGGACATTTTCCTCCTGAAGTACATATATACCAAGTAAAGAAATAATACCACTAAGGTTTTTTTTCCCTCCACAGTACAGCTATATCACCAACAACTTAAAAATCACTTTTCACTAACAGATGGCAAACAGGGCTAAATGATGGGATGAGTGGTTGAAGGTTTCAGATGAGCATTCAGTACAAGTTGCATAAACTGTCATCTTTAAGCTAAAACGTCCACTAAGACGTTCTTTACCACCATCACCTACGTGATTTTTTTCTTCCTGTATGTGTCTATGCATCATGAGACGAGAAGTACACGAAGTTACCAACAGACTTAAAGCCAAACACTCCCACCTCTTTTTATTGTTTATAGTTTTCTACTTTTAGGTGAAGCTTTCTAGGTGTCTGAGGGTTTTTCAGTGACTGATGGAGCAGAGCCCCTTCCAAAATCAAGGAGGACTGTAAGAAAACTCCAGCGAGTTTATGAGAAGCCCTAGAAATCTTTCATTTTGGATCGGTGCCCTGAAACTTGACAGGGAACAAGCCCATACAATAGAAACGAGCCTATTGCCATTCCCAAAAATATGCTTTGAAAGTATTACGTGAAAATTAATGGTTACTTTTGTCTTTCATATTCCTGTACCTCCCTTTCCACTGTAAAAAGAAAACATCAAAGTCCATCTCACAGGGTTGTTGTGAAAATGAATTAATGTTTGTGTGAAGCACTCATACTATAGCAATGAGGTCCATAAAAAAAGGCCTAGAAAGAAACAAAGACTTCCATCTTCAGCCCACAGTTTGAGTAGTGAGCTGTAAATAAGACCCAGGGCTGTGCACTGAAGAATAAAGATGGCAAATGAGATTAGCATGGAATCTTCTGCAGCCCCAAACAAAGCTGGAGCCCAGCAGAGAATCATGGGGGTGATCAAAGACCATCACAGTGCCAGACAGGGTTAATTCCAACATTTCCCCATTTCCAACAAATTGCTCACTAAGCTGAGGATAGGTTTGGGGCACAGAGTCTGCTTTACAACAGGACAAGTCAGCTTGGACATGGACTAGGTGTCTGGTGGGCTGTCCCTCCTCCTAGGAGTAATGCCACAGAGCATTTCTGTGCTCCCAGGAAGGCCACCTCCTCCCTACTCGTGACACAGGTGCAGCCAGGCTGAGGCAGACCAGAAGCCTTCCTCCCTACCATGCTGCACCCAACAGGAGCAAAGCACCGAGAGCAAACAGAGCTGCAACACCACCCACCGCATGCGTGCTGCACGCACGGGTTGTAAAAGGCTCCAGGGGCAGATGTGTGGCAGAGATGTAAGTTAATATTCGACAGAGGGAGGACACCATCTGCGCCCCGGCAGCACAGCCTGCACCATCCCACCAGGCACCCAGGCTGATGTTCATCTGCTCCATATGCTCCATCGCAGGCATCCCCTGCACCTCTGCTGATGAGCGCAAGCAGTGGCTTTCCATCAGGGATGGACAGAGCAACCCGGCTCCCCAGGAGGTGGAGACCCATAATACCTCAAAACAACTCCAAGGACCACAGGTGTGCAACCCTCCAATCAGCCTAAGCACGTTGAAATTCAGCTTCTGCGGGTTGGGTCATGGCTCCATGCCAACAAGCACAGAGCAATCAGGGAGGCTCATTAACGGAGAAGACATTTCAGCAAGACTCCATCTTTAAGGATGCTCTGTCTGCTGGCCCCCATCTACCCAGGAACCAAGTATCACAGCAGCACAACAGAATTTTTTTGCTGGATAATTTTTGTTGACTTCCCCCCTGCCGCCCCCTGCTAAATTTAGGTCAACAACAACACTTGAGTAACTCAAGCCGAGTTTGCCAAAATGTTTCCTTGAAGGAAGAGAACATGGAGAACATTTCATATGTCAACATTGTTAAATGGAAACCTTTAGAGTTTGGTCTTTTCTGCTTGAAACGATGTTACATTTTAATTTCCCAGATAAAACTGAAGTTATTGAGAACATTAAAAGCTCAAAAAAATTCCTTAAATCAAGATCAGACAAAAACGTTACTCCTCATTTCACCCAGTTGTCTTGTCTTTTTAATCTGCTTTTCATCTGAAACTCAGTTCTTTCAGTGCTTGTGCATGGCATGGAACAATTTCCCTGATTTTGCAGAGCTATAAGCAAGCTGAAATAACAGTTATTTGCACAGCCAAAGTAGTTGTGCCACATACATTTCCATACCTATCAGACAGCTAAATTTAACTGCTTAATTATGGGGGGAGAAGAGGGGAACAGTAAGAAAGGCTGCACCTGGCAGCAAGCAACCATCTCTCAGTGCTACAGGAGCAGCACTGGAGCCCTCTGAATAGTCTCTTCATCCTTTCATTCACCTGCTCGATGCTGGAACAGGATGTCAGATCTCAGCTTGTACATTTTGTCCCCATCTTAAATCTACATTTGAAGAACTACACTAAGTCTAAAAAAGAGAAAGCTGAGAGGTTTAATTACTTTTATCCATGTTTGAGAGGCACTCTTAAGTATAGCCAGGGTTCCTGGAATTGCAGCCCCAGTGCCAGGGAGAAAATGAACAGCAAGAGACAAGCTAAAAAAATCCTCAGCTCCCGGATATTTGCCTGAAACACAGCTCGTTTCCAAGAAAGCTGCACTGTTAGTCTGGCTGGGGCTAGTCTCAAGCAACGACCTTTCCATCTCTCTACTACAAGGTTACACTCGTATTAAGCTCATGGATGTAGCAATCCGCCTCGCACAGACACACAAACCAGACTTGGGGCCGGATGAGGTGGGAAGTGGCAGGAGGTGGGTTTTGTGCTGCTGAATTTGCTTTCATCAAAGCACAAGGGAAGAGGATCTGCATCCGGCACAGACTGCAGCTCAGCGCCACACGCTGCAGGAGCCAGCTACCTAACGCCCGAGCCTCAGCAGCACCCGATCGTGTCTTATGAAAGGCACGCCACAGTTACCCAGCCTCAAGTTGCAAAGCCAAGCCTGAACGTTTCAGCAATCATTTCCATCAAGTCACCTTCCCAGGGTCTGCAGCATCTAACGCACAGCGAGCCCCAGCTGATTTGCAGGCTGCACAAGGTGGTAGACAGCGGTGCCAAGGGAGGGGAAGGAGCCTGAGGAGCTCACATGCCATCTTAGATTTCAGCCCTGAGATATTAAGGGTGATAACACACTGGCTGAAGCCCTTGCACAGGATGCAGCTCTGGTGAAGGGTACCAGATCAGCAGTTTTCTACCTGTCACCCTACGTCAATGCTTTAGCTAAGGCAACAGCTAGCTCTTGTTAGTTGCACCTTGTATGTCCTTCAATCCAGGCACACAGAGCAACTATGTGGGTCCTCACCCCACTTCTGTCAGGGTTTTAAAGGTCTTATTGGTCGTTCTGCTTTTCCTCAAGTCCCTCATTCCTAAGGAGGAAAGCAGACATAAGTATGACCCATGGTTCCTGATGAAGATGAGCAGGCAGTAACAGCCAGGAATTGCTTGCGGATAAGAGGTAGTACTCAAGATTTGTAGGCTTTCTCTGCACCTCACACAGACACCCATACACTGCCTGACACTTGGCTGCAAACACCATGGGACTCTGCCTCATGGCTGAGTCCTTCAGACCACTTGCCTGCAGCTGAGCTGCCCACGCACCATTTGGAAACACTGGCACGAGGCAGCTGGATTTCACAGATTTCTTCCCTTCCTACAAACATTCCTGCAGAAAGAGCCAGGAGGCTCCAAGCATGATGGAAAGTGCCCAGCTGGGCTGTATACCAAGGCCTTGCCTCTGTCCTGGTGAGGATGCTCTGTCCCTCTCCTGTGCCTTCTTCATCCCAAGTCACTGTGGTACCTCAGACTCCTTCCTAGCCTCACCTCAATCCATCCATCCCAGTGATGCCAGGCCCCAGGTAAAGAGCTTTCCCCAGCATATTCACTGCCACCCCAACTTCAGTCACAGTTCCTACACCAGTGGCAGGACCAAAGCAGTGCCACCATGGCCAGAAACGAGCCAGACTGATAGGCACATGGCGCTCTTCCCCCTCTAGCACATCCCCAGCACCCATTAAATCACCCCCCATGGAAGCCGCAGTGGATGTTCTCTCAGTCTCCCCACTGTACAAGGTCCTGATCAGCCTCACAACAAGCTGCACACATGGGTCACCTTCCCCTGCCATACACAGTGCCTGTACCACTCCTGCAAGGACATTGAGCCTCGCTCCACTGCAGCCTTCTTTCCATGGGTCAGGATCCTCTTTCACAAACTGCATGACAGTTATTGTGACAACCTAGCTACAGGCAGAAGGCTGTTTCAGTTCTCTCATACCTCTGGAGCAGCAGGCTGGGGAAATACCATCTCCCAATGTCTGAAAAAGCATGTTCACAAACCACTCGGAGCTCTTAGAAGTTGCTTTCAGTTTTTAAACAAAAATATCCACTGGCCAGGCTTTTCCAAAGGAGGAATAGACATGTAACCGATGTTTCACGTTTTCCACGTGAAAAATAGTAGCTCACAGTTGTGCATAAAATGAGATTTGAGAGGATGGTGAATTGCAAACTAGGAATTAGAGATGAAGACATTGTTCAGTGCAGGCAGGATGGAGACAGCATTACTCAGCTGGCCATTTCAGAAAGCCACGCAGCCTCCCTTACTAGAGGATGCAATTATTAAAGATTCTCCAACACGTTCATCCTCACAACACCCCTACACACTTGGGCAGTACTGTTATTTCCCAGATGGGACAAAGTGACACAGCCTGTGCTGGTCACCATGCAGTGACACTGATCTCCATTCACCCAGCCTGATGTCCAGCTGCTGGATAGTCCTTCTCTTTGGGATCAGAGTAAGAACATGGACCATTTGTCACACAATGACACAATAAGCTCACGGACCCCCTGCAACATCAGCAGCATGGAGTACCAGACATCCCTAAGATGTCAGGTACCTGCCTGTACTCCGAGTTGGATGACCAAGGTCAGGAGCTCCTAGACCTGGCAGTGATGCTGGAGTAATTTTAGGCAACCAGCCCAACTGTATTGTTGGGGCATCGCCTATATCAGGGCAAGAGAAATACTCCCTCCTAACCCCACTGGCAATGGGTTTGCACCATAGTGCATGACTTTGACCACTTGCTCCTAAAGAGCTAGGTCAGCTCTGCAGAGCTCATGAAAACAAGGATCAGGTTTGGTCCATACATGTGACTGGGAAGAGCAAGCAGAGCAAATGTCTGCAGCACCAAGGGCCCTGTTTTGCAAAGTCACTTTTCTTGATCCTATCCATATTTCAGAACATCTCCAACTGGGCCCCATTAATGTAATTGATTTTTAATGGCATTCTCAAAGAAACGACGTGAAGATTTTAACAGGCTATTAGACAGAAATTAAGCCTCACCCCAGCCTTCCTCCCTAGGAACAAAGGTTTCCAAAGATGCAGGGGGTTATTCCATTCCTGCTAATGGGCAGGGAGGTGCTACAGTGACCTGGGGAAAAGGGACACTAATTTCCCCACGTTCCACCCCACGTGGCATTGATCCCACCACTGCTAGAAACCAGAGGTTTGTAATTACAGGGAAAGGTTTTCTCATCCTTCCCACACAAGCAAGACCAGAGGACAGCCCTAGAGGGATCAGAAGCAGAAATACTATTTGATGAGCTGGAGGTCTTCCAGGTTTCAAAAAGAAGGAAAATAAAATACATGTCCCTGCCTGTTCTTGTTCTTTGCGCTCCTTCATGCCAAGCAGGCAGTGGCTCATTTCTCACATCAGGCCTCTGAAACCCAAACAGGTGAACCTGGCAAGTGGTTATAGTCCACTGCTTCAGCAGTGCTGCTTTCCTGGTGAGGCTTGTGCTGCAGTAAACCATTACAGCCTCTATCCTTCTCCTGTGGAAAGGAGAAGGCACCAGGCAAGGACTTCAACTTCTCCCTTTTATCCATTCCCTGTATCTGTACGTCATCCCCATCTTTTCAATATCTACTTATGGTTCAAGCAGTTTAAAGCCAGGACATTATCCTAAAGACTGACTTTACCATGGATGACATTTCTCTTTCTCTGTTCAGTCACTTCTGCTCCAGCAAAAGTAGAGCCACTCCTTTTTTTTATTCTCTAGCAAATCAGTGACAATACTTCTGGACATTTTGACTCAAAGCATGTCACCTCCCCCAAAGGTCCAATCTTTCCTCAGGTTAAAATCTGACAGACACCCACATTTGTAATTTCCCCTGTGTGGCACGCCATCGTTTTAACACATTCCCCGTGGTACACGAACACTGAGCTCCATGCAAGATTCTCCCACTCACTGTGAGTGAGCATCTGCATTTCTAGAAGATTATGCTGTTACCATCTATTTTACTTCTGATTCAAATTCTCCTCGATTTCAACATTTTTAAAGACTTATTTTTACTTCTTTTGAGACATTTTAAACTCACTTCTTTTCAATACCGTCAAGCAGCCTTTTTCACTAGTACATTACAAATTTGGGTATCGTTATTACCTTCATTTTTAAAGAGGTAGAAATGTGGACACAAAAGAGGAAAACAGTGGCCTAAAACCCTTTAGTAGCCAATGACATGGACTGAAGAGAAAAACAGGACACCCAAAATCCCACTCCATTGCTCAATCTTCTAGGCAAGAGAAATGAAGCTGTATTCTCTTGGATCTGTCTCAGACACAGCATTATCTGCTTGCTAGAGTCTCGTGTTCTTTCATGCCTCCCAATTAAAGCAAGGAAATTGGATCATGCTAAGCTTCCTTTGTCCTTTTCACCTCTTGCAAAAGTCAGGGGTTACCATAATTTTATACCTGCTTTAATGTTGTAACCTGGGAGGTAAAGAAAAATACAGTGTTCTTTTAATAATAGACTTAGTGGATCATGGAGTGGTCTTACCCTTGCCACAACTGTTGGTCATGTTTAATATTTCCAAATCCTCTTACAATGTACATAACCAATTTAAGTACTTTATTCATTAATATAGAAAATAAATTTGAACTGCACAACAAGCTCAGGATTTACCCATAGTCTAGGCTAGAAGAGAAGTTTGATCACAGAACTTCAGGAATTTGTAGTGCTTCTGCCCAGGGAGCAGGTAAACACGGCTGGGATTTCGCATCAGAGAACAAAAGAAAGGTAAAATTTTTCATTTCACACATCTTTCTCAGGGTAAAGAAAATCTGCATAGATCAGTGATGAGGATATAGATGTTATCAGCTAAATGTTTTTGGGATGATACAGCGTCACTCACTTGGAGCACATGGTTATGAGCCTTTGAAAAGAATGGGATTTAAAAGACATCTAAGGAATTTGCTGGACTTCAGTCTTTGTCCTGTCACCATAGCAGCCAGGATGCAATGGTACATGTCTTTACCAAGCTAAAACTTGAGGGTTTCATCTTGCCTTTTCCCCAGACTTACTTCTCATGACCATCGAAGAGAGGTGCCACCCATCTACCATCAAATGCACCAGCCAATACTGCATATTTCTTCATGGCACGGAAATAGCTCACTGCCACTTTACCCAGCTTGTGGGTGCCACCCTTCACCCAATGCTGGAGGCCAGAAAAGCAGCAGAGGTTTGTCTTTGGCATCAGGAGGGAGGTTTGTTAATACTCCTACCCAGCATGAGAGCTTTGATTCTCAATTTCTGGCAGCTGGATGTGTTTGAAAACACACATGTCTGACTGAAGCCTCATCCAGGACAGGGACAGCCTCTGACAAGGTAACTTCACCTGCCATAATCTTCTTCCATGCTCCAAATCCTGCAAAGATTGGAGACTGTAGCCAAGGAGAGCCCTCTCCTCCCAGAACAAGGTGAAGGTGATGTTCTGCCATGGAGAGAACAGTAATACTCCTGCAGCGCCTGGCATGATGGTGCCAGACCTCACTCCTCTACCAAACCAGAACACTTTTACCAAAGTGGCACCCACATTATAAGAAACCACCTTAGGTTCACATGAAACGTGACAATTTTCAAACCCAGATCTTTCCCTGAAGCTTAGGCTTGCAGGTTTTGAGGGCACACTTAACACAGCACTGGAGTATTGAAGTTTCTTTCTATGCCGTAGCACAGCTTGCAAAAAGACATTTGATCTTTGAATCAGACATTAAGTGATGGAATACCACTACTTCCATTGATATTGTTTCATGTATAAAAAGACAACGTTTAGCCTTGACATATCCTGCTGTATTTCACAGGTCATGCTGTAACAGACTGGATTGCTGGTCCGGAATCATGTCTCCAGCATGATTCAGAAGAAATTACAAGATAAAGAAAAGGACAATTATGAAACAGCCTGTTCACATTTCCACCTAACTTATTTCGGGGAGCACCAGGAAAAGGGCCTAATCATTCTCCTTCAAAAATCCATTTCCTCTCTGGTGAATCTGTAGATGATTTCTACGCTCCTTTGGTCTTAAGACCCAAAACAGACCATTTCAGCTGAGGCAATTTGTGATGAGTTCTATGAGTTAATTACATTTCCATTAGTAAAGAAGTTCTAAACTTCCAATTTCTTCACTGATGCTTTTTGAACCCTGCCAAAACAGATAGGGAAACAAGATTTCCTCTCTCTTTTTCTTTATCTCGCTCTTATGAGACTTTCCTCTTAATTTTAACTCTCCCAGCCTTTTCATTTCTCCTTAAATGGATGCTTCTCCAACCCTTTCATCATTTTCACAGCCTTTGTCCTAACCTCCCATGCTCAAACTTTATTCAAGGATGCTGGTTCAGGATGTTTGAGATGGGGAACTAAGCCAAAAGAAAGTTCAATCTTCCAGTCTTTCTTTCTTTCTTTTTTTAACTGGAAAATAAGCTGAGAGCTCAAATTTGAGTTATCTCCTCTTTGAACCAGAACCAAGCTTTGTCCAACTAAGTATTTCTGATTATCAGTTCAGTTTGAGTGCTCTTCAGCACAGGGATATTTTGCAGCTGAAAAAGTCTTAGACTCCTCCAAGCAACTCATTTCTGTCCTTCATTTCTTTACCTCTACATCACCCCATGGACCATCAACATGTTCCTAAACCCTTAGTCTGACACTGGGTACTTCCTGTTTTGCAGGCCCTTGCAGGGAATTTTGACACATTTAATGAGGTAAAGGGCAGGAGTCAACTCTCCACTAACCTCTGCCCAGGAACGTCCATCAGGAACAACCTTCACAGCATCTGCAAACAGATTTATGGTATAGGTGTCACATGCTGAGAACAGCCCTCTCTTTTGAGAGCACCAAGTACAATTTCTGTTCCCAGTGAAGCACAGCATCACTCCTACCTCTACTTCTGATCTTTTCCTTAAATCTCACACAGCCCAACATGAGCTGACTTGAATTGAGCCAAGAGCTAAACCCATTATTGGCTAAAAACTGGGGGTTCACTCAGGAGTGACCTGAACTTCTTGCTCCAGAGGGATGCTTTTAAAAGTCTACAGCTGATCACAAGAACCACCTACACATACACACCCAGCCCTGTAGCCAGCACTTGAAACCAAGACATGCTCTCCAGCACTGGCAGAAGAATTTCCACAGGAAAAAAACCTCACCTGCTTCCTCAATATTCTACCCTGAGATCACTGAGCAAATAAGTTGATTTCATTTATTAATCAAAAACAAATGAAAAGTGATTTTCCTGACCACCAGCACACAGGTAAATGGAGGAGGAAGGAGACAAAGCCTTATATTTATTGTCAGTCATTGATTTAGTTAATGCTGACCATGCCAGGAAGGAAATATTTCTCACATGTATTTGAAGAGCACTGTTTAGGTGGCCGTGGTCCTTTGTGAGGACCAGGCAACTTTTCAAACCCGCTAGCTCACACTACATGTTTAATGTGCCACATATAGGAAGCAGGAGTTCTTTCTCAGCCTAAGCTGCCAGGCTTCCCCATGGCATAAAAGTGGCCCTTCCATGCAGCCAAGAGCTCATGCAATCTTCACTTTGCCCCATTCATCCCACAGCCACTGGTATTAGTAAACTCATTTAGGGGATCCTTTCCCTCCATCCCAATTCAGTCGGATCCTTCAGCAGAGAGAAGGTATCCAAGATGGCTGAAGTTAAGCGAAGCGCCTAACCTTGGTGTCAAAAAGCACCTCCAGGTACCCAAACATGAGGTGCTGAGCCTAAAGCTTGGATTACCTACAGAGACCTGGGGCCACTCATCCACCTGGTTCAAGCTTCCAGCACCAAAGCCTTGCCCTGGCCAGAACGTCCCACACACATTGGCAGTGGTTCAGCAAGAACAAAATCAAAGATCAGTTTTCCACCTCCACTAAGCTTCCCTGAGGTTTTCAGAGAGCCCTGAGGAAGGCAATGCTCCCAAAGCACCCAAAACCTTTGGGGTGGGGTGTGGATCTAAGGATGCATGTGCAAATGTGACACAGTTGCTTCTGGCACTCAGGATTAGATTATAGTTAAAAAACAGACTGATTTTCTAAATCCTCATTCTTTTCAACAATCACAGCCAGGTCCTTACCACCTCAGATGAGCAGACACTTTGCCATCAAAAGCTGGTCACTTGGGAATGGGGCACAGCAGCAGGAGCAACATTTGAGAAACAGGAGCCTAAGAAATCCCACACGCTCCTGCTCATCTAATCATGACACAGCACTCCACACCACACTTGGGTGTTTTGAGGTTTGGAGTTGGGTTGTTGCTCTTTTATAAACTGGGGAGCATTAAGTAAATTAATCTTAGAGCACTTCATAGCTGCAATTTTACTTGTTGCTTTGGTTTTGAATTCCTTGTATTCATACCCAGCTATAATAGCGGGTAGGTATGCAATGCTCTCCACCTGTGGAGAATAGCGAGCAGACGCCCCCATGACACGATTGCTGGGGCAGGAGCAGGCATTAGGAGCAGATTGCAGGGTCCAGAGTCCTCTTCCCACCTGCAGCCTCCACAGCTGCCTTTGCCTGGAACAGCTGGGTCCCTCAAGAGGGACAGTATTTCCTTGCCACCAGCCTCCCTTCAAGAGCTATAAAAATGCTAAAAATACTGTCTGGACTCTGGACTAACGATCCTGCCTAGCTTTGATAAAAGCCTGGCCGTGATGAGAAAACACAGCTCCCTTTCACTCGGGGTGGCCACTTTCACTTTACAGCTGCCCAACTTCAGGGCCGGCAGGCCAGGGAGATGTAAGCATCCTCTGATGGTGTCCAGCACCCTCCTCTCTGTGAGCAAAAAGCTTCAAAACAGCATAAACAGGCACAAAACATGGAAAGTGGCACAAGATGGGAATGTGAAGAAATGCTTTTGCTTCCTCTGTCTTTGGAAAAAAGCATTTTGTCCGTGCCTCAGCTTCCTGGCTTCTCGTGGTGCTCTACGGCCATTTATCAGCTGACACACCAGGTACTCAGCACCTTCCAGCCACTTCTAATCAAGCAAGAGAGAAGCAAAGCAAGAGAGAAGTGCATGAAGCTCATAGTCTACTTGCCTTTGAGAAATGCTCTGACCTGAAACACTGGGCTTGCCACAACCAGAGCAGAGCCAGGCCTCAAGGGTCTACCCTACATGCAGGAGTAGGAAAGAGGTGCAAAAAAAGGGAGGCCTCTCCCCTCCCCCCCAAAAAAAAACCCAAAGGAGCGAGGGGGGCATGCCTGGGAAGGGCTGTCCCCACCTGTGGGTCCTCTGAGGGTCCATGACCATCTGTAGCCTTCCTCTAAGCACAGCCCTGAGTCCTCCACTGCTCAGGAAAGTCTTCTTCTAATTTAGCAGCCAGCCACACAACTAGACACCCACCCGCTTAACTCAGCCTGCCTCTGCCCACTCCCACCAGACTCAGTGCACAAAAGCCACTATAATACAAAAAGACAGAAGCCCTTATTAACACTCCAACCGGTTCAGTATGGCCTGGGACCCCCTTTGCTTGGTTAAACAAGCCCAGAGGGAAAGCAAGCTCCAGTCTCAAAGAACCTGCTGCCCCACTGGGCAAAACTGGCTGTAACAGTGCATAAAAGGAAGCAGGGACGTTTGCCAAGGTGGGTTTAGAGCCCACAAATCCTTACTTCCTGTTCAACATCTTCTCCTTTGAAAGAAACTGCTTCTCCAGCTCCCCAAGAGACCAGATGGCCAGGGGACAGAAAATTCAACAGTCAAAAACAGTTGGAAGTTCCTCTAACTGAGACCTCACATGTTCTCTTCCCTTCCAGTTACCAACCACTTGTTTTCTCTGCCTCAAAAAAAAAAAAAAAAAATTTGGTTACTTGCCTTCCTCCATTACTGCCCCCCTACACCAGCCAGATCACAAGTCAACACCCTGCATTCAGGAAAGCAGGTAAATTCTCTTTGCCTTGTCTGATTTTATCTGATTTAATTTCAGAAGGTACCCTTAGCTTTTCTGAGCCAGCACGTATCCATCCGTCATTAGAACATAAAAGAAATTGAAAACAAGGATCAGCTCCATTAAAATCTATAGAGGCTTTGCTCTTGGCGTGACTCATGCACAATGCTAATAGCAATCAGCCTTTGTCCATCACCACCCATACTGTATAACCATGCAAAGAGGCTTACTCGTTTTCCTTGTGACAACTAATCAAGATGAAACTTGTCCCTCTTAAAGTATCCATTTTCCCAAATCCTGTTGCTGCTCAGCTTTCCTTTCTAGCACAGAAGTGCCAGAAGTTCCGTGTTGGAAAAGCAGAGAGAAATCTGCATTTCCCTGCTCCTAGCCCCTTTATTCCCTAGGTATCTAGCTCTAAAGGTTATAAACAAAGCACTGAGCATGGTGTCCAAAGTGATGCTGGCAGGGCACCCAAGGGCTTTTATTTCATTTTAATTTTGTTTTTCAAATTACCATGTTCTATGATTATTTGCAGGTGGCAAGACTGAGGTGTTTTGGGGGAGTGTGCAAGAGCCCATCACATAGGGCCTCATAATTCAGAAATCCTAGTCTAAAAGCTTTCAAATTCACAGGAACATGCATATGGAGAAAAAAATGCTAAAGACTATAGACATCTATGTATGTTTGACAGCTTTAAAAATCCCAGCCCTCCACCGGACATCTACTTCTCTCATACTTTCATGGTCGCATCTCACCCCACACCCTGTCTAAGGTGTATGTCCACCTCAAATGGAAAGATCAGAGGTTCACAGCCTGCTACTCAGACCAGGCTGGATGGTTCTTATGCCTCCCCCTTTGACAGCCATCACTGCAACCAAGGCTGCTGCTGCTCCTCATACACTGCACCAGGAATAGCATCTCGGACTGCCCACATACTAAGATGATCCTGGTAACTAGCAAAGCTAGCATCAAGGATGAACAGGTCTTTATTATGCTACTAAATGAGTTAGTCTTCAAATTATTAGCATCACCAGGAGCTAGGAACACATTTCTCAGTCATCCAGACATTCAAGATAATTCTAGCTTTTGTTAATTTGTTCCCGACAGCCTGAGACATCAGTAACAGCACAGAGACTTTGTGCACATCATTTGGCAGCTCCAGGCCTGGCACACACTGTCTCTGCCAGTCCCATCCAGAGATCCAGGCAGCTGATCCAACTGGCTC
Source organism: Falco rusticolus (assembly GCF_015220075.1). NCBI lineage: Eukaryota > Metazoa > Chordata > Aves > Falconiformes > Falconidae > Falco > Falco rusticolus. The sequence continues at coordinate 44,430,289 of NC_051195.1, forward strand.
AAGAAGCTACCAGGACTCTTCGAGAGTGTTTAATCCAGGCTGATTGAAAGCCAAAAAAATTAACTCTGTCCATAAAGGACAGAGCACAACCCTTCCAAGCGCTTCATTTATTTATACCAGTCTTCAGCAACTCTTGGTGTTGGACAAACACTGCACGCTGTTCTAGTCACCGCCTCCAAGGGGATATGATAGAGCTAGGAAAGGACCAGAGCAACAGCACAGGTGAGTGGTGTGGAGAAAAGCTTTCAGGTCGAGGGAGGTTGGGCAGCATAGATCTCTGATTGGGGAAATGCTGGGGATTCATAAAACCATAAGCATGCAGAAATGGGAATGATTGTTCTCCAGATCTTGCTACACAAAATATAGAAGGTGCCAATGGACATCAAGCTAGTGGTGAAAAAGGGGATAAGCAGCACATTTTCTCGTGATATGTAAATGAACCATGAAACCCATTACCCAGGATATGGTAAAGGCAAAAGTATAAACAGCCTGCAAAACACAACCAAGGAAGACTGTCTGCTTGAACCATACAGTTTCAAAGCCATCAGATGCATATTTTTTCTCATAAATCCCTAGACAACTGAGTTTGGGGAATCGGGAAAAGAAGGATCATTTTATCCATGCCTTGTTCTCCATTCTTCCCCTTAACTGCCACCCTATTACACCAGCTACAGTTAGAGATGATGCAGTTTAATCCAGTACTGCAGTTCTTCAGGCTATTGCATTGAAAGCCCAGGACACCAGGAGAAGTCATCCCATGAACTCTAACAGGAACAGTCTGAACCCTCGAGGCCCTGAATCTGGGCTCATAGCTCCATCCACTGCTATCTGAGGGGGCTGGATATAGGGAGGACTTCATTCCCAAGACAACTATGGATTTCTGAGGTTTCCACCCCAAGAAAGGTTGCGCCAATAGCGCAAAAAGTCCCTTTGCTCTTACTGAGGGAAAAGCGCATTAAGATCATATAGTCCCAGGCCAGCTGAGAAATTGCATTTCTATGTGATTTAGAGGTTGATGTCATCACTAGAGCAAATGCAATCCCATAAAAATATGAAAATAAAATGAGCAGGAGCTATAAAACGCATGTGTCTCTCTCCACAATAGGAATAGGCACACCACAGCAGGGCAGCTTTCCTCAATATTCATCTACAACTGGAGAAGTTTACAAGAAATTACTAAAAAAAAAAAAATCAAGAGATAAAAAAAAAACCAACTTTTGAGGACCAGCAACCTATTATTTTCCCAGGCCTTTATTAATAGCAAATCAGCATGCTTCCTTAAAAGTAAATGAGAAAAAGGCACCATAGCATTGCTGTGGAAAGAAACTGAGGGAGTGTTTTCTGGAACAGCAAGCCAAACCATTTTGGGCCACTATCTGTAGACTCTGGTTTAGCTCATTAGGATATTGATCCTGGCTGCATATAATACAACTCTGATTTATTTTCTGATTAACAAGTTCTACTGTCCGATTTTGACAAACCAAATGTCCATTATTGCATGTAAATAAATAATTTTATGTAAATAAATAAATAATGAATACATATTCATCAACACCAGTGTTGCAGGCACTGAGCAGCAAAATTAGGAGGTTGGAAAAAAAGAGGTGGAAGGGGTTACTGCATGATCACTGTAATATTTACATAAGGGTGAGTTCAATAAATGCAGAGCCTTCTCCCACAGCCTCCTCCAAAACACACCCAGACACTGGCTGGCCTTCTTCCTATGGAAACAGCTAACGAGAGCAAAGCTGCTCTTTGCTTTTATGGGTTTTAGCTAAAAGCTGAAAATGAGATCAGATTCTTCTGACATTCACCATTTACCTTAATAAAAATGTGCACTCAACAGGATTAGCAGGTATACAACTCCACGTGTGGTATCATGAAATGCATTTTCATGATCTTTCATGCTTACATAGAAAAAAGAGAAATCAAAATCCCTCTGTGATATTGAAGATCAATGTAAAACTGAGCTTAGGAACTGAATGCTGATCACTGCCTGGGAAACATGAAGTAACATTTTCAAGTAGAAACCTTGCACATATGGCAATGGAAAGCTTTTGATAGAGTAGTAATAGATTTCAAAAACTGATCTCCTACCTATCTATATTTATAAGAACACATTAAGTACAAGTTTAGCACTGTCCCTTTTTTATTATTCTCCAATAAATTACAGAACCTGCTTTATCATTCTTCAAAACATGAGACTATCTTCCACAGAAACAAAAATTAAGGTCCCACTTGTGTCACCACCCCACATCCCCTCCCTGGAGAGACAGCCAGGGTTGTCAGGAGTAAATGTTCTTCCTCAGCAACCTGCCTTTATAGTCCCAATGCAGAACTGCAGGGTGATGCCTGGCTCCGATAAAGGCCCTTGCTCAGGCTTCCCCCGTCAGCTGAGCTAGGGCAGGGCATGGGCAGATGGAACAGGTTTTGGCCAGTGAAGGAAACCCAAGGAAGAGGAGCTCCTGCTTTCCAGCACAGACCCATGGCAACACAGGAGCGAGCGAAGAACATAGTAAGGATCTAAGAAATCCAGAGGAAAACACAACAGGCTACAGAGAAAACACTAATTCAATCCCCTGTGTGAAGCTGCAGCTCGTTCAACATGATTTCTCTGCTATAGGTCCCTCCATCTCACCACTAGGTTTGGAAATACAGCCCCAGATTCAGGAAAGCATCTATCTAACCAAGCACACAAATAACCCTGTTATCTTCAGCAGCTCTCTCACCCCACCCCAGACACCAAAAATTAGGCACAAGCTCAAGCATCTTGCTAAATCCAGCCCTTGAATTACAGGATTAGAGGCCTGTGGGTTTCCTCAGTGGAGAGGACTCTTGGATTTAAATGTCAATCAGTTTACACCCTGCCTTCCCTGCATTGCCTGCCTGGTGGGAAGTCCATGTACAAGACAATTTCAATACAGCCCAGCTAGTATCACCATTGGAAACCAGCAGCTTTGACGTTAACAGGACTGTACTTCAAAAGAATATGCATGTTTGCAGATGGCAACAGGGTTCCTTATTACAGCTGTCTAATCAAGCCGATATTTCGCAATTATGCTCAGAGATCAAACAGCGCTGCAAGCAGCACTCACAATGAAATCAGCACCAGTAAGACGCCAGTGCCACAACTATAGCATTGCACGCTCGGCTGCGATTCCTCATGTGATGTTTCAGCTACTGTTGCAAAACTTTGAACATCTCACATCGTCACAGTTAGGCTCTTTATGGGTTCGATTTTTTTTCTTAATATGTTTTGATTCTTGGCCTGTGTTTATAAAAAAAGACAAATCTAAAACATGCCTAAACAAATAACAACATGGCTGTAATTCAAGAAAGCTTTTATGTATAGCCTTAACTTTAAGTACAGAACCACTGGAGTCAGCTGAATTCAAACATGTACTTGAATGCTTTGCTGAAGGATAAATTAAACCACATGCCAAAGTCCTTTCCAGCATCAGGGCCTTGATTATTTTTTTTATATATTAATATTTTTTTTTAAACACACAAAAGGGTATAGGAATCAGAACATACCGTCGGTGTGAATAATTGTAGCATCTGTGCTAATTCTCTTTTCATCCTGGTACCCCCTATGCTTCCAAGTATGTAAATCTGATTCTTCTTATGGCTCCACTGAAGTTTCTATTGATTAAATACCCAGCCCCAGCAGCAGGGGAATCAAGCCCTGCATATTTATTTTCTCCCTTTCAATACATAAAGAATTCCCTTTGGCCTCTGAATTGCTATATCACATGGTACCCTGAATGCAAATAGAATTATAGTCATAATGTATCTAATGAATACATTTGTATATGTATTTAAGCATTTTCCCAACAGCATCCTACTGTATTCCACCAACCAGACCAAGGAATATATATGTTCCTCACACACAGCAGCAGAGAAGGTGTGTGAAATGAGTGCATATTAATAACAGAAGCCAGACTGCAGTCTTCTTGAGGAAAAACTAACTGAAATCCTTCCAAGATGAAGACTGCAAGATCAGGACCTTACTCAGACCTTTGAAGCATTTATTTCGGAGCTTTAAAGCACACTTTGTAGATCATAACCATTGCTTAATGTTTAGGTTTTCATTATCCACTTGCGTTACACTACATTTACATCAATAGATACAGAAGCTGTTGCAATGTATAACAGAAATACCATAAGCATTTCCACGAAAGAAATCAGCAACATCATTTTAAACCATGGTACAAAATGCACAGGTTAAGATTTTTAGCTCCATCCTTTGTAAGACAGGCACCCTCTTTGAATTATTTTTAGAAAAGTTATTTTATAGCTGACCAAACTCATTCCTGCAGAAACTTCACCGATTTCAGAGTTGTAATGGCTTAAACATTAATTTTGTTAGCTCACTCCATGTTGACTTCTAAAGTTACCCTATCACATCGGGAGATAGATTGACTGAAATCAGGTTCAAGTACCTATTGGCCATTAGAACCTGTAAAGTCCCAAGAAATGTCAGTACACATCTGGATAAGACACATGCCAGCACATATACAAATAAATGTCCTCGGAACCTCCTTTTAGTTGGTTCAAACGATGCTTTGAAAGCAACTCGTTCAGCACAATAGTCATTATTTAAAGATAGAAATTACTCCCACCCCAACCCACAGTTAAAAACCAACACAAATGAAAGCAAGAGACCCCTTTAAACTTAGAGCAAGAGGAGGTCACTTACCCTGTGAGGACCACAACAAAATCCATCACGTTCCAACCATTTCGAAGGTAAGAGCCTTTATGAAAAACAAACCCCAGAGCGATGATCTTTATACCAGCTTCAAAACAAAATATTCCAATAAAGTACGGCTCAGTGTCATCCTGAAAAAAAAACAAAAATCAGAGGTGTCAAGGAGATACCTATGCTTCTGCACTAAAAGCAAGAACCATATGAACAACTATGTGCACCAACTTCACAACCTTTTCAGCTCTCTGAACAGACCCAAAACCAGAAGTTTAAGTTTACTGGAACTAAGCACAGGGAAGAATTTGAGAATTTCGTTACTATTTCTCTAAAGGTAAATTTGTTTTTTCACATTGGAAATTCCATTTGCCTTTACTCTGATGACTTCACCCTACACTTTTTACATTTACTCAGTATTCTGGAGGGAATTTTAATACTGAGTTTTGCTCTAAGGGTATATTTAAACTTGAGATCACATATTTCTGTAGCTATTGACATGGAAGAAAAAAAAAATGTGCTTTACAATTCATGCAGGAAACTTAAAGAGGAGGATATCTTAGGGAATAACAGCCAGCACAGCAAGTTTGCAAACACTGGTAGGAAATTATTTACTTATCATTTATTCCATCGGTTCTTCCTTCACTCTTTCTCCTCCATTTTATCAGTTTCCACAGCTGCAGTCTCATTTGTTTTCCTTTCATTGTATCTGATTCAGGGAGAAACCCCCACTCCCTTCCACTGACAGCAGAAGCAGTAAGGCTTGTGGCTCAGCCCCGTGGCGCAGACTAAAGCGTACCACAGGATCACAGTTTCACATCCTAACTCACTAGAGGCAAAAATCAAGCTTTTTAGTCTCCACAGTTTTACTAAATCTTTTTTTTTTTTTCCATCTATGGCACCAGATCCCTCAGTATTGTACTATATCGATAAGAATTTCAATGCCAAATGGAAGCACTCACATTTGGAAGGAAGACGTAGGCAGGAACAAAGCAAAAGGTGAAAGCAAGGGGCATCAATTTCAAGAACATGTTAATTACATTTGGCACCTGTAACCAACTTTCAAATGTGCCTTAGATCTCTGTTTTCAGCTGAAGTCAATGGAAGTAAAGCAGCCCTACCCAAAGGAAGCAAACCCCCAAATTAAGAGATAAGAAATCTTTGTTGCAGTGGCTTTGACATTTCTGACCATCACAGCCAAAGAGCTGAGCTGCCGTTTGATGCACAGCTGTTTACACTTTTAATTCTACTGATGAAAAAAGGTAATTTTCTTTCTTTTATACAAAAAGAACATGAATGTCAAGTCTTGTGGCCACAGAACAAAGAAAGCAGTTTTGATACAAGAATTTTTTTACAAGCATGACAACTCTTGCTCAACTCTGACCCAGCACTGGCACACAGAGCCATGCTTTAGGCATAGTACTTGCAAGAGAAAGCCAGGATTTGCACACCTAGGAGGCCCATATAATAGCATGCCCTTCCCAAAGGGGCTTACACACTTAGTGCATCCTCAGCAAGTCAGCCACAAAACTTTAATCACTGAAGGTATCTCCAAGTTGTTGCAAAGTGCTACTTCAGGACAAGCTTTTTCATCATTACCTGAATTAAAGTTTTGTTCCCTACAAAGCAGCACCCTGCATCCCTACACACCTCAGTGACCCCACCTGCTCCATATACTTCATCTCTCACCCTGTCTCTACTCCTCTCCACCATTCCTAAACTCACAGGCCCAGCAACTTCACCCCCCGTTCCCCTACAGCCAAGCGAGATGACCAGTCACCTGCAGATCACCCACACAAACACCGCCTGACCAGACAGCAGCACAGAGTGGGCAGCTGCTGACCTCACACTACAGGCCTTCGGCTGAAACGGGGGAGGGCAGAACGACAGAAAACCAAACCCATAACTAGCTTCTCCTCCAGCCAAAGAAGTGTTTCCACAAACAGCAGCACCTCCAAGCCCTCTGCTCCTCCACAGAGCTTTCCTGACACTGCTCAGAGGACACAGAAGCTGCTGCTGACAGACTGAGAAACTCAGCTGCCCATGTCAGTACTATTTACCCGCAGAGAAACAGGAACAAAGCAAGGCCATGGTTGTTTTCGTGACCTTCAACAAAAACCCTACAATAAGAGTCTTCTTCCAGAAGTTTCTCCACAGGAAGGTCTAGAGGCATCCTGGGACTCCAACCCAGCACAGAAAATGGGGAAGAAGAAGAAGAGAGGTCAGAAATCATCAGCTGTGATTTCAGGAAAAGTTACCTTACTGCTCCTCTGCTTTCCTTTCTGCACACAGGAGCACTCTGACAGCCTAGACTGCATGCTCTCCAACCCCACACCTCCTAGTTCAACAAGTACACCAAGTCTTTGCAAACAAAGGTCTCCTAGCCCAGCCTATGTTTCCATCCCACAGCTACTAGCATGCTTCTAAAAACAGCTCTTCTAACACACACCAGAAAAAAAACACACCTTTACCCACATACACTCCCCCTCACTAACTCCCTCACTTCCTGGAAGCCTTGTATCTACTCTGCTACCAGTCGTATGCTCAATCTAGGTCAGGTGCCTTGTGATTACAGCTCCCAGCTTTAAAAAGCCAGGCTTCAGGTACTCAAGGGTTTGATAGAATATGCTATTCCCAAAGCTAGGACTACACAGAGCTCTAAGGAAGTGGGTCAAAGGAAAACTCCCATCTCTAAGGTTGGCAGTTAGTAGCTGGGGAAATAAGAGGGGATAGAAAGAGGGTCTTTACTAAAGCTTATCTAAACTGACACTAATTTAGCCTAAGAATCAAAGCAGTAACAACAGGCTGAAAAATAAAATGTATGCCCCATTAGGTAGTGGGGTCTGCTGCTGAAAAAAAAGGGTTCACTTGACTCTGTGCAAGGGAAGGAGCTGGAGGGCAAGGACACAGGTGTGATGCCCTGCGCAGCACTGAAGTGACACTGCTGTCAGCTCAGAAACCCTGCTGCCAGGGTGTCCTGCAGCCCCTTCAGACAGGAGGCTGTGTTGCTGCTTGGGTTCAGGAGTGGGAAAGCAGGTGATGAAGAGTATCGCTGTGCATGCCTGAAAGGAGGGTGGAGATTCTGGGTAGCAGCCAGAGCTGTGCTAGCAGGTTGTTTGCTGTGGACACAGCGAAGCTTGAGGCTGGGCCAAACACACATTTAATCAATATGTTTCAGATCAGAAACAACTTCTGAGTCTGGAAAGTCATTACTATTCCTAGTCCATGTCCTAGTGTCTTTCCTTGGCCTTTGGATGTGACAGCCTTGATCGGTTTGGGTGTGTAGGGCTTTGTTCATGCAAAGGTTAATATGAACAGTTCGCATATGACTGCACGAAGCGGCTGTGGATAGGATAAAAAATTAAATCCATTAGTAAAGTGCAAGAGCTGTCATGCTGAATGTCTGAGAAAAGTTATAGTCTGCCCTCACATCAAAAACACCCAGGGAAGCCAAACACTCGGAGCCCTGGCATGCAGATGAACATCCTACAGACCCACTGGTGTCTTCAAACAGGGTGTGCCCCAGAACGGGGCAGAAAATAAATTTCCCATCCTGCAAGTTCTGATATCGCCTCCATCAGGCTGGGACAAATCTATGGTCTACTGAAGTGCCTCATGAAAAAATGAGAAATTAGGAAGGAGACAGGGAGAATGAGCATGCCTCAGCCTGGAGAGCCAAGAGCATCATGAACAAGACATCCACCTGCAAGGCCACTCAGGGCATAGATGTGAAGCTCACATTCCCGCATTTGGATCTCTCACCAGCAGGCTCTGGGCTACTCAGCACAACTCCCTCAGCATCTTTTCAGCTGCCATCACTTCATTGTATACAAACAGCGCAATATTTATTCGGATAGAGAGAGGGACCGACTCTACAACCTATTGGCTAAGGCTTTCAGCTGAGATGGACAGTAGCAAGTCTGTAGCATCTCTGTTCCAGTGGATAATTACTGATGTGAAATAAACACTTCCAGCAGCCAAAGCATGCGAGGCTCACAGCTCAGAGCAGGCAAGCCCTTAGGGGGTAGGCCATTCTGCTGCTACTGGAAGAATGAGCTTATTTCTCTTGTCTGAAGAGTAAGGACTTGAAGTCCATGCTCCAGTTCACCACTAAATGCTTTGACCACCAGACGGTGTTTTTTCAGAGCCCTGGTTTTGATCAGACTTTCCATCCTAGAGCCGAGTGATCCTTTTCCATTCTACAAACTACATACAGAAAATGGACAAAGAAAGATTACTCATAACTCAGCCACTCCAATTCTTGAAATATTGCATATACTGAGACATCACTTGCTCTTCCCATGTGTTTAATTAACCCTGCTTGGCAAGTAACATGAGCACAGAAAACAGCCAAGTGAGACTGCACTGCAGGTTAATACCTTGGATCTCTTGAAAGATTCATAGACGAAAATTTTGATTAAAAGAGAAAAATAATGAAAATGTTTGTATCAAGTCCTCCGTCTTTTCCTCAGATTTAAAAAAAAGACAATCTTGAGATTTTTTTGTCTTTGTATATGTGGCACAAAGTATCCGGGAAGCTTTGATTTTCCTTCAGCAACTCTGCCTACACCTCCCAGTCACAAATGGCTTGTGATGTACATCTCATACCTTAAGATATGATTAGCTCTTCAGTCATGAGCCCTCACTCCAATTTGGAGATTTTAATGAACCCAGGAGAAGGAAAGGTATATCCATCTATCATTAACCAAAAAAAGCCCCATTCCATTCCTGCCAAAGACAGCAATAAAGCACCTGCTGTTGTGCATGGACTTACAATTTGGCTCAACAAACCTGTAAATGTATGGGAACGTTTGCCCACTCTGGTTTGGCAAGGATTTGTAACATTCTCAGTGAAACTTACGGTTTATGGAAGCAGCAGGAGCATTCTAAAGAAGTTTTACTTTGAAAACCAGAAGACAGGTTTTCTTACTCACAATGCTTAATCTGTCCAGCATACGTGTTATTCTATGATAAACCCCTTCAGAGGATTTGATAAAGGGTATGATAAACCTTCAGAGTTGAAAATGTGGTGTAGTGAAAATGGCTCCAGAATGTCTGGATCAAAGACAATGCTGCACAGCAGTGTTTGGGACAAAACTCAGGGGTTAATTCTTCCTTCATCACCAAGGCAGAGCCAGCAAGCTGGAGACTGTGCACTGAATTCATACAGTTGTCTTACACTCTTGGGTGGTAATGCCAGTGCCACCCTCTGGAACGATTTGGGCAGGAACTGAAGGTGTGTGTGTTGTAAAATGAAATTAATAAAAGGGGGGAAAGGACCAATAAAAAACAATCTAGGATCCCCTTACGTATCTAGTGACATAGAGGAACACAGAAACAATGTGCTAACCATACCCACTGCTGCTTAAAAGAACATATCACCAAAGGGTTACCAAACCAGAACATCCACAAAACTACTTTTCTCCTTCACTAGTCCATATAACTATGGAAGGCATTTCCCAGCTCTCAATCACTGCCCTGGGTCTAAATCTGTGCTTTTCTCACAAGCCCAGGTTTGCTTTACTAGCGAACCCCAAAACATACGAAGATGTGTTAATGGCAGAAAGATCAACATACATGCGTGTTCTCTGATTTTTTCCTTATCTCTTCTTAAGTAGAAATAATTCAGAGGCTAAGCAAACACAATGTAGGTGGGCAGTATCAACTAGCTGACTCTGAAGCTCTTTCTAGATCTATCACTTACACACTTTTTCCTGTTTCTGAAGAATAAGATTGTGAGAGTTGCCCACTGGTATGGACCAACCCTGGAAACTGCAGCAACCAGCATTCAGAGGCTCTAGCTTTTGGCAGCAAGCCTAATATTATCTTTGCTTGCGTAATTTGATATCTACATGTAAAACACATATGGATCCATTTTTATTTACCCTTTGAACATGCATCAGGATTAATGCATTTAGGCATGAAAGACATTCCAGATCATTAACAGTGGGAAAAAAAGTAAAAGTAATACTACCTATCTTTCCTACAGTGATGATAAATGGATGAATGATTTTGAAGCTATTCTTGTATTTTCTTTTGAAATAAGCTAATTTGGCTCATTAACATAAACCCTGCAGGTAAATTATTTTCTTCTGTAAGTTGGTTTCTTTTTTTTGAAAGGGAAGTGTAATCATCTAAACCTAAAGTTTGCTTTGTAGGGTCCTTGATAAATGCTGTATCAGGAAGATAGCTGTAAGACATACAAACCTAAAAGGTTACTCTGTTCTACCACTTCCTGGGAAAATATCACAGAAGTTCATTTGATTCTACAGATAATTCTGAGCATTTGGCAGTCCCTTCCTGTCTTGGTTTATAGACAATCTGAGTTTGCTGCTCTTCTAATCATAATGTAAGATTCAGCTCTTCTGCAACGGGGCAGGGCTGGTTAGAGTGATGAAGCATTCTTGTGAAGATGGCATTGGGAGGTCAGAGTTATACTTGTTGTCACTGACTTATCTTTTCTGATTGTCAGGTCAATGCCTGTTTGTTTACATGTGGATATTTAAAACAGATACAAGCACTTGCAGCTTTAGGTAACTTACTGCTTTTGTATTAGCCCAGAAAAAAAAAAAAAAAAAAAAAAAAAAAGTGAATAAGTGAATACAACTCACCAATCTCTCTGACATAGGTGTCTTGTCTCCATCTGGCAAATGTTGTTCCAGAGCCAGCACAATACAATTGGCTATGATTGTAGCTAAAATCATGTATTCAAATGGAGTGGGGACCAGAAGTTAAAGAATACACTAGACAACACAAGGAGAAACTCATTCAATTCCCATTTCTACCTAAACAGTTACATTAGTTGAGCGTTCTAAGATCTCTCGTCTTTTTTGAAGACATTTAGTTTCCTTGTCTTCCTCAGTTCTTTCTGCAATGACTTTGGAAATAGGAAAATGGCTCTCTTCTTTGAGAAAGTTAGTGACTTAGAACCTAAGCTGCTCAGGAAATTTGGGAGCAAGAAAGCAAATGGTCCAAAGGAAACAAAAAGCTATTAATAATTTTTAAATGACACCAATAAGCTAAACTGCCCCAAAATAGATTATACAGTTGAATGCCATCTGCTGAATTATTCTTCAGAAATTCCCTGCCGTTTAACTGGAGTGCATAGTGAAAATAAGCGATGGGCTAGAAAAGTTCAATTTAGAGTGTCTACAGAGAATAACCGCCGGCGCGATGTGGGGATGTGCGAGGAAGGGACCCCGGGGAAGGGACCCCAGGGACGGTGAACCCGGCGCCAGGCAGCCCCCTGCCCCTCGCCGTCGCCTCCAGCGCGGAGCTGTGACGAGCCCCGGCTCTCCCCGGGCGGAGCGCGGGCGGCGGCGGGACGCCGGGGCTCCGCTCAGCACCACGGACAGCTGCACCCAGCACCAAGGACGGCTCCGCTCAGCACCGTGGGCAGCTCCGCGGGCAGCCGCGCTCAGCACCGCGGACAGCGCCCTGCCCCGCCCGCCCGGCGCGGCTCCGGCGTGGGGCGCGCTGCCGGCCCGGCCCGCGGCTCCGCAGCGCTGTGGGTCCCCCCACACCTCGGCAGACAGACGCAGGCCGGCCGCCCGAGGGGCAGGAGGAGAGGGAGAGACTGCGCCTACCCTTGCAGGAAGGGCGATGCTCTGCCTGCCACCGGAGCTTTGGGGCCTGTTTATCCCGACTTGAATGCAGGGAAGGAGCAACGGATAAGGAGCTACAGCAATCTCTGCGATGTTATAATACGGACAGAAAAATCAATATGTGCGGGTGTGTTCAGGGGGAAGGGAAGTGCATTCACTCTACTGGTGTGGGTTTTTTTCCTGTTAGCCCCTCAGGAAGTGAAAACTGGGGAAGCCTGAACTGGAGCTGGCCTCTGTGGCAATTGAAAGTGTTGCTAGGAGGCTGAGAGGAGGCCTGGCTGCTGGTAGCTGAGGATTAATAGGTGTGTGATATCAAATGAAAAGAAAACAACCAGCTCCCTTGAGATCGCCAGTGTAATGCACTCCTGTATGCACACACGCGCACACACACACTATATCTACTCCCTGGTAACCTCAAATAGGCTGTTTCCCTTCTCCCATGGCTTACAACCCCACTGTGTGCATCATTACAAGCAAAGCCCCCTTCTGAGGAAGATCTCTGCAGCTCACTTGGCCTGGGAGCTGGTTCTGAGACAGAAAGCATCTGCCCCTTTCACAACACAGCAGATGATCCCTCTCTCCACTTACTACCTCTCTCTGCCACAAAGCTTTTCTTTTTTATTTTTTTTTTTTTTTAGTACAGCCTAAGCTTTGGCTATACACCTAACCAAAGTGACAAGATTCGTGTTGATTTTAATTCAGGATTCAGAAGGTGATCCACTAAAAACCTAGCTGCAATGATTGTATTAATGGGATTCATAAGATATCTTGGCTATCAATGTCCCTACTATCAATGCAGCTTTAATGCCAAGGTGTCACCATTTTTATCCCATGTTCCTTCTTTTATTCAGAGTGAGAAAGAAGAGTTGAAAGGCTCTAAGATGGAAATAAGAATCAGGATACATTATCCTGAATCTCACAGAACCCTTCACATTTGGCTTCAATTGTAGGAAATGTAGATCTATGCAACTGTATCTCTCATACCTAAGCACACACCAACATGCACGTATGTCTTACACACACCCCTGGCATAGTCGAAAGCACGCTCTGCGTTCCCACAGAAGCAATTTCCTGTGATACCCAGCTACACGGCCATACATTATGTCGGACACACGGATCCCTGTCACACACACCCGTTACACACACTGGCTCACACATGCACGTCTACATTAGCACCAGACACTCATCCTCAGCTGCCGAGAGGGGGGTGTCTCTTTCCCCTGGTCTCCCTCCCCACCTTCCCCACCATGCCCACACACCCTCCCTGAAAGGATATGGCCATTCTGTTATTCTCTTGGCGTATTTCCGTATAACATTATCTTCACTGAAGATGAAGAGGGATCTGTTGACTGTGAAGCAGTTCTGTTTGACAGGGATGGGGTTGTAGAGAGCCATAGTCCTGGCCCTCTGAGCCATCGACTGTTTATACATCCTTTGGCCGGCTTGGGGGCCACCTTGCCGGCTGCTCCCTCTTCCAGCCCCGGCCGGCCCTCCACCTCCATAGCGGGTTGGCAGATCATCCCCAAACCGAGCCATCCTCTCAGTGCACGGAGCCGGGCGCTACAATCCAAACTGGCAGCCGAGGCGAGAGGAAGACGCATCACAGCGCGCAGCACTTCTCCCTCCGGGGGCTTCAGTTGCGGGATCGGGATTGATCGCGGCAAAATATATAAATTGATTTACAAAAAAAAAAAAAAAAAAAAAAAAAGAGAGAAAAATAATCCCTTTCCCTTCCTCCACCCCCTCTGCTTCCCCGCCGCTGTGGCTGCCCGGGGGTGGGAGGCAGGCGCCGGGGCTCCGCTCACCTCCCCGCACCGGTGCCGTCTCTCCGGCCCGACCTCATGGCCGGGGCGGCGGGGGGCTGGCGGCGGGGGGCAGGCGGCCGCGCTCCCTTCCGCGGAAGCCGGCGGAGCGCTGGGCTGGGAAGGGGCTGCGCTGCTGCCGTGCCCGCCGCGGGAGCGCTCCGCCGTGCCCAGCCCAGCCCAACCCGGCCCGGCCCAGCCCAGCCCGGCTCGGCACGGCCCCGCCGCATGTGATGCCCGGAGCCAATCGGCCGCCGCGGCTCCGCCCGCTCCAGTCACCGGCACCGGGAGGCGGGCAGGGATGCAGGGAGGCAGGGACGGCAGGCAGGGATGGAGGAAGACAGGGATGAAGGGATGGCAGGCAGGGATGGAGCCGGCCCGGCCGCCGCCGCCCACCCCGATAAATACAGCCGAGCCGCGGCCACTCCCCGCGGGGAAGGAGGGATCGACCCCCGCCCCCTGCGCAGGGCTCCGCGGGCGCGCAAAGCCCCGGCCGCGGGGTGCCGCTGTCTGGGGAGGGGGAACAGGACAGGCGAAGCTGCCCCTGCGCGCCGCTGCGCAGGTGTGCGCTGGCCAGACGTGCATTGCCCAGCTGCTGAAGCCGGGGGTGCCCCCAGACGCGGCAGGACCCGTCCCCTGCCCCCTGCCCCCAGAACCCCCAGGGGGAGTCTGGGGGCAATGGGGGTGGGGATATGTTAGGCAGGGAGCTGGGGTGTGGGGTGATGGGGGTGCTCATTCCAGATCCAGCCCCAGGACCCGTGGCAAGGACAGAAGGGGGGGATGAGCCCCCGCACCAGCACAGGGGGCCCAGGTGGTGCAGGATTGGTGCACACAGGCTGGACTGGAACAGAGCTGTGCCCTTCTGGACAAGTTACTTTGTTTCTCCTTGGTTTGCATGACTCCGGCAGGGCACTGGATACCTTTAATCCTGTACGTATGGATGAAATCCTTTAATCCTGTTTATTCCAACACCCTCTGTTGCTTCCATCCAGCACAAGTCAGAAAGCTAACTCCTCCTCGTTCCTGGAGCGCCTCACGTCAACAGGCACTGCAGCAGCTGGTGAGGACATGCTTTCCCATTTAGGCTAAATCTGGAATACAAACTATTAACTTTTAGAAGGAACCCTCCAGAGAAGTCAGGGTAGTCACAGAGGGGCATTGTCACTTCTCCCACAGAAAGGAAACCCTGGACTTTGCTGATAATGTGGGTTTTGCCTTAGTCATCCAAGCCATCTCAGTTCAAAACCAACGCACCAACTAGGCAAATCTGTAGCAATAATATCTGTTGGCTTCAGCAGACTGCAAGAGGGCTGGCAACATCCACAAATGGCACAAATAAGGGCTGGCAATATCCAGAGGGTGACTCCCCAGAAGAAAGTGGTTTCTTACCCAGGGGTTTGGCATCTGAAGGGCTTTCTCACACCACAGCACAGCCAGAAGATACCCTCGGAGGCAGCACTGGCTGCCAAGGTGACCCAGCAACAGCACTAACCCAAGGAGCCACAGAAGGAAGCAGCAAGGGAGGAAGGCGCATCACAACCTGCTGCCTTGAGGGTCTGGTACAGGAACAGCCACCAACCGCCCCGACGCGAACGTGGCCACACCGTTTCTGCAAAGCCCTGGGAATTGATCAGCAATTGAAAGATCAGCAAGAAGCTCCGGTATGGATGTTGCCTTCCCATGCACATGCTGGGAATACAATAAGAGGACTTTCTCCAAACCCCAGGTTTGGGTAATTTGCAGATTAAATTGAGTGCTGGAGGTTTTGGGAGAAGCTTTACCTGGAGAAAGAAGCTGAAGACTTTGGGAAACGAGGCCTCATGCTTTGGCTGCCACCAGGCTGCTCCAGCTCCTGCTGGCTCAGGATCCCTGTTACACTCGAGCAGACCCTGGGCAGAGATTAAAATGTTTCCTCCTGTCAGCCTTCACCCCCAAGCACCGCGGAGCTGATCCACACAACTGGCTCATGAGGGAAAGTTTCTTTATTTTGTGGAGGGAGGAGGAGCATGTGGGGCACTCACAGGCTGAACAGAGCAGAGGAATGTTGGGGTTTTTTTTCTTTAAAGTTTCCCCTAAAAACATTTTCATTCTCACTGCATTTTTTCTATAATGAATTCATTTTTTCATCTGGAAATCAAGTTTCCCCCAGCTGATTTATTTAGTTGTCTAAATTTTTCACTTCTCTGCTTCTGGTCACTAAATCTAATATATTCTGTGGTCTTGTGGTTTTCAGTGGAAAAATCTGGCTCTTTTTATCAGCAGTCACTAGAAGGGGAAATGCCATTTTCAGTAATCCCCCACCTCTTCTGATGGAAATCATCATCCAGAAAAAAAGAAATAAATTGGTTTCCAAAATCTTCATGTCTGCATCCTTCTGTGTTTGCAAAATGGGGAGGGTGGATGAATGACATGACAGATCTGAAAAGTTAAAAAAAAAAAAAAAAAAAAAGTGCTGTCTTCTGCCTCAGGTGGGATTAAGAATCAGGTAAAACTCCTAGAGCCACCAAACCATCCTGCCTCTCCCAGGAACAAACTCCCCACCATGGCATTGCAGTGAAGTCAGCAGACAGGGTGGTGGGGGTGTTTGTGACGGCAAGAAAATGATGCGAGCATGTCATGGGGATGCGCTATAAACCAGTTTGCCCTTTTCTCAATATGCATGCTCAGGGCTTCTTCCTTTTTTTTTTCCCACACACACACACCATAGGGAAGATCACACAGATTTTAAGCATTGAAAGTCTTAAAGACAAGAAGGAGATTGCAATTGCAGGATTATTTAGCTTTGAGAGGGGAAGCATCAGGATTTATTTGGCCTTTTTAAGATTATGAAAAGAGCAGGGGAGTTAAGAGAAAGCAAAAAATTTAGAGCACTGAAACAGGTCAGACATCTATAATCTACCACTACAGGAGGGCAAAGAGCATTTTATGGCAAGTTCTAAAAATGGATTTGGTCATGAGTAACTCCTCATAAACCCCGAAGACAGAGGTGAGCATATCACACTGCTCTCCAGCACTGGCTGTCTTGGCTTCAGCAAGGAGCCTTCCTTCTTGCTGAGCAGCTTGGCCAGGCAGCCAAGCATTTCCCTGGACTTTCACCCCCATCCCAGGCACCAAGCCTGAGGCGGGTGACTGGGCTTAATGGAGCAGCACTTCCACCTGGAAAGGCAAAGCCTGCCTTGCTGAGACAGGGCAGGGAAAAATAGTACAATACTGCAGGTCTTTGCATGTCAGATGACTGGGACACCTAGATCATGGCATGCACCAGTGGCACTATTTATTTGCTGTGGCAAAGCAGCTCATGGGGACGCTTGGGACAGTCTGGATCCATCTCTGGGAGGTTTTCTGGTTGAACCACGAAGTAGACTTCCAACTTGCTGTGCTCCAGAGACATGAGCACAGGTACTCTATATAAGGGACTGTAGCTAAAATTTAGGGACATTATCCCAGCATCCCCTCAGCTGTCATCCCCCACTGAGCAGGTTAGGAGGGATACATTTGCAGAAACAGCAGCAGGAAAGTAAGATTTCTTCCTTTAAGAGAGGAAGGGACTCCCACCACACTCTGACTCCCCTGGGTCCTGGTCCCCTTGAGCAGCTCAGAGGGAAAGCCAAGGTTTCCCGGCACTCCCTGTGCCCAGGTGAGTTCAGGGATCAGAGAACTGTAGGTAGGCTGTTATTTGCTCTCAGAATTTGCAAGACTGAGGAACAGAGCAGCCACCTCAGTCCCACACACCTTGAAGCTCTGAACCCAGGCTATTCTCAAACAGAGCAGCTCCCACTAGCTTCTTTCCTTTAAAAAACAAACAAACACCACAGACTTCACATCACCTTCTAGCCCACAGGAAGGTCCACAGCTCCAGGCCAAGAAAAGCAGCATATGGAGCAGCCAGTGAATCCTGCTCTCCTCACTTGCATGCACACGTTTCACTCCAGCTGTGCTAGAGGAAAACCCTGCTGTGATGCATGTAGAGAAAACTGTTAAAGATTGGTGCTTGAGTCTGCCAGAAGATGCAGTGTTATTATGCAAAAGAATAAAAGGATAAAAGAGTGGACAAAGGGAAAGAGAGGCCTCATGAAGACACAGCTCCTCCTACACACACGTCATGATTGTGGTGTCATCTGTAATCATGTCCTAAACTACTGGGGCCAATTACCCTTAGCTGCTGCACAAGTGCAGAGTAGGAGGCACCCTGCTCCTGGGAGTTCATCAGTTGGGCTGGGGGTATGGATAGCAAAGCCCCTGGGCTGCAGCTGGCTGGCGTGGCAGTTTCATCTCTGCATGATGGGGCGCAAAAACCTCCAAGCTAGCACCATCCCAAGGCCACAGCACCACACTGCTTTCCCAGCCCAGATCAGATCAGATCAGATCAGGCTTATTATTTACAAGAGCTTAGTCTAAACCATTAAAATGGAGGAAAAGGAAACAGAGTCACGGTGCTTGCAAACACACAGCGGGTCATGGAGGGAAATCAGGTACCATGAGTGCCAGCTCAGCACCTTCCCCACATCACCTCTTAACCCTGAATGAACACCAGGAGCCAAGAGCAGTTGCACTTACTCTGTTTCTACTGAACTTAATTCCTTTGTAGACAGACCATGACACAAAACCCAGCAGCCGTTACTTGACTGTGGAAGAAGTTAGTGCAATTAAGTCCGCTGGCACCTTTGTTTCATGTCCCAGGTAGTTAAATAGCCAGGCAGTCTACTCAGAAAGTGCTTCAACAAGCAGGATCAAAGTCTGAAAAACACCACACTAGAAAATTCACAGCAATAGAGCCATGAATTCACAAGACACAGTGAAGCAAGGTTGTCTGTGCGTTGAAGACAGACAAGAAACCTCCTGTCTGGTGCCCAGTGTCCCACTTACAGTGTCAGTGCACCACATTCCAGCCCCAGCAACACCATAACAGTGTTTACTCTGTGGAAAAGCAACCTGCCTACATGTACCCAGTGCTCGGAGCAGGGGAATTCTGATAAAATGATGGATAAAAAGTACTATTTTCACATCAGGCTTCATACTTTTATTCTTTGTGGCATTTCTAAGATAATTTCTACACGACTGGTCTCCAAGACTGACCAGCCAGCAGGGAAAGGCAACAAGTTCACACTTTTTTTTCCATTGCTTCAGACCTCAGTTCAGCTGAGGACTTGATCACCAGAGAGGGGGACTAGGTAAGCTTTAGTCTGTCTTTCAGTATATATATGTCTGTGGCACAAAATGGTTAGACATCTAATCCTCCTTAAGATTCAGGTCTGTCCTCTGCTTAGACTCTTCTGAAAATCTGCCTAGATGCTTCTCAGCTTCTCAACATCTAGTGTTGAAACACCTTTTCAAATCTGACTTTAGACAAACTAGAGTAACGTAGAGGCTCAGCTCTGCATGAGCATCACTCTTGAAATCCAAGAGTGAGAAATATCATAAGGACTGATAAAGCACCAGAAATCTACTGGTCCAGATCAGGAGCCAGATGGGCTGGCAAAGGAAAGTCAGAGAAGTTTTGGAATTTCATCAGTCACTTGCCCAAAGGTTAAAGCAAGCAGAAGACAGCTTCTCCCAGTTTCCTTTCCATATAAACTGAGCAGTGTCTGTACTTGCCCCCACAGATGCCTGCTGTATATTATTGCAAAGCTCCCAGCGCATCAGGTACATGTCAAATCACACTGCAAAAGGAATCACACTTTTCCTGAATTATTTTCAGGATTATTATTGAACACAGGTTGATTAAGGACCAAGAGCTTGTCATCTTCTCAGTGACGGGCAAGAGAAGTTCTACAGGCATAAAGAGAGAAAATATGGAGAAACGAACACACAGGCAAACAGCTCAGTGTTTATAGCTGCCAAGTTTTGGGTTGAGATGCCCAATGACAAATTGTAGGAAGGCCCCTTTCCCAAGTGCCTCTAAAGTTTTGAAGAACTTGGGGACAGAAGAACAATATTACACAACAAGAATAACACATTGCAAAGCCTTCTTCTTCCTCAGTTGTAGGGTGGCTGTTGCTGTGAAAGTTCATATTCTAAAACTAAGGAGGATGATCGTTTGCTTTCTGGGCACCTGCAGCTTCTGTGGGTGTTTCTGCTCCTGACATCTGCAATAATTAGGCATGTGTGTATGCGAAGTCTCTGAGGGAGGTCATGTCGGGGGAACAGGTAACCTCTACAGTATTTTCATGCACTAAAAATAAAAGCCTTTGCTCTGGAACAGCTGGAAACAGCCGTCTGGGCACATTTACCTCCCAGACGGCATCACTATGGAGCAAAGAAGCAATATAGGGTAATGATAGTATCGGAAGTGCTGCAATTGCAGTAAGTGAGAGTTCACCTTCATCCTTCAATACTGACTTAGGAAATCCTGGCAAAGCTAAAATCAGGTTAGGTTGGTGGCACTCACCTCACACGTCACATCCTCTTGCAGAACACTGTTGCAGGGAAATGTTCTTCAAAGTATCTTTGAATCCTTTTACCAGCACAAACCAAGTCTTCCCAGCTTCAAGATGGTTTTCGTCCTTTTAACTGAGGAAAAGGAATAGGTTTTAGTGATGCAGTCAGATGACAGAAAACAAGGATCAGTTTCCTCTATGGGGTCTTCAGTTCATATGGCACAAAATAAAAGAGACTATGCATATTAAAAGTAGGCTAAGTTAGCTAAAAATTGAGCACTTAACTCATTTTGACTAAATGAGATTGCAGACATGTTCAGCCACACATCAAATACGCAGGCAGAAGCAAAGCCAGTGCAGAGGTAACTTCTCCCCCTTCCCAAAACTTCAGTGGCAGGAGTAATCTTAGCCAACATGCAGTGAGTGCTACTGCCCGCTGGCAAAGCGTTGAACCAGAGCCTGGAGACACAGGGTCCACCAAGGTTTTGCTACGAGCACCCTCAGCAGTCCCGAGCACATGGACACACCACAGGCCTTTGAATCGCTGTATTTCCCCCCATCCTGAAACAGGCATCTAGACATCCTTTGCTTATCTTTTCCCTGTTTCAGTTATTATCTCTGTGATCCTGGATGCTCCCTCCTCCTCTGCAGAGTGCTCAGCTCAGCGAAGCTTCAAACCCACTCGGGACCTCCAATCCACCTAACACATAAATTTAAGAGACAGGCTGAAGGTCTGATGAAGTGCTCAATGAGCTACAGTTAATGCGTGGATGCGCTGGTACTCTGTCTAGGACCAGATCAGGAACTATGCAGCAAGCAAGAATAATAAGAATTAAAAAAGCAATGCACACTCCACAGCCTTCTAAAATCTGAAAGGTTAATGCACACAAAAAGGGAGAAACACAATAAAAAGCTCTGGAGCTACAGATTAACTTTCACTTCTCAGAATCTATTATTGTTATTAAGGAAGATATTGAAAGGCAGAAATAGGAGCTAGATGCCCTACTTCCACTGCCTTGCGCTGGGAGTTGGGGTTTTGTTTTAGCCTTTCAATATCTTCCTTTTTTTTTTTTTTTCCCCCCAACCTGCAGTGAAATGCAAATGACAACGACTTTGATAAGCAGCCTGAAAGCTGAATAATATTGACAGGCAGGGAATCCCCCAGGTGTAGGCAGGTTGGTGTATTGTAAAGCAGCTCCCCCTTACAAAATATGCTTTTTTGTATCTTTGGCCAGCCAGAGCCAGGCAGAGGGCAGCCAAACGCCTGCGCCAGGAGATAGCTCCATTTATAATGGTACATCTATTAGGCAACCAATCCGTTTAGCTTGGGTGCTCGTTGTTTATTCAGCTAATGGTGAAAGTTATGTCCACATGCTAGTGTAAATGAAGTATTCAGCTATTTTACAGGCACAGTAAGTCTGTCAGCCTTAGCCTTAGTAATTAGGGCTTGCTGTTTAATTAATCTCTTGTGGTCACACACACATGATACAGCAATCTCTATCACACTCTCTCTGTTGGCTTACACAGTAAAGTGAAGAGAGACTAAGGAAAAGGAAGAGTTAATCCTTTAGGCATATCACTTACCCCCATCACACAAACATTAAATTAAGTAGTGGGGGTTGCTCTTTCTCACGGGTGGGAGAAGATTCTATTCGGGTTAGGAGCCAGCAAAACCACTCAGGACATTAGCTCATTGCCCAAGAGACCCATCACGCCTACAGGCAGGGGACCAAGCAAAACCCACAGTGACGCTCCTTGCAGAAGGGGAGTGCTGCTACACCTTTGGCTTGAGAAGTGCTGAGCTAACAGGGCCACGCTTCCTCCTTGCCACAAGCCACCAGCCCCTGAGCCCCTGTCTGTGGCAGCAGCAGCCCCAGGGTCCATGCCCGTGGACCACAGCAGTGGGGGGATGCTGGGGAAGAGCCATCCTTGACAGTGCCATGCCCTTGGCCAGGAGCAGCAGCAGCCCAAGGCACAGGCAGGGGCCACCTTCCAGCCCATGAAGATGGTAGGAGGGGGATGAGACAGCATGGAAACAGAGATGTGGGAAAGCCTGAAAATCAACCCCCAGGGTCACAAGAGAGGGGAAAACCAGTCAGTGGAGCAAGATTACTGCACTGAAGTGGTAAATAGGCAATCTGAAGATTTTCTTCAGGTTATAGAGCCAGCACAGAGGGGCTAAGAAGGTACAAACTAGCTAATCCCAAATGCAAAAACCGGTGATCACCAGCATTTTGAAGTGTTTATCCCTCTGGCAAGAAGTACCAGCTGCTCGGAGCTAATTCCGGGTGCCAAGGGAGGGAGGCTGGAAACCCTACAGAGCAGGGGGCAGGGCGGGGAGGGGGCAGGAGCACACGCTGTCCCTGAGCTGGTGGCCGAGGGACAGAAACGCCAGCCGAGGGTCTGGCTTCCTAGACTGCCCAGAGCTGCTGGGAAGAAGGTGGGAAACTGCTTTCGGAGGAAAACCATTCCCCTGCAGCCTCAGCCTGTCCTCCTGCCCGGCCCCACGCTTCAGGGGCAGGCATCACCCCGGGGCGGGGGGGGGGGGGGGCGGGCAGGCCGCCTTTGCAAGGGGGAAATTGCCCACCACTGACACACATCAATCCCACAGAACCCAGCCGGTGGGCTCTCCTCGCCAGCCCACGGGTGGCTCGGCGGGCGCTGGGCAGCCGCTCGCCGCAGCCTCGGGATTTTCGTCGGGCTCCAGCGCCCTCTGCTCCAGCACGGACAGAACTGAAACTCCTCTCAGGCGCGGCCCTGGGTACCACCGACCCCCACGCCTCTGCGCCCGGCGACCACCGCTCTGGCACCTCTGCCTTTGGCTCTCACCAGCCAGCACGACCCCCGGCGCTCAGGAGAGTGGCCTTATCAATTAAGCAGGTTTCTGGCTTGTACAAGCCTTTGCAAGACTGATGATTTGCAAGGGCAGTTGCTGGGGGAGGTGCAAAGCCCCTTGCCCAGCCAGGGGACATCAGCTCTTCCAGGCATCGGGAGCATCTCTGCAGTCAGCTCTGCTCAGGGCTCCTCCGGGAGCACGGGACACAGCCTCCGGGCTGGCACTGGATTTTAGGCAGCCCCCAGTGCCACGCTACACAGCTCCTCCATCCTCAGCACAGGCACATGTGGCTTCTTCAGGTATATATATAGGTATTTGGCCACTCCTTGTTGATTCCCACAAGCTCTGGGAGCAGAACACCCACTGCCCACCATGAGCTCTTCCTCCTGTGATGCTGATCTTGGGGAAGCTGGAGCCCTGCCAGGGCTCTCATCCCTTCAGAGTGGTCCAGCTTCCCTGCCACAACCTGGGGGACCCTTCTCCTCCTTCCCCAGGATCGGGCACTGTGAGAAGCTGGTCCACATGACAGACAGATGCTCCCACAGCACAGAGCTGCTCCTGCAGCTCCTTTGCATGCTCATATGCCAGAGACTCTGTAAACAAACCAGACTAAAGCCAGTCTGTCTCAGCAGAGGGAAGCTGCTAGCATTTGTTCAAAAAGCTTATGGCTGAGCCTCCCAGAGCACCAAGCCACCCCTGCTCTGCACAAGACAGGTTTCTTCTTGAAAGAGGGGAGCAGCAACTTTGCCCTGTGGCGGGTCCATTCAGTCTCTTGCAGGGATGGAGGATTTTCATCCATGCTGGTTTCCAGCACTGGAACCTGCTGTAGGTAACTGGGACATCATGTGTAAAATTGGACATTTCCAAAATCTTTAAGGAAAGGATCTAGTTCTTTATGGAGCCGCTTACAGATACGCACATGGGTGAAGCCACTTCCTCGGGGATACCTGCTCTGCACCTTGCTGCTGCAGAGGTGAACATCTCCGCCCAAAGTTGCAAACCCCTGCCCGGCTGCTTCCTAACCTTCCTAAGTCTCTAAGACTTCAAGTTCCCACCAGAAAATTATTTTCCTCCATACACCCATCTCTGGTTGTGCCTGAAACTAGCCAAGCCTTTGCAATGCCAAGTGAAAAAGGCACACTTACAACCAGCAAGTGTCATGGATCAGGCACTTCCCTTCCAATGTGATGCACCCTGACAGGAGCTCCTGATGCTCTCATTGCTGGGATGCTGTGCAACAGGAGGTACCACCGCCTCCTGCCACCCAGAAAGTCTTCTGAGGCCAACCTTGGAGAGCATATAATTTACAACTCGAGGAATAACCACAATAGAAACAGTTCAGAGTCCAATAGCTATGTCCTGCTGGAAAAGCTGCACCTTTCTTCATGGTATTTCTCCCAGCTGCCCTTTGAGAATCTCTTTCTTAGGCACTTGCCTCTTCCCTTACACCTGGTAGGTGCCCATGTGCTCTGTACAGGCTTCCAAAGCTCTAACAACAAGAACAAAAAAAATCAAATGGATATACATGTATATATATAAAAACCATACATATATACATACACATGTGTACATATATTTATAGCACAGCACTGGATTCTGTCAGGCCAGGTTTTGGACGCTTCCACCTCAGTACAGGTGGAGGGATGGCAGCATTTCCTTCCACAACAGGGCTATTTAGACAAGAGAGTGCCAAAAGTCCCAGGTTGCTTCATTCCCGTTATAAAGGGGTTACATAAAATGGTAACAGGTCACAACCAGGCATCAGGGACGCCACAGCATCAACTGGTTCTTCAGGCAGTGACATTACAGGTGGCATTAGGGGCCAGCGGGTGATCTGTATAGAACACATGATAAAACCCTGCTGTAATCATTCAGCATCAGGACACAAGGAGGTGGCATCTTAGGAACACAACTCTGATGATTTATGATGCACTCAGGACTCTCCAAAGGCATTATTTATTTGGATTACTGAGAGGACTTAATTATTCCTCCTCACATTAGAGGAGACACTGAGAGCTTCTATTACTGAGAAAATAATTTTAATCAGCAAACAGAGCACATGCCACAACCAAATATTTATCGCCAGGAAAGTCAGATGGCTGAAGAGCTCATATCTCAAACCCTCGCTGCATACAGCCACGTGTGCCCAAACCCCACAGGCTGACCCATCAGCAAGAGAAACTACCTGCATGTGGCAAAGCTGAGCAAGCTCTCCAGAGAGTCGTGCTGCAGAAGAGGCCCAGCAATGCCAGAAAGTGGGAAATCAGAGGAAGAGACCTCTTCTAACAAGTTCACATCACAAGAACTGGCAAGGACAAGGGTTAAAAATTCTCAATAAAAAAAAGCCACACAGAGGTAGGACCAGGAGGTTCATGTTCTTTTCTGAGTTTCAGCAGCAAGTGGAGCCCAGTGGTCAGAAGAGGAGCCTTGAAGGTATCAGGCAGCTTTTCACAAGCACTAAACCTATCACCAGCTTGTGAAAAACAAGCACACTCTAAAGTATTTCCATTTAAAAAAATTACTTTAAGGCAAAGTTTCAGAAAGTCTTTATAGCCCAGTGGGATTCTCAGAAGCACTTAGCAACAGGTACCCAGTTCCTGATGAAGCGAGCACTTACTGCAACATGTTTTCCACCTCTAAGAGCAATGGCAGGCATGGTGGGACACACCTGCTGATGGTGCTGTAGTTCCCAAAGGTGGCAGTGACACCAAAGACACAGAGAATGGCACCGTCCAACTTGCACAGGGGTCACATCTGCTGTTTCCAGTCTGGGACAGTCCAGAAGTTGACATCCCATCATCAACACACAACATAGTGCCCAGAGGTGACAACAGCCCCTCAAATGCTAACGGTTGCTTCCCTCCCCAGGAGCTTACCGGTTAGACTAATGAGGAGCTCCAGGTCTTTTTTCACCTGAATGCAGTTGAAGTTTTTTGCAAGACACAAACTGATGTCATTAAGAAAACCTGTGGGAATCCAAAGGGAAGTCACATGTATTTTAAAAAAAAATATTCAAACCTGTGGTTGTATTATTCCTAAAAAGACAACACTCCTGTGCCTTCACTTGGTTTTCTGTGATAGGAGAAATTGTCCATGGTCTTAAAATAATGAAAAATCTTTCATAATCTGAACCAAAAAAAATCCAAATCCCACAGCCTGTCTCCCCTTGGAAGTTACCTCATCTCAATCTGCTGCAGGACTTGGACCTTCCATGAAGAAAGAAAACTGCACAACTCGGGGACAAGCGGTACCCAACGCCCAGCTGAGGGAGGCGGGCTGGGTGGACAGAGGCCATCCCGCAGGAGCAGACTGCCTTCCACAGCCAGCTCTTTGATGTTTTCTTTAGCATCTAAGCAGCCCGTGTGATCATCAGATCAAATGCTTCTAAATCTTTCTTCAGTTAACCAATCCAGGACCGTTAGATGCAATCACGACTGCTCCTCTCCCCAGGTCAGTTTTCCATGAGCACAGAAATGTGATGGCTCTTCACCCTCCCCAAGAAGGGGTGAGTCCCCCTGTTCCTCTCAAATGACGGTCTCCGCTATTCAAGTTACTCCTTGGCAAAACACAAATGTACAGCTAGTGTCTTAAGTACTGGCATCTCTACAAGTTAAACATAGTAATTACAGCTCACAAGCATTCAGGGGAGGGACAAGTTCCTCTGCCAGTGAACGGGGCATTCAGTATCCACTTGACATCATCTCCTGGAAAGTGAAAATTAGAGGGATCATCACCCAGGTGGAATAGAAATGTGCATTAACGCCAGGGAGCAGGGTGGTCGGCTCAGCTCCCAGCACCATTGCCACCCTGCCTCCCCATTTTGGGGTCACTTACTTGAAGCTGCAGAGCAGCCCAATGAGGGCTGAAAGCCAAGACCCCCAGGACCAAGAATCAGAAGGGCTTGGCATGCAGTGCACTGAGCTTTTCATGCTTTTGAGCAATAAGGACAGAGTTAAGAGTGATCAGAGCTTGTGTAGGAGCAGGACTTGTTGGGTATTGGAGCTAAGCAAGGTTGGTGGTACCTGCTGTACGGGCAGCAAGGTCATGGCAGTGGCTTTGAAGCATCCCTGACAAGGTGACCACCTGTTTTTGTGACCTGAGCTAAGTGGGAACAGTGAGGAATGGTACATCCTTGTGCTCACAAAGCTGCCAGGACCACTCTCTGCTACAAATAGCCCCCTAGCCATTGTGAGGAGCAAGGGTGGGAAGGGACAACAGCCCAGATGAGCCCCACTGAGCCACCATCCTGTACACAGCAGGGGCAGCCCTGTCTGTGGAGGAGGAGTGGACCACATCACTTGAACAGGCAGCCATAGCCACAGAGATTGATACTTCTATCCAAAAAACATGCAGAGGAACAGCACACCTTGTGGAAAAGATGTTTCTCTAAAGCAAGGAGAGCCTGGAGGCATGTTAATAAAGCCTGGCTTTCTGCTAAGATAACGGCAGCAGCAGCCATGGATGGGGGAAAGGTTACAAGTGAAACAAGTCACATAGAAATCAGCAAGCCTCGCCACGACTGATTTACACTATCTGGGGAGAGAAAATCTGAAAGGAGCATGACTATTATACCCACTTTGAGGTCTTTCCTCCCTGCCAAGGTGGAGGAACAGGCACACAGCATAGTTACATAGGTTTTGCTCTTCTCTTCAGTTTATTCCCAGCTCCACCAGTCTCCCCTGCCAAGTCAGCCTGCAAACACCAGATCCAGCACCATGCCCGCACTGCCAGGTGTGGCCTTCACCGACCCATTTTCCAATCTTTCCAAACACCTCATTCATTTTATACTTAACCAGGACAAAAAAAAAAAAAAAAAATCAGTATTTTCATCAGAAATCGGTTACTTGCTTTAGTCCTAAAACATTTGATAACACCCAATAACTGAGCAGCCCTGTTCACCGTTTAGAAAATACTGAGCTCTTTACTGTTCCTATTTCAGACTGTTTAATAAAGGATTAGTTCTTGGGAACAGCTGCATTTTTCACTTCACTGAGAAATAAACACATCAGGCTCATTTTGCTTTGAAAGCAGCATAAAAGCAGAAGAGCTCAATGCTTTCCAAGAGAGTGCTAGGCACTCTTGGTGTTCCCTCCTCATCCCACCTGGGAGCCCTGTAAACCTTCCCCTCAGAAGGTGATCCTCTCCCTGCGCAAAACCTGCAAAAATCCATGTACAGGGGTTTGGGGGTCGCACAGACTAACCCCAAGCATCTGTGCAACTCTGAGCAGCAGCTACCAAAGCTGGAGGACCATTAGACTGCATCCTCATTTTCCCCCTCGTTGCCGCCTTCTCTTGTTACCGACACAGCTGAAAATAACATTTCATAAGGCTGCTGGGTTGTCAGTGGCCTGCAGGACGCAGCCTGTGCAAGACTGCAATCCAGCAAGTGTTTGGCATCTCTGATCTGGGGGGCCTTTCTCCTGGGACATGAATAAAAACAGCTTCTTAATTAAGTCTTGGCTATTGATTTCATTTTCATCCTATTAACTGCTTTGCCCTACATGTATTTGCTACACTCCGTAGGATTCCCCTTACCCCCACCCTGTATACATACAAATGGCAAAGATAAAACAGCTTCATTAGTCCTATCTACTCTTCAGGCACCAGCTTTTTTTTTTTTTTTTTCTTTAAAGTGCTCATAAAAGAGCCCCCTTGACAGCTTCCAGGCCTGCATCTCTCCAGCAGAGCTAAGATGCATGAACCAACATCAAGAGCTCTGCTACTTTTAAAAGAAGAAATAAAAACCAGCCAACTCCATACAGCCCATGAAGAAACCCATCTTCTGGGTAACGTCACGCATCAGCATGGGGCAGGTGGCAGGAGCTGGGGGGGTCAGAAAAGCAAAATCCCGACAGCTAATGGCACATGTTGATCCTTTTTGTTTTGCAGAACAGTAGCAACACTTTGTCCTTCAACACTGAGCCCCAGCAGAGTCTGAGCAGCACCAGGTCAGGTCACCCTGTGTGGGAACTGCTTTTCCTGCTAAGAGGAAAATAAAAGCTTTTTTTGTTTCCCCCTACATAACCAGATGTGGGAGAAAGCCTCAGCGGGGACAGGTGTGAAACAAGTATCAAGTTAAAGAATGAAAGTACAGAAAGATGGAAAAAGAGTAGAAAGACAACAGATTGAGGAGACCAAGCAGAAAGCCAGCATTTTCCATGATGCCAGAAATAAAAGGCACTGAAAGACCCGAGTTTACACTGCATCTCGGAGGTTAAGAAACCACATAGTTCAAGAACTTACACAGCCACGTGGTCTTTGCCCCAAAGAATTTGTAATAAAAATTAAGACTTCCAACAGAAAAGGAAAACAGCCAGAGGGAAGACATTTAGAGAAGTGGATAGGGGAGGCATGTAAACATTTGGGGAAAAAGCACACTATTTTCAACTTTTCATTCTCATTTTTTAAACTGTCAGAGAAGGAGACTGAAGGGTTGGCTAGGAAGCCCAGGGAAGATGCTTCCCTGCAGAAGTCAGAGTTGGCAGAGATATGTTGAAGATAAAGCCCAGACAGGTTGGTCAGGGCTTTAAAGCACTTCCCAAACCTCCAGGTGGTTGAGCTTCCTTTGATTTTGAGGTAAAATCCCAGGATTTACCAAGCATGAGTAAATATTTCTGTCATCCAAATCTGGGAACTGGCCTGATGAAATACAGCTGGGTAAGGCAAACAGCCCAACACTTGTTGGTGTCTTAATACCAAGGGCAACTACTTAAAAGGTCAATGAATAATCAATAACCTGAACAGTGAATTTAGCTCTCTAGCATGAATATCTGCTAGCTTTCAAATGCATGGTTGATTGCCAAAGACTTCTGGTAAAGCTTCACATTTGGATCTGGGTTGTTTTTCAAAGCAGAATTGAGTTAGATAATTTGCCTAGTTCTAGGCAGTACTTTGATGTTTACACTGATTTAAGAATTAGCTTGGAAATTGTCATGTGTGCCAAGTTAAGTGGCAGCAAGGACTGCCTGCATAAAGGTACCCGAGTTCTATTTCACCGTCCAGATTTTTCTTTCTCTGTTTTGCTTCAAGAAATAGGGCTCAATAACATCAAACAAGCATGTCCTTAGGTCCAGCCCATGGCTGGAAGAGGTAATCATGGGCATCATCAAAGTTGCAGTCGCTGGTGCTGCGCGAGGATCTCTGTTCTGCAGATCTGTAGACCAGGCAGCACTTATTTCAACTGAATTAACAAGAAAGGCCTGGAATGGTTAATTGAAATTATTTAGCCATAATGTTTTGCCCTTCTCCTCCTCTCCCTGGCATAATGTTTTCTAAATTGAATTCCTTTAACAGAATCCAATATGCAGCAAAACTGTTGTTCCAGAGAAATGTAACATTTCAGGTCTGGCCGATTGCCTCCCCCACGGCTCAGGGAGGCAGCAGCTGCCAGCAGCCCCTTCCCTGTCCCCATCCTCTGCCCAGCACCAGCAGGAGCCGTGCACCGCAGACAAGAGCTTCCTTCAGCCCGGGTCCCTGGGGCAGCGATGCCACCGGGATCACACAGACAGCACGGCTGCAAGGAGGGCTCAGCACCAAGAGCTGAGCCCTGGGCAGCCGCATCGTCTTCACCATGCTGGAAGACCAGGGAACTCTGTGCGCAACCAAGCCATGCATCCCTTGTCTGACTTCTTTTCTGCACACAATTTATGAAGATTTATGGAGACATTGCAAATAACTGGAAAAAAACCTGATTTTTCATAGGCTAGTAGAGCCTGAGATCCAGGCACCATCCAAAACAATGGGCATTTCTACCCACGGGGAGGTTTCCACATCTGGTCAGGACAAATGCAGAGGCAGCAAACAGCATCTTCACACCACAGCAGAGGGTCTGGCAAGTGCTTTCCCAAGCAACCCAGCTGCCACACCAGCAAGCAGCTCCTGGGACACTCACCTCCCAGGCACATAGAAATAACCCTGTGAGATGGGTCAGTCTGCATAAAGCTGAATTTTCGGGCAGAGAAACCATTTGAAGAGCCGTGGCAACCGTATGGGGGGAGATGGCTTGCCTGCAACAGCCTCCTACTACAGGAGAAGCTGGAGAGCCACACTGGAGGTCTCCATCCTTGAAGATGCTCAGCACCGCAGCATGGGAGGCTGCTAATTAGCACCGAGATACACACATTCGGCAGCCAGACCACCGAACTCACAGCACACCCAGCCTGTGGGTCGAACACCACCTTGACCCGCAGACACATCGCATGGAGAGACAAGGCTGGGAAGTCTGCGGGTCACGGGGCATTCTTTTCCCTTCTCTACAATCAGTTAAATTTACAATAGTTCTTTCATAGCAACGAAAATTAACTAAAAATATATATCTGCCCAAACAATTGAGTGTGTTTTCCAGGCTAGTTTTAGAGAAGCAGCTTGGTCCTCTTAAAAAACAGATTTTATACCAGACCAGATATTAAATATACACCAAACTAGATATTATACCAGACTCTATGTTCCCCTGTGCCTTTGCAAGTTTGGCCCCAAATCCCTGGCTTTCTACTCTGTTTGCCTTCATACGAGAGCTGGAGGGTTTCCTCCCACCAGCACGTGCAGGACCCAGCTCAGAATTAGTTGTTAATGACTCGGGGTGAGGTTTTCAATCATCCGTAGGCAAATCAGGAGCACAAAGGACCGCCCAACCCACAGGGAAGTTGTATCCCAATTTATTGATGGGAAACTGAGGCAAAGGGAGATCTTCCAGCTACTGAGAAGATGCACTGTGGAGAGGGATGGGGAGGAGGATCTGTGCCACTACTTCAAACATACAAAGCCTTCACCTGGGGTAAGAGGCAAATGCTTTCGTGCCACAGAAGTTTCTGAACTTCTTTCAGCTGAAGTCTGTGTCAAAGGGATATTCATGATATAAATGAGAATACTCTCCCCAATCCTTTTTGACTCATTTATACAGTCATTTCACTAATGTTGCGGGCCGTGTTTGCTGTTCACAAATTCCCAAGCAATTTATTCCAGCTATTTTGCTCATCCACTTCCAAATGCAACCAGCCCTGGGGCAGAGCAGGACACATTCGTGGCTCAGAGCCGAGCAATTTAGCCATGTCTGCTTTCAGGAAGAGGCTTTATACCCAAATGAAATGCAGGGATAGCTTCGGCAAAAGCGCATCAGCACACAGTTGCCTGAATTCATTTTTGCCTCCCATTTAAAACCCGCCGATTGGCACTGCCCTGCTCCTGTGCAGGCACAGGGTGCTGATGCTGAGCATCATGTATCTGCCCACTGAGTCATCAACTCCTGCTCTTTCTCCACCCCAAGGTGCACAGCTCCAGCATCCCGCTGGGTACCCAACTCAACCCACTCTCCCCAGAAGAGCTGCGGCTGCTCCTGGAGTTTTGCACCATGGGCAGAAAAGCAGGTCCCTGCCGCAGCAGGAGGGATAATGCAGACAATCATCAGCAGAACAAAATGCTTTCGTGCCACAGAAGTTTCTGAACTTCTTTCAGCTGAAGTCTGTGTCAAAGGGATATTCATGATATAAATGAGAATACTCCCCCCAATCCTTTTTGACTCATTTATACAGTCATTTCACTAATGTTGCGGGCCGTGTTTGCTGTTCACAAATTCCCAAGCAATTTATTCCAGCTATTTTTCTCCAACAGCTGCACAACTAGAAAGAAATTCTCTTCCCAGCAGAGGCAGAAGAAAAGGATATTCGTCTTACTATGTCTGGGTAAAGCTTATCTGCTTATTTGCTGTTCAGAATTATATTTACAGAGCACAGCAAAGACAAAGCCAAGTGCACTAATTGCTGTTGCTCAGGTAGAATATTTTCTGCCCATCCTGAGCCCTGCACCAGTGAGGCTTTATACTTTATCTAGTACAAGTGAGCCATGCAGAAGACTTATGATTTACCCATCACCGTTACTTCATTGCCACTATATTTTCTGAAAGAAGGAATTAAAACATCAGTGATTTCTTGCATGTTGTTCTGCTTCTTGAACAAGGATTGCTGATTTTTTTTTTTTTTTTTAGCTTATTACACATCATAGGCAAACACATCACCATTTAAATCAACCTCATTCTGAAAACACAGACAGAGGCTCCTTCAGAGGAGAGGAAGCCCTTAACAATCAGGTGCTTTACACCCTTAATACGGTGGGCTCCAGACACCCACCTTGCTGGGCTCTCAAGGGATTAGCATGATGCAGTAAGCAACACCCCAGCAGAGAGAACTTCTAGCCCAAAAAACTGTATATTTTCCCCCTCATCAACACCACAAATGCTCATCTTACTTCTGCTCCAACTTATTCATCTACAGAACACCCCACTGACCCCCTGCTCACACAGCAAGGCCCAGGTCAGGCATCACCACACAGGTCCCCAGCACTGGTGCTTTAAAGCATTCCCTGGAAGGGCAGCCAGGGCGATGGGGTGGGAACTAATTTATCTGTAAAGAGGATGAGCTGGTAACACTTACCCTGTCACCCCTTTCCCTGGGGAGGAAACAAACGTCCCAAATGCAAAATGCAGCTTTGATCCTTCCATGTCCCCACAGCTCCCTGTCCCTGCCCTGCTCCCACAGTCACCTTCTTAAAATTAACTCAGCCCAAAAGGCGCTCGGCTCTGCCTGGGCTTCGAGGCATTTTATGCCTTTTGCAAACCCACCCTCAGTGGTTCACTGGGCGCGTAGGATCCATATGTGTCCGACGCTTTCTATTCCTGCAGCCGTATTAAAGACTTTTGCCGCCAGGGAATTTGGCAAACAGATCCCTCTTAAAATAGCCAGCCCTTTTCCTAATGTAATCTCTTGTCATTCTTGTCAGATAGCAGAGCTCCAAGTATTTAAACAAAGTCTTGGCTTACTGTCCCAATGCCCTGCTCCTACCAGGTCAGCTGGGGAATTTTGCTGTCATGATGAATTTCATTCCAGCCAAACATCAGGCTGTGATGGCTCAGTAAGAGCATTAACAGCCCTGGGGCATAAACCCCCTGGTCCCAGAAGGGCGAGGGCCTTTGTCTTAGGTACCTGCAAACCTTTCAGGCTTCCAAAAGAGAGGATGGCAAACAGCTGTTTAACAAACCCCAACAGTTTGGGGCTCCTTACGCTAGTGCTGAGCACAGGCTGCTCAGGGTGTAACGCTGTCGGGACACTCATTGCCTGGGTTTCCTTCCTTCCACTTCCCCACCCATCCCAGCAGGGCTGGGGAGCATCCATTCATTATAAATACAAAGTGCCCGGGCACGGGGACATTTCCTTGCTGCAGAGGTTGCTGAGGTCCCCTTGATGCTGCAGTAAGAGCAGAGGTAACCCAAGGGGCTGGTGAGAGGCGAGGCTCACCAGGCTGGGGATGAAGCACTCGGTCACTGGGGCTGGGTCTCCGTGGGCTGAGCCACATCCTGCGCAGGAGCAGCAGGCTGCACTGTGAGCTCCTGGGCACCCAGCTCCTTGGCACGGAGCCGGGGACTTTGGTTTCTCTTGGCACTGCGGTGCCGTTCCCCACCTGGGCACTGCCACCTTCCACAGCACGCAGGTACCTCCCGCAAGGCATCGCCCCCCGGTGTGCTCCGTCCAGCGCCACCAGCACAGTGGGAGCCCCAGCAGCAGCTCGATGTAGCCGTTGGGTGTCCAGCCCTCTTTAATGACTCTCACATTGGTTAAACAGAAATTAAAAGGCAGAGTCGAGCAGGAAAACTCATGTGCGGGGCTGTCCTTGTTCAACCTCCCCCTCCCAACTTCAATGGCAGCATTGCGCCCTTGCTCGCAGCCTGCATTAAGCAATATTTGCTTTTCCTGGGCATTTAGTAGATCGTTGCTAATACCTGAGGAGGGGATGGGGGGGGCTGAGTCTGACCTCCCAGAGCACCAGCACCTCGCCCTCACCTACTTCATCGCTCCCATCCCGTCTGCAGACTTTACACTTGACCCTGAGCCTGGCGCGAGGCTCTCCTAGCCAGCGGCCAGGACATCGAGGCCTTTCCCTGCCAACAGCGATAGCACCTGTGGCTTTTCATGCCACCCTGTAGCACCAGAAAGGAAATTAAAATGGTGATAAGGGAGCTCTTTCAGCAGACGGGGGAATATTCTGTGCTATCAGTGAGATAAACTAATATTTCTTCCAGCTCTGGCAAAGACTCAGGAATAAGATGTGGGGTGAGACTGTACGTTTATAAAGATTTTATAACTCTTAGCTGCTGCTCCCAGGCTGCAGGATAGCCATCGCTCCCGGTTCATCGCAAGGGAGATTATAGCTGCGGGAGGAAGGGAGAGATGATGTCTATAAAGAGGAGAAGCCAGATCAGCTTCATTATTTCAGGGTAATTTTATGGCTTCGCTGGCCCAGTTCAGCTGCAGGGCAATGGATGCTGCCTTTCGGGTGCCTCTGACACCCCACCGTGCCCAGCAGCCCCCCGAGAGACGAGCCCGCACGAGCTCACCCACTCCATGACCTGCTCGGTGTGCAGAGGGTTCGCGTGGGTCAGTGCCGGGTGATCCCATGCAGCTGGATTTGATCCATCCTCGTCTCATCTGCCGGCCCCAGAGCAGGTGACTGGCCTCTGCACGATGCTCCCCTATAGCTACAGGGGGGGCGATGCCCACTGGGAGTGGGTGCAGGGGGGAGGTGTGCAGGAAGGAGCCCGACCCAGCGCCACAGCCTGGACCCCAACAAGGCACCCTGAACTGCCCGGCACTGCTCCTGTCGTGGATCCACACATGCCTGCCACGTGCCTTGAGTCGTGAGTGTGGTGCAGCCCCCCAGGAGGGGCCATCACACCCTGTCCCACAGGACCCAGCTCTGTGCAGACCCACTGTGCACCCCCCTTGGTCTGGGGGTCCCCAGCTTCACTGGGAGGATCCAGTGGGAGAAAGAAGGGGAGAGCAGGGATGGAAGGAGAACAGTGTCTCCTCTAGCTCTGTGAAATTAGGGCTTTCGCCCTGTTACCCTCCTTCCAGCCACATGGGTGGGGGTGGGATGCTGTGGGATGCACAAAATCCCCCCACAGCTCAGCCCCACGCCCTGCCTGAGCTCGGCACCCAAATGCAGCATCCAGCCCTGGTCCTGCTCCCTAGGATAGTTACTTGACCATGGGGCCAGCCCAAAGTATCACGTGCCAAGCAGTGAAATTCCCTGGAAAAGGCCGAAGAGTGACGGAGGGCTCCTTTGCATCCTCAGCAGAGGCGAGGGGAGGCTCCTGGCCCCGTGCAAGGCGGCAGCTGAAAAGGAAAAGAAAATCCTCCCGTGCTGGTAACTGCCATGTGCCAAGCGTCTACCAGCTGCTCAAGAGCAAAGCCTGGGGCAGATGCTCTCCCCGCATTAAAAGAAAAGAAATTTCTCTCAAACAAAAGCAAAATCAGAGCTCCTGGCACCTCCTCGGGCGGCCTGGGGTGCACGCAGCAGAGGCTTGGCATCTACAGCTCGGAAGGAGCCATCAACTGGGGACAGAGCAGCTTAGCTTGGGGGAAATGTGAATGCTGAAACTGTTGCATCCTTTGAAACGAAGCATCTCAACAAGCCCCTGCCCCAGTTGCATGAGGCCAGCAGAGCGGCTGAGGCAGCTTCACCTGCGCACCCCAGCCCCAGAGCCCCCTGCTCAGCACCGTGATGTCAGACCAGGCAGCCCCTCTCCACCTCCCCCTTACCTGCCGGGATGTGGTGGGGCGTGGAAGGGGTGTTTTTAATTCACAGTTCTTTGCACCGAAAAGCAAAAGCAACACCCGGCGGTGCTGGTGTTACCTGTGGCTGTGTGCCAGCCGGCAGGGTTCCACCTCCTCCCGTCTCCACCGGGTACGAATCCCCTCTGCGCTCAGGA
This sequence comes from Falco rusticolus, assembly GCF_015220075.1. Taxonomy (NCBI): domain Eukaryota; kingdom Metazoa; phylum Chordata; class Aves; order Falconiformes; family Falconidae; genus Falco; species Falco rusticolus. Next base: position 44,467,363 of record NC_051195.1, read on the forward strand.
CCACCAGCGTGTGACCCCCAGGAGCACGTGTGCTGCCCACCCTCAACCCCAGGCAAACAATTGATGTCGAGAAAGTTATGTTCAGAGATTCCATTTCTCTGGGGGTTTTTCCACTTCTCACCTCCAATTAAAGCATATTATTTTCATTATAGTGTTTAATTATACAATATTGGAATGTATGATTATAATTAGCGTTAGCCCAGAGTTAAATGGTCTCAAGGTGTGAGGGCACATGGATGTCTTCAAGGGCTCTGCTCGCGTTCCCCACCAGCTCTGGCTGTTCCTAACGGCACCTTTAGCAATTCCAGCAGAAAAAACTCATTTCTCATCGACCCAACGCAACCTGCAGACTCCGCGTTTTACTGACCAGCTGCCTGCAAGCCACCCGCCCGTCAGTGAGGATGCTGAGGGCATCCCCGGGGCTCTGCAGGTGATGAAGGCTCCTGCCAGGTGGGGTGAGAGGTGGGCAAGCGTGTGAGGCTACAGCTGAAGCCCTGCCCATGCCTGCCATTCCCAGCTGGCATCGGGCCGGGCTTTTCCTGCTGTTTATGAATATTTTTATGAGCTATCGACTGGCAGTGACTCAGTCGCTTATTCTCAGGTTGACGGCGAGGGCGCGCGGTGGTTGTGCTTAGTCACGCAGCCCCGGCTGCCCCCACCCGCACCTGGCACCCTGGGGACCCCCCAGCTCTGCTCCCCCAGGACATGCACCCCACAGCACCCCCCAAACCCAGCCCCTGCCCTGGCCACAAACCCGTGGAGGCCCACAGTTCCTCCCTGTGCCAGGAAACAGGGTTTGCTGGCGAGTAGGAGATTCTCCCCCTTGCCCCTTTCCTTGGGCTTTTTCATTTAATTTTATTTAATTGCCTCCATGCAGGTGATGGGGAGGCGTGATGGGTCCCTCCGCGCCCTGCATGGCCGGTGGGTACCAGCACTGCCCAGCCCCAGCCAGAGCCCAGGCTCCCAAACAGGACAACTTCGACCGAAGGATTATACAGAATTTAAAAACCAAACACCAAATCCCACAAAATAAAAAGCAGACAGTCACGCTTCTTTTTTCTTGCTTGAAAGTATGCAGGGTTCTTTTGGCTTTTGGGTTTTTTTGTTTTCTTCGTCTTCCTTTTGCACCCAAGGATGAGAAGCTCACACCCGGCCAGAGGTGCCATCCCCGCCAGCTCAGCCCCATCGCCGCAGGCAGACAAAGAGGCCAAACTCCTTTTAAAGCACTTTTTTTTTTTTCTTTTTTTATTGATTTCATTGAAAACAGAACAAGAAAATGATCAGAGCCAAAAGACTGCTCCTTTAAAACTGTCAAAAACATTAACAGAAAAAAATAATAATAATAAACATGACGGCTTTATGAATGTTCTAGAAGAGATGAACAAAAAAAACTGTTACTGCACTAATTACAGTATTTAAAGGTATATGCAAAAAAAAAAAAAATTAAGATAATGACCTGCCCAGCCACCACACAAAAGGTGATGGCAAATTTATTCACACTACAATACTAACAATTTAAAAAAAGTTTTGTTTTTTTCCTGCATTTTTATACTAAAATCACTTTGTTCTTTTTATACAATTGATAAGTTTATATTCACGTGGTGAGCAAAAATCACACCAGAATCAGCACCGTTTTTGTTTTGTGGTTTCTTTTTGTTGTCGTTTTGTTTTTTGTTTTTTTTTTTTGGTTTTTTGTGGTTTTCTTTTTATTATTCTTTTTAATGCTAGTCCCCAATGTTTCAGTTAATGGTAAAAAATAAAACAGTTTATTGAAACCTCATAGCATGTGGCTTAAAAATTAATCGAAGGTGCCCAGCATTGAGAAAAGTGATGGGAACAGACGAGCTGGTAGCATCTTAGGATCTTCTTGCCGTGACACGTCCTGTCTGTTCGCCCCAGCCGGCAGACGTGAGTCGAGGTTCTCTATAATATATATCTCATTCATTTTATTTTTTTTAAAAAAGAAAAAAACCTGATTTTCTTAAGAAGTTAGTGTCTTGTACAATCCCCTTCGACCTTCCCTCTCTAAAACCGCTACTGCGATGGGGCGAGGGAAATCCTTCCACAGACGAACCGAACACTGAGACAGTAACACGGCCAAGCGGCGCAGACGAGCTGGTTTGTAACGGAGAAAGCCTGGGAGGGAGCGGGGTCTCAGGGGAAGTGTCTCTGGTCGGCTCGGGAGAGGGCCAGGGAGCAAAGGGATTTGTAAGGGTTGTGGGTTTCTTCTCCTCAGAAGAGAAAAAAGCCGGTGGATTTGGTAACAAGGAGGGTATTTGTTAGAAATGCCCTCTAGCTCCTAGGGAAAGGTCCCACCGCAATGTCCTGTGAGATGCGGGAGAAAATCATGACTTGACTTAAAAAAAAAAAAACCCAAACAAAAAAAAAAACAAACAAAAACCAAACAACCAAAAAAACAAACAAACCAACAAAAACCAACCAGCAGAACCTGCCCTGGGGCTGTGCCAAGCAAACCCAAGTGCCAGCACCTCCCTCTCCCTCCCCGCTCCCCCCAGCTGTTAGAAAGAAAGTCCCATCAAGTATTCAAAGTTTATTACAAGTGAACTGGAGATGACTTGGCATGTGCGATCCATTCAATTAACAATATTCGGAGGACGGGCGGCTCTCCCTTGGCTCTGACAACACTTAGCACATTAAGAGATGGAGGCCAGGACAGCTTGCATGGAAAAAAAAAAAACGCAACAGCCACCCCTCCACACGCAACTGTGAAAACCAGCAGCTTTCCAGGACCAGGGAGGGGAGAACAACATCACGGAGGCGGGATTTGCTTTTACTTATTCCTCAAGTAACAGTCGGTGGCACAGCCCTAAGTGTCACGAACCCTTGGCTTTCCTTGAGTGGGGTTTTTTTGTGTGGGTTTTTTTTTGTGGTTTTTGTTGTTGTTGTTGTTGTTTTTCTCTTTAAATGGAAATTCAGACAGTATGTGAATCTATAGGGTTAAAACAAGTCAGTCTCTGTGGAGCGGGAAGCCTCAAAAGGGGCCGGCTGCTGTGGCAGAGCTGGTGTCGGGGAGCCCATTTTCCTGCGTGTCCTGGGACGAGGTGCTCGCCTGCCGCTGGGCCAGTGCTGAGCTCGAGTGTTTGCACTTGGGTGAACCACACTGACAGCTGAAGTATTTGCCTTTGATGTCCCAGAACCTGTCTCCATAGTCAAAGCTGCAAGAGAGAGACAGAGATGGGGTCACTGCAAAGCAGCAACACTGAGGAGCAAAAGGGACCCCGCACCGTCATGAGATGCCGGGGTCGGCGACCCTCCGCGCTGCCACCATCTGGGTTTTTGCAAAGCTTCAGAGCATGGAGTGTGCTCGTGGGATCCCCGAGGGACCCTGGGGACATGGCCCGGGGAGCAAAGGGATGGAGAGAACCAGCTCAGGAGCAGCAGAGCTTTCACACTCTGCGCCCCGTCCTTCCCCACACAAGGCAGCGGCGGCCCCTGGGGACACCACCTACCCGATTTCTTCTCCAGCTTCTATATGCCTGGTGCTGAAGAAGGCAATCCTGGGAAAGCGGAGGTCCTGATGCGACATGAAGACTCGCACTGGGATGAGGTTTGGCTCACAGAGGTGGTTTATAAAGCGGCTGATGTTGCCATAGAAACGGGCATCTATGCAGTACACCTCTCCATCCTAGGGGAGAAACGTGGCATCTTTCATTAGATGAGGTTGGGTTTAGTACTATCCCGGCTACTTGTTTAAATAAAACAAATGATCAAACTACTGGTCGTTCCGCTAATAACTCTGGGAAGCTTCAAGAACAACCAGGGCAGGACACCCACTGTGGGTCTGAAGGGACTCAACACACACACACGTTTATATTCAACAGTATCCTAAAAATAAGAGTTTTCTGCAAGACACTCTGCCCCCACAAGCCCAAAGACCTTTTAAAATGCCCTGACACTGGCTGGACACCAGCTATCCCCCAGCCCTGCCCTGCTAAAGCACCGGTTTGGCGTAGCAGGATGGATGTTTGCTGCAGACAGACACCTTACGGGTAAAAGCTACTGGTTAGGGGAGCAGGCATCTTGTTTGTCCTCTAATTGAACATGACAGCTAGGAAACACAAAGCCAGAGCCTCCAGAAAACACAGGGTTTTGCAGATAAAAGTGAAAGTGAGAACACAGAAATTCCCTTTCCAGATTGCCCAGAGAGCAGTAATATTTTGTCTTCCTTGAAAATAAAAGAACCCCCCTCAGGGCTTTTTTATTCCAGCAGAGAATGACTGTGCAAAGCAGAGACTTTAATTACAGAAGCTAATTTCAGTTGCGAAGAGGCCAAAAGCAAAAGGATCCATTAGCAGTGCTCAAACTCCCTTTTGGGCAAGCACCTTGCAATCATTAATGGATGAGCTGTGCCAGATCACACCACCTGACTGGTGCAGGAGCCCAGGAGAGATGTCCCAACAACTGGGGGAGGCATCACCCCACACCGTCCCATATCACACACAGTATTACCAGCTCTAGTTTCAAGTCATTCCCGTCACCCCCTTGCTTTCATCCATGGGAAAGCCGTGGTTGGTGAGGACATCACCCACTACCACATCCAGTGACCATCTGGGAAGACCTGTGCTCTCTGCAAGCCGAGGTGTTTTTCTCCAGAGGTGCCTTGACCAACACAGGCGGTGACCTCACCGGGAAGCTGCTGAGGAGGACAAGTCCCAGAGCAAACTGCTTCCCACCTTGCTCTGAGGGTATCGGGAACTGACGGACACATGGTGGCAACCAGGGAGGAAAGGGAGAAAATGTGAATCTGCTCTGGGGGGAGGTGAGTCTCCTTAAGGGCGGGAAGGCACTGGGGTGTCTGAGAAGGGAGGATGGCCAGGAAAGCCCTTTGTGCCCGCAGGGGCCACAGGGATGCAGCAGGGATGCAAGCAGGGATGCAGCAGGGATGCAGCAGGGATGCAGCAGGGATGCAAGCAGGGATGCAAGCAGGGATGCAAGCAGGGAGGCAGTCCAGCCGCTGCCTCCCCTCGACAGAGTGCAGCAGGGCCACCCGTGTGAGCAAGGACCGAGGAGGATAAGCCTCCATGGGGGAAAGGGGTGGCTTAACATAACAGAAAGCACCCACAGCAGCTAAAACTCAACCTCACCTTTCTTCCCAGAAATAGCACGAGTTTTCCCAGCTCTCCAGTACAGAGACAAGAAAGCTATCCCTTCAACCGGCGGAAGCTCAGAGAGCACCTGCTATGCTATGCCTCCGTCCTGGGAACCCAGCAATGGCAGGAAGTTTTGGCGGTGTGACATTTGCCCTCTTTCAGTCCTAGAATGGGATGTGCCTGCAGGACCTGGTGCACTGAACGATTCACCATGCATGTGGACTCGAGTGACAACTCAAGGAACAGGGATAGCAGAAATGATGACCCAGCCACACCCTTCCACTCCAGCGCAAGCCCATTCAGGCCACCCCTCCAGGACACACCAGGACCCCAAGGCTGCCCGTCCCAGGCTTGGGATTCACACCCGGAGCCATTTCCCATCCCTCAGGAGGTCGCAGGACCCGGCTGGCTCTGCCCTGCCCTCCGCCCGGCCCAAGGGGCTTCTTTTGACCATCACTCAATGACCTGGTGCCTGGTTTTCTAGGGATGCTCCACGTTGAAGATACCCTGAAAAAACAATGCCTATGCCTGGATTTAGGTCTCCCTCCTGGCTTCACTGAAGGCTTTGTAAGAGCAAACGCAGAGGTTCTCCCTCAAGACAGACAGCCAGAGGCCAACCTAAAGGCAAGGCAAGGCCCGGGTGGGCTCTTGCTCATAAACACACAAACCAGGCTGAAGTCCCTGCTGCTTTTCAACTTTGTAATTACAGCTTTACCTCGCTGTTTTCAGACCGAGTGCAAGGCTCATTACTTACCTTTTTTCAGTTGCTGAATGTGTGTCACTTTAAAAAAAAAAACAAAGCAAAGCTGCTTTGTCACTAGCTGACAACAGAAACAAGACAGACACTGTTTAACAGGCTTCCTTGGAAGCCACCCCACTCCTCTGAGTCCTCAGCTCACCGTTCTCCTCTCCTCCTTTCCCAAGGAAAGTCTGGAGTGATGGCCCTGCTTAAAAGCTTTAGGTTGCACTTGTCGAAGCCAGATTTCTGCTCCAAGACAGCCCTCCAAGAGCAGCACGGGGTAACTACCCGTAGAACAAGCCACAAGTCCCTGCCAGGGTATCTGATGGATCCCTTTGTAAGTGAACAGGGGGTTTTGTTAGTTTGGTGGTGGTTTTTTTTTTCTTTCAGTATTCCAGCTCATCTTTTTATGAAGAAATTACAGAGCTGCCAATCAACACAGCTGCAAGCCTACATATAAACACTTGAGCATCAAAAACGGAACAGCTGAACTCAGGAACCCCGAACGGTTTTGACAGAAGAGCACCTGGCATCAAAACTGGTGTGGGCAGCACGGACCGCGGTGGCCCAGTGCTGCTGGTAATAAGCCTTACCTCAGCCACTCTATATTTTTATTAAAACGCAGTGAGGACGTGGTCTTCCTCTTTGCAAGCTTTCAGATCGTGCTGCACGTCAAGACGGAGGCAAATATTCTCTTTGCTCTTTTGTAGAGGCAAGACCTTGGGTTTGTCTTGTTAGACACCTTCAGATACAGTACCTTGTTGTCAAGGTCGAAGAGGTAGGAGTCCTCTTCACGGACATCTGCCTCGGAATCGGATATCAGCTCACCAACGTACCTGCAGACAAACAGGAAAGGAAGAAATAAGACGCTCATGCAATCACAAGCTTGGGTTTAGACACCTCTTTCTGGGAAGAGGGAAAGAAAGGGATGCAGCCCAGCCACAGGCAGCAACCCACAGCCTTAGCAGTGCAGGTCACCTCAGAGCCACCAAGGCAAACCGGGCTTTGCCAATTTACGGCAGCTGAAATCTGGCTCCAGACTCCATCTTTTCAGGGCAACACTTTTAATATTAAAAATGGAGCCTTCCTTCCAACAAAATCTACTTTTTCCCGAGGACTTTGTTTCCTTTGGCAAATCACTTTGTTGGCCAAGATCAACACATTAATCCAATTCTCCTTATGTTCATGGTCAGACTCGTGTCCTGGCTCTCCTATACACCACTGCAGTACTTGCGCTGTTTACAGCCCAAAGTAAAATGTTTGTGTCTGTCCTTCCTGTATTTTCCTGGGTGTTGTGACTGATTACATAGGCTACATACCTTTGAAAGTTTTAAAAGTCTTAGGTAAAACCTAACCTGGCAAGATCCCTGGAAGGATCTAGGCTTCCTTCTCAACCCTTCTCAAATCAGAATACATCAGAGCTGGGATCCCAGTAACAACCACCTTGTTGGAAAACCAGGTGTAAGGCAGATTACAATCAGGTTCTCTGACCACCACGAAGCATGTGCTGCTTAGCCTGGCTGGTTTTGATGCAAACCCCCTTGCTGCAGCAGTCCCTGCTGCACTGGTGTTCCCACATTTGTCTCCCCATCTCCGTCTGGAACAGTTTTGGACTGTCAAGGTTCAACACCCCCTGCCCTGACTTGTTTGCAATCGGTAAGAGACACAAGGGGAGGGGTACTGAGCCGGAGCAAGGATACAAGAAAAAAGCAACAGCACAGCAGGTTCTGGTTTGCAAGTCTTCCTGGCCTGCGATGCAATGCTAATTAATCATAAGCACAGGATCCACAATGCGAATAAAAAATCTTCGCAGCATCAAGAGAGACTTCCAGGAGCAGCAGCCATTATCACATTATTCCTCTGCAGCTCTCATAGCGTTCGCAAGCCTTAACCAACTGTATACATTTCCCCCTGTGGCTCAAGGCAGCGTTTCCCTCCAGGGCTGGGGGACAGGAGAGCCACAAGACGTTAACCTGGAGAGGACCCACGTGCTCCGTGACAAGGGATCAGTTGGCTGCAGTTCCCAGATCTGAGCGATCTGGCCAAGTTGCGCTGCCAGAGCATGAGGCTGCTACCGCATGTGATCCTCCCGTTTGCCCCCACTGCATCTTGTTATTTATTAAGCGCTCCCGTAAGGCTGCGGCATTACTGGAAATCACACGCTCGGTGGTGACCTGAAGTGATAGACGATGGCCACAGAGGGAGAGAAATTGCTGTAGCGTGGCACAGTAGCCAGCAGCAGCTGCAAAACAGCTGAATAATGCTGCACGGAGAGACACTCTGCTGAGGGACAGCCACTTCAGGTTTACAACTCAGTGAAACAAAACCCGACAACCTAATGAAAAATTGTTGGTTTGATGTTCCTTTAAAGACTATTCCTGTAACTCATTTCCTTTCCAAGCCTGCTTACAGATCAGATGGTTCCCTAGTTTCCCTAGTCCGAAAGTTTCCCTGGTCCAGAGTTACGGAGGGATGTCCAAGAGGTACGTGTTCCTACCCAGAAGAGCGCAGGAGCATCAGCCCCTTCATTTAACAACCCCCGAAGTCAAGCCAGCGTCCTTGTCAGCAAGGTGTTCAGCATGCTGGTGGCAAGTAACCACATCTCAAGAGGTTTTCAGTGCCACTCATCACCGCAAGATCAGAGGGTACTCCACACAGGGATCAAAACCAGCAGGGAGTCCCTAGCACAGGCTCCAGCATCTTCCCCGGGGTGTGGGAGATGGGATGCCTGGGGCTTCTCTGGCTGAAGGTGTAGCTAAAATATCTGGCTCAATGCAGATGGTATCTTACTAAAGCATCACTGTTTTGTACAGAAAATATTTGAAAACCCCACCATGCTTGTGCACTGAAAGGAACAGACCAGATCCTCACAAGCCTCTAGTTTCTGCATCCTGCTAATTCACAGCCTCTCCAGTAAAAGCCCTTGACCAGCTGTGCCATTTCCAGAACGAGCCGTTACACCACCTCACATTCAAAACAACCCACAGCAACATCAGCACAGGGTGAAGAACAGCAGCTTCTGAGCAGTGACACATTTAGAGGCCAGGGAGAAACCTGTACCCTGAGCATCTGCAAGTGGAAAGCTTAAAAATTCCACGGGACCCCACTGGGGCAGGGAGGGTGACCCTGCTTTTGGAGTGATTACAGAGAAAAGGGGAGAGGTATCTGAAGTACAGGACAGGCTGAAAAGTAGGGTGTGTTTAAGAAAGGCACTAAAAGAGGGTAGATTTAGATTAGGTGTTAGGAAGAGATTCTTCATGGCGGGGGCGCTGGCACAGGCTGCCCGGAGAAGCTGTGGATCCCTGGAAGTGCTCAAGGCCAGGCTGGATGGGGCTTGGAGCAACCTGGTCTCCTGGAAGGTGTCCCTGCCCATGGCAGGGGAGGCGGAACTAGATGATCTTTAAGGTCCCTTCCAACCCAAACCATTCTGTGATTCTACGATTTACACACAGAAACAGCCAGGACCAGCAGAGTTTTGCAAAATAAAAATGCTGTGAGAACTACAGTTCACATACGTGGGCATATGTGAAAAACTATGAAATAAAAGTCATCCTTACACCAATTATCATCCTTCTGAAGCAGCATAATTGCCATACAAAACTACTACCTGCTCAGGGCTCTAAACCAGGAGTTAAATGCAAAATGCTCTTCCACAAGAGCGAATCCTGGGAGCTGCTGTGTGCAAGCAGCCCCCGAGCACTGCTGGCACTGGGGCTTCTTTGCCAGAGATGAGGAGAAGAAGAAACCAGGTCTACAGGTTGTCCATAAAGAATCACAGGAAGGACATCAATGCAATGCAATCCGGCTTGAGGAGGAGAGGAGAACTGCGAGTCGAGTCGGTGAGCTGAGTAAATAATTTGTGAGAGTGATGGAGACTAGGAGGAATGCACCTGGGCAAGACATAAATTAGCTCAGCTTTTTAGTATGCAGCTCATTTAGATAATGAAGAAGATAGCGCCTACCACTGAAACAGTGTCAGCAGCTCCTGGCAAGGGTGGAGGGAAGAGTTAAGCATGGTTGTGGTATCTGCATCCCATCAGCTCTGATGTGCTCTACAACACACTCATTACACCGTCATGCAGGGCTGCCCCACTTCCTTGGGCTGCCTGTTCACCACAGCTTATTCTTCTCGTGTGTTAGCGTTCCAGTAGGATTTGGTCAAGTCAGCGCCTTTTTTCTTTGAGAGCAGTTTACTCGCAGGCTCTGGCTCAACTCTGGGTGCTAAACCAGGACACCAGGACCTTTGGTATTTAACCTCACCTGAAGATGGACCTGAGACACTCCCCATAAACAGCAGTTTTAAGCTTCACCTCTGAAAAAAACATTTTATCATCTAGCAGCTCCTAACAGGGAAGAAATATCTGGCTGATCCACTGAAGATTTTTCTTATTTCCCCCCCCTTTTTTTTTTTAAATTCTACAATAATCTTCCTCAACCCCCAATCCAATTCTATAAAACATCAATAACTACTTCCACAAAACCCCAGCAGCTATTTCCATGGAGATCATGAGTCCAGCCTTATTTAGAAGGTCTTAAGTCACTGTACTATTGCAATGGAAAGAACATTTCCCAAAATATTTCCAAAATATAAAGTACATATACCACTTTAAAGCCTAAAAACCATGGGGTTTGACAGCATTTTTTTCACTTGACGTAAATCTGAACATTTTTTGTTCTTAAGTACTTTATTGAATCAGGGCCGAAACATGTGCTTAACGCCAAGCGCTTCATTGTTTTGCTGAATCAGACTAAAACCAGAGCTGTGACACTGGAAAACCTCTTGAGACATCAGTATTGAAACGGAAGAAGATCCAATATGAAAAAAGTTGCTTCAAAGTGCCTTGGCCTTAAATGTCCCATATCCACGATGAACATGTGAGTTGAGCACGTTCGCAGCACAACCCAAATGCATTTCCCACCCCCCCAGCACCGTTTGTGTTTCAGAGGGGTGAGAGCTGAGCACCGCTTCCAGCAAGACAGAGAGGGGTGGAGAAAGCTCCATGCCATGAGGAAAAGGACACACAATAGGAAATGGAGTCAGGAAACCTCTGACCGAGGGCAAGCAGCTTGGCTGGGTGACCACTTCTTTGCCTTAAAGAGGTGTAACGACCCAGCCCTCGGGAAGCACGGTTTGTGTGAGCTAATGAAAGCTGAATAACTTACTCGCACACAAAGGTTCCCAGTGGAATGTCTTGCATTGTTCGCACACCCCAGCCCATCTTTTGTGTCCGGTAAAGCTGCAATCGAGTCCTGGAAAAGAGGAAACAAAGCCACCTTAATGGCAGCACTCTGCAGAATGGCAACGACTTTTCTGACAGATGAGCAAAACAGCCAGCAACCTTCCTTCCACCACTGCAAACTCAAAGAGGATTTCAATATCCAACTATCCACCCCCCACCCCAGTTCTCATGCTGGCACCACTGCGGGTACGCTCCACTCCCACTGCTGCTCAGAGCGTGTGGGCAGATGCTGGGATGGAAACTGCCTGGGGACAAGGGATGGGCACCTGTCAACCCCTCCTCCTGCCCAGCTGCACCTTGTGAGGTCCACACGAGGGGCTGGGGAAGAGGGTACGGCACTGGATGCTCTGTGTGGTTACACTAGGATACCAGAATCCCACCACCACCATTTCTTCTCCTTTCCATGCACACCCCCTGCGCTCAGGGGAAGGCAGGGAAGGTGGAAGGGGACTTAAGGCAACGCAGCTCTGCCAGGAGGTGTGCTGCAGGAGCCTACAGTGAGTTAAGAACACCTTGAGCTAAGTGCTCTGATGCCTTTGCCCTCTGCTGAGGCCAGTGCATTTAGCAACTCCATCATATCCAGCTCCCTGGCTGAAAGACAAGGAAGAAACACTGCAACCTGAAACTTCTTGGTGTAAGAGCTGCTCTGTGGAATTTTACTGATGGGGAGTTTATAGGCAGAGAAACAATCCTGTAAGTCATTCTGCCTCCTGCTCAGCCAGAACTTGAGTTAAGTGCAGGATGAACAGTCTCCAGGGCTAGGGAAGGCTCGCTCTTGTCCCCGAGGGAACCAAAACCCACTCTCAGCAACGCTGTTATCGGAACAAAGAGAAACCCAATGCTCACCTTAACTTCATCCTGTTGCTTTCTCCAGTACTTGTCTCCTCTTCCCCCCACCCATCCCATCCTTGCACCGTCAGCTCAAACCAGGGGCTGTGCATTTTCCCATATTCGCTCACAACTCTTGCATCCTTCACCAGGGCAAAACATGACTTCATGAGAACGGCTGCCCTCAGAGAAACCAGTTATTAACACTGTATTTCAGACTTGAGGAAGCTCCCCCATGTTTTGCCTCATCCATCACAGCGGAACAGAGAGCCAAGCTCAGGTTCAGGCTCTGCTGTCGGGACCAACACCGACAGCAGCAGGACCACGGCTCCGATCTCAGCTTCCCAGCTGAGCTGGGTCAGCCTGCCAGATGGAAATGTGTGTGCTGCCAAGCAGAGTTAATTTGGAGCGAATCTGATAAAGGAAGCACTGAAAATGGAGCAGGAGCACCCATGTGTCACACCGCAGCCCAAACGCGAGAGGTTCCCTGCACTGCCTCCCCAGGGACCTCAGGCACAGCTCTGCCATGCACCTGACGACCTTACCGCCAGCTTTCCAACACAGCTGCTCTCCCAGGCTCATGGCTGGGTTTCCAACCCTTCCCATCTTTCAGCACAACACTTTAGCGAAGCAAAAATGTAAAAGCAACAGCTCTAGCTGTACAGCTCCTAAATAAACACCCACGTAGACAATGGAGCACTGGAGCTTGGCAGGGAAAACCAGAGAGGTAAAGTTCTGTGGAAACACATCGAGCTTTTTCCTTACTTATTTTTAACATTTTGAAATGTCATTGAAACTACAAAGCTTGCAAAAAAAAAAGTGTTGTCAGTACTACAAAAAATTTGCAAAAGGCTTTTTTTCCAGTGGGATTCCTCTGAACATAGTGCAGTGGCAAACTTCTCCATAGCAGAGGTCCAAAACAAAACACGTACATTTTTAGCCTGGCACCAAAACCTGAACAGCCTAATCTGCAGCACCGGAGACCAAAAGGTATTCAGGTATGCAATTCAGGGGGAGTCACGCCAGTAGCTTGGAAATTTTAAGCAGCCAAGTCTGGGCATGCTGGCCTATATTTCTAATATAGACTGCTAACTCACAAGATCTTCTAAATTAAGGCTTTGCCGTTTCTGTTGCTGTTATTTTCTTCACAGATCTCCATCTGAGAAGTTACATCTAGGCTGTTCATGCAAACCCACCAGCCCTTTGTATGTTTCATGGTCAGGCTGATGAAAGAACACTGCGGTTCCTACACGACGTGGCAGGGACAGGGTGCAAATATTAACTGAGCTCATCAACCCACTGCTGCTCCATTCCCACCAGCAGCACGCAGGAACCCACGTGCATCCCACACTGCATGTGCGGTGGTACCTGCCCCACCTCCTGTCTCATCTCGGGAAGTCTGGGGCTTTTGTGGGTTCATGGGTGAGCTGAGACTAGAGAGCCAGAAAGCTCAAAAGTTTGGTGTTGGTCTTGCCAAGATAAGCTGCGTTTGGATCCTCCTTCTCACCTGAGCCCATTCTGCACCACCCGGTTCCTACAGGTTCGCCAGCACGAGCACGCGTGATTACACTCAAAGATCAGTGGTGGCTCAGCCATGTTGAATTCAGGCAGGAGTCGGCCATCCTGAAGAGGAGAGGCATTCAAGACTGGGTTAGTTGTCTGTTCCTGTGACCCCTCCAAACCAGAGGCAGGCCGAGAGCAGAAATTCCCCCAAGTGTAAGAACAGGCCAGAGCACCCCAAGGTGGAGACAGGCCCTGAGCTCCCCAAAATCAGCACCAGATCTCAACTTCTGCAGTAGTTTTCCTCCACTCCGACAGTGGCACACTTGCCACCATCACTGACAGCTGACAAACAGCAAGAAACGGTCTAGATTATTTGCTGCCTGGCATCATCCTATGCACAACCAAAACCACATCTTACAGTGCTGTGCAAAAAGCCGGTGTGCATCACCATTATTATCATTTTGCAGTGCTGGAGGGGAGAAGCAGACGCTTAGTCTGTCTCTGGAATAAAGCCTAAACTTCCAGAGTACAAGGCCAGTACACCCAAGTTCTGTGAACCACATTATCTTATCTTCCCAAATAACAGTCCCAAAAAGGCTGCAATTCAATTATTTACCAACCACGTAGGATTAAAGAAGTGATAGATGCAGTTCATCATATTTAACAAATTTGGCTTTTAAGGCTTGAAAGATGTAATCACCTATTACCGTGTAAATAAAATGGCTACAAAGCAAAGAAAGATGCCAACGTTCCCCCTGGGAGAAACTTGCCGAGATTCACAGAACTTCTGATCTTAGCAGAACCTGTCCAAATATTAACCTCAAAACCTCCCTGGAGGATTGAAGCACACTTACCCAAAACAAACCAGGCTTCTGGCAATGTTGCAGTTAAAACATCTTTACTTTGTCTTCATCCAGAAGGATCACAATAAATAAAAGCAGGGGAAAAAAATCTCTCTACCACCCTCCCCTTGTTCAGATATTACAGCATTTCCTACGTTGCTCTGAAACGGAAGCCGTTTCACGCATGGATTATTAAATGTTCTCTATCACATGGGTATAATTAATGGCTCAGTTGGCATGACAGTAACACAAATAAGTAACACTAGAAAAGCTTCCCTGAGTACTCATTTCGTTATTGTCACATACATCTCAAAGCTGGGACTACAACTTTAGGCATTTTAACACAAGAAGAGAGGAGTTGTGCAAGGAACTGTTTTCAAGGTACTACTGAACGTGCAAAGTTCAGCTCACAGGCACTGGTCTAGCCCAAGAGGAGGTTCTGTGTCCTCACCTTATCATACCAGCAGCGCATACTGAGTTGGCCACACATGCAGTTACTGGAGGAGCAGTCATCTATACACACACAATACTGGAAGAGAAGAAAAGGGGTTAACTCCACACCACACTCACTCAACTGAGAGAGCAACTTCTGTGACTGGGTCAGAGAGAAAACCTCAAGTCTTCACTTTCTCCTGCTGCAGCTCATTAGCCAGAAAGATAATCAGTCTCATCAGTCCAGTGGCATCTTCACTCCATTCTTTATTTCTGTGTGCAACGAATGTGAGGAAAGAATCTCACACTGAGCCACCTTCCTTTCTCATGAGAAGATGTTCCCCTGTGTCACTAACCTCCCTCCATGCCCTATGAGCTGTACTCCACACTTGAGGACAAGGCAAGCTCCAAGGAGGGACCAGAGCTGGGAGATGATGCAACATGATGTCTCAGTCCTCCCCTGCTGCTTGCTTCCTCCCACACAGGTGCTCCAGCTGGCTGCTTCCCCAGCACTCCACCAGCCAGCACAGTCCCACCACCAGCTGCTGCACAACAGGGGCTGAGGCATGGGAAGGTCACTTGGGCCACCTGAAAGCTGTGCCCAGAGGGGTCACCCTCACCCTGCGCTTCCTCACCTCTGCTTTCACAACCCAGTTCTTCAGGGACTTCCAGTACCACAACAGAGACCTTGGCCTGGATGCTGCAGTCGGTAGGGAGACAGCATGAGGAAGGTCTCCCACCAACTCACTAACTCTCCAGATACAGAACAGAGGAAAAGGATAAATGGGAGCCACATCAGCCAGCACAAGATGGCTGAGGCTACAGCACACGACTGAATGCAGAGGTTAGCTTAAGTCTTGGAAATAAAGAAAAGCAGAATCTCACCTCCTAGAGCAAGAGCTGGAGTTCAGGACTACAGCCTGAGCTGGAATTTGATGGCAATATTAGTACTAGACATAGACCATTCTGAATGCAAAACCTGTTCTGAGGTGCAGTGCACTGCAACATCTCTGAATGCACACACCAGGACAAGAAAAAACATGTGGATATGCACGATTCCTCACCTGTAAATGAGTGATGTTTCTATCAATGTCCATTGGGGAGGTGACGCAGTTCTGCGAAACATATTTGTAGTTGCTAGGACAAGGCTCGCTGTCCACTGAATTGACGCAGGGAATTGGGATCCGCTCATAACCCCGGGCGATGTCTCTGTCAGTAGGAGAAAGAGAATTGTCACAGGAGAAAAGCTCTGCTGAACAAGGGGCCATTCAGATGCCATCCTGGGGCAGAATTACTGTCTTTGATCACTGAGCACTCAAAGCCTGAAAGCATCACAGACTAGAACCGAGTTCATTTTTTCCCCGCCCCGTGTTACAGATTGTTCTGCTTGTGAGTATTTCCATTTGGAGGATGAATTTACAAACCAAGGTCTGAATCAGCATATGCTTCGTTCTTGCTAAGCCCAAACTGACCTTCACACTAATTAAAAAAGCTAAGCATGCACTTGCAATCCTTTCTTAAACCAGGTCCCCTGTCGCCCCCGTGCAAAGGCTTTATTTCATGACCCACAAGCAAAGCCAGGCGTATTCTCACCTGCTCACAACCTTCTCTATCTGGGCAGGCTTGTCAGTAGATGATTCTTTGAGAGTCTTGTTCATCTGTAGGGCCACCCAGACCTGAGAGTTAAGGCTGGAGCACTGGAGTGGAGTCTCACCCTCCTTGTTCTTTAAAGTGACATCAGAGCCACGGGAAAGAAAGAGACTGCAAAACAGTAAGGAAGGATGAGGTTAAGCATTCCCCACAAGAAACCGTGCAAGGGGAAAACAAGCTGAATTGCATCCTCCAGCCAGCCCTTAAGGGACAAGGAAGAATCTGTAGTAGTGAATAATCACCTGAGTTTTCTTTATTAAGCATGGTTCAGTGAATCCTTCTAGGTGAAGGCGCTGGCAGAAGCCACAGACTGGAGCTCTAGGCACTCACGAGAGCTCCAGGCAAACCTCGCCTTGCTTCAGGCGTGACAGGTACCTGGCTGGTACCAGCCTAACTTCAGACAGGCTTGAAACTCTCTGACAGGGAAAGATATGGGGTGGGAAGAGTCGGCTGGAAACGGAACAGTCCCGCAGAAAACTGGTGTTGAACTTGGCCCTTGTTTATACTCACCAGCTTTTGGTGAGTACACACGGGGACTTCATTCACAGCAGCGATGGAGCAAAGGAAAAGCCCTGTTACCATATTATGCCTGGCTAGTTGTAGGGCGAGTAGGGGAGGAAAAAAAAAGCTTTAATCGAGGATGCCTGACACCTTTCTGCTGGGAAGCCCAGGCTGAGTACAGCCCCCCGAGCCCTCTGCCTAAGGCTCCAGGACCACTCCCCGTTTTCTGATGTTTTACACCAGCTCTGGCAGCAGCTGGTAGCTCAGGCCCAGTGCCCCCAGGAGCGAGGCAATGGAGAAACAAGCCCTCCATCGCAATTTTGGTTTGTGTTTAAATGCCAAAGGCGTTTCCCAGGATCTCCTGAGCTTGCCAGCCTGCATCCAGTAAAAAGAAGTGACCAGGGGAGGGGAGAGAAGTGGCTGGACTGGAGCTGTACTTACACGACACACTCGTAGCGGTTCTCTCTGGCTGCAATATGCAGGGGCGAGTCCCCGTGAATATTCACTGCGTGTAAATCACACTTAGCAGCCAGCAGTATCTCCGCTATGTCAACACAGCCAGAAAAAGCAGCCCAGTGCAAACAAATATTTTCTTCCTGGAGAGAAAGAAAACAGAGTAGAGGCTGTTTAGTGCCTTAAAACCCTATCGCTCTGGGAGCTCTACACCTGCAGGATGCAACATGTGGCTTGCAGTCTCCTTCCCGGCGTTGCTCCTTCTGGCTGGGACTGCCAGGGCGGGCAGGGAAATCTCCGTGCAGACAAGCAGGCAGTTCTCACTCCCGCCGCCTCCGCGCGCCAACGACGGGGAGGCTGCACATAAAGCGGTCCGTCGCCTGCCTTATACATGCAGGCAAATCGTCTGTCTCTAAGCCACAAAACAATCTGGATCAATCCATGAGAGAGGTGACAGACATGAACAAACATGCTGGAAAAGGCTAGAAGCTGAGCTTCCCCAGCCCAGACAGACAGAAAAGCCAGCATGTCTCCCAGTGCTACAAAATTAAGAGAATAAGAGCAGAGCACAAGCTACAGGGTATATGAAGGTACTAGAAAGCGAACCGTGAGCCACAGGGAAAGCAATCAATCCGACTTCAGGCATCTCTTAAATACTGTATGTACTCATCTCTCACTAGCGGCACTAGAAATAGCTGAACACTCATCTTTTTGATGGAGATATTTTAAGCGATGATACTCTGTTTTCTGTTACAGTGCAATTTGCAGCACACTTTGAACACTTCCCCACGACAAGCTCTAAAGACGTCCATTACAACAGTGCAATAATAGTAATGATCACCTAACTTTTCTCCTTTGGTTTTTTTTTTAAGCAAAAATAAAGCACATCTTTAAGTCACCGCAACTTAACTTATATCCCTCCTTAAATGGGTGTACTGACATACACCAGGGAGTGGGGAGCCCTTTTTCTATAAGGCTTCTGCCTCCCATTATGGTAACATCTAGAATAAAAAAAACCAAACTCTAACCATATCATGTACCGATCTACAGAAAAAATTAATCCTGTCGATTGCACACCATGTGCTGCCGCTCAGACAGGTTACAGACACCTAGGCTCGCTGCTCCACCTTGCATCGGCTACTGCCTAACAGCGGCATAATTACAATCCAAAGCATTTCTCCCAGAGTATGATGTTTCCCAGCACAAGTGACATTGCTTCTTAATGACTGCAATCAGGAGACACCAAACCTAGGTACAGTAACGGATACGCCATACATACATCTACTAAGAGGACATTTTTCTTTCAAGTAAATTGTTGACTGAGCTGATTTGATTTTCATCATTTAATGTGTGATCTTGTAACTGGTAGCCAAAAGGCTTCTGTGACAGATCTAACAAGTCAGTTTTGTTCAGAGTCAGCAGTAGGGCTCTGAAGCAACGCAGCAACCCAGAAAGTCCCCTCGACTTTTGCTTTTAGGCACAGTATCAGATCCAGACCTGCCTGGGAACTATCTAAGCTATCGAGGAGGTTCCTACCCAGCAGGGCTTTCAGACTGGGGACGGCAACTCCTCAGGCACAGCTGGAGCCTTTCTGAGCCCCAGGAGACAAACATGCCAACACCTACCTCTGCTAGCACCCAAGATAAAGTGAGGCGTTTAGGGAGACAAATACAAACCAGCTGCTTAAATCCCTTGGATTAAAAAAGCACTAGGAGCCCTGGACAACAAAACAGACTGCCATGAGGCATGCTAGAGCGTGAACTGATGGTGGGGAAGGTACTTCACTGTAAAAACTCCGTGAAGAAAGCAGTGAAGCCAGTTACCTTTCATTTATCAAACTATCTCACTATCTCAAACTATTCTCAGGCCAGTGCCTGGAATATCTAATCACACCCCGGTTCACACTCAAGCCTGCCTTGCAGGTACTTCTGGGGTTTCAATATCCTTAGAGACAAAAAAGAAAGAAAGAGAAACATACTATTAAGAAAAAAAGAAGAGGAGCAGTGCTGATATTATAATGAGTCTCCTGAACAGAAAGCTGGATGACTGGGGAAAAAAGGAGACAACATCTCCCTTGTATCTTCCCTGCTTACTTGGAAATCCCTGTGAAACTGCCTGGCACAGCCCCACAGGCAGCACTGCTGGGCCCATGGAGCTCCCAGAGACTCAGATATGGAGCACATCCCACTTGAGCAGGATTTACGGAGGTGAATAGCAGGCCAAGAGCCAGCTCCAGCACGTTTTGCCGCCAGCCTGGGCACGCTCGCTCCACACTGGTGGCTACATGCCTGTTATGCCTAGGAAAAGCCAGGCTTGTGCTACTTGCTGGCAGAGGGTCAGCCCAATCCATCCAGAACACCTAAGCACAAGCTTACGCCCCTCAAAAAGCACGCAGGATGCCCCTAACCCTAACCCATGCCCAGTGCACACTGGCCTGTGACCAACGTGGAGCTGGTAAGTCTGGACTAGAGGGGGATCTGCCTGGCGCAGCATGCAAGTGGCAGCACGGTGGACCCAGGTGCGTAAGAAGCAGCAAGGCACAGAGCTGACTGCAGCCTGCAGCGCTGCGTACAGCATCCTTATGGGCTGTGTCAGAAGAGCTGAAGGAAAAGGACTTCTTGCCAGCTTCTAAACTTCTCCCCAGAATACGGAGGAAACTTCTCCCACCAGGTACTTTTCACTCACTGCCCCAAACTACCTGTGTCAAGGGACCACTGCGCCTCCCTGCACTGAGCCCAGAATCTGCCTCCTTGGGTTTGTTGGGCTTTTAGACAGAGATCGTGGTTCATTTCTGAAACGGATTCCAGGAAGAACCTTACATTGTCGCGGATGTTGATGTCTGACCCCTTCGCAAGCAGCAGTTTCACCAGCTCAATATGCTTGTACTCGGTGGCCCAGATCATCGGCGTCCAGCCTCCATCATCCTGAGGAGGGAAAGGAAAGGGTGAGACATGCAGAACGGGCAGGACAATGCCCTGCTGGCTTCAGCCTCCTGCTGGCTTCACAAGCCCCTTGGCAGCCGCAGCAGGGTGCACCTTGCCTGGGAGCACCTTGCCTGGGAGCCACAGACCCCTTCCCTCGCCATGTCTGTGTCTCATCGCTATCCTTGTCTCCACCACTCCAGGGAGAGGTCCCTCAGGGTCCTGCATGCCCAGCATGATTTGAACCAACACGCCTAGCAGGCTGGAGTTTATTTGCAGCTCAACACACCGGCAATGGATCTCCTGGTTGTTCAAACACAGCTGACTGTCCAGAAGGCACAACAAACATCCAGCTTGTGTAAAAGCTCTTACAAAAGCTCCCCAAGAAGCCTGGGGGAGCTGGCCTTCCCCCAGAACGAGGAACCCCAATGCCTCACCCTACAGCAATGGCTAAGCTCTGCCATGGCGAGTGCCAGGCTCGACCCATTCCACAGCACACCCACGATGCTACCACCCCTGCTGCTAGGAAGAGCTCCACCAGCAAATCCAGGGTCAAGGACAAAATGCAGATGAAGGCACATGGAACGAAAGTTTCCATGTGGTCAGTGGAGAGGATCGCCTTCTCTAGCAACCAGGATGCCCATGGCATTGTCACCCCGTAATTCCTCAGGTGCCCCCCAGCAGCAGGACTGTATTTGAGCAATGACTGCCCACACTGCTGAGACTTGAGTCCTTGACCTGAGAAAAGCAGTTTCTACCCTTGCAGAAAGGCCTCACCTGGCAGTTGACATCCATCTTCCCGTTGGAGAGGAGGTACTGAACAACATCGTAGTGCCCCTTCTTGGCAGCCAAGTGCAGACACGTGGAGCCCTCCGCATCCTGGACATAACCACAGAACAAGCACCCAGGAGACATGGCTTCCTAGTGTTTCCCATGTTGGCATGACACCAGTGATGCTCAGGAACATCAGGGAAGTTCTCAGACAGAGCAGAGGACTCCAAACCCCCCAGCCCCTTGCCAGGAGTGGAGAGAGCACAAACCAACGCCAGCACTGAGCAGAGGGAGCTCTACGCACAGCTCAGAGGTGCAACCCATGCAGAGTAGGAGGCTGAGAGTGCAAAGGCTATGGGAACAGATGCCTTGGCAAAGCCTAGGGAAGGTACCAGCCCCAAACCCTGACAGACTGATGCTCCCCTTCCACAACAGACCCTCTCCAGCTCTTCCTCTCCATGTGCTGGAGAGCCAAGGGGAGACAGAAATCCCTTACACAGGCAGAGCTTGCACTTTACATCAGCTTTGTCTCAATACCAGATTTTTTTGCTGTGTTTTATTAGCACAAGGCCTTATTATCCCAGCACCTGGCAGCAGGGCGAAGGGGTACCAGGGGCTACCAGGCTGCCAAGAGACCAAGTCCCCAGTGTGCCTGCAACCATCTACTGAGATAGGAGATAAAAAAAAAAAACAACAAAACCAAAAACAACAGAACGTGAAGGTTGAAAGGAAAAATGCCTTTGGGAGCTGAGAATACAGGGTCCGGTGGAGATGGGACAGGCTGTGAGTCACGACAGAGACACTCCCACACTAACAGGAAAGGTCTCAGTGGCTGAAGCCTGATTTTTATCAGGCATTTATATCCCACGAGCAAGCTGCAAGGCCCAGAGACCAGGAAATAAGGAGGAGGAAATGAAAGACTGAAAACCCAAATGATTCCTTCCAGCTAAGACTCTGGAAACAACATTGGAGGTGAGAGTTTTTGGATGGAGCAGAGCTGAGAGTGTGGTGGCACAGGGCTGGGGAGCAACCCTCTGAGCAAGGATGGGACATCCTGGGGTAGGGGTTACACTGTGTGGGCTCCTTTGGGTAAAGAAGGGATTTCCACATCCCCATATTGCCTGCCATACCTGAATCATGCTACAGCTTTCCCCTCAAATTAGCATGAGCCAAGTGCAGCTTCTCAACCCTACAGGCAGCAGGCACATTTTAATAAAAAAGTTCCTGCAGATTTTGTGGGTGGGTTTTTAACAGGATCAAAACCTTCACCCAGGGGTCTGAGAAGCCCCCATCCACCCCACCGCTGTCCTCAGCATCCCCTCCACCTAGCAGCCCTGCTGGGCCAGGCTGGGCAGGCTCAGCACACCCACAGCAGTTACCGTCTGGATTCCTCATCGAAATGGCTGATTTTAAACTGCAATGTTGCTGCTTTCAAAAAGATGACTAATTTGGTGCAAGAAACTAATTAACATAATAAACTAGTCTAGACTTCAGATGCGATCTCGGGCTTCTAATTTGCTTTTGCAAGCTCAGGATTTTCTTCCTTCCTTTAAAAGCTAAACCCCCCCTCTTTTCTCTTCCACAGGAACAAATCAGGTGAGAGACATCTGGATTGCTCCAAGACACTTGGGAGAGTGGCCAGCATGAGCTCACGTGTGCCTGTCCTGTCTTTTCCCCCTTCCCAGCTCAGAACCAGGCTCCTGAGGATCTTTTTAAGGCTCGGGGTGGGCAGCACTCGATATCTTGTGCAATCCTCCTAGCCCTGCTAGCTCCTTCACGAAAAGAACATCCTGACCCTGCCGTACTCCCCAGCAATAGCAGAGGAGCGTGCCTACAGCAGCAGGTTGTAACAATAAGAAGTTCACATGGGGAGGGTTCCTGTGTTCCAAATAGCATCTGATTTATGGGACTAATAAACGATCTGTACGTTTTCCAAGATTGCAAAGTAACCAGAGCATGCTGAAGGCAAACAGACAGCTGCATTTTATTGTATTTGTTTAAATTAAAGGGTAGAGTTTAAAGATGGGGTCCAATTTTGCCACCGCAGCGTGACTGCAAGAAACCACACATCAGTCCTTTGGAAAGCAAAGCTTCCTCTGTCATTTTTGCTGGCTTGGCAAGCACCTAATTACCAACTCATTTTAAAATGTCACCCTAAAATCCTCATTATTAGAGTCTATAGAGAAGGAAACTCTGAAATCAAACTCCAAATTCAAATGCAATGGATTTGTGACACTAATACTTAGTGGTCCCCATACAAAATCAAATACCTGCTACATTTGGGGCCACAAACTAATGTAGCGAGTGGCAGCACTTGCCCCAGAGTGCTCCCAGCCAGGACACAGCGCCGTGAGAATGATCCTACCAACAAGCACAGCCTCGCCAAGCCTTCACGCCCAAGACAAGCAGGTCCGTTCCCCCTCTGCCTGTGTACTCCCACCCAAGACTTAAAACCTATCAAGAAAGAAACGGTGAACAGAAGCTTCTTCAGGAGAAAAAGAGAAGAAATAAACTGCTACCTTAGGATCTACTAGTGCTCCAGCCTTGATAAGGTATTTCACAGTTTCCAGATGGTTGTTTTCTGCTGCTTCCATCAGTGGGGTCCTCTGGTCTTCAGAGCAGGTGTCTATATTGGCACCAGCCTGTTACAGAGGCCAAGGCAAACACAAGGACAGTTATAATCATCACCAGTTAGCAGCGGAAGGATGTGGGAGCAGAAATTTCGTAGGAAGTTTTTTCCTGAAATTTAGCCATATTAAGCAGAGGCGGGGGGGGGGGGGGGGGGGAAGAAATAAAACCAGGAAAGGCGGCAGTCCAACTTCACCTGTTTTGGAAAGCAGCACACACTGTCTGCCCCCTCTCCTGCCTTCTACAGCCAGTAACTGGGGCATAAGGAAGCCAAGAGCTGTTATTAAATATCTCCTGTTATTAATGGATTTTGTATCGCTACATTCTAGATACTGTTTGTGTAACAATTTGGAAAAATCAGCCCCCTCCTTTTTCCAGCAGCTTCATTTTCCCTGGCCTTTCATTTCTACAGACACAATGAACAAAACAACCAGCTCTTCCCAATGTCACAAGCAGTAGGAACAACTTGCTGATTGCAAGAGGCAGGAGCTGTAAAAAAAAAAAGTCCTAGAGATTGGCTAACTATTCCTGTTGAAGTCAACGTTAACATTTCTAGAGGTCTCTGAGAATCTGTTCAGTTCAACATGGAGTACCTTGGACCAAAATCTTACTTTTTTCCAAAACACTACTGTGTCATGTACCTTGCCTGCTTTAACTCTTCAGCTTAGCTCAATAACCCACCCAATACTTAAAACCAAAAGAAAATTGTAGAGATGGCACAATTCCGGGCAGGCCACGCAGGCGTACGTACGGGTGAAGCACAGAGCTGTTTACAGCAGCCACACACTGACCCAGGTTCACCTGGCACAAGAAGTTGGCCCCACGGCTTCCAGGTGCCTCCCACTGAATGCATTTGTTTTGATCACTTTTAAATAGCTGCAGCTATTTAAACCAGACCAGAGAAGAGGCACTTTGAGTTTAACAAGCTGGGGACGTTCCCAGCCAAATACTGTGCTACTGCAGTAGCCAGACATCAGGGAAGAGACAAGAAGATGAAGGACCTTGGATACAAGCCAACCCTAGTGAGACTCAGTTCAAATTGTTTGTCACCCCTTGCCAATTTTGTTCCTTTTACTAATACAAGTCGTTCCATTGCCTTCATGTACAGTAACTGAAGTGAGTGAGAGCAGCAGGGTAGGGCCATAGCTGCATCTTCGGACAGCACTCCGAAAGCATCTTAACTCCAGACACTGAAATGCAACATCTCAGCAGGCTCATTTTCAGAGATGTGGCATTGCTGTTTTCTCGAAAGCCCTTTAAGGTTTACCAGTCACACAGGGTAAAGAAAACATACTTCCAGTCACTCCGGACCATGTACGCCAGTACAAAACGCAAAAGCTGTAACTTTTAAAATCCTTTTTTCTTCACGTCATTTTGGAGTGGGTCAACAAGAGCGCCTCTTTGTCCTTGACCATCTTCCCTCAATTAGAATCCAAATCTCAGCCAACAAGCCAAACTTGCATCTTTCCTTCCCTCCTGTCCACGTGCGGGACATTTACATCACAGAGGAAAATCCTGCTGGAGTTATTCAGGTTTTGACAGAAGGGAAGACAGGGTCTGCTACATTCCGGGCTCCAGAGCCTACCTGCCTTCGTTACAAAGAGCAACGCGGCAGCAGCTTGCAGCCCACGTGCAGCCTGCCTGCGGTCAGCCTGCGCTGGAACACCGCTCTGCTCTGCGGCTCCCACGTGCTCCACTGTGCCCTGCATCGAAGTTTCACATGCTCATTGCCCAGAGCAAAGCCTGCTTGGAGAACAGCCTAGAAAGACAGCTTCAGTCCTGTGACCTAAGACCTCACGTTACTCTGCACCACTCCTTCCTTAGCAAACCCTGAGAACGAGAAGGTTTTTTTACAGGAGGGATGCTTCAGTGCTGATTTCCAAGCGTGTTTTAGCCATGTGAGGGAGGAGACCAAAAACCACAGAAAATTGCTTGTACAGAAGAATGTAAGTGCAGACAGACCTGAATCAGCATATGGCAGATGTCCACATGGCCAGACTCAGCAGCAGCGTGGAGAGGGGTTCTCTTATTCTGATGCTCCATTTTAAAATTGGGGTCAATCCCATCCACTGAAAAAGAAAGCAGAGATGCTTTCAACCTCAATTCAGAGATCAGAGAAAAGCGTAACAGGAGAATCTGGTCTCAGCTAGAGGCTTTTAAAGGACAGCTTCCCAGCCCATCCTCAGTCCTTCTAAAGGCTCACTACACATTCGAGCCAGAAAGCTCTCAGGGTAGTCCCACAGACATTTGATATGCAACAGCCCTCCAACCAAGAGTTTCAGAAACACCATGGAATTTAATACCTTTCAAGGCATTACAATTTCTGCACAGGCTGTCTTCCTCAGATTCACAATTCACCACCTCTCAGTGCAATAAAACCAACAAACACCATACAATGATAAAAAGAAAAAAAAAAGCTGCTTTGTTTAAAGCAACACAGAAGTTGGAGACAGAGTCGGTACTACCTGGGCTTTTTTGTCTCACCACTATTAACTGCAATTAATATTAGCAATCCTTGTTGCATCCTTGCAAACATAGGGCTACAAAATGGATGGAGCTTCTCCAACTAACACAAGCTCGGGATCTGGCCAGAGATTCACACAGCTGTGCAAAGACTGACAGACGATGATGACAGCCAGACAAAGATGTCTGGGCATGATAACATGTTGCATATGATGAGGCCGTAGTTAAATATCAATGAATAACATTTTTGTGCTATTGAAGACACAAACAATGAAGCTAACACTTGCTAGACAAAAAAAGAAGAATCTGATAAATGACAAGAACAGAAAGCATCCAAAAATGTACTGCAAAGTACTGGAGTGGAAAGGAAATGATCCCAAGGAAACACTGTGTCCTTCAAAGGGGGAGATTCCTCCGGAATATTTGCTGGTAAAAAGAAGCTCAGCAGCTCCAAGTCATCCGGTGACAGACAACAATGTACCCCAAAACAAACCCTGTATATTGAAGGGCTCTTTCTTTCTGCTCTCTTGCTCATGCCTCCCAGCTTAAGCAGACTCCCACCTTTTTAGCTCTCTACTGGATGCAAAAACCTGACTATCCCATGGCATGGAGAGAAAAAGTTCTGTGGGACTGGAAAAATCACATGTAGGTCACCTGGGGACAGAAACAGCTTCTCTGGATAAAACCATGCCCAAATGCAGAAACAGGTTGGGAGCAGGTCCACATTTCACAGAAAGATGAAGCCATTTCCAATGACACATCACTTGTAAAGTGTCTTTTCTCCTCCAACTCCACTCACAGGGGGCAGTGGGGAATATGACGTCCTGCCATGCTGGGAACTGGACTCTGGCAGCTGCCTGGCAGGAGCTGGGAGTACTGCCAGACACGCAATGTCCTGGGAAGGAGCCACCTACCCAACATAAGCAGGACTTTTTGCAGCTCTCCTTGCCTCGCAGAGAAGTACAACTGCTTTGGATGGAACCGTAACTTCTTGGGTCTACAGGAGGGGAGGCAAGAGGCACAATTAATACTCACTGAATAACACTCCCGGTATTTCATCCCACCCCGCTGCTACCCCACATGCATGCCAAAGTCTGTCCCTATGGCACAGCTCCAGAGTGCCAGCAAAACACAAGAACAACAAGTCTCCAGAAGGAGGTCTTAAAACTTCCAGCCCCGACCACAGCCAGCCTTGGGCTAACAAGGGCCGTATCTACTCAGCACCGCTCACCAACAGATTCTGGGTCTTACTACTGTGAACAGGCACTCCCAATAGTTACAGCTGTGGTTGGAGGGACAGTGAAAAACTAAATCCTCCAGATAAAGCAATGCAACATTTAGAGCTGTAACTGTTCTCTTCAATCAGTGATCTGTTGGGGGTGACAAACGACTGAAAAAGGGTCTGGGTGGGACCAAAATCCAGAGAAGCTAAACCTCATTCTTCTCTAGGTTAAGCAGCTTCGCTGGGAACTGGAGGGACCCAGCAGTCTTTTTCTTACTTTTCGGAGTCCAGGGCAATCAGGGCACTTTCCAGAGTTTCTTTAACCGGTCCCTGGGTCAGGCTAGTAGTAGGCTTTGGAAAAACTGAAGACCCAGCCATGTCAAACCCCTCAGCAGCTGAACTTTCTGGCTTGTCTTCCTCTGACAACCGTGACCCAGTGCCACTGAAGAGAAAAAAATGAGAGACAGCCAAAGCACAACCATTAAAAATACACAACAGTGCGTATCTTATGCCAAAGAATGAAAGGAAATGGATTTTAAATACAGATAAGCTTAAGTGAAATTGAAACACAAACCAATATATTATACAGCCTTTTCGGTAAGACCTTGCCCCAAAGAAGAGCTGCACTGCCCTATGATTACAATTTGATGTACTCTGTGCTACAGGAAACCCCGGAATGTAGCACAAGTTGTAACAGCCACCAGAACAAGATCAGGTCAGACAAGAACTCGGAGCACTTTTCAACACGGGGATGGCTTGGTTTGTGCTTTCCTCTGCATTTTCATCCTCTCTTTATACCTGTGCCCACTGGTGAAAGTCAGGAGCTATAGCTCGATACTTCATGAATTTCCCTGTCACTCAGCAGACCTAGCAACATCAACTTGTTCCACTACTACTTCCATTCCTAACAACAAGAGGAAGGAATGGGTTTAAGTCCTGAACCCCCCGTATCTTCACAGTCTCTGCCCCAGCTCACCCTGTGGCTGCTGTGCTCTTCTCCAGCACAAAGAGCAAAACGAAACACACTTGCAGATTCCTGCAGCTGAGTTTGGGTTGTCAGAGCAGGACCAGAAAGCACTTTGCTCCATCAGGAGGAGCACAAGCATCCCAACGCAAAGTATGGTCTCCTGAGCTCACCTCCCTGTCGTGGTGTCAGCCCTTCCCTCCACAGCCGCTGGTTTCTGCTGCTCATAGGTCAGTGACACCGTCGAGGTCGTGTCTGCTTTTGCTATTGTCACCTCCTTTGCCTTGGAGGCCTCTTCCCCGCAGTGTGGGCAGTAGCTCATGTCGTTGACCTGGGAGGCACAGTTCTTGTGGAAACGGTGGGAGATGCTGCTCTCCGGCTGACACTCCATGAAAGTGCCCTAAAAAGACCACATGGAAGAAATTCACACCTTGGTCACTACATGCCTTACCCCTTCTACATGCTTCATCCGCAGATCTCTTAAACACTTCTTTCATCACCACTCTTGTCCCTGGCGCTTCCAATACAGTAAGCAAGCACTGCCACTTCTTTAGAAAAGAACAAAAGCAAGGTAATGGGAGAAAAAACTCACTCGGTTAGGGACTGCAAAGCAAGTTTTTTAATTGTGCTTGGGAAACAGAACCAAGAAGTCCCAATTTCCAGCTCTTTCCTCTTAACGCTTGAAGTTCTCACTTATGTTCCTAGAAGTGCCAGTGTACTGTAAGGACGCCCCCAAAACTGGAAAAAGAAAACTTCAGGCCTATGTGCTGAGCCAGCATGAAAACTACCCAACAAACCTGCGCACAAACCATTCAAGGACCTACATGAATATAATTACATCAGCTGTCACCCCAATGTAACTTCACGTATGCGACCTCCCTGCTTGGACCAGCCCCATACGCTGTTTGATGCCAATAATGTGGCTGACTGCACATTCAACAAACTTGGGCAACTTTGCTTAAAATTAAGTTTCCCTTTCCAGCGAAGTCCTTCGAACTGAACTGAGGGTACCCCAGAGTTCACTGCCCTGTGGTACCAGTGCTACCCGAAGCCCTGCTGTGCTCTGTGTTACTAGTGATGGATAGCACAGACAAACCCTCCCAGGTTCACCTGTGTGAAGTGACATGTCACTGAGAGACGTACAAGCATGTAAGGGAAGGCTAGTTAAAACCCACTCTTCTCCTGAATTCACGGTCCTCCCAAGCAATCTAATTAACTCTGTTTCAGCTTTGCAAAATGCCTTTAAGGGTTTTGAGGATTTTATCTTTTAAATGATCTTTGACTCAGCATGAAAACCCAGGATGGCTCCATTTATTACAATAACGCTTAAGACTACTGTAGCATCTTTCATTGAGTCATCTTGAAGAACACTACCATCAGACAATTAAGCCTTCTCGTCACCCCGTGAGGCCCTCAACTGGTGTTTTTCAGCTTTAACAACAGGGAAACTAGGACACTGATGACTTAAAGGACTGGACCAATGCTATTAAAAGCCTCAGTGGCAGAGGTGGAGGAAGCAGCAGCAGATCTCAAAGACTGCCTTGTTCCAGTGCCATCACTCAGGTTCCCCACCTAAACCGTCGTGAACAGGCTGGGGGGACACAGATGTGTGTACACAGATTCATTTACAAACCAAACTAATACAATTTTTGATGTGATTGGTCTGTACAGAGAAAGAAAAGAAAACCTTGTTCCAAAGAAATTTGTTCCTAAGGCAAGTCTTCCACGGTGTGAAATCCCAGTGAAAACCCTTCGGTAACACCCCTCAGGGTCTCCAGGAAAATAAAAGATGACGATTGCAGCTACCCTCACACACATCCCTGTTGAAAACACCACCTGATGTGCTGTGGAACGAGGTGGAGCTGATGCCAGGAAGTCAGTAAACCCCTTTAGGTACCATCTCCACCTTCAGCTCTTCCAGCTACTGCGACAGGTACCCCCTTCCCTAGATCGAGAGCACGGACTTACTGCAGTGCAAAAGTATCCACAGCCAGGGCAACACTGGTGTTTCACCATCCTCCCTCTATGGTCCTCACACAGCACCAAAAGCTGGACTTTGTTAGACGGGCGCATCAGTTCATACTTAACCACACTGTTTGTGCATCGGCCCAGCTGGAACAGGAGAAATTAAAGGAAATGAAATTACTGGAGACCAAAACACTCTCTGTGCTTGTGCGGAGGAAGATTTTTGCACACTGCTTTGATGAGCCCTGGCTTTTTCACAGTAATTCCGATGTGTGCCAGATAGCATTAGCAGTGCAGCAGGAAGCTGTGAAAGCTGCTCTCTCAGGAAGAAATGCATCATTTACTAACATGCATGTGGACCCCGGGCCCTTTGCCCCTTGCAAGGAAAAAAAAAAAATCGTCACGGGAAATACGCAACAGCCAAGCAGCGGCAGAAGGGGCAGTCCCAGGGGCCTGACTCACACAACATACACTCTCCTTTTGCCAGGAAGAGTGGGTGTCGGTGACCAAGAGAACAAGACCATATGCACTAAATCTTGTTACTGTTCAAAAGCGTAAGTCACAGGAAGATAAAGGGAAAATAATTGCTCTTCATTGCTAGGGAAGTTATCGCCTGCGCTGGTTCCAGCACTGGCCCCTGCCCAGACCACAGGGATGAATAGCCAGGCTTTCACAAGAGCTCAGCTAACGTCACACTTTGAGCGTGTTTTCTGAAGGATTTCACCAACGTACAGCTCTGGGCTTAGAATGCTGTCTTCTCGTGCACCACCTTGTTCTGTTAATGACAGCAGGCTCCGTAATTGGGGCTCGCTTTTTCTATCAGTGCTACTCGTTCTGCTGCCTCAGAAGGATCAGCGTTTCCTCCTGCTGCCCCCATTCATACCTCTACATTTTCACAACTCTGTTGCCACCTGCTAGTGTGCCACAACGCCATTTGGGTTCTCTAAGTTCCTCTGGATAATAACCTTGCCTTCCCCAGATGCTTGGCAAAGGACATTCATAAACTAGACATACAAACATGAAAGGCTGCTACAAGGAAACGTCCCTACTGAAATCTGTGCATGGTTTACTGCGTGCTGTCACCGTGAGCAGAGGAGTCAGTCAGGAACCTGCTCACCACCAACAGACTGTCCCTCTGGTCTAGTTCTTTCATCTGCTGCTTTTTCTCAACAAAACTAGACATTCTCTCTAATTTTTCTTTTTTAAAATTCCATTTCTCCTGCAGAATCAACACCCCTACAGAAAAAAAAGAGAACGGGTTTTAACCCAGGCTCACCACTCGCCCCTAGAATCTCTGACTCAACTTACCCAAACTCCAGCTGCAAAGTCTACCTGTGGCTGTGAGACTTTGGCTAGCCTGATCACCGCTAACACACAGACCCCAGGGGCTGCAGGGGTGGCAGGATAGGACCATTGCATCGTTTTTTACTTATGAGCTGAGGAAATTTCATTAACACGTGAAAAGCTGTACTGTCCATGTGAGGAAGCCCCTGCATTACTATGTCACACTACTTATTTGTTAGAAACTCTAAAAAACTACGACATGATTAATTGCTATTTTCCAACCATTAGAGAGTGCAGCAGGGTGCTCATAACTATTTATAACACTCTCCAAGGACATCACAGTCTGGAGAACCCACTATTCACACATATAATATTCTTATAACATCTATGAGTCACTTATCCCATTATGAAAAAGAATCTAACATAAAGCATGGCCTTTGCTATTCCTCTCTGATTTATCCAGGGACAGAACTGTCAAACCACCACATACACGAGAAGGAACTCTTTCACTGCCCTTCGTTTATTTAGAAACCCTGGGGTCCCCCTCTCTCCTGGAAGTCTTCAGGGCATTCTCCCCTTAATGAATCAATTCTGCCATGCTTCAGAAACTCCCTTCTCTGTAGGTACCAGCATGTACTAACAGAAGCAGAGCTGGGATGCCAATCTGATTATCCCTTTCTTCCTCCATCCACCCTTCTCCTGGGATCCTACAGGAGAACCAGGGATATTCTCACTCCCCGTCCTACTACCAGCAAGTATCAGAGCACTGCAGTGTGACTGCAGCCAGCTGAAGCTTAGAAGAAACCCAAGAGCATCCCAGCAAAAGGAGGATCTACCAAGTATGTTCCTGTCCTGCAGTCTCACTCTCCAGCCTCTGGGAGAGGGTCACTTCTGCCACTTTAATTCCACACTTCTGGAACCAGCAGAGCCCAACTAGCCCAGCTGTGATCGACTGAAAAGCATCGAGTGCAGTAATTTTCAGTCAGCCAGACCTGGAGGCTGCGCAGGGCTGCCGGGACATAGGAAGCTTTGTCACAGAAGCCTCTTAGGGAAGGAAGAGAGAGGAAGGCTGGGGCAGGCTGAGCCGGCGGAGGGCATGCCAAGTTCCCGAAGCTCAAGAGCTGGCTACAGAAAGGTTTGCATCAGCTCCTTCGTAGTCAAGGGAAACCAGCTCCAAGCTTCCTCTGATTGGATTTTCTCACTTTGATGCATGCTAATGTATTTTAGCCCACTTGGCCTCAAGTGTGCCAGTTACATCAACTTGATCCAGCCGCACAGGCCAGGACAAGCAGGAGAGATCCACCCAGCGCCTCTCCAACTGCAGAGCGCACCACCTCCTCCCTTCTGCGTGCTTCAACCCAACCGTGCGACACACGCAGAGCGCCGGAGCCCTCAGCTTAGCAATGAGGTGTTTGCCCTGCCATTCCCGCACACCAGTGGGCTCCCACTCTAGCAGGCTGCAGAGCCCCTGCGTGACCCGACACGTGTTCCTGCCACAGCTTTTTATTCTTTGTGTCTTTGTCCTCAGCAGAAAAGTCTGTGAGAAGCTGAAAGACAGGCTCCTACCTCGTTATCCACACTCTCCGTGGCCATGCACTGGTTGTTGGCTAGCGTGGTGATCTCTCTGCTTTTGGGGGTCTCCATTCGACAGCTACAGAGGGGGACTTCCTGGAGACCATCTACTTCCATTGCTTCAGGACCATTGGAAAGACCTGGAGTACAGAAGACCAGTAAATCAACTCAGAAATTCTCTCCCCAGAGAAAGGATGCAGCCCGTCAACACCACCCCTGTCCCGTGGCATCTTCCCATTTCATGTCCTGAAATGCTCTCAAGGCATTATCTAACCCCTCTGAGACCCCTTTCTTACACCAGCTGGAGTTTGGAAAAGCATCCTGTACTTTTCTAAGTCCAGCCACACCACTGCTGACTGTGCTGAAATCAGGAATAGTAAGTTAAGAACAGTTTACTCTGAGAAAACCTCAACAAGGAAAAGCAATGATTAGGTACAGATTTTTACCAGTCTGTCTCTCCTCCCCACCTGCCCCACAACACTGCTCTGGCACCAGAGTGTTTGTAGGAAACCAGCCGGCACTAGAAATTTGAATAGTTAGTGGAGTGATAAATAGAGAAGATCAGGAAAGCATAAACTTCTATTTGTAGAGGCTTATTACACAGATGGGAAAACAAAATTCTTGGGACTGTTTGGTCTCAGTCAACCAAGAATTATTTATTTTGGAAAGACAACAAACCAGGGAAAAGAAAGCAACAAGACGCTGAGATGTTCTTGCCTTCTCCTCATCTCTTTCAGATTTTAAACATTTTCAAACCTATGTAAAGGTGGATAATGGCTTTTGAGGGGGCTCACCACCAGGTACGGGGGCACAGAGTGAACGTTCCTGTGGCTTCTCTGGATTCAACTCAATCATGAGGTCACCTGTGATTGCAAAACACTGGCCTAATGACAAAGGGGTTGCTTCTAGTCCTACCCTCCTATTCTAATCCTACACAGTTGTAACACCTCTTTGCAACATTTTTAATACAGAAGCAAACCCTCACACATTTGCCTTTGGAGTGGCTCACCCTGAAGTGCCACAAGCTCTCCCCACCCAAGGCTGCTGTGGGACTGAGTCCCAGCGTGAAGGAAGCGTGCTGCTGGCTTTTCAGCTTTGGAAAGGGGAATTATTTTGCTGCAAAGTTTTGAAGACTAATTTCATTCCTGGGGGAGATTCCTCTTTAGCTGCTCTGGCAATGGCAGCACTCTCCCCCGCAGCACCCTGCCCGTGGGCACGGCCCCATCAGCAGAGCACAAGTCCCTTTCATCTTGTAAAGGGTTTCCTTCAGCCAAAAAGTTCCAAGACCAAGCCAAGAGCACGGATGGGGTATTTCAAGACACACAAGCAGAGGGAAAGTCCTTGCAGTTTTCATGTAAAAACCTGTCAAGACCTGAAAAGGTTTAAGATCTTCTTCTAGTACTGCAAATCACAAAGCTCCTTCTTCACCCTCCGAGCTGCCACTTTCACAATCTTTTTGACATCCAGAGGCTCTGGTGAAAGCATCCCTCATCCAGCCGGACCCTCCCCTGGTGCTGAGCACTCCCAGCCGCTCCTTGATGCGCCTCCAGCAGAAGAGCCAGACACCCTTGGAAAGCGTGAGAGTGATGGAGACAGACGGACAGATCCAGGTCAGCCAGGAGATACAGGATCTGAGGCAAGCTCAGCATTGGTAACAGCAGCCCGGGGTGAGCATCCAGGAACCAACACTAGTCCCTCCTCTTCTTGGGGCTGAACAAGAGGATCTTGGGGTGCAGCAGCAGCGATGCGGGGAGATGCTAAACCAGCATCCTTCAAGGAACGGAGAGAGCTGCCCAGTGGGACCAGAGGGCTGGCACAGCACCTTGCACCCCTTGAAGGGTGCCCTCCCAAGCCACCACTCCCTCCGCGGGCTGGGATGCCCCATCCCCGAGTTGGGGTCCCCCATCGCCGCCGCAGCCCGGCGCAGAGGGGCCGGCGGGTACGCAACGGCAGTGCCGGTCCCCGCCGCCAGGGGGCAGCCTGGCCCCCGCGCCGCCCAGCTGCGCCCCGTGGAACAAAGGCCCGGCCCCATCCCGGCTCCATCCCGGCCCCTCTCACCTCCCGCCGGCGAGGAGAGGATTCCTTTCACCCGGAGATCCAGGGAATCCAGGGACACCTCCATGTACTCCATGCTGTTCTCCTGGCCGGGGCCCTCTCTACCTCCCAGAGATGGTTTATAGGCTTCGGCACCTAGATGGAAACACACACCTATTTACACAGCGACGAAAAAAAGAAAAGACTAAAACAAGAAATAAACGCGCCTGCAGGCACGTGCGGGTGTCGGGGCCATATCTAAGCCAGCAGGCTGTATGCAGGCTCCTCAGAGAAGCCACGAGCACACCGCGCACTGAATTATGGAAATGCAACATCTGGGCATACATGGCACGATCGATCTCCGATTTCCTCCCCTGTCTGATCACAAAGATTTTCCACTAGGTAACACATGGGAAAAAAAAAAAAGAAAAAAAAAAAAGAATAAATGAGACAAGTTCTGCCTCTGAAAGGCACATCTGCCTGCTGTTGTAGGCACCAGCAGCAGCCGAGATGGCACGAGGCAGGGCTGCAACAGGGCTTGGCGCATCCTCCTGCCCCAGCCACTGCCAAGGGCTCCAGGGGCACCCCGGCCAGGCAGAGCCAGCCAGCTCATCACCTGCATCCCACGGAGGGCGAGACAGGCGACATTCCGCTTAATGGAAAGGGGAAAAACATAAAAGCCAAGTTCTGGCTCTTAAGTGAACAAAGCTGCTGCTGGGAAGAGATTGCACGGGGATCCCTGGCTGGGAAGAGACTGCACGGGGATCCCTCGGAGCCTTCACGGGAATTGTCAAATCTCTCTGCGCACCCCTGTTTCGCTTCCTCTCCTGGTTTGCTTCTCCCACTCCAGCTTGGCCAAGAGACTTTTGTTAGCCTGGAAGACTGGCCGCCACCTTTACTGAAAGGGCAGAAAACCAGTTTGCATCTGAAATGAAGAATTAGCTATTTGCTGTGAAAGGGTTCAATGGCCCCCGCTTCGTCTTGAGAAAAGGGCTGCAGTGGGAGGAAGAGGAGCAAGTCAGACAGCTGACAAACCCCAGGCACAGAGTGGCTGAAACATGGTCATTTAGCTCAGAAGTAGCCACAAATCTGCTGATAAAAAAAAAAGGCCTGTTTGCAAAGAATTAGCAAGCACAGAAGAATAAGCCCTTTGATGGCAA
This sequence comes from Falco rusticolus, assembly GCF_015220075.1. Lineage (NCBI taxonomy): Eukaryota > Metazoa > Chordata > Aves > Falconiformes > Falconidae > Falco > Falco rusticolus. The sequence continues at coordinate 44,503,646 of NC_051195.1, forward strand.
TGGGTGCATGAAACCTCAATAACAAAGCTGAAGACAGAGCTTCACTCCTGAGACCATCCACTTCTTTTTCCCCATGTTGTTATCTTTCCTGAAGAAGTATCACACCCAGCCTGCACTGCTGGGTCTCCCCACAGCTTTCAGAAGACAAAGGCCACTGAAACTTTCTTTTGAGTGCTGGGTAACTTAGGTCAAACAAGGGTGACCCCCTGAACAACGTCCACACCATGAGCTGGGCCACAGGTAGCTCATTACAAACCTTGCAGCGCTTTCAGAATAAGCAGAGACAACCTGCACATTGCATTCAGCTGGACAAACATCCACACAAAAGCAACTGAGTATCACTCCGGGGTGGTTCTTCCTTTCCCTTCTGCATCTAACCACACTCCCCGAGCTCATGGGACATGAGTCCACGCGGACACAAGTCCGTGAGGTCTTGTTTGGATACTCTAAAATAAAGGGAGCTCATGAACGAAAAAATATTCCTCCAGCATGCCACCTCACATGTGTTCTGCTGTTCAAGTGTGCCCACCAGCAGCTACTGGCAAGTGAGATGCCAGTTCACACCCTGGTTTATCATACACCCTTGTAAAGGAAGAGTGAGCCCTGCCAACAGCCACTGCCTCAGGTCCGTAGCCCTCCACCTGGAAGGCTAATTTCTGTGTAGTTAAGGAACAAACCACAATTAGTTAGTTACCTAGCACACTGGCTTGTTTCTTTTTATTCCTCCGTCTCCTCTTGCGGGTGGGTTTCAGCCATGGACTGTCCGTCTTTCCTTTCCTCTTCAGGAGCTTCTTCTTGACGCTGGACTCTGAGCTCTGAATAACCAGAGAGGCCACGTGCATGTAAGGCATGTTGGCATCAGCGTCCCAGCAGTCCTTTGCGCCCATGCGAAAGAGCCTTCTCGCAGCTTGAGTTGTGCGAAAAGGCCTTAAGGACTGGGGGTTTAAAACCAAGTGGTGCTAAGATGTCTTTAGAACGACGAAAAGGAAACACAAGCACATGTGTGGGTGTATTTCCTGTCATTTCAATAGTGCATGCTTCACTTTCTCTTCCACGTAGGCTCTTACACCACACTCATCACAGTAGTAGCCGAGCACCTCCACGCAGCAAGGCAAGTATGCAGGCACATGCACACTTTTAGCTTCTCCCCAGAAAAACTGTGGGTTTTTCAAACTAAAATATTCACATTGCTCCACAGTCATGCTAGAAAATGCCAACACAACCCCACCTTGCACCTGAAGAGCCACCTTACAGGGTTGGGATGAAGTCTGGGGAATTGAACTTTAGGGTAGCACCAGCCCCCTCCCCGAGCACAGCACACGGTAGCACAGACTAATCATGCAGCAAATATTCAGACATATATGAATCTAAACAGGGTTTGGGTTTAAGAAAATACAGTTGCCTGTGGTGGGTTTTTAAAGTCAACGTGGGACACGGAATCAGGCACCCCAACCCTGTAAGGCAGTCTTCAACGCATCAATCATAAAATTCATGTTCAAACTGGAACTGTCAGCTCCTGATGCTTATCTGTCTCCCACCAAAGCCTACAACAAACCTCCTGCTACCACTAGCAGTCCCTGGATCACACCCTACCTTCATAGGAAGCCGGTGCTGCACCATGCCCTGTTATCAGTGAGGGAAGCCAGGCAAAGGCAGTGCTGAGCCCTGACTCTCCGGGGCAGCTGTCCGGTGTGTCTATGCTGTCCCTGATAACTGTCCCAAAGTGTGGGCTCAGTTGCGCCCTGCCACGTGGCTTACATCAATTGCATGACACTGCTTGTGGGGGAGAGGTTTGCTTTTGAGCCAGTCCCTGTCTGGGGAACTGACTGACTCACCAGATATGAGCAAGCAAAAACCACCGTCTAGGATGTGGAGGTATGACTTGGGAGTTTGGACTTGCAAGTTCAACCTTTGGTTTGAGCTAACGCTACAGATTGGTGTCAGCTACCCAAAGAAAGGGGCAGGCTACACAGCCCCTGCTGCCTGGTCCTCTCTGGCTCCTGTAGTGTCAGAGCACAAGGAACAAGACCCTAAAGTGCTTCAGTGATTCACTTGGTACAGTCATTTTTACCTTCAGCCCAAAACATAAAAAAAATAAAGCCAAGAATTTTCTCAAGGTGACTGAAGAGCTGGGGTGCCTTAAATGCTGGCTCCTCAATTTGAGATGCTGTGGAAAGGGAGCAAAATTTTTAAGTAAAGGGGAGGGCAGGGGACAATCGATGAACAACAATTTAAATTAAAAAAAAATAATTGGGTTCTCTTCACCAGCCATCTAAAAACAAAAAGTAAAAATCACCAGCAGCTGGTGAAAGTCTTGCCCTAGCACTATACAACAACCTCCTAGAGGAGTGTTGTTGTATCTGTCTGTCTGCTATTTGTATGTCTCCCAGATAAGAGCTGCTCATCTGGTGCTGCGAGGTGGCACATCAGATCAACGTGAATTTAGGCTGTGGGCTGGGCCAATGGATTTGTGAACAACTCCACCTGAGCTCCAAAAAGCCACGCAGAGCTTCAGGCTGTAAGAACACGTTGCTGGCTCCCACCACTTGCCAAGTCTGTATCTGAAGAATTTAAGCATCCTTAAATATTTCTACTAACATTCCAATGATTTAAAGCAGACAACGTCTTGTTGAGAACAACATCGGCCCATTAATTAGCATCAGAAAGCAATTAACTGTAACGCAGATCAGGGCTCAGCACCTTGTAGAAAACAATACTCTGTGTGTAGGTGGTTTCCGAGAGTAAGTTTTGTAGAAGAGGCATGAAACTACACCCCTGTGCTCTCTGGCTCTCTCCTTCTGGCAGCAGTGCAAAAGGGAAGTTATTATCAACAGAACAAAGGCTGGAAGACATCTAGCAGCCAGGCTTACCAAGTCAGATTCATCTCCATCTTCCTCCTCCTCCCCAGACTCTCCAGACTCTTGCTCCTCCTCAGACTCACCATCATCAATCTGCAGCCGCCATTTGCCCAAGAACAGAAAAAGTCAGTCAAGCCAGGTGTCTCAAAGTGGAGCATCACCCCATCACCCTGCTGCGCCCAGCACCCAGCCCCAGCCTGCACATGCACCAACAGAATTTCCTCTCCAGGGCAACAACTCCAAGGCTGCTAATGCACGTCATGGTATATTCATGGGGGATTGTAAAGGGAAAAGATCTTTTGACTCCAGAAGCAAGTTTTCCAACCGTATCTTAACTTCCTTCATTATCCAAAACCAGCCTCATGTCTACAGCATGTAGCATGATTTGGGGGGAAAAAAATAAATAATTAAACTGATTTTAGTGCTTTACCGGCCTGTAACAAGCAAGATCAGGAAGATGTCTCTTACTGGTTCAGTGAATCCCATAACGAAACATGGTGGGGGTTTTGCATGTGTAGTGGACCACAGACCTACCTACGTAGCAAGGCTGAAACTGGGGGGTTGGTGGGGAAACTCTCACAGGTGCAGTGGGGAGCAGGAAGTGACCATTGAAAAGTCTCACTACCACTGCTGCACTCTGTGCCATCCTGCAGGCTTAGAAAACCCAGAAATTGCCTCAACTCATGCCAGTCCTACCCCACGTGTACAAGCAGTGCCCCATCTCGCTCCAAGTCTTGCACAGGACATGCGAGTACCTTTCTGGCATTGTCTGCATCGGATGCGCTGTCTTTAGAGGTCCTGTTATCATCTGCAGGAAACATAGCTGCCTGTTCTGCTCCATGATCATCCTCCTCTTCCAACTCATCAGAGTCTTCCTCTTCAGAGTCTACATCTATGCTTTCCCCATTCACATGAGGGCTGGCATCACCCAGGTCCTTTTCACTCTGAAAGTCATCCAAGCACACAAGCCACAGAGACAACATCAATTCACAGGACAGAGCAGCTGAATGCACCCCAGACCACCTCCGTGCTAGGAGCCCTAAAGCTGCCAGGGGAAGCTGGCTGAATTTCCCTCTGGAGCTCATCAGTGCTGTCAGCAAAGCCAGCCTGAGAGCCTGCCATGTGTCACCTACCCCTGTCAGTCTGGGGACCAAGGAGCCACGAGGAGTCATTCCAGACTCACGTGGCTGTACGAGGCATTAAGGGAAGGCTGCTGGGCAGGAGCCTTCAGACAGAACCCTGCAGTCCAATTCAAACATGGAAGGGCATGTCTGAAGGTCTCCGAGGGAATGGAAAGGGAAGTTAAATCATAGAAGATTTTCACACCACTCCATGAAAGCCTAGCACTGTCCTCCTTGAATTTGAAGACCAAAACTTCAGGGCATGGGTTGCAACAAGAGCAGAATTTGATCTTTTTGATTTTTTTTAAATCAAATTTATTTTCAGTATTTTTTTTTTCAAAATTTTTTCAAAATTGAAATCGAAAAGGAGTGAGTCCCTGTTTAAACCTTTGTAAGTAACCAGTTGTTTTGCTGCACAACCTCAAGCAGCAACACTATACAGCGTTACCTTGAGGACACTGAAACAAAAAAGTTACCACGTGGGGCATGCCTGCAATCTCTCCACAGTTCCACAGGACTCATTAGACAGAAGGGGAACATCCACTGGAAAACGTTTGTTTAAGAGCTGGTATCTAACCAACCCCTCTCAAAAAACCATGTTCAAGGCAGTAAGGCTGCTACAGGCAGGATGCTGTCACCAGAGAGAAGATGCAGACTCAGAATGGAAGATGGCAACCACAGTAAGCCAGCACACTCCTGCCTTTACAGGGGGTTGGTGTGCCAGGACAAGAGACACATATGGTGACGACAAACACGTCCAGCGGGTTCAGTGCTCCCCTTACCTTGGCACCCGCAGAGGAATGAGTTATGCTCTTAAACATCTCAATCATTGTTCTCTGTTTTAACACTTTGGTCTTTTTCTTGGGAACCAGGCTATAGGTTCCCATTCTCCGTTTTTTCTTCCGAGATACTGCAGCAGCTGGAAAAGAGAAGCAAAAAACCCCCAAAGTTTGCTCAGGAATCAAAAGAGTAAAGGACAGAGAGTAGAGGCGGAGAGATGGGGGTAGATCACATTTGAGGGCACGATCTGAGAAAAAGGCTTTCCCCTCCAACTAGTTTATTTACAAGTCAACCAAAAGATGACACAGGCATATGTGCAAACAGACAAAGAGCTTTCTGCCAGGGCTGCAAACCCACCCAAATTCTGAGTACCCTCGCCACGCTCCTTCTGGTCCCTCCATCACCATACATAATATCAAATCCTTAAATTAGCCTGTGTTTGGCAGTACTGCTCCGCTGTAGGAGGCTGAATAGAATCCAACTTGCTCAAATAGATACTGCAAGGCTAATAATACCGACTTACAAGGAAAGCAATTGTACAATAACTGAAGAACACACAGGGAAAAGGTACCTGAAATAAAAAGCCGTTTGCCATTTAACCTCATTTCACACCTACTATGAAAGTTTGTTTGATTCCTTTCACTACTTTGATTGGGTCTTAATTTGTTAAGTCTCCCTTCTGGCCTTCTAATCAAATCAGTCATCACACTTCACTGCCTGATGCTGTCTTTGGTGAACACACATCAGAAGGACTCTTAGTATGGGACTCTTTTAAGAATAGCATACAGCAGGGAACAGCCAGCCTCAGTACCAGTATTATCATTTGCAGTTGCACAGCCTGTTCCTTGAAAGCATTTCCTCATCTCCCACTATGATGAAATTTCACCAAAAATGTACGAAGAGACCTCTCAAAAGAACGCTGTTAACCCAATTAATTTTATTTATAAGGCTGTAGTTCACAGTAAGCAGTTGTCGCGGTGATATACAAAGCCCTTCAGACCTGACAGAAACATCTTCAGAGTATCACCGAGGAAGACGGGATGGAAGTGTCTCCTCTAACAAAAACCTTTAGCAGAAGAGAGATCCTTGGTGTGTGGTGGTGCCTGACAGAGCAGCACGTCTACCTGCCCGCGCCACCTGGGAGGGACCTGCACCCCACGAAACAAGGGAGCACGTGCCATGCAGTCCTTCCCTGTGGAGCAGAAAACTGGTGGACCTCACTTGGGAGGCTGCTTTAACAGGGGACCGCCAGAAGACGCCCTGTACAACACCCAGAGGTGAGCAGAAGGGAGCCCAGGGGACACCAGCATCGTGCTTGCAGCGCAACAGCCACTTGCAGAGAAGCAGCCAGATGAAACGGCCTCTGCCAAGCGAGGTCTGTGGCAGCAGCCCTACCGATGCCAGCAGAAAGGAAACCCCGAAGGACATTCAGTGGGAAAAAGGTACTAACGGAGGCTTCAGTTAACGAGGTTAACCTGCTTCATCTCCCACCTAACCTCCCTCACCTCCCACTTAACCTCCCTCACCTCCCACTCAGCCACACACACACGCAGCTTTGGGAGGTGGGTGCTGCCGAGGACTTTAACTCTCTCCTTTTTACCTGTCTGCGACTTCGTGGTGGCCACATAGCTCTGGTTCTGAGGTAGTGACTGGTGAAGGCCCGGGAGAGAGGGCAACGGCAACGGCTTCCCAAACTCCAGGATGTTTTTGTTGCCTTCCTCCTTGGATTCTTTTTGATCTCTGCTGTCTCTCCCATCTTTGGGGTCTTTACTTGCATGCTGGAAAACAAAACACAGGTAAATTGCACCTCCGCAGTTAAAGAAAAAAATAATAATCAGAAAATAAACTTAATTCCTTTCTCTCAAGCATAATCTTTTGAAGACAGGACCATGCATCCGGAACAAATGCGCACAGCCCCTGCTCTGGCACATAATGGTACTTTGTCTAAAGACTGCAAAACACTCCCAGCCTGCTGCCCGCTCACTGGGTGAAGGCTGCTGCCTTTGAGGGTGAGAGGCTACCTCACAGAGGCAGAGTGGCAGACCCAGAGCAACTGCAGTCACGGAAAGGATCAGACACTATTTACACAGGCATTTGGTTGGCTTTGGAGAAGACGGACAAATGCAACAAATAACATCTATTCCCTGAAACACTCCCCAGGCATGGCTGTCACATCAAGCATGCACAAGAACAGTCTCGCAGAGATGTTTTGGAAAAGCAGGCAGCAACGGGAAGGCATCCTTCCTTTTGGACAGCATTTGGCACCATCAGATCTTAGCAAAGGCTCCCACCTCTAGCCTGGCATACAACAAAACATGGGCAAAGTTGGCATTTGTTTGATGTTGCAGGTTCATGCCACTGGCGCAGCACAGACCTGCCCAAGCTTACTTTAAAGCAGGCACTCCTGACCCAGCTTTTGCAACACCAAACAGAGCAAGCTACAAGCTCCTACTGAAAACCACGAGAATTCTGTAGTTGCCACTGCCCTGCCTGTCGCTGGGGCCAGGCTCCCAGGTCCCAAGGCAGTTTGCACCTCCTCTGACTTGAGCTTGCACTTAAGGCAAAGTTTCATCCAGCATCTTTGGTCAGGAAAGCAGGGTTCCTACAGCTCCACATCCCAGCGCTGCACCTTTGGCAGCAACCACCGTATTAACAGAGCACGGGGCAAATGCTGCCACTCTGACTTGACATTTTACACTGGATTTGCCCCTCTTATGTATTTAACAGATGACCTAGCTGCATCCACGCCTCTCCATACATCTGTCCACTCAGCTGTCAGGTAGGAGGCAGGTTTGGCAAAGATGCTCCACAAAACCAAAAGCACAGTTAGCAGACCATGAGGTCTGCAGTGGCAATGTTTTAGTGCTGCTCCATTTGCAGGAAAATACTTCCTATGGGACTTCTGAAGCAACAGCTGAAATACCAAAACAGAAGAGAGGAACCCAAGCAAACGAAAGATAGGAATAAAAAGAAGCAAGAAATAAAAACACTCTTTAAAGTCCAGGTTCAGATAGGCGCTCTCAGACACTGCTTTCAAGTGATGTGACCTTGTGAACAAATGGGGAAGCGACTGATTCTCATAATTATGGCTCTGCCACGTGCACACTGCTGGCAGAAAGCAAGGACTCGGTCACAGACAGAAAAGCCATAATGATAATCAAAAATGACCTGCATAAAAAGGCCATCAAACTGCCAATGAGTCCTGCATCAAGCCCATAACTTATGGCTGAATTGCCACATCTTCTCTTAAAAGGCATCTAGTCTTGGATTAACAATTTCAAAGACAATAAATCTACCATATCCTTTGATATGTTGTTCCAATGCTTAATTGCTCTCGCTGTCAAATAATTAAATGCATTATGCTTTTTCAACTAAATTAAAAAGCCCTGTATCATCAGAAACTCTCACCCCAAGCAGATACTTATAGACTATGGCCAACTTCCTTTTTAAAAAAAAACCACCCAACTTTCTCTTCAGTAAGTTTAATAGAATAAGCAAATTAAGTGTCCATAGGATCATTTTCTGGACACTGAATCACTTCTGAGACTGCTCCCACTTGTTCTACCCCTTCAAAATGTACGTCAGGAGTGCTGGGCACAGTATACCAATGATAGTCTCAACAATACTATTTATACTTCTTAAAATTCCCTAGTTTACAGATCTAAAGGTTAACGGTAACTCTTGGCTACAAGATTATTCTGAGAATTCCCAAGTCCCCTGGAACATCCACTGCTTTCCATTTTTAACTTAAAATTAGAAAAATGAGCTTGGGAGAGGCAGATCTGACACAGAGCTGCCTGCAACAAGTATAAGCAAGGGCTGCATTTTTTGTTCTTTAAGTGCAGGTTCTTGCAACTGGTCTCTGATAAAATGTGCTGCTACTCCAAAACATCAAGAATTCACATTCAGACCATGCCAGATGGTTTGGAAGAACGTAATCAAATTTTAAATGAAAAACTAGTATGTTATTAGCTTGGGGTTTTTCTCTCCCCCTGTAATTACAGTATGGAAATAAATTTAAAATCTTCAATAGGGCTGCTAGACAACTGTTAAATGTGACTTTTTCATGGCAATTCCAGTAAACTAGTTTTTTAAACCAAATTAAGCCTTGTGAGATCTGGATTATTACTCGGAGGCATATGCAGTAATGTTAAAGAACACGAATTCCCACAGAGAGGTGACCAGATCTCTCAGGAAGCCTGATGGGATGGGAAGCTGAGCAGGCCAGCAGTAAAACATATGTATCTCACACACACACACGTGTGTTTGTGTATAAATATATATATATATAAATATTAATCTAAGGATTATAATAAAAAGGATCAGCAAAGATTTGAAAGCACTTACACTGAGTCTTCTCACCATCTTTCATCATTCTTAGCTAGATAGAAGTTTTTACTGTTCTGGTTTTTTTTTTAACCAGAACTTTACTGTTCTGATTAAATTTTACTCTTCCAGCAAGTAAGAGTGTTCAGTGGATGAAACTTTGTATTCTTTTCGCATTTCTAATGTCTCTGAATTCTGCCACTTCCTTAACTCCAGCCTGTAGGTACAGCCCATCCTGGTCTCCAACACTGAGCCTTTATGCTCTGCTCTATCTGCTCCAAATGTAAATGCTGCTCCCAGATTACAGCAATCCACTTAAACGCAAAGCTCACAAATCCACCTGCAAGCCCCCAGCACCATCAGACGACTTCTCAAAAGACTGCACATCCATTTAGCTCCACCAAGTTCCCTGCTAGGGAAAAGGCTGTCCAAGGAAAACCTCAGGTCAAGGTTTCTCCTGCAGAAGAGGCAGGGCAGGCTGAGCAGCCACCTCCAGCCCTGCCACCCCATGCCCCTGCCCCAGGTTGGTAGGACCCATCTCCAAGCCACCTCTGTGGGCTACACAGTCACTGGCACAGCTGATAGCAGTGAACGCTCCTTCTTCCAGTTTCATGATGGATGGGTTCCTCCTGCCTTCCCGGTTCCTAGCACAAGCACAGCATCAAGCAGGTACCTATAAAACTGCTTGCAGCTCAGGATCCATCCCAAGCAAACTCTTGCTCCTTGGCTTACAGCCTCTCTTACCTTTTAACAGCAGAGGACACTCGTGCTGGCAAAGCACAAAGGGGGCTGCCAACAGCAGGCACTTCAAAGAACCCAGTGGAGCTGATTGCTAGTCAACATCTACACATCCAATTTGCTGTGACAAATGCTAACACGCCCCTGCTTCATTTTCTGAAGATCCAGAGTCCTGTGCTAAAGGTGGAAAATGCAGACCAGCAATGCCGGAGCCTGCACCAGAAGCGACCACGCCGGGAAAGCGACGCACGGCTGTCAGTGATCTGTTGGGCACGGACTGATCTGCCAAGAATACTAACGAGGCCACGCACACTTTGAGTTGCCCACATTTTTAACTAAGCAGACTCCTACACCCAGAAATTGGATGAAGATCATCTTCCTTCCCTTAAACCAACAAACATTCAAGAGAGCAGAGGTGCTTTCATCTAACACCTACATGGGCTCCACTGCAAACAGCAAAATTAGAAGCAAGAAGCACTATTCCTGACCCTTGTAAACGCCACTCCTGTGTGTTATCCTTGTCCAAAGCAGCCATGGTCTTTTTCTTTTCCCCTCAATTATATCTAACAGTCAAGCACAGTTTTCATCTCCAGTTTTAAAGAAGCACGGTGAGGAGAATCCCATGCAAAGGCAACTTCAGTCTGAGCTCCCTGTGTTCACATGTTGTCCTAACCACCACACGTGTGGGCCACTGAAGGCCAAGAAAGGACCAAAAACAATAGAGAAAGAAAGTAACTGTGTCACTACATCTTCATTTCTTGCAGCTTCTCACGTGGTATCAGCTCATTCCATGGTAAAGGCTGTAACGTCACTATTTCATGTTGGGCATTGCAAGGAATAGCCAAGTAGCTGAAGACAGCTATTCCAAGGCTCAGGCCAGCATTTCTAGAGATGCTTGTGTCTGGAAACAGCAAAAATGGGACCACAACTATGTCCGACACCACTGGGAGAAAAATAATCAAGCAAACTGCTTAGGCTGGGACATGAACAGAGAATTTTACATGTTTATAAATATTAAACTCAAGTGCTCTCTACATTTTAATAGGATCGACCATGTTTCTATTATTGGCACTTAAGTCCCCTACCGCAGCAGGGAGAAGTTACTAAAAATGGCAAAAGACAGAATATCCCTTTTTTTTTAGCCTTCCCCAAAGCAAAAATACAGAATAAACAAACCTTACTAATTAAACCCCACGCTAATTTGATAGACTGCACGCTGCATTCTTACCACAGCCCAGCAATTAAGAGGTCTTTCTATTACCAAATCAAGCAAGCTAGGAACAACCGAAGAGAAGCCAGACCAGAACTCCATCCGTGTGCTGCTGCAAGGATGCAACGACACCGGCAAAAGTCCCGCAGGTCCTGCTTTGGAGCAGAGCAGCTTTGACAAGTGCCGCAGGAGTGCTGTTCGCTCTCGACACCTGAAACCATCTCCAGCTTAGACATACGAGCTGCCTTATTTCTCTTCTTTTAAGGACTTTCATCTCCAGCACAGTACGAGCTTGAAACCAAAGCCAACTAGCCAGGAGGACTAAACTAACTGCCACCGCCACCGGGCAACACAGCAGCTGTCACGGAGCAACCCGCTTCTCTCCATCCATCACGCAGAGGGGTAACGAGATTTGTACCAAGGCGCTGCCTTTGAACACCACAAAGCAGCAGCTCCCAGGGGTATCTGCCTCTAACAACTGGTGAATGATATTTAAGCAAGAAATATCAGCCTGCTATAAAAAATTTATCACAAGCAGATGACAGCGCCTGTAGGAGCTGTAGTGGTGTTACTCTCCCTTTCCTCCACTGCTGCAGAATTACACTTTTCACCACCAAATTTCAGCGCAGCTGCCTGGGGATTCCAGCCACTGCCTAAGCCTTACCCTGGAGCAATAAAAAAAACCTGCATGGCTTTGGTCTTCATCTAGACCAAACAAGCTGCCAGGCTGATCCACCTATTAACGCCCTTTTATCTGCAGATTAACAAGCCCATTAGAAGCGGGATTCTGGTGCGACTTGGTTACAATTTGTGTGCGGTCATATCTGCATAAAATCGTAGCAGTTTAGGCTGCCAGGCAGACTTGCTTAAGTGTAGACGTTCCTAAACCAAGCTACAAACATGCATTTAATGGATTTCCGAACTTGCATCGTTCAGAGGTGTGTGCTCTGCTGGGTCAGGGGGAGGACACCCCACTCCTCATCCCTGTGCCCTCCTAGATGGAGCAGCTCCAGAGGAAGGGAGTGTCACACACCAGTCAAAATGAAACCGGGTAACACAAACCAGTTTCCACAGCAAGCCTCCTGACAGAAACAGGTCTGCTGGTGACCTGGGACTGGGACAGTTATTTCTGAGGGCTGTGGTCAGCAGCTGGAGCAGCCACCCAGCCAGTGTGGCCATGTCAGCAGCACAAGCACAACCAGTTAAATATACAATTAAAAGTACTGCGCAATAGCGTTCCATTTTCTACCTTCCTCTGCAGTAAACCCTCTACATAAGAAGTCCAGGGGTAGCCTATAGCCTCATCATGCCTGAAGATTTCCCACAGGGGATATTAAGCTGTGGCCAAGCTCACAAACATGGACTTTGCACTGTCAGTCTGCCTGCGCACACCTGGGTACCCATCTGGAGAGGGTTCCTTGATGGGTGCACCTTCCAGGTCCAGACAAGCTGACCGCAGCATTGCAATCAGATGCAGACTCTATCTCACTCTGCTCTGTACTCTCTTTTTATTTTTTTCCCCCCAAGGAGACAGTATCTCCATCACCATTTGAGTTTTCTGCATATTAGAAGGTCTTAGCCTGCTGAGCAATCCCAGATGCTTGCGAACCACCAACTGCCACCTGCCTGGCCCCCAGAGATGAACATGAGATGTTCTTAGGCCAGGAGCTCCTGCAGAGCATCCCACAGACCTTGTCAGCACACTGCTGCAGTACTGCTGGACATTGACATGGAAAACAATACAGCAACAGCAACACCTGTGTGCACACAGAAAGAAAGCAGTTTACCAGTCCTGGGGTCAGATATTTAGTGGCAACGCTGCTTAAAGGTATAGTTTGATGCATACTGGTAGAAACACCAACACAAGCAAAGTGTCTCCTGCTCCAAGCTCCTCTTTCCTTCCTTCCCAGGCTTTGTCTCCGCTAGTTAAACTGGTACTCTACATTTTGGACTCACACTGTGAATCAGGCTGAGAGATTAATGTCATGGATTTCTGCACTATTTCTTCTAACAGTTCAGTTCCCCTGACCCCATCCTCTGCACAGCATAAAAAAATACCCCCAGGGACACACACCTCAAACTACAGCCTCGTGGTCACCACATAATGAATGGATACGTAACTTGGAATTCCCAATTCAGCCACCTGCTCTTCCTACCTCAAGAGAGAACTAAGCATGCTTTCACTACCTTTACCATCCTTTATCCCTTCCAGACACGTCTTAGTGGTATTAAGCTCAGAAACTGGAGTTTCTAAGCAGGAGGGGCCTTCTCCAAGCACAGGACACACACACACACAGGCATACACTTGCCTTTCAGTCTGTTGCCTGGCCCTGGAAACCTTTGAGTTCTTAATGGGATTGTAAATGAATGAGGAAGTAAAGAAAGATTATTCCAAAAGGTGCAAAACTTGTGCAACTGCGCTATTCAGAAGGGGAGCAGAAATGATGCTGCCAAAAACTCTTCTGAGGTCTCTGTTCAAAAACCACCTTAACATGCAACAATATCAATTAAAACTGTCACCTGTTTCAGATTCAGCTTCGATCCCAATTCAGGAAGCAACTCCTAAACAGAGAAAAAGCTGGTTAAATTTGTGAGAAAATTATTTTCTTCCTTTCAAAGACCAATCCACATGCGCAGGAAAAGGCTACCAAGGTCCCCTGACAGCTATTGGATTACAGAAAATAACTTCTTGGCCCCAGTGGGTTTCTGCAGGAGCCAGTGGGAACAAATGTTTACACCCTGCAGACAACAAAATACCTTCCTCCCCTCCTCCAGGCAGCACAGGTCAGCAAGAACAGTCTACCAAGAAAACAACAATGCTTTAAAAAATATTAGCGAAGAAAATTACTGTGTACTGTAACGTCAATTCTGGGTGATTTCCACAATTTATTTCCTGGAATACAGCACCTGCTATGGTGGTGTTTTTGAAGGGGAAAAAGTATGAACGTGGAGGGTGGTGCGTGAAAAGTGACTGCAGTGCCGTGCTGCCGAGCCTCTTACAAGCAGCTCAACAGAGAAATCATCAGGACAGGAAAATGACAACTAGCAAGGACTCTGCTACCAAAAGAAAATAGCATGTAAATTCGAAAGACAATGGGGAAAAATTAGGCAGCAATTATCAGGAAGGCTGAACAAAACAGCTGTTTCATTGTCTTGCAGACACGAGATCAAATCTTGGTTTCACATTCAGATGCTAAGGCTTGAGCAGAGCACATGGGAACAGCCTCTTCTTACCACCCTCCCTGCGAATTTTGTTTCTCTCCCTATTTTAAGCCCCAGGGCAATGGGCAGAGGTGCTGAGGACAAGCTGTGCACCCAACAACTGCATGTTTCAGTTTTTGAAGCCACTGTTACTGTGTGAGCAAGTAATGATCAACAGCATGGTCACAGCCACTCCAGCACCCGCGCACTGCAAGCCTTCGTAGACGCAGCACACAGCTTTCTAGAGACAAACCTTGAAGCCCAAGGGGCTGCACAAAAATATTCTTTTGATGTATCATCAAATATGAATGAAGAAAACACTCCCTCCTAACCTCGCACTCATCTTTTAGAAGGGAATTGCCTCTTTCAATTGCTCAGCCCCAAGGGATCCCTCCCTGTCAAATTCCACAAGGGTCTGGGGGTTTGCCCGGCCTAATTTAAGCGCACAACAGGCTGCTGGAGGAAAGCTGAGAGGCAGTTTTGGTCGCAAAGCCTTGTTTGGGTAGGAGACAGCCTTCTGCGAGCTTTTCATCAGGCTGCATGTACTGCATCTGGGCTTCCCTGCCTGCTAGCCAGAAAACACAGCAGGGGTGCAGGAGCGAGAGAACCTAAATGCAATCAGGGGAAGAGAGAGGGGAAATCAGCGGTTTAGGAGAATGGTTGAGAAATCATAGCAGGCGTGGTTTCTGCCCTCCTGCTGAGGCTGGGTGCCCATGAGGTTTATAATCTTGATGTGCTCTTTGGACTCCCACCTGCTTCCGGAGGCACAGGTGGTGCCACAGCCAAGGGCACCTTTCCCCATCTGTGGCTGGCTAGGAGCCACCCCTCTTTTTTTTTCTCCTGCCTTCCCCTACTCCAAACCACAGCGATTCACAGCTTTGAGACCTTCACCTTGTATTATTGCTGAGCTGCAACACGTGGGTGCCACCTGAGGATCACTTTGCATGTGCTGGGCCATGACATGCTGGGAGCTAACGACAATCCATTGCACCAACCCCTACGAAGCTGCAGCAGCTTCCCATTTATTTCTGGGTGTGACTCACATTGCCAAGCAAGGCTCGTAATCCTTTCCTAGGTGCAGGATACCTAAAGGCCAGCCTCTCTCCATCATTAGCACAATGAGAGGATCTAGCTCACTGCAGCTAAATATAAAGCGTCACAGGGCTGGAGACCAAGTGCTCACAGTGGAGATCTGCCTGTTCCAGTATCCATTCCCTACCTTTGGCAAAAGAACCCAAAAATAACCAAAAGAACCAAACTTGGCCAGTGACAAAGTCCCGTTTCTGTTCACCCTGCTACAACATCAATGCACCAGATGACTTCCCATCTCCTTTTGCCTCCTAGAAAAAAAGGCAGAACTCTGTTTAAGCGATGGTAAATCCACCCCTAAGCATTCTGGAGTGAAGATTTCTGAACAAGTTGCATTACTGCAGGCAACAGAGAGAGAGAAAACATCATCTGGTTTACCACTGTAACGATATGGCAATGCAATCAAGTTGCCTAACATATCAGCTTCTTGACAGCTTCCGAGCTTAGGAGAAGCCTCAAGTTAACACGCTATGCTTAATTTCCTTTGGGTCAAACTTGTAAGAAATATAATTTGTTTCACAAGCAGCTCTGGATTTCAGCTGATGGCTGATGAGCGATACATCCAAGAGAGAAAGGCCATTTAGTGTCTCACATAAATCTGTCGGAGAAGGTAATTGATCAATTACATATTTAGAAACACACTGGGGAAGAGGGCTGATGGTAGCCATGTGACTGTTTTAACACCTCTGTCTCTCTGTAGGAAGAGAGGGAAAAAACAGAAATAAAATATATGCAATAAAAAAATAATCAATCCACTCAGCAGGACACCTCCGAACTGCAGGTGTTCCCAATGCAGCAAGGTATCCCTCTCACACACACAGAGCAAGCCAAGAGCAATCGCAGCAGCCCATATACATTACCAGGCTAGGGGTGGGTTTAGGCATTGTCTTCCGTGCTCTGTGGACCTTGACTTCAGCGTTAGCAGCGGTGGCCTTTTTAGCATCCATGTCCTTACTGCCCTCCCCGAGCTTGGCTGGCATCGTGGCTTGCATCTGAGAAAAGGAGCCCACAGTTCTCCCTTTGCTTGCTCCTCCTGGAAGGGTTTTTGCAGCATGGCCGGTGAGAGAAGCAAAGGTGCTGGTAGTCCTTAGAGGTTGCTCCTGTGCCATCTGCTTGGTTAGAATATATCCATTGCTCCCTGTTACAGAAGTCTGTGTGAAGTCATTAGCTTTCATATGGTTTTGCTTCCCAGTCTCGCCATCTCGTTCAGAAATGCCATTTTCTGCTATCCTATTTAATTTAGTACTGGAGTCCTGCTGGCTCACTTTCGTATTGTCCTGAGTGTTTTTAGCTGGGTTTGGGTGGCTACCAGCTTCACTGTGCTCACAGGAACCATTGGTTTCACCGTCTACTGCCATTTTTGGTTCCCCCGCTTGCTTTTCTGTAGCACTTTCATCTGCAGCCATGGCATTAAACCCTGGAGAAAAAGGGAGGGTAAGGAGGAAGAGAGGAGGAAGAAAAGGGTCACAAGCAGTATCAACACTCCAAAAAGAAGGTACAGCTACTTACAGTGGCTAACGAAGAACAAATCTCTCCTCCAGAACACTGCTTGCTATATGTATAAAGATATATTACACATATATCTCTCCATTTAGGTTGCTTACCTACCTGACTGGCTTGCCTGGATCCTCAGATGGTGAAAACTGGGGTGGGTGGCTCAGTTGAAAGCAGTGCACTCACTCTCACTTGCCTCAGCTGCAGATGTGGCCATTTATTCCCCAACTATGGATTTTTCAAGGTAAATATTATCTTTAGCTTTTCCAATAACTACATTTATTGGACCATATGTCAACACCTCGCATGTCAAACAAAATGCTGTCCAATCTCCCATTCAGATCTCTGGCAAAGCTCTTCACAATGCCAGACTGAGACAAGAAAAGCCTGCTGGTGGGGCTGTATGGGTGAGCTCTTGTGGCACAGACACAGCTGAGCAGCCAAATGTCTACATCAGGGCTCTGCCACTACATGAAACATTGCAAGGAATAACCCCCTGGCCATCACAGCTCTCCTGGCAATGCTGTCCACTGGAGACTGGCTCTTGCGCTGGGATGAAGCAGCGCAGGAGCAGTGTCATTTCAGAGGCAACAGCCAGAGTAAAGACAGGAGCGAAGCATGTTAATGCAATCCTAGACTAAAATAATTACATGATTCAAATGCAGCATGACTGACTAAAAGCTCATGCACAGATAAACCAGGAGTGTCCATGTAAAAAGACTGGGTTTTTTCCTCCTTTCCAAACATTCTTCCCCCATCGATGAATCTGTCCCATCAGAGATTCCAGACCTGAGCTGAAAAAAATCCAAGTACGAATGCCATGCACTTGCAGAAAGGTTTCCAACATGACAAACTAGCAGCTCCCCAGGCAACCCCGAGTGATAACAATTCACTGGCACGATCAGTAAAATGATTAAATCAACCTGCTGTTAGGGATTCCTTGTATTGTTTTCCTTCCAGAGGCCAGACAGTTATGAAAAGCATCACAAGAAGTACCAGCAAAAGCTCTGTTCGAGTGGGCTGTCAAAGCAGGTAGGACTGATTCACAACCAGCTCAAATCACAGCAATTTTCACCTACAGTATTCAGAAGGAGCCCGAGTCAAATCAACAGACAACGCTGCAAGTCAGACCAGCACGCTGGGTATCAGCATCTTATTTCATGCTGCTCTTGAAGCCCAAACACTCGAAGGAAAACAACACCCTGAATGTCTCGACCTGGCAAAAACCTGATGCAAGGCTAAAGCATGAAGAAGATCCAAGATCCTGAATCCCAGGATGTCAAGTCCAATATACCTGGGCTGACTGTTCGAAGCCAAGCTCTGCTGCATGCCCCCAAGCACAGGCAGCTCAGTGCAAACATCTGCGGGGAGGAGAAGCAGCGCTGCACAGCTCGCCAGAACTGCTCTTCCCAAAACGCACCACATTCCCTCTCCAGTCAGTGACAATTGGGAAGAAAAATCTCTCCCCAACTATTTGAGGGCCTCCCCCTCCTTTCTACCCCTTTCCAATGCATTCATTCAGTCCATCTCCTTACCATTGGGTTGACCTAAAAGACACTGATACAGATTTCTGCACAAACAGCACTGCAGATCTAGACTCTAAAAGCATTCTAGTACCTGAAACAACCGTATTATTCCCTAAACTTCCTGGGTTTGGTGTTCATCTGAGATTTAAAGACAAACATTTCCAGCACCAAACTGAAAGCCTCCTTAGAACCGGTCAATACGCTTAGACCACCCAATCCGACCTCCAGCTTGAAGCACGGTCAGTGCTGAATTCAAACCCGGTTGGTGAGGGCTCTGCCCAGGTGGGTCTCCAGGACCTGCTGCAGTGCCCAACTTGCTCCAGCCTAGTCCTACCCATAAATTACAAGAGGGACAGTCCTAGTCCTGGCTCCGTATTTCCAACTGAAAGCCACAGACACTGGGCACAAAGCATCTTACTGGAAGGTGTCTCCAGACCCTGATGACGAGCGGTATCTCCTCGCTGGGGTTCAACTCTGGCCGTTTTTCCCGACGAGACACCTGCACTAAGCAGTCCATTCCCCCCAAACTCAGGCTACCCAGTCTGTGACTGCCTCCCATGCGGAATCTGCTGGCTCAGAGCCTCCAAAAAGAGCTCCAAAACAAGCTCCTCGGTGCTTGCTGAAGCACACACAAGGGGGCAGAGGCAGAACCCCCACCTCCAGTAGGCAGTAACTGACTGGCTTTCCAAGCATGACTCAAAGCCATCATCTCCATCTGCTGCCCTCTCTGAGCACCCAAACCACCTTCTGTGTACTGAAAGCTCTGGTAAGACACACAAGGGTTTGTTTTGGGTAGCAACAACTCTGGGAGAAGATAAAGTGCTAAGTTTTTCACTCATTTAACTATTAGCAAGGTCTTGGACAGAGGGAACCAACAGCCATGCCCTTATTCTTTCAGTCCTTGTTTCTCTTTCCACAATCAGTGTCTTTAAAAGGTCATGCTGTGGCCATTTGCTGAAACAGTTGTTTAAAGTCAGTGCCAGAAGAAAACAAAAAATGAGCTCCCTAACCACAGACGGAGGTTTCTAGCACTCAGCACTAGGCACCTGGAAGAATGAAGCCTTCAATATTTGTTGATTTAAATTCTGTGCACTCCCACCACAGCAGTCAAGTAACTGCAGTGGCTGTGTATTAGATAAACTGTAAAAGCAGAGGGCAAGAATTGCTCTACCTGCCACAAAGGTAACCAAAACAAGGTAAATTAGAGCACTGCCTTAGGGGAAAGAGTAACTGCATTCCTCCAGAAAACGCCACAGACTTTATGAAAAATCTATGAAGCTAAAATTAAAATCCCACATACGGTTTCCCACACACACACACACTCTCATTAAGTGTGCAAAATGCAATCTGGTTGGGGAAGTGCCATCAATCCCCTATAAACAGGCACCAGACATCCAAATCTGTATGACTAGAGATTTGACAAAAGAAAAGAGGAAATTCCATAGTCCCTGAAGTTGCGCACAACTTCACAGCAGTGGTCAGGGGTATGGTTTTGATTTAACAGGATTACGCACCCACTCTGCCCTGCCGGAGGTGACTGCTCACATTGCAGGGCAAAGCAAGGTCCCAGGGCTTTCAGCTCCAGCCCCAAACATCTGTGCTGCCACCGGTGGGGTGTTACGGTTCGGTGCCTAACAGACATGCATCCACATGACAAAAACTATCATGGCAACTGTCATCACCCAGCGCGCTGGCTGGCGAGAGTCAGCAGAGGCCAGTGGGAATGGGAAGAGAGACCATGTCCCTCTCCAACATCCAAGAAGTCTGAAACACCGCAGGCAGGGCTGTCCTGAGCTGCTGCTTGCTTTGGGGAAAAACCATTTCCACCCTCCTGCTCCCTTTTCTGGCAGCACTAAAAAAAATTGATAAATAGTTTGGAACAGCGTTGTTTCCTGCAGACTGAGCTCCCGCACAGCTCCTGCGAGAAGCACCACAGCCAACCCGCCCACTGGAGGAGCTCGGCATCCCAAGGCGCTACCTGGACACTGAATGGAAGAGACCCCACGAAGAACTAGTTTCTGTCAGGAGCTACATTGCTTAATAAGATGTCGTAACCCCAGTAAGCTAGTCTGGCTTTCACAACCAAAGTACCTGGTCTGGTAACAGGAAAATAGGGGTTGCCATCCCAGGCTAGGCTACTGTTCCACTTGCCATGATGCTCTGCCTCTAACTCCGTTGCTCCATCCTTCTGTCACAGGACACGTCTGCAAGTCTGACCACGTTCAACAAGTCTTAGCTCCACTAAATACACATTTACAAGCATTGCTGAATAGACACAATTCAATATATATTTACACTTTTGCTGAAATATGGCCTATAGATGGGGATAAGAACACAAAACTAGAGACAGCAGGAACATCACGATGGAGAAATACTGAATAAAACAGCTTAGAGAAGCTCTTCAACAGCACCAGACAGCTAAAGAAACACTTGTTCCTGATGTGACCTTTACATCTCCCCTTTTCCATTATTAAAAAAAGGTTTCACTGCAAACCTGCTAAAATTTTGGCTTCAAATCCACCTTGTGGCAACAAGTTCTCTTCTTGAAAATGCTGTTCAACAGCTCTTCTGCTCTTGCGCTGCAAGTGCGACTGAATAAAACCCTAAAATCAGTATTTCTCTAAAACTTTACAACTTGACAGCGTTCATTCCTTCGAAGTACACCAAAACATTTCCTCCATATCCACTTTTCACTCCAACTCACTCACTGTTCTTTAATCTAACACCATTCTTTCTTTAATAAAAAAAAAGAAGAAACGTAGAAAGATATAGCCTATGTCCACGGAAGTGTAACCTCATTTACTAGAAGCATCCCAGTATTTTCAGGGCTCCCTTAAGCATCCCCTACGCCATATGCAGCAGTAGCAGCTTGCCACATTGACCACAATGCTGCCTGCATCCCGATTCAAGCATTTGGTATTAATTTAAAATCCAGCAACGTGTAGGACAGGTAATTTGCCCAAGAGATTTACTTTCTGTTATGATGCGCGTTCTTCCAGGCTGCAACAAACTTCAGCAAAGGTGTATTATTTAGGAGCTTGACTGCATTTTAGTAACACAAAGAATTTAAGACTCAGCAAGTCATGCAGATCATTATCCCTGCAACTCCACGTGGCAAAGAATAATCAGAAATATATTTAAATCACTTAGCTGAATTAATAACTCATTAAAAGCAATGCAGAGTTCTCAGCCCTCCCACCTCTCCCCCGGCTCAAGCAGACCCTCTGTGGAAGTTTCAGTCTTAAGCTTTCTTCTTAATATCATAGTCATTCAAAATTGAAATGATATTCCCATGTAGAGAACAGAATCCTATGGAAGTTGGGGAGAAGCTGTCACACAGGATGAGGACACCTCATCAAATTTTAGGTACCTAAAAGGTATCTCAAACACCAGGGTGCCCTAAGCCACTGTTCCAACCAACGGAGTGAAGGTGACGGCTCCAAAAAACCACGTTCTGACTTCAAGCATCTATCTTCAGATAAACTAATCACCACCAGACATGCCTACCACGTAGAAGCAGAAATTAGCTGGGCTAGTTCAGAATTACCGTAACTTCAAAAAATACCCCTAAATTAGGCAAAATGAAACCCACCTCTGCTCTCTCAGCCCAGACTCCTGCAGTGAGGGTTCTTCTCCACTGCCTTTGCCTGTAAGGCTTCCAGCCCTTTCAGCAGAGCCAGACCTGGCTCCCGTCCTGCCCCGGAGCTCGCTCCAGCCTGCCAGAACCTGCCCAAGGCACAGCCTGTCTAACAGATGTGCTGCCGGCCCCACCAGCCAGCCCAGCCACGGCCAGAAGGAACCGAATCGCCTCTGTGGGACCAAAAGGGATGAGCAGCCACCAGAAACTTCCCACATTCAGACAGCCAGACGATCAGCATAAAACTGTGTCTTACTTTGAGAACGCTCTAGTCTGAAATGTTGGGTTTTTTTAAATTCAGATCTCACTGCTCAATGAGACAAAGTAAGAAAAAGACCCAAGCATTATGAGCCCTTATGCAAAGGCCAAAATGCAATCATCACTAGTCCGAGGGGAAAAAAAAAAGAAAAAAACCCTATCCTACAAGCAAATGCACTAATATCTGATCTGGAACTTTTACACGTTTTTCTGAACAACTTGGTAGAGGCAAGACACCCCGCTGCCCACGGCTTGCACGGTATTTTCCACACATTTCAAGTGCCCAGCACGGAACACAGGGCAGCTCAGCAGAGCCATGAGGCTTCAGCCGCCGCAGGAGAAACATCAGATTCTGAAATAAGCAAAGACTGAGCATCAGTGAAAAGCTCAGGATTCTGAAGTGCTGCTGTACAAGTACTACACACATGCATATTCCACATGTGTTTTACCTTAAGCACTTTGCAGATGATCTTTAAAACACCACAGATACCAACGTCATTTATTCAATACCCAACTATCCTGCTGGATAAACTTTTAAGAGCAGGAAATGCACCTGCTTATAATCCTTGTGTTGCAACTGTTCCCTCCACCCTTCTTCCTCCAAGTCAAAAAAAAAAATTTTTTTTAAATTGTCAAGTAGAGAGAAGCCCCACTGACACAAAAAAGACTGAAACCACACAGACTAGAGAGGATGGGTGGCTGGAGATCCTGTATCCACTGGAAAGGAATGCACCACCTCTATCACTAAAGCCAAAAAGCGGAGCATTTTGAAGCCAAGAAATGAGCAGAATTATGTTCTCAGGGCAAAATTCCTCTCTGGGGTGAGTTACTGATGTTCTCTTCTTTCCCTCACCCCTTTAAATCCGTGAAGGCAGGTGATATCCATACAGGAGCCTGCCTTGTATTTCCAAAACACAAGTGCCACTCCTCCCAGCGCCCTGGAGCACTGTCACCCTGTGGCAGTATCACTGCTTCCCATCTCCTCAGACACACTGAGAGTCAAAACAGGAAAAGAAAAGTTAAAAAAACAAAAGAAAAAAAGAACAATTTGTGCTGTGAATGCTCAATACTGAGATTACACAGGCTGGGTAAATGGGATTCAGCATCTTGCTGGTGGGCTGCCTGTGAATACCGGCGGGGACTCAAAGCAGTTTAACAGCCTGCGTGAAATTAATTTGTTCCTTTGCCGTGGGATCGGGTCCACCGTGTTACAGCACTGGCCACAAGGCCTCGAGCCCAGCTGTGACTGGGATGCTCCTGCTCTGGCAGCCCTCTGGGGCTGCCGGAGCTCCGAGCGTTCCTTCTGCTGCCGCAGCCTGCCTGCTGCAGGGCACAGCCTCCCCTGGCACAGGGGTCTGGAACACCGAGAGCACCTGGGTGCACATCTGGGTGAACATTTAAAATACCTAAGCATCATTTTGCTCGTCTGGTCTCCTGGCTGTCTGTCGGTCTCAGCAGGGGATCCAAGTGCTTAGTCTGCTGAGGCGAGGAGATTATTCTTTTTCTCCTTTTAAAGCGGCCATCCCTGCACCTGGGGATGCAAAGGCTGCAGCTGCTCAGTGGAAAGCAGCACTTCCCTCACTCATGGCAGCTTCCTATCTGTAGTAAGAAGGAGAAAAAGAAATACACACACCAGAGAAGGGGGGGAGGGGGGGCCTCCAGGAATTTAAACCTCTGACACTCTCTAAAAGTAGTTTTCAGTTTATTTGAGAGCAAAGTGACTGTGCACGTCTCATCCAGCACTACGCTCCAGCACCGTGGCTCTTGTAAAACAGCTGCCTCGGGTGAAGTCTCAGAACGCTGAGGCTAATGGAGAACTTCGTTACCAACTCCCCTTCCTGCTCCTTCGTGCCACTGCTTTAGTGGAACTTTCCACCTCTGGGGCTGGGGAATCAGAAAAAGATCGGTTTGCCTTGAAAGGTCAAGTGAGATGCAGCACAGGGTTAGAAGCTATGTACATTAGGAGAAGAACTGAAATCACTTGTAATTCTTGCAAAGAAACCACTTTTTAATTAGTTTCTCTCTGAGTCAGACTAAAGACAATATGGCCTAATAAAACATGAGAGCAACTTTTTTCTGCTCATCTCTTCAATCTCCCTGTCAAAGGGAAAGACGGACCTAAACTCACACCCACATGTAAAACCGAACTGGAACATTTCCCCACAACTGAACTGGAACGTCTCCCCAAGGACAACAGAACTCATGCATAGCTCGTTTTTTTCTATCTGTATTGAGCAATTTTACACAGAAGGGGACACTGAGTCTAGCGCACAGCTTACACTGGCTTCACGCGGGCTGGGACTCAACCCCAGAACTGGAAATGGAAGTGCTGGGAACACACAAAGATCTTGTTTCTACAGATGTACGCTAAATTTATAGTTCAATTATTTCTCTTCATCAGTGCCAGGATCAAGCCAGAAGAGGACATCCCAGCTGGTAACACACTGCATCTCTGCAATACCTTCCACTGGCACAACAAAGAACAAAACACCACGACTGCCCACCCAAGGCTCTCCGACGCCCAGGCTGCCCCCCAGGAGCACCCTCCCAGGCCCCTGCCCCAGCCCACTGCACCAACAACGCATTCCCTGCGGCAGCAGCTACCGTTGCCACAAATGGCAGGATGGCACACTGAGGACAACCAAGAAAGACGATGTGCTGCTTCAAACCAGCAGATGATAAACTGGGGCAGCTCAGCTATTGCCCTACAAGAGTACAAGCCTTCCCTGCAACCAGGGATCTTCACAGAGATCTCCAACGTGATGGTGATCATCAGTGGTGGAGTCAGACAGCAGTCGTAGGCACTGCTGCAGTGGCGCTGATGTGCCTTGCTTGGGAGACAGACCCCCTAAATCTCATTCAAGGCTGCAAGCTACTGAAATTTCCCGGCTCCTCTTGGACACAGACGTGTAACTTGGAAAAGGCCATTCAGAGAGGCAGCAGCAGAGCTATGGTATGTGCTAATACAGTGCAAATGGGGATCTGATACTGACCTCAGTACCAGTACCCTTCTGAGTCAAGGGGGAGTAAAAAGAGGGAAAACCACAATAATTCACACTAAGTCTTTAGCCCAAACAGCACCTCTAGTCAGCCTTTGGATCTGCAAGTTCAAGCCCCTGAAAATTTTAGATCCCAGGTTTAATACTGACAGATAACCTGCCAAGGGGATTCTCCCAAAGGGACTAAAACCCAAAACAGATCTAGCCTTATGTTGCAGGCCAACGTTGTTGCCTTTAAAGGCCATCTAGTCCAACCCCTCTGTAGGGAGCAGGGACATCTTCAACTAGATCAGGTTGCTCAGAGCAACTCAGCTTGGTGTCATCTGCAACCTTGCTGAGGGTGCATTCAATCCCGCTATGTCCTTGGATGAAAATATTAAAACTGTACTGGTGCCATCCTCCTCGCTAAAGGAAAAATAAGACTATTCAAGCAAACTTAAACAGAGAAATCTCAAGACTTCAGAGTGCTTTTCCAGTCTACACATCCCAGCTCCGTATGCTGCCACTCATCCCTGAGTCAGGAAACAAGGCTCAAAGAAACTATTTCATGCCATCTTGCAAGTCTGCCATAATGACTTCATGTTTATGCAATGCTCAAAAATATAAATTCTCTGCCAATGCTAAACACTGTTAATAACAGACCTTAGGGACTGCTAATCGAACTCCTATGATGATCACAGCTGGGTAACGGAGGTCAGCAAAGAACAATGCATAGAGCACAACAACCACGCAAATACGCATTGTCTTTTACACACGTGGTACGGTTGGGAAGAGAAGGGTACAATCTGAACACTGCCACAAAAATGGAGACTGCGCAGTTCTCCTTTTAGGACCCTTCCTTCCCCTGTAACAGGACTGGACAATAAGCTGCAGTGATTAGAATTTGAGCACCTTGGGAAGCCTCGAGACCTTTCCTACCCAGGGACCGTTTTCAGCTCCCTTTTGATACACAGCATTTGCTTCAATTAAAAATCAGTCAAGATATACATGGCACAGAAATGTCTCTTCCCACCCTCCTCCTGGATTTTTACCTCCATAGGCTCTTGACACTTACCTTTGGATCAACCAAGAGCTAAATAAACTAACTTTGTAGTCCTGAGCCAAGCAAGGCAAGGGATCGAAGCAAGAGCCTCCTCCCAGAGTAACACAACCTCCCACGGACACCTCAGGCTTCGTCTCTGGTCTGCCCAGACCAGAGGTCCACACGCAACCGGCGTCAGCAGCAGCGCTCACATGCTCCCAGTTAATATGCAAGCACTGCAGCCACATCTGACACGGCACTCAGTATTTTGCCTGCTCTGAGCTTCACTTTCTAACTAGAGCAGCTTGACAAAAAATTATGCTAGACAGAAGAGCAATAAAAAGCAATGCTGTCCTCACCACACCTGAATTAAGTTCAAAATTTTGTTTCTATCTAAGACTAGGTATTTTGATGGGACTAGTTCAGTGCTTTTCAAATGCTCTATTATGGAACGGAGAACAAAAATAAATCAGATCCCTGCAGAGCTACGAGAAGTAACTAATAAAGGAATAATAAAGCCATGGAAAGAAAAGAGAGGGGTGAAAGATAAAGGGCGGTGATTTTTTTTTTTTTTCCTAATCCCAGATTAGGAAAAATTAGCCCTCAGATTTGTGTGCATGCAACTCATAGAGAACTACACAGGAAAGACTTCGTCAAATTAACATGTGCTCTGCATCCTGCAAAGTAAAAGCAAGCAGAAACAAGAGAGAAATCATGAAGCATCCCACAACAGCATGATGGGTGGAGTGTCTAACCCCACCGGCCATCCTGCAGCAGTTGGTGCCTGATCTGGAGCAACACAGGAACTCACAGGAGAACAGAAAGTTAACTTTAATAGAGGGAGGAAAAGGGCTAGGTCATCGTGTGGTGGGGATCAGAGTTCAGTTAAAACAAGTTACACAGAGGAGGTTCAAAGTAATTCCTTTGTGCTTCACAGCCACACCAAAGCAGAAGTGAAAATTAGATACCGTTCTTTAGGTGGGTGGCAATAGATGGACTGAAAAGCAAATCTGCATCTTCTGGGGAAAAGCCCTGCTCAGAATAAACACAGGAGAATGGAGCTACTCTGTTTGTGGGAGCTCAGGGGACAGAACCCATCTCCGAACCCCCAGTTTTGTTCCCATCACATGCCAACCTCACAACAAGGTCTGGCCCTCAACCGAGGCAGACGCTCACCTTCCTCTTTGCTGTTGGTGATATCTTTCAGCAGCTCAGTCTTCATGCAGGCGTCTTTCCTTGTCTCTCCCTTACTCAGCACTGTTCGCTAGGGGTGGGGAGAGAAGGGACAGGGGGTGGGAAAAAAGAAAACAGCACGGTTTAGCTCAACGATCATACACACGTTGCGTTTAAAAGAAGAGACAATCATGGACACATCCTGTTTACATCACCAGCAAACCTCATTCTGCAAAATAACGCTGCCAGGAAACTGCCACCAAGGCACAGGTCAAAGATAAAGAACGACAAGGCTCGCCCCAGCTGACAGCCCGTCTCGCCCAAGAAGCAGAGGGACTTCGAGCTGTGCCCAGGGCCGAGACCTCACGACTCTTTGGTCAAGATGCAGCCAGGCAGATCTTCCCAGCGTAACGTGCTTGGGAATCCAGCTGAACGTGTCTGTAGAGGTGCGGATTAAAACAGTCACGAAAGGCATCTCGAGGAGGTGACCCCTTATTCCCCCCAAACTTTTTAGATTTTGGGTAGGGGAAGGCAGATCTATCAGACACATCATCTATCAACATTTACAGCCCGAGTATGCTTTTGGTAGTTTGTCTGGAGTTTTTTTGTAGTTCATTCAAATGTAACATACAAACTGCAAACCATCAGTGAGCTAACTCATCACTCCTAACATCCATGTTTATTATAGTTAGCGAGCTCTATTTTTAATTTTATAGAAAGTAATTGTTCTTTTTTCTCCTCTTTGTAAAAAAGGAACACCTGCTCGTCTCCTCAGCCTTTCACACACCTGCAGTCACATTGCCAGATCAGGTTTGCAGCCTTAATACCTTCCCTTTGCCTTTTGAGGTGGGAAGACAAAAAAAAGAAGCTACCAGAACAAAACAAAAGGAGAAAGGTATTTAAAAAAACCCCAAACGCACAAAAGAAGGGTTTATTTGACACAGTTTAAGGAGACAAGCTGTTCTGAAAGGTAAAGAAGGCAACTGCCTTGCAGAGCTGCCCACTGCCGGGGCCGGGGCCAGGCTGGGTGAAGGGTTCACCGCACACTGCCGGCCTCGCAGGAGAAGAATAAGCCCAGGTCAAGCCAACTGTTGTAGGCCACCACAGAGAGCAGATGGTGCCTGCAGCCATGCAAATCACAAGATTTAAAGCACACTGAGTGATAAAGGAAAAAAATAATAAAAAAAGCAACCTGCCCATCTCCCGTAAAACAAGCAAAAGAGATGGGATGCACACAGGCGGGTACCAGCTCCAAAACCATCCCCAGCAGTGGCTCGCCCTTCCCCACACAACTTTCTGTCCAAAGCTAGCAGGGGACATGAGCTCTGGTGTTGCGATTGATCGCTATTACCAGCCACCTTTGTCATTTTCGTTTCCACATGAACTCAGCTGCAATGCCACGTCCTGCAGCGGGGTCTGCTCCCCCTGATTTCAGCAGCCCTCCCACCCCGTGAAGCCAGCCAGGGCTCATCCAGCACCAGGTCCCTGGCCCCTGGGTGCCTGCACGACCACCCTGCCCTGCACCTGAACAACACTACATGCAAGGCAACACACAGCTGGTGGGAAGGCGAAGACTCAGGGACACCAGCTGGGTGCAGGTTGGTTGGGAAAGCCTGCACCGCCTGCCGAGCCCACCCGTGTGGAGCCAAGGGCACCTTCAAGGATCGCTCCTCCAGTGAGAAGGAAGGTGGTTGTGGGTGGCTGCCTGCCCCCCAGCGCAAGCAAACAGCAAACACGGCCACGTCTAGATGCTCTCAGCAAGAAGGAACTTGTGCCCCAAGCACACCACCTTCAGATTTTCAGGCACAGACCAAAAATGCAAGCTGTAAGCATCTGAAACCTCTGCTCTGCCAACTGATCAGATAGCCTGGAACAGAACATACCTCCACCAGACACTGGCCCACAGCTTCCACTGAGGAACAACCATAACAACACAGCCCACAGTTTAAACATAGACCAGCTTTTTATATATATATATATATATATATATATATTTGCTAATCCAATACTACATAACCTTGCTGCAAGCATTTGCTTGTAAACCCTACCTCTCCTCTAGCCGGACTTCTTGTAAACTGGGAATAACTTCATTTTTCTCATGGACTTACCCTGCTGCAAGACTAAGGCAATGAGAGCTGCAGAGAGCCGGGGTTCAAGCACAGCCCCACGGCTCCCACCCACGGGAAGGGGCACCCAGGTCCTCGCCACAGACACCGGCAGCACATAAAGAGCCTCAGTCTAAGAGGGACCAGCCTGTTTTCCCAACCTTTGCTGCAACAAGGAAAGGTCTTGATATTCCTGCTATGAAGCTGACTGCTGCTAGAAGCCCCAGGATTTCCAGCAGGTCATTCTTAGCCATTCCATTCTAAGTTTTTCTTTATTTTACAAGCAGTACCCCCAACTCCACAAAGCATCCATGCTCTCCCTTCCACAGAGGCACTGCTGCTTGCTCAGCCCATGATGCCTGAAGAAAAGCCACTGCAGGGACCCTGGAGTCAATTAGACCTTGGCAGCTAATGAGCACCCTCCCTCCTCGCTGCAATTACCAGGAGCTTGGGGCTGCCCTGGCTCTTGCCCAGCAGTGATAGCTCTCAAAGCAGAAATTCCAACACCAAGAGAGAAACCATGGTGTTTTTCCTGTGGGAGTTAAAAAGCTGTGTGCCAGGGCAAGGCTGAGTGAGGTGGCACCTGACGGGGTCTCCCAGTTCCTATCTCAGACACACATCCCTGGCTAGCAGCAGCAGCGGCTTTGCAACTTCCATGCCTTGCTCTGAAACAAACAAAAACTCTGCATCAAGGTAGAAAATAAAATAATAATTAAAAAAAAAGAAGCCAACTGTGAATTTGGAAGCATTTTGATGAAAAGGAAGCTACAGGAAACCTCTGCAAAGCACTCGAAGCCTCTCACCCCCAGGCCAGCACTCTCCCCTCCTTGCTCCATCACCAGCCGGCAGATGCAGCACCCAGCACCGGGGGCACCCAGCACCGGGGGCACCCAGCACCAGCCAAGCAACGCTGCCCGTTCATTCCCACCAGTCCACGGCTCCACCCAGCCAACTTAGAGCAACTTCACCGCAAGTGTCAATACCTCCATTTTTTGTGTGTGTGTTGGTTGGGGTTTTTTTCCCCTCCCCTCCCTCACATTCAAAGCAAACTTCCCTACTGCTCACACTCCCCATGCCCCAATCCGTCGGCTCCCGATTGGCAGGGAAACCCTATACCCACCCTCCCCGCCGAGAAATGCCTGCTCTTGCAGCAGTCCCAACAAAAGCCAACTGCCAAGCACAAGCTGCTTCACAATAAAAGTCTCACTCTCTCCATTATTTTTTTTCCCCTCCTTCCCCCCTTTCCCGCAGCCGTCCGCCTCCATTCCCTCGCCGACCCCAGCCTGATTATTCACCCTCCGTGCTGGGGAGCCTCCATAAAGCGCACCCAGCACCAACGAAGCATCCCCCCCGCCCCAACACTTTTATTTTTAGCTTTCAAGGGGAAGAAAAAAAATTATTCCATCTTAAGAAAGACTGAGCAGGTCTTTGAGAGGGCTTTAAAAGCCATGAGGATCCAAGCAGAGGAGCGAGTGCTGGTTTAGTTTTTCCTCTCCAACCTCTGTTTACATGAAAACAGGCTTCCTCTCCTCCAAGAGGTCTTTGGAGGGGATGGAGGACAGGTCAGACCAGCCAAGGAAAGCTCTGCAGCATTTCCAGACAACGACTAGAAACTACAGTGGTGCCTTTAAAACAAACAAAAAAAAAAACCACAAAACCCCCCAAACAAACAAACAAAAAAAAGCCCACCAAAAAAAAAAAAAAAAAAAAAAGAAGAAGAAGAGAAAAAGAACAAAGCTGGGAAACACAGAAAGAGCTTTCTCAGCCTCCTCCTTGGCATTTTCATCAGCCATCCGGGTGCCCTTCGCAAAGGTCCAAACAGGTTTTATAGTCAAAGACAATACATGCACAGCAGAACTCCAACGTATTGCAGCTTACCAAGCCCAAGAGACCAGTGAGTTACATCATGAACCAGAGCTCTCTCCAGGCAGACCAGGAAGGAGCGGAGGTTGATGTGCTAAGATGTCTACCTTCACCAGGGTCTTTTTTTTTTTTTTTTTCTTTTTTGTCTTAAAAATCAACCGTCTAGGAACCTGAGGCTTTGCAGCAGCGTTGTTCTGACTGGAGCCATGCAGCTAAGCTAAAGCCCGTCGATCTGAAAGAGGGCTGGGCGCAGGAGGACCCCTCTGAAACTGCTCGCTCCCATTCGGGGCAGCAGCTGCACCAACACATCTGCCTGCAGAGCTGGCGGGACGGACAGGACTGATCCTGCCCGGCCTGCGAAGCCTCCAGCCCAGAGGTGGACACCAACCCCTCGGAGGTGACACCACCGGACATCGCTCCCCACGAGCAGCTGGGGCATGTACCCCAGTGCAGGTGCCCAGTGGGGCCGGGGCACAGGCAGAGCCCCCGCCAGCCCTTCCGCAGGGCAGGATTCCACCTCCCGTGCAAGGCAGCGGCCAGGTTTGCAATACACTGCAGCAAGGCAGGGAGGCAAAGCTCTCAATAAATGATGCAACGGCAGCAGCAGCAGCTTCTCATTCACTCTTTTTTCCCTCCCTTCTTCTGCTAAAGAAAAAAAACACAACCAAAACCAGAAACACAACCCAAACCAACTTGCTCATAATAACCTTTGCCTTAAAAAGAAGACAAACATTTTGCAGTTAACTATGCTGAAAGTAATGATTAAGAAAACACTTGTAGAAAGAGAGTGTTTCTTTTGTAGGCGTGCGAAGGCTGCTCATTTCAGATCTCGGCGCTGCTCAAGTCCTGCTGCACACGGGCAAGGTCTGGGATCACTGCTCATGGGGACGCTGACCACGGGCCTGTCATTAGAAGCAGTAGAAGCATTTGATCTGGAGAAGGAAGGAAACGTAACCAGCAGCATACCTGGCCTACAAAGCAGTCACCAGTCTCAAAGCTCCTTTTTGGTTTGGTGGTGGGTTTTTTTGTTTTTTTTTTAGGCTAAGGCCACTTCCTTGTAAGCCTCGTGCAATCATGTGAACATGGAATTTTATCTGCAGCTCACAACAAGCACTGCCCTCAGCTTGAAGTTTGTCCCCAAATCAAACTCTGCAATTCTTTTGTCTCCCGAATTCCTTTCATCCAGGCTCTCCCTAAAAGAAAAGAAACATTTCCTCCTCGACCCCCATGTCCTTTCTCCTATTCCAGCCGTACAAATCAACTCCCGAAACAGGGGGAAGCATAGAAACGAGGCGCAAGGTCCCTGCATGCAACAGCTGGGGAAAAGGAGACACGTGCATGGAACACAACAGGACTTAAAGTGACTTCTCGGAAGGCAACGCGGTCCACAATGGCGTGCAGGCTTCAGGCAAGGGGGGTTTGCGCAGCCCATGCCCTCCTGGAAGGGGAGATCCCACTCCCGCTCCCTCACTGCCTCCACACTGGGAAGCCTTGTACCCATCTAGCTGTGTCCCAGTAGAGTTAAAGCCAGTGCAACTGGTACGTGCAGGCAAGTGTAAATCCAGAGCAGACAAAGGCATCTCCTCCTTCCACAGCCTGAGGTTAGCAAGGAGTACAGCTGCTGCCTGCCTTCTCCTAGCACCCGTGAGGGGAAGGGGGACGGGGAAGAAAACCCTAAAATGGAGACCAAGATCCATCACTATCTCTAGCAAAAGCACACCAGCCATTTCAGAAACACCCGGTCCCCAGGAAGGCTCAGCCAGGATAAAACCATAGCACCAAGAGGAGCCTGGAGCCAGCAGGTTGCAGCAGCCCGGGGCGGAGGAGCTGGAAGACAGCTTGCCCCCATCGACGGGGCTCAGGCACCTCTTCAGCCTCCGTGCTCCTCTTCCTCCCGCCCCCAAACGACGGCAGCCAGCGGAGCAGCTCCCTCGCCCCCTGCCCGCCCCGGCGGCGCCCGGCGGAGGGTCTCCTTGGGGCGGCAGCGCAGGGAAGGCCCCGCACGGGCTTCCCGGGGGACCTGGAGGACCTCGCTCGGTGCCCACGCCACCTCCACCTGGGCCACCTCCAGCCATCCGGAGGCCACCAGCAAGACAGCGATGCCTGCGAGCCAGAAAAGCGGACGAGGAAAAGGGGGGAGAAAAATAATGATAATAATAAAAAGAAGAAGAATGAAAAAAAACACATAATAAAACTTGCACCCTCGGGCCTGTCCCTCTAATAACTACAGCAAAACCTCACCAAGGCTTTACTCTCCTGGAGGGTGAGAAAGCGACACAGCGCTGCCCAGCACCCGAAGTCCTGGAGGTGGGAGATCCTCACACCCTCTCCTCCATGGCCTACGGGCTTCGTCCCCGGCGTGGGGCCTTTTTTTTCTGCTCTGTCATTAAGAGTGGAGCCTGGTCTTTTCCTTCAATCCCAAGAATTGCACTGAATTAGCTCATCGTTCTGGGCTCACCTCCCCCTGCAGGCTGCTCCCGAGCATGCTCAGCTCGGCCTGGCGCTGCCATTTCATAACGGCATTGTTTACAGACACACACTGACCTGCCATTTTTTGACAGGAGGAGAGGAGCAGGCGTTCGCCTCCCGACCGCTCGCGGCCCCCCAGCCCCTCGCCATAAAAATCCGCTTTGGAGAAGGGAAATTGCAAAAGCAGCAGGCTGTGGGTTTGTGGTGGTGGGTCTGTTGGTTGGTTGTTGGTTTTGTGTTGTTTGGGTTGTTTGTTTTTTTTTGTGTGTGTTCCTTTTCTTTGTTTGTTTGTCTGTCTATTTTTTCCTTTTCCCTCCTTGATTTAGGTCAAAATCCACCTGCTTTTGGGGGGAGAAGTTAAGCTCTTTGGGGGCTGGGGGGGAGCTGGTGGAGGAGAGGTCTCGCAGAGCTCGATGCAAAATGCCAGCCATGATTTTTAGCTTCTTCGAATCACAACCGTGCTTCGATGTCGCCTAAAAATATAATACCCAGCCCAGTCTGCCATCCTCTGTCAATCCTTCCTCGGTGAGAGAAAGGGTTGGAAATATGGTATTTCCCTTGAATAAACAAGTTGGCTTAGTCCCAGCACATACAGTTTTCTCCTTTAAATGCAAACCAGAGTATTTTTGCAGGCACACAGGAAAATGAGAGGAGGAGGAGGAGGGGAAAAGTTCCTCATTTAACACCAAAAGCTCCATGAAAAGCCTTGCAAGGTTGCTCCCCAGCCCCTCTCCTTTCCAGTCCTCTCCCCATCCAAGCTGATCGTACTTTACAGGTGAAAGCAGCTCTGACTTATGACGGAGAGAAAATGCCAGAAGAGCTGGAAGTTTCCTCACCCTTGGAACAAGGACAAGTTGTGAAAAGCTTCCTTTGCGAGAGGCACTGTGCTGCTCCGACACAGTATGGCTGCGTTGCAGGCAAGACATTTGCACGTCACATCTTCTTAACCCCCACTGCCTCAACCCTTCTCCACCAGGTCCACCAGCCTTCCCCCTCCTGATGGGGACCGAAGGAAAAAAGATAAATAAATTACCTGATTGGGGGAAGCAACCTGCTATGTTGGATCCCAACATATTTTTTGAGAAAGCTTGCTCTACCTTTTTTCCCCCTCTATTTTTTTTAAAGGATGCTTTCCAATTAGCTCATACAGTTTGTGGGCTTCGCTCCTGCTGCTTTCCTGACTACTGTAAATCCTGGCAGGCAGTGCTGCCTGCTGCCCGTCCTCCTCCTCTGCCCCCCTCCAGGACCAGCACCACCATACAGCAAAGCCAGACATTCCCCCTCCACCCAAGAGACCAAGGACCTCACCCTTGGGAGGGACGGATCCCATGGGAACAAGGGAAACACGAGGGGACAGAAGGGTCTCCTCTGCAAGGAGGGTTTGCTATTAAAAGTCGAAATTCACAGGAGTCAAAAAATAACTGGCTGAAAATGGCAGTTAAGGATTATAAATTCAAGGTTCGTTTCCAAAT
Organism: Falco rusticolus; assembly: GCF_015220075.1. Classification (NCBI taxonomy): domain Eukaryota; kingdom Metazoa; phylum Chordata; class Aves; order Falconiformes; family Falconidae; genus Falco; species Falco rusticolus. Next base: position 44,538,986 of record NC_051195.1, read on the forward strand.
CACTGACATTACATGTCACTGCAGGAACATATGGTCTTCCCAGCCTCACGGGCGGGAAGCACGCACTGTCAGAGCCCCGAGTTACAAAAGTAAGGTAACTCTCCTGCCGCGGTGATTCCTCGACTGCTCTCGGCTCCAGGAGTGGGAAGGGGAGCAGGAAAAACTTCAGGGAAAAGCCACAAAAGGACAACGAAGAGGAGCAGCAGGAATCAAGCCAGCCCTCGCCCAAACCAGCTAGCCAGAAGGGTGAAGCTCCTTAAAACTCCTTGTTTACCGGAATAAAATAGCTCCCTGCCACTGCACAAGAGGCATGTGGTCCTCTTCCCTTAGGAGGCTCCAGCGGCCCCAGGACAACACCTGCTGCCCGAACCCCAGTCCTGGGCCTGATCCTGCCCCCAGGCCCAGGGTTCATCTAACAGGAGCTGATCAGCAGAAAATATGCCCCATGTGTGCTCTGTCCAAACATGTTCTTGGGAAGAGGGGAAGAGCTCGTGCTGGCACTTAAAAAGTCAGTTAAATATGTGAGGGGGAAGAAACCCAAGGCCCCACTTTGGGGCTCTTAACCCTTGCTCAGCAGCAGCGTGAAGTCCAGTCCAGACCTCGGGCTTCTCTCTTCCCTCCAAAGTAGGTCAGGCTTTTCAGCGTCTCTCCACAGATGCTTTTCAAAGGGCATCAGCCGGCAGGGATGGAGCATTAGCTGTTTTCGGCCGGCTGTCACACCAGTGTCACTGTGGTCACCACCACACCAGAGCGCACGTTGCACACCTCAGTGTGGTTTTGGTTGCTTGTCTCCTTCACCAAACCCAAAGCACATTTTTTTGCCTTGGATGGGAGCTGATCAGGCAGCACATCAAGGCCTCTTCGCTGTTAAAATGAAATCTTGTTTCTCTCCTGGCTTCTTCTGATGCCTTTTCCTTCAGCAGACATCCTCTAGATGACGAGCAGTGAGCGTACTTATAGTCCAGTGGAGACACGGTAGATATTTAGATTAGGTACCACAGATCATCCTGTAAGCTCCCTAATCTTTTAAATGCCATCTTCACATCTCGCTCCTGGATTGAAAATTCTGTATCATGTCTGCATGGCAGCTTCAGGGGCCTCTCTAGAACACAGCAAGCTCAGGGCAGCGCTTTGCCCGCTGCCAGGGCTGCCTGGACCCCCCATGGCTCTGGGACCTTTGGTGTCCACCCCAAGTCCCACCGAGGTCCATGGCAGCCAACAGAGCTGTCTGCGCGCAACACAAATGACAGCAAAAAATACCCCAACAACCAACACCAAAACCCAAGAGCATGGCAGGACCAGTGATCTGAATTTCAGGCAACCTTTAAAATAAACTGCAGACATGGGCCTCCTGCCATGAAATCAACCACGGATGTTTCATTTTAATCAGCTGTTCCCTTGGATTGCAAGCTACTATATATAAAAAAAAAAAAAGAGAGAGAGAGAGGGGCGGGGGGAGGAAGCCACCCCAAAATAAAAAGGATTATTTCTTCTTCCTGGCAAAATAATGTTCGCTTTTGCCTCCACCCGCAGACATGAGCTGCCGGCTCGCCTGCTGCAAGCAGAAGCTCTCAAAGGAGCTGAGCAAGGAGGTGCCATGTGGCCTCAGGCCCTCTCCTCCCCTTTGGAAGTTCAGCCTTCAAGCAGCTCGGACACCCCAAGGTTTGCGCTTCTTGCTTACAAGAGCTGCAAGCTGGGAGAATTTTCCAGAAACTTCACACTTTAAAAAATATTTTTTTTAAAAAGCACCAAAAATCGAAACAAAACAAACAAACCAAAAAAACCCAGCCCCAAACAAGCCTCCCCACCTCAGAAGAGAAATAAAAGCCCACCCAGACGTGAGGAAACAAAGGCTGAGCTTTCCCGGAGCCAGGCGCCGTGGGATGCCAAGGAACCTGCAAGCCCATGGCCCAGCACCCGGCAGCGAGCCGCACAGCACCGCTGGGGCCAGGCCAGCCGCCGCAGCCCGCTCCCCCACATGCACGCCCGCCCGCGCAGCGGGCAGCAGAACTCATCCCTCCAGAAGCACATAACTAAATAACCCCCAGCCATGATTCCCCAAACTGTCTTCCTCCTCTCCAAGGCTTCTCCTTCCCCAGCCTGCCTGCGGCCAGGGCCGGCGGGGAGCCGCTCTGTGCGAGGCACGGGAGGTGGACCCTGCGGTACCTGCGGACATCTGTTGTCTTCTTCTGGTGAAGACTCAAAGAGTTGCATATTCCAGATCCTCATGAGCCGTGATTCAGTTTCTGCTCATGTGATAAAAGCTCCCTCTACAGAGTGAGCATGCCCAGAGGAGACCATTTCACTGCTCCCTCCAAGCTGCAGCCATTTCACAGAGAACCTGCCGGCTCCAGGGCGTCCATTGGAGCGCGATTATCCCGGGCATCCCGGGGACGCACCGGTAATGCAGATCATCTGTCAACTTTCTGACAGGGTGCCAGGCCTCAAAACTGATCGCTCGCCTGAAAAAAATAAAAAGCCTTTTAAACCATAGAGCGAGGTGTTCTCTCTCGGTGGCCTTCAAGAGTAGCCCTTGCCCGCAGGAAAAGGAGAGGCGGGAGGGACAGGCAGGGATGCTGCGCGGCCGGGGGATGCTCCCGTGACAATTTGGTTCTGCTTAATAAAGCGCCCGACCCCTGAGCGCGGGGATGAAGGCACACGGGTTAAACTGATGCAGCGTGCAGTGTCCAACTGCAAATGCATTCGAGATCCGATCTGCTGAGCTGAAGGAGAGCTGTTTTTCACTTTGGGGATTAATAAGACAACCTGACCTGGTACAACCAACCTTAAAAGGGTATCACGAACGCAGTCGTTAAAAAGAGGGGGGTGGGGGGGTGGGATGAGGGGGGAAAACCCTAGTGAAGTGGTAGTGCACTAGTGGGTGCAGGAGCTCTGAGCTCAGCCCATGTCAAACCATATGATACAGCTTGGCCCAGCCAGCAAGATAAAAGATGAAATTTTAGCTTCAAAATAAAAGTAGTTTGCCTCTGTTCCACTTAACAATTAAGTATAAACTCTTGGCAACCTCCGCATCTGCTCAAGCTCCCAGTAAAACTGCCAGAGCAAGTCACAGGAACATCTGTAAGCAGAGATGGGCTGGAAGGGGTTCAAGCGCAAGGCTGGCATTTATGGGAGGCAGGAGCAGGAGGCTGCTGGAGCCCGTATGGAGCTGGAGAACCTCCCACCGCGCAGGGGGAGGGCGGCCAGCAACCCCGGAGAGGAGGCCAGGAGGAAGAGGAAACAGCGCTGGACTGTGGCACCACCCGCTTGCTCCTGGCCAAAGGAAAAACACTTTCAAAAATAATAATAATAAAAAAATAATGCAAGAGAAGAGAAGATGGTTCTCTTTAGGAGCAGACATTAAAATGAAGATGAGCTGAGTGCAATGTGTTACTGTGGGCTGGGGGGGCAGGGAGCAGCCGGCACTGTAGGGAGATAAAAAAGCCGTTGCAATCCATAGTGAGGTTTTGAGGAGCCCAAGGCTTCAGTTTGCCGTACACTTTGCACCAGAAGCAGGCAAGCAGTCAGGCCTTCAGCTCGAGCACGAAGCCGTCGCCTGCTCTGCTCTGCCCATCCCCTCCTCTGTATCCAGCATCGCAGGAGCGTGTCCTGCCACTGCAGCACTGCAGGCTGGAAACACCAACCAGCCACATTTTCTCCAGCCCAAGCACCTAACTCACCACCATGTCCAGGGCACATCTGTAAAACAGCAATAGTTAAAGAAGCAGAAGAGCCTGCTACAGATCTGCCTCGGCTACGAGGACGTTGTTTTCCTCTCCACACTCTGCAGAAGTTTCGCTGCTCAACAGTTAACACGCACAAGGCTAAACTGAGATGACTGAAATTCGTAGGGAAGAAATATTTGAGGTGACAGTATAAAGGGAGGCTCGCTCTTTCACCCACTGGGTTTTTGTTTGATGTAAATCTTAAGTTTTAATACACACAAAATGAGATTGTCCTGGCCTTTCTATCAGTCACTGAGAGGTGTAGAGGTAACCCATTTAAGACAAACTCAAAAATCCCCAAACAAAAGCAACAAAAACTGACTACACAGGCAGAAGTTGTATTATCCACTGCATCAAAAGAGTACTGTAGTTCAAACCAAAGATGGCTTTAAAACAGTTGACACGTTGCCCTTCCTTGCAGCATGAAATTACCAAGCTTTCATTAAATATCCAGAAATAGAAACAAAGTTATTAACAAAGGCAGTATCAATGAACTACCACAGTCAACATCCCCTTTCACAGATAAAATAGCGATGGAGCACCACGCTTCAGCCTTCCTGTGCATGCAGAAGGGCAGCACTCCCCGCTCCATCTCAACACTAGACATGTTTTTACTGCCAAGGTTAAATATATACAGAGAGCAGAAGCTACCAGAGATGCTTTTCCCATCTCACAGCCATCCCTGAAAGCACTAAACACTGTTTAAAAGAAAGAAAAAGCAAAGCTGATCGGGGTATCACAGGTGCTTCAACAACCAACTTGAGCAAAGCGATCGATCGCCATCATACCAGCAGCACTCCACAGACCCGCGTTTATGGGGGTTGCTTGTGCACTGATAAATAAGACTTCAAATGTATGCCACCCGAAAGGAGAAAGAAGCTTCCCCTGTGCCTGAGCAGGGGCTGTCAGAGCAGCATCTCCTGCCCCAGCACCCCCAGGACCCCCATCTCCCCCATTCTGTAGAGGTCAGGTGCCGCAGTAGGCTCTTTCCTAACCAGCTGGTTAGAGATCCAGTCCCAGGCTGGCCAAAGAAGCAGGTTTTCTAATGGTGTAGGACAAGAACAAGCCTGTGCCCCGTGAGACTCTCTCCTTTATTTAACCCGAGTACGCACCAGCAGTTTCCCCCCCAAGCCAGCACGAGACAGCACAGCACCCCCCTTTCAAAGCACCTTTGATCAGGGCCCATAGAACCGCAAGGTGTTTTTCCTCCTGCACTCTGTGGCCTCCATTCTCTGATTCAAGGCTAGAATATCCCTTTCAGAAGTCTCACATTTTCAGGAGGAAGGCAGCAGCACAACAACCTCTCTTCACAAAGGACACCGGGTTCCTCGGGGCTTTTGCTTAATTACACCATTACGTATGGCATTTTCACAGCTCCCTTGCAGAGGAAGCACAAGTGGGAAGCAAGGGGAGATTATTCTTTCCATAGAAAGAACAATATTCAGGTCTGCAAAACACAAGAGGTTCTCCTTATTTCAATCAGGCTCCTCTTCTTCCAGACCCTCCAGCTGCTCAAATCCGAAGCTCCCTTTCAGCCTCCCCGGAAGCAATCCCAAAAGCGCGACAAGCTGAAGGGACTTTCGATATAAGATGAGCATTCCTGCTGGAATCCTGATTTGCTCCTGCACTGCTACGAACCACTCCCCAGCTCTGCAGGAAGCTGTTAAAGTGCCTCCCTTCCCTCCTCAGCCATTACATGTGACACTTCTTAACCAGAACGTCCCAGGACACACTGAGTGTCCTCAGCATCCTCCAGGGGAGCGCGGATGTCTGGCTCCAGGCTCAGGTAACCACCTCCAAGGAGCAAGCAGTCATTCATGCACGCTTCTGGAATCGCAGCTTTCTCCACCTTTCAAAACTTGCTTTTTTCCCCCCTCAAAGCTTCCAAGCCATCTCCCTTCCTCCCCCTCTTTCCCCAGCAAAGTTGAAAACTGCTTTTACTTAATAGGAAACATGAAATGTTCCCGGAGACACGACATTGAGTACATCACACACGTCAAGAAGAAGAATAAAAATGAAAAAGAGAAAGAAAAAAAAAGAGTCTGCTGCGACAGATGTTGAGACGTAAGCTCTCAGGGAGATGTTGCTATGTTTTGATAAGAATATGCGTTGAGTATTTCATTTACAGGGCAATCCTAGAACTTTATTTAGAAGCATATTGGCCAGACAGCTGTAATTTAGAACATACTGTATTCCTAACAGTTCCCAATTATAAACTCCTTCAGCTTTAACTTATAGTAACCACAGCTCTATTTTGGAAATCTAAAAACACCATTTCTCCCCTTCATTCAGCTATCGCATATCAAGAGTTCCTACCATACAAACACAGCCTTGCTCGAGAAGGATCCTAAATACAGCAATCCTGTCTCAGCAACAGCGAGCAAGCTCATCCCTTTAACCGCACTCACCGTTCGCTCCACAGGCAAATGTTTTGTTGGTTTATTTGGGGGACAGTAGATGGGGTGGGAATCAGACCCATGTCCGTGCAAAGCCATCCGGCTCATTAGCAGTCTTGTGCCAGCAGAGGCGGCTGTAAAAATGGCTGCTCACATTCGATCTGGCTTCTGCTGCAACACTTCGCTGAAACAAACGCTGGAGCTCGGGTGTAGATTCTGCCGATGAGCCTCACGTGTTCAACGTGTCCCTGTTCTTTGACCTCACACCTATTTTTTTTAAGGATTAGGGCATTCGCATGAAAATAAGCCAAGTTCTTCGCTGGAGGAGAAGCAGTGCTTCATGATGCTTTTGTGTCTCTCCCCACATCATGAACTCGCCTATGAAATATCGCAGTTGATGGCTCTACAAGCAATTCCGCTGACATTATAAAATTTCTGCAAGGAACAGAAGGAGCAGATGAACTCTTTAAAAACAAAGCTCCTGCCTTCATGCAAATATCACTAGTTAAGAAGAGTGGAGAAATAAAGCAAGCATGATGTGTATACAGAATTGGCTCTAAAGAGGTTGCTTTTCAGCAACTGCCATAAGGTGGCAGTGGGTCTTTAAGGCTACCTTACACCTTTCGCACAAGCACAATAGGAAATTATCACACCAGTGGTTTTCCAGCATCTGAAACTGTTTTAAGTCAAATTTCCTCATCAAGGGAGACAGACCATACATGAAAGCTTGGGGCTGAGATCACCTCATCACCAGAATCGCCCAAGGAGAACAAGCCACCGGGATAAATTCTGAAAAGCTGTGAACGCAGCCCCCACCAGAACCAAAGAAAATCAAAACCTCTTCCTTTCATTATGCAATTACAATGCCATTTATTTTACAGAAATGCTTTTCTCTGTGCACTCATCCAACCGTCAATAACCCAGCATCTGTTAAAGAGTAAGAGAAGTTCTGCATGGCCAGCCAGCAAGCTGGGGCTCCAGCAGGCCTTTTTTCAGGGACCATAAAAGCAACACCAGTAAGCAAACTGGTCACCAGCTTAGTGCAGGGCTGACATTATCAAACTGGTTCAGAAAACGTCAAGGAAGCACTGGGCACACAAGAAATTCAGAAGCAGGCAATGAACAGGCAAGTTACTTTAGGTGATGAAGTGACTCACCATGCAGACTGACCCAACTGGGTGAGACCATCACCTGAGCCACAGCAATAAAATAAAAATTGATGTTTTGCTCCTTGCCGATCACCCCCTGAAAAGCAGCCAGAGTTGCCCTGAAGAAAGAGCTGACCTACCTCACTGCACACACCCGAAAGACAGACCGTGATTGCAGTGATTCCCATTAATAAAACACAATAAACTTGTAATACCAACGTATTCGCAGCGCCCAAAGCAGAGCAAACCTCTTGCCTTACCTTGACTTACAGCCGAGCTGAAACAAGCGCGGGCACCCAATGACACACACCCCATGGGAGACAGGGTCTGTGAGGGCTGAGGCTCCCGGCTGACATCTCACCCCCTGCTCCACATGGTCAGATCTTCCCTACACCTCACCAATACAGACACCGAGGGCCAACGTACATGTTTTATTGGCACCTTACCACGCAGCTTGCTTGTACAACAACTGGAGTCAATCAGCTCACGCAGCACACACCTGCTGGTGCTTACACGCTCCTTGTAAAAAGCTGGCAACTACAGATGAAATCCAAGAGCCCAACCTGGCACAATTCAGAGTCCCCTTCCTTCCCCAAAACTCACTCGTCAACATGTTAAAACCCCTGCAAGGAACATGGAAAATCTCTCAGCCAAAGGAATAAACACATCTATATTCCCTCCTCTCCTTGCCAGTTTGGAGGACCTGATGTGGCAAGGTTTGTTTGTAATTCTTGGAATGCAAAGTAAGTCCAAAAAAGGGAGTTTGAGTTTTACATTCTTTCACCCTCCCACAATCACAGACGGATCTGGATTTAAACTGCAGAGCAGGTCTGCGCCCTGCAAGGCTTCCCATTAATAATAATTAGTGACCGAGACGCGCAGCCCACGACTGAGACGCGATCACATGCCATTCCAATATGAAGGCACAACCCAGCAAGTCCCCACAGCCCTCGCTGCCAGCCCCTGCCTGCTGTCACTTTATGTCACCACCCTAACATGAGACAGGTCCGTTCTTTATATAGGTTCGCCAGTCGGTAAAGGTCAGGGTTTTAAAACCCCTCCCCGCTGATCCGCAGGAAGCGGTTTGAAGCCATCTCGTGTCAGTGGTTAACTATGCTGCTTTTGAATCAATTCCAACAGTTTTTACTTCATCCAGTCTCCCCGCTCCCCCCGGCCCGGGGGCACGGGAAGGAATCGGTGGGATTTGCCCTACCTCCGTCCCGTCTGTGGGAAGCTGCTGGGTCCTTCCAGATCCTGACTCCAGGCCTATCCCTCCTCCAGCCACAAATCCATCTCACTCTATGGGTGCAGCCTCCACCCCGGAGCATGCTCAGTACCGGCTGATCTTCAGCCATTTCAGAGCTTTAATGAAATGTAAGCATAAGGAAGTGTCATTAGGAAGAGGGAAAAAAAAAAAAAGAAAAAAAAAGGTGCAGGATTCATCCCAATCAGGCCAACCTTCCTGTTTCCATCCTCTATCAAGGAGGTGAAGCTCTCGCTGCAGGGATCACAGGCGTTTTTAGGCAGCAAGCGTCTTGTTTTAGAACAAAAGCAAGGAAAATCCTGTCTCAGGCAAGCCTTGTGCAAAAGGGAGCATTTCCTAGTGATGCTCAAACCAGCAGGTTTTTCATTCTGGGCCTTCCACAAATTACAATATTTTCATGAAATGCCATTAATATTATTCCCCCCCTTCCCCCCCCCCAATGGTCTTCAACTGAGTCTCTGAGCTCACAATGCAAATAGTGCTTCCCATCCATCTTAAAGCTAAACCTACTCCAGTCTACCCTCTATCACCTCCAAGGTTATTTTAACTCCATTTGCAAGAAAGTTAAAAAGCAGGATGGGAGGGCGGGGGGGGGCAGGGAGAGACTACAGTACAACACACCTCATGCTGTGTTTTCCTAACGACCTCAATTTTAAGAGGTTTGTTTTTCCACTAGTCAGCCCCGAAATTACTCCATCGTCACCTTGTCTCCTCAATGCAGCAGGACCATTTCAAAGAATTAATAGAGGATTATTGGGGGGGGGGGAGGGTGTTTACCCTTTCCCGTTTTCCAAACAACAATATATGCAAAGACACACAACGCTGAAGTCCACCAGGTATTTTCAGTGCCGGAGGACGACAGCCCTGCATACTGCAAGCGATCTGCACATGGAACTTGACTGCTCCTTAAAAACTTGTATTTCCCTGTATATCCTTTGCACATCCCCTACAGATCCCTACCAGCTCACAGAGCTGCTCCAGAAAGCAAAGAGAGTTGTTGCAGAAGGAAAGCTTTGCAGGCCAGGGCAAAAAATCAGTTCTTTAATCCCAACAAAGTTTTAATGTATACCCTATTCCTGATGTTGGGCCCAAGCCAAAAACAACTCTGGATGTTCAAATCCGTTAATTGTGTGTGCACTCTGCCAAGCGGTGCTTGTTTCCCATGCATGGATGGCTAATATTTCTGCCATGTATGTACAGTGTCTGCTTCAGTGCTGGAGTTTTCATTCTTCAAAGGAAGACTAAAAAATAATAATAATAATAATAAATCAAAGTGATTTTATCCACACAGCATTTCAGAAAAATAATCAGGGTGACAGATGAATGCCAAACCCCAGCTTTTTCCTGAACCAAACTTCCGAAGTAATCACAAAAACACTAAAAGACTTTCTGTACAATGCAATAACCCAAAAGTTGAGATATTCATCAGCCCGCAGCACGTTCGTGTCAGATACGCTCCGCAAACAACCCCTAATATTGCTCTCCCGTCTCTTCCCCGATAAACTCAGCCCAATCCTCAACATCAGGCAACAGCTTTTTAGCGAATTATTTGGGACAGTATTCGCATTTGACTGCTGCACGCCAGGCAGCCTTTCACGCCAAGTTGCATTTTACTAACATAATTTTAGAGCACAAAAGCTTTGGTAAAGTGACCCAGGATAAATCATCATAATTTGGCACAGAGAGCCCGTGTCAAAGAGTCTGTTTCTGCAGAAGGGTTTCACCGGTGGCCGATGGCCCCCGCCTGCCCCTTCTCCAGGCACATTCATCAGGGACCTCCATGCTCAGCGCAGGACGTGATTCTCTCTACACATCAGGCAACTCTAAGACACCGCACAGTGCTTTCATTAAGCACAGATTGGTAAACCCTGCCGACAAATTCTATTCTCGTCCTCTTCCTTGCCTTTTAAATTGGAGGTAGTTTAAAAATAATATTCAGACCATATAATCCCGAGACATGTCTGCTGAATCTAGCAGTGTTTGCATCTAGCACAGCTCAAGCATGTCAAATTTGTTTCCTTGGAAACAAAGACCAATTTGCAAGCATTGCTTTCTTCCTTTTTTTTTTTTTTATGTAACGAAGACATACATACCTGCAGCTCTTGTTGATACAAAGGAATTAAAGCAGATTCACTTACCAACAAGGTTCATAAGAGAATTATTAATATATTTCACTAATGAACAATTGGCTGGCTGCACTAAGGGAAAACCACAGTTCATCGCTATTTAAAAATCCCTTTTTCCCTCAATAGATACACACTCGAGGCATGGCATTTATATTGTTTCCTTAGGGACAGGTAAGAGGAAAAAAAAAGAAGAAAAAAAAAGCAAAACCAGAGTCATTTTCTTAACCTAGGCTAGCAGCGCTGGTTCCAGTGGAGGAACAACTTAAGAGGGAAACCCTGTATTGCTCCTACCACATCGCTCCAAAAGATACACTAGTACAGCTGAAAACACACCTGCTTTCAACACAGACTGAAGAGTCAACACAAGCTTAATAAAAAAGAAAGCGGTAACATCTTCTAGACATGCTGTGCCAGTTTTAAGCCCAACTTTTTCCCACCGAGGGCATGCATTAGGGCTGAAGTGGGAAGCCAGCCTTTGCACGCAGCTGTAACTCTTCTCCTAGAGCCTGCTCACATCAAAGGTCCTCCCGCTGAAGCCAGTAAATCCTACGGCGACGACACACAACCGCCCTGTGCGGCCAAGAAAGAGGAGGGAGGGCAAAAAGCGTCTGAGTCTCCACAGCCTCATTTGCAAAGGCAGGCAGTTCCTCCAGCCTCCAGAGCCTTTGTCAGGAACTACAGCAGCTCAGCACCTTTCAAAGAATCTGTTCAGATACGGCATAAAATGGACACACAGGAGAACAGCAAATAAAATTATGGTCCCTTAAACATGCCGTGCAGGAGGCTGACTTAGCACAGAGTTCATTTCCCAACATGCTTGGGCCGAGGCTGGGTTGCAATCTCTGCTTGAGGAGATTCCCTTTGTATCCAAGGGAGCAGAGCCTGACACGTCTCTTGTTCCTGTCTGATGTGACCCCTGAATGCTTCACACTTCGGAAAATCAGGCCTTGGACTCCAATGCACCAGATACTCCAAAGAGGTTCAGAGTCTGCAAATGCCACAACACTGGCAGAGCAGAATTGCTGCCCTCTTGAACATGCTCACGGCGGGACCGCTGCAGTCACCTGGAGGGCAAACTGTAAACAAAGAGCACCAAAACACCCCGAAACTCTGCAGATGTCCAGCAGAACTGCCCAAGGGTCTCACCCTAAGGCTTGAAAAAACAATCTCTCTTCAGCCCACTGACTCTTCCAATGTGGCTGAAGAGCATTCAAGATGACTAACACAGGTTTCCATTCCTGCTGCAATCAAGTAAGGGGTTTTGAAGACTGCTCCAGCCACCATGAATCCTGGGGGAAGAGCAAGGAAAACAATCCAGTTCTTCCTGATCAAAAACCAAAGCATGTACTCAAAACCGCATCTAAACATCACCATGTAAAAAAGAACCCGACAGATACTGATTTGCTTAAATGCATTGCAACAATACTACTACTTTGGACATTTTAGAAGCAATTTATAATAAGAGATGGGAATAGCCGGCAACACTGATGCCTCCATTCTGCAGATGGGACAATCAAGGCTTGGAGAGCTAACTGCCAAAAATTTCTGGAGCGGTCCTTCACAAACATATGGAGCAGAGGAACATGATACAGGAGACCTGGCCATGAAGTCACACTTTACTGCTGATTTACTGAGTCACCTCGGCTGGCCAAGTTGGAGCAGCAAAGAACGTGCTGGGACAGCTCGTCTGGGATGACCTGGCTTTGAATCTCAGTGACGTCTGAGCACTTTAAGCTCCCCTGAAAAAAACAATCTTATCCTCCATTACTTAAAAACAACCACAAAATGCAAAACACGTCAATGTACGTAACAGATCAGTATTTTTTCCTCCCTCTCTATAATATTCCCTATAACTAACATGTTTTTGGAGGGGAGGGGAAATATTTACCCAAAACAGTGACCTTGCAATCACTAAGGAGCTTTTTATGCCCATTGCCAGATTTGAAAGCTGGGTGGATCTGTGACACCAGGACACAGCCCAGGCTCACGCAAGAACTCAGTCACATCTGAATCAACCAACAGGAGCAATAAATTCAGATAACTGGGCTGCAGCTCAAAGCCCCTGGGGCAATAAGCCTGGTTACAGTTTTTTAATGCAGATGCATTAAACACCTGGCAAACACTTAGGTGGAAATATTGTATTGAAACAAAAGCAAATGTGGAAATAGAATGAGATTACACCACTTACTAACAAATTTCACTACTGCTTCCCTTCCCTTTCTTTTCCCCCTCCATCCCGGCAGCCCCTTCAGCGTGCTGCTTGCAGGTATCAGAGGAACAAAGAGCCGATGGATGCCGTGAGCCCCATGTACATCTGGTGACTTCTGAACACAGATTAAATTTGGGATGACAGTCATGGGATTTATTTTAATGCCCAAATCATTAAACTATCCTATTTGCTTAGCTTCCCAGAGCTACAATGCTAAAGACTTGCTGTAATACAGAGGACAAGCATGAGGATGGTACCTAAAGCTCAGGTCTGAAGACTGGTAAGCTCATTCTCTCATTCTGGTGCTTTCTCACATGAAAGCACTGGGGGGAAAAAAACAAACCACACACACACACAAAAAAAAAAAAAAAAACAAACAACAAAAAACCCAACAAATTACAAATCAAGAGTCACACGCCGATTTTGGGTGGCCAGCTCAGGCAGAGTCTTTGAGACCTGCCGGGACCCTGCATCTCCTAGTGATACAGAGACACTATAGGAAGATCCAAATGGTCAGTACACTTGAAAATTAAGCTCTGGTTTCACATAAAAAATTAAACTAGTATTTCAAAAAATTACTTCCCTTAAATTCTCCCATCTTCCCCCCACCCCACCCCCTCACATTTTAAACGGAAGGACTCAAAACACAGCAAAACACAAGGAGAAAAAAACCCAAAACCAACACAAAATGCTGCAATAATGTAACCAGCTCTCAGAGAGGTGAATTGAGAACAGGGGACGGATGAACGTCTGCGGTTGAGCACAGCAGCCCCTCTCCTCCTTTGCTTGCTCTTGGCCACAGCATCCAAAATCTGTTTTGGAGGCCAAGCAAGGGAAGGCTGGAGTCTACTGAAGAGAAGTTTTGCACACTGAAAAAAAGACTACTTGCACTATTTTTATCACACAAGCAACAGGAAAGGGCTTCACCCTTCTAGTGCTCTGTACAGAGCCCAGACTCTCGTCCCCGTGCTGATCTGAATTCAAGTGTGCTTCAAAAGCATCATGGACCTCTGGAAGTGTCTCTTCCACTCTCATGCAGCCTTACCCCAGAGAAAAGGCAAGCAGAAGTGGTTGGTTCTGGTTTGGTAATACTACATAAAATAAAATAAAATAAAATAAAATAAAATAAAATAAAATAAAATAAAATAAAATAAAATAAAATAAAATAAAATAAAATAAAATAAAATAAAATAAAATAAAAGTGCACAGGCAATGGGGGGGGGGTGGGGGGGTGGGGGGTGGGAGAAAATCCTGAGTATTTTTCTTCTGTAACAGGAAGCCAAATCCAGCCTTCAGCAGCCGCTTGATCACTCTCAGGCTTCAATTAAACAAAGTCAGGGACTGCAGAAGTTTGCTTCCTTTCCTCGAGCAGTTTTGTAAGACATTTGCTCGGTAGCTGAAAGCTCTGGAGTTTCACATGAAACTTATTAGCAGCTGGATCTTCCCTGTCACTGACTTCAAAACCCACAACCAGAGCATCACACCAAGACAGCTCGTTCCCGTGCACCTTTGATTAAAGGCTCTTGCTTCACTTGGGGAACTGAATTTCAGCTTTGTTTTCACACTCAAGCCAAGAAAAACCAGCCAGCTGGGCAGGATATGGCCCTCAACAAAGATTTCCAGGACTCCCTGCTAGTCAGCAGCTGACAACCTACAGCCAGACCCCGTCACGGAGGAAGGGTGTTGCACAGCGTTACGGTGGCAGGTCCCTGACACCTCACACAGCCTGCGGGATGAGCCGGGTGAGACTCAAGCGAAGAGCTGCTGCATCACCTGGCAAGCATCGCTCAGCTTTTTTTCATTGCCTGCTCCGTGCATTCAGTTCTCGCGACAGACTGACGTCGAGGCGGGGGCTGCGGCTGTGCTCCGGCACCGCACCTGGGAGCCGCAGTATGGGGCTTGCTCCCAACACCCAAGCCACCAAAACAAGTCCCCGCTGAAACGCGTGGGACTGCTTCCAAAGAAACGTGCCCTCGTTGAGGCTTAGCGATATATGGGTTCAAAGCAAAAACCCTCAGAGGAAGGAAAATCCTTTGCAATCTATTGCATGGGTATATACGTACCCTGACCATTCTGCTGCCCACCATACAATTCCAACCCAAAGAGCGCAGACTTCTAGCAAGGTCCCCAGCCTGCGAGGGAGGGACAGCCCAGCCAGCCCCGAGCACCATCCATGTGCCATCTGCCCTGGAGACTGCTGTCCTGTCTTCTCCCTGCCACCTCAGGTGTAACGTATCCACACTCAATAGAAACACAAACACTTCTAAGCCTTGACTGCAGGTAGACAATATTCTTATCCTAGCAGGAAGATCGCTCAGCAGCTTTTTTCCCCCCCTTTAAGAAAGAGGGAGGGAAAGACCCACACAGATAATGACAATAATGACAACAGCCCAGATGGTTATAATGGGAACATCCCTTGGGTACTGCCATCATCACAGTAATATTTTTTATATTCCCCTTTCCTGACACGCTTCAGATGTTGGTGTGAAAACCTGCAAGGGAGGGTATTTACAAGTCAATATGCTGTGAGACGCCAGGAGCACCAATATATTTTTTCCTAAGCCCTGCTTTAGAAGGAACAGAGTAAAGGGTCAGCTGTAAAGCAACCCAAAACGCCTGTCATTTCAAACTGCATTTAACACTCTTCTTCCTCTCCATATGGAAAAAAAGCATTGCAGAAGTTCCTATAAACCCCTGCATATTCCTCTGCTAATCTAGATATGCCCCATTCCCAAGGAGACTGAATGGATGTCATAAATCAAAGTTTGACTTAAACTATAAAACCTCAAGAAGAGGTTGCATCCACTGCAATGCACAAGCAAACAAACAAAACAAAAAGAAAGTTCCTAAGTAACACAAGTGCATACGAATTTTCCTGCAGCAGTGTAGTTCATACACACCAGTCTAAATAAGTCCCAGTCTCACGTGTTTATACAGCAAGATTAACTCTGCAGGGAGGGATGCTCGTAAATGGGAGCTTCTCTTCGGATCTGAGTGATGAAGGAAGGACACCAAGATGTATATATAAAGTAACAGAGTCCAGTAACTGAGAGATTCTTCTCCATTTATTTTTATCAGGTTTGTATACCTCATTTCTAATCCCTGTAATGCTGCCTTCCACCCATCAGTTAACTTCACCTCCAGAAGTCTGCCAATCTGCTTGGGAAGAAGGAAGGTTGCTGCCATCATTTTGTTTTAAAGAGCTACAACCCAATGGATCCAGCTGTGTTGATTTGCACAGCTGCATTACAACAAGCTCCTTACAGAATGAAGGTCAGCTCAGCCTGTTAAGTCATCATAAAAATTCACCAAGTATTTTGACAGGTACATAAAACACACTTCTAGAAGTGAAAGCCAGACTTCTTGGTAAGAAGGAAACTCCACCAAGCTCACGCCTTTCAGACTTCCAGTGTCGAACAGCGACACAATTCATTTCTTTCTTGCCATTTAATTGACAATTAAATGGAGGATCTATCTTCACTGCAAGAGCCAATGCATGTCTGTGTTAAAAGGGCTACCTGAAGCCAGGTTACAGGAAGTTAAAATTATATTACCTTGCCTTTGCTAGGTACATAGGATAAAATTGCAAATTAAATTAAATTGAGATGTAGAGGTCAAAAAATCCTTTATCGTCACTGAGCTGCAGCGCTGAAACAGTCCCCAGTCCTGATGCAAACACGGCGCTTTTGGCATTGTGGACAGTGCAAGACTGTGACACAACCATGAAGCAGATGTGGGAAATGTGACTTACACAATTTCTTCATTCATTAGCCAGGTACAGTTGTGCTCGATGTCCTCTCCCTTCAACCATTCACAGGTTTTGTGGGAGACCTTCAAAATCAGAAGGTTTCTCAGCCTGGTAGAGCACTGCCTTCCCCACAGCCTCTCCTAAATGATGGGAACTGCCAACCCTCTGAGATGCTCCCTGTGGAGAACAGATGGGTCAGTCCTTCCCATTCATCACCCCATCCATATCCAGGGCTCTGGACCCTTTTTTTGTGTCACTTTTTAGTCACTGGCATAAAGGACAATTAAAGCAAATACTCCGCAGCCTGCTGCAGAGACAACAATTGGTACTTGCTTCCCAATCCCTCATTTTGTTGGCCATCCTCACCCATTTCCCACCTTCTCGCCTACACAGAGAGGCTCCTGTCCTTTAACCTTGCTTTGGGATGAGAGATTTTTCTGTTTGCGGTTGTTCACACACACAGATACCCAACCCCTCACATCTCAAATCTTCATCATCCACTCCATTTTTTCTCTCCTGTTTTGAACTCTCTTCCTCTATTTTTAATTCCTGTATTTTCTTTCTCCTCTCTTTCTAATTTACTCTTTCCATCCCACTTCTGCCTTTCTAATCCTTTCCTACTATCCTCTTGGGGCAGGTTTTAAAACAAAGATCCTGCTGCTGCTCACCTCGAGGTGCAGGCTGCAACAAGGCTTAACTGCTTTATTCTGCAGACTCTGAAAATGAGAGAACCCAGATGGAAACAAAAGGCAAAAAACCCCGCCAACATCCCTGCTCCAGTCTCAAAACCCACCAAATCCACTCCAAAGACAGACACACACTCCACTGACTCAACAGACAGGAAGGTAGTGCTACACAGGAGTAGTCTCTCGTATCCTAATGTAACCAAGGGATAAATCTAAATACTCTTCCCCGTTAATGCCTGACCGATGAAAAGTGATAATGTATATAACTGAATACATATGCACACACATCCACATACGTGGAAATACAAGGAAGAGTTTTCTTGCTTCTCTGTCATTTATTCAAGATTTTTCTACAAGCTTGACCTACCTTGTCCTGCCCAACTAATGATGCTGCTCTGTCGGATGCATACTGGATCCCACCTGAAAATTTGTTTTAAACAGCTGCTCCTATCCCACTTGTAAAGCGAACTGTTAAGCAAGTATTAGTGCAGCAAAAATATGAACCCAGTCCAACAATGAAGAGAAACATCCCTTTGCAAATCAAATTGGTGAGCGAACAAGCGGTGGAGCTGAAGCCTCTCTGTACACCCACAGTTCTTAGCTCAGGCAACACCAGACATCCCTTCTCATACAACACTCACAACTGCAGGTAATCCAGCCTTTACTGCTTAATCAAACCCCCCAGAGCTCATGGTTACCCTGAAAAGGTGCTGTGGACCCTGTAGGTGAAGGTGGTCTGGGCAAGGCTGCTGGCACTGTCACCCCGGGGAAGGGGGTCTTGACCAGCCCTGCACAGCTAACACACAGAGCAGGGGGAAAGCATCCCTCCGAGCCTCTCCCGCATCCCACAGCCTTGACTCTGCAAGCTTCAAGACACTTTGGTCTAACCGAGTGACACATTTTAAGCATTAAAAAACCCTGCTTAAATAAATCAAGCACCTGCTTGAAGTTAATTTGTGCTATGAGGTCCCTACAGTGAAGCAGACAAAGCCAAGAGAGGGACAACGGGATGAGCAATCGAACAAACAAGTGATGACTGAGCCATCAGCCTCCTGCCAAGGATCTTGTTGGGGCTTGGACCCTCCACGTGGTGCATTTCACAGCCACAAAAACTAGCCAAAAGAAGGGTTGATGCTGATTTCTCTTCTGACTCTAGACCTCTGCCTCCCCTCCCCGCAAGCCTGTTTACTTTTGCAGAGGACATTTACAGCGATGACCTCCATTCCATTATACTTTATATTTCACTTGCTTTCTGCCATCATGAATCACTAAGAATCCCCATTTATCATCATATAGTTATTCTTGAAATTAAAATAATAAAGGAAATTGCACTGAACCTTCAGACGGTTTCGTTTGGTGGGGTTTTTAAAAAAAAAACAAACACCTAACCATCCCACAGAAAAGTATGCACTTTATACTAAAGAGGAAAAGAAAAACAGAAAGAGTAAAGCATGGTTGAATTTTGAGCCTACTAGGCTTCCACACTGCCCTTTTTGTGTCCGACAACAAAGAGGTGTGAATGCTATCAAGTCACACACAGGTACTGGCAATCCGATCCTGCTTTGTACCACTTTCCAGCTAGGTGCTCATTTTAATACAACACAAGCTGCCATGCAACAAAAAAAGCCCCAAAACAAAAGGCTGTAGAAAAAAACCTGCTAATAGACCCGATTATTCTCATTTTACCTCAAACAAGGAGCAAGGCAGCAATACAAAACTATTTTTGCAATGTGTCAAATTTAAAACCAAAGACACACGGACCCGTAGCCCATTACAAACCTACCCAGCAGTGGTGTTTTTTACGTGCTATACATTACCAGTGCGTGCCTGGGCACTACAGCCCGAGCAGTGCTTCATGGCTCCTTTGGCCATCCTCCGCACCACTCGCACCAGCGCAGCCCTTCCTTGGCACAGCTGCACTTAAAGCAGAAAAAAGGGGGCCTGCCTCCCCATGAGGCAATTAACTGGGGGAAAAAAAAAACCAAAACCAAAACAAACGCAAAAAAGAGAAAATGAAATTAAATACTGGGCAAGACGAAGTGCCTTTGCAACCCATGGCCTCACCTGCCGGGGGGAGAGGTGCAGGGGAGCCCCCCAACAGCAACATCCTCAGCACAGCCCGGTGCAGAGCACAGCATCATGCTGCCGGACCCTCCAGCACCTGGGATAAACTATCCAGGAGACAACCTGCTGCTACGTGCCGCTCAGCCATCTAAGTTTAGAGGCATTTTGTCCAAGGCAATCTTTAGGAAACCCCAACGGAGCGAAGAATCGGCAGTAAAAACCTTTCAAGGAAAGCCTGGCATGGTGCATACCTCTGCTGGGCTGTGCTGGCTTTTTAGATTCCCATCAAGGATTTCGGAGGCCTACACCGGCACATCCATGGGCTCCGCACCACGGGAGGTGGCCAGGAGCATCCTCAGAGGCAGCAGCATCCTCCCAGAGCCCACCGCTGCAAGGGGAGGCAAGGAACCGGGATGCTCCAGGAGCCTGGCGGGGGGAAGGAGGCAAACGGAGCAGAGCAGGGAGGGTTTTTAACCACTCTCGATCATTCCTCAGAATAAAATTTTTAAAAAATTACTCATCAAGTGATTAAAATGTGCAAACATTTTGCTTGGTGTTCCGACTGCCACATTTAATATTTCAAACAACATCCAGGCCAATATTGTTGCTTAATTTAACATAACTGGATCCCCAATGCATTTCTAACAGATTAAACCACAGAAATATCCACATGTTTTAATGAGGATTTGGCACTACTCAGAGCCAAACAGATTTTAGTAATATTTTTGGACTACAAATTCTTTCATAAGAAAAGAAAGCCCACTGGTAATGGATCTGATTCACTACATTGCAAGCTTTTTTGGATTTCAGTGCAAATTGAGAAACCTAAATATTTAGTGCCATTATAATTCGAGCAACATCTGGACAATTTTCTTTGCCTCGTAAAAGATTTCAGCCAGCTTTGCAGAGACTCAGTCCATGTTGCTCAGGCAGAATGGCTCCTTTTACATTTGCATGCTTCACTCAGATTCTGTAGTTTCTATGCCAACAAGCATTTGTAACTCTTTAAAAAGCACATTTGGAAGTGGGGTGTGTGTGTGTGTGTGTGTAAGATCTGAAACGTGATAAAGATTTTTTTGTTTGGGGTTTTTTTGTTCTTGTTGTTACAGATCTAAATCATCCATTCCTCATTTTTTTTTTCTGAGCCTTGGAAACCTCAAAAAGGTCTAACAACCATCTTCTCAGCCATGGCAAGTCTTCCACCTGCTTCAAAACGCAGCGGTGACTCAGAAAGAGGGAAGTTTGTTGGGTTAATCTCATGTATTAAAATATAGACACACACACACACATATACTCGCTTAATTTTATAGAGAGAGAGAGATAAAAATATATATAAATATATATATATAAAACACTCTACTTCTCTCTCCAGACAAAGAATCAATAGCAAACGTCTGTTGGTGTCTCTTCAGACAAGAGCTCTGTGGGAAGAGTGAGAAGCCCACCGTGCCGAGGCGCAACCCCGCAGATGTGCCCCAGCCCGATTCCACGGGCAGAACGAACCCCACGCAAACCCACGTGTCCGTCCACGCCGCAGCGCACAGGGCCTGTGCGAGCTTCCAAATCCCAAGGAAAAGTAAACAGAGACAAGCAGCTACTGCTGAGCTGTCACTCCAAATCCAGCAGTTTGATTTTTAACCAGACTCCTGGAAGCCATGCCTCCCCCTCCTCCCCAGCCTCAGCCCCAGGCCACCCAGATGGCTCCGATTTTACGAACACTTGTGCGTGGCGCCGTGACATTGTAGGTGCATGGAGACAAAGCAAACCACAACCACCAAAAAGCAGACCAAAACATTCCAAGCCAACAATTCTACTGATCTTAGGAAAAAAAAAGAGGAACAAGCCACTTTTTTTTTTGTTTTTTTTTGTTTTTTTTACACAGATGCAGCCTACTAGATGCATGTTCATCGTGAATCCCTCTGCAACCTGAAGGTCACACAGGACCCAGCGATGCCTTTGGGGCGACCACCTTGGGCACGCCAGCTCATCACCAAGGTGCCCAATAGAAAAACGAGTCAGCCCAGGCTGCTCCGCAGCAAGGACAGTCGAAACGAGTTGTGCCCTCCAAAATGCAGGACACAGAGGTGTTTCCCCGGGGGAGCTGCTCAGCAGGAGCAGCTGAGCAGGCAGCCCCAGCAGGTAACATCTCCCATCACCTGCTTCTCATCATTTCCTTGTCTGTGAGCTCCAGAGGGTGAAAGACCAGAACATACAGTGATACTGCTGGCATGAAAACGTTCATTGACAGGCTCATCGCTCACGATGGAGATCTGTTTGCCCCTTCAGCCCATCTCTTGTGCATGTGTAACACAGAACTGAGGTGCCGGGAGGGGAGAGGAAGGAAAGGCTGTTGATGCTGTGCAATAGTTAGTCCTAACCACACAGCCAAGAGGTAATACTCTCGAGGACCCAAGTATGATAAACTCCTCTTACTTCAGCTACACAGAGGATACACAGAAAGGAAGATTGGATGCCCTTAGCCAGAGCACAGTATTAATGCACTGCTATTCTGGCAGGGCACCAGTTCCTTCCCTCCCTGCACAATCATAGATGATGCAGCTCATCAGACAACTGATTTCATCAGCAACCTGGGATTTGTTTTCGCAAGCAGGAATCAGGATGAGATCCAGGAAGGGCAAAAACTCCCCTGGGGAACAGGAGGCAAAAGGACAAGATGAACAGAATAGTGGTGGTGACTAAAAAAAAAATATTATTAATTTTCAAAAGCAGTATTGTCTCACGGGACTAGTAACAGCCCCCAGCTAACAAACAGTTACTCCTGCAGAGCCGTCAAAAGATCAGGAGAAAAGACTATGTCTATAAAACTCCTCTCATTTGAAAAAGGCTCATAGGTCACTGCCTAGCACACGGAACGCCTGGAGCATGAGGAAGGTGCCTTACAAAATACAGCCATCACCACCCACGCTCCCAGTCTCTGCTGTGCTACAGGAAGGGTAGCACGCTGCTCTGCCCAGCTCCTGTCCTCTTGTTCCCTGCCACTATTTCACAACCTTTGCTGTTTCAAAAGCCCTTCTGACAACCATGCCAGCCAGCATAGAGCTCTTTTATGCAAGCAAGCCTCTGTGTGACTGATAAAATTCAGGCTTTTCCCTCCACATCATACCTACGTAGCTTATGCCTACAGGTCAAGACCGTAACTGCTGTAAATTAGGAGTATTTTCACGTACTTCAATGAACTGTATGGGTTTGTACTACCTGGAAATACAGCTCCATCTGCAACTTAAGAGACTGAGCCTAAAAAAATGAAATCAAGAGCAACTTTCACAGACAGGAGGTGGCCACCTGAGTGTTCTCTGTCTGGGATATCTTCTTCCATGCTACGTGCAATAAGCCAAGTGTACCGACAGCAGCAATAGCAATGCAGACCAGCTACAGAACAAACACCACTGGGCGGATTTGTGTCGCAGCCTACACCTACACCACCCCAGGACTTCTGAACAGGGAGGAGGGAGATCTCGCCTATGAAAAGCAGGGAGAGCGATCTGAAATCAGTCCTTGGCAAAACCAAAGGCTGTCAGGACTCACTTTAATTAATTCCCCTGCCAGGTTTACAATGTTTAACAAAAAAGATTGTTGTATGCCCAGCACTACCAGGTGAGACCCGAGGTGGACATTCACACACCTGGTTTTATGTCCCCTAAGCTCACTCTACCCAAGCGAGAGCCCCCCTCGCTCCCTCGTGCTAAGGGCCATTTGGGCAATGGGCTGCTATCCCACCCAGGTACAGCAGTCTCCTGGGGTTGGGTGGTATTGAGATACCTCCATTCTTCTTCTCCTTGAGATGGCAGCACAAACCTCTGGCTGTAAACGCAACAGGTGGGATCACACATACTCTTCAGCTCATGGAAATACCTGGGGGCCACGGGCTCTGTGCCGAGCCTTCTCCCAGTGGGTCCCTCACGGGATTACTGCAGCAGCCAAGTAAGACAAATCACTATTAGCTGGACCAAGTGCTACGGAAAGATCATGAAAATGAATTAACCCCCACCCTTCTCTCTTCCACGATGGATTGCACTCTGCTCCTTTGGAGCAATTTCATGTAAGGGGAGAAGGAACATACGACAGGTATGAGGAATTTATTGCCATGTGGTTTCTTGTGTTGAAACACAGCATTGAAACTGTCTGCAGTGCCTCCGGTCACGCTGTGAGATGAGGAATGAGTCAGGGCCACATCCAGGTCTGGTGCCAGCACCTTTTCCCTGCACCTGGGAGCCCACACCTGGACGTGCAATGCTTATGGGGACCTGGATGACTGGGCATCAAACCCTTCTCATCATGCAAGACTCTTGTTTTTAATACATTGTGCTTTTTTCTCTTTGCACACCCTCAGTCTAAACCCCCACTGGAAGCACGGCCATCCCCAGTTCTCAAAGTTCATGGCAATAAAACTGGGAAGCGAAGCAGAGGGCAGGCAGGTTCACCAGGCCCCTGGTGCTGGTCTAAATCCGGAGCTGTGCCGCTGCGTCCACACCAGCTTCGCCAGCGTGCCCGGTTAGTCAGGAGCCCTCAACGCCTAGTCTGGTATCAAAAAATAAATGTGTTAGCTGATAAAATATGAAACTCCCTTCCTCAACCAACGCACCCACAAAAGCTCTAATTTAGCTCTGAGAGTCATCACCGGATCGTACATCACTTTTGAGCCTTTTAAGGAAGCATTCCAGCATTTTCCCAAATTAATCAGGTAACTTTTTTTTTTTCAGCCAAAGACAAAGTTAAAAATAACCAAGGGCCAGGCAGGTGCCACTGAAAAGCTCTTGCAGGGAAAACCTTGTCCCATCACACCTGTAAGTCAGTCAGTCCTTGCCCGTCTCCAGGCACTGAAATGCAGCAAAGCCACCTTCCAGCAAACACACACCACAAAGCCCAAGGACAACGCTCCCCATTAATGCCGGATAATTTTAAGGCTTCAACTGCAGGCAGTCCATATTGCTAGCAAAATCCTACATTAAGACTTGCACTATCTACCACAGCAGGCTTGACCCCATTTTCATATGCAGAAGCAAAAAAAAACCCAACTTCATAATCCTACAGAACACTGAGCAAATAGCACTCTTTGGGACTACTTGAATACCACCCTATTAAAATACAAACATGTTCCTACAGTAGCTCAGTGATCTTAAACATTCACCATCTTTTCATTTCAGGTTTTAAGCACTTTGCCTGGCAACTGTCTGAAGGGCAAATCATTACGGAAATAGGAAGACAATTAATTTTCCTTTATTCTAGAAGAGAGGATTATTGGAATAAATAAAATAATCAGCTTAGACAAGAACACAATTCACAACTTATGAAAAACAGAGGACTTTTTTTCATTTTTCTTTCCGAAGAAAAGATATTCTTGGATGGAGTCTGCAAGGCAAGTGCAGAAGTTTTGGAGTTAAATAACCTTGGACTGCTAACTCACTACATGCCATCAGCAGGAGGAAGACGGTCATTTCAGACACTCTTGGAGCCACTGTTTTAATTTTTTAATATAGCAACTTAGAACACCCCAAAAAAAAGTCACAAAGGCCACTTGCCAATCTCATTTTGTACAGAGGTAAGCCTGAAGCAGCCCCAGTCCGAGTGGGAAAGGTGCCACAGGAGCAAGCACAGCTACAGCACTGGGCACTGACAACATCAGGTCACCGCTTTTTAGGGTCCTCTTCCCATCCAGGGCTCTGCCCCCAGTAAATCCACATTGAGTCCGTTGAGATTAATGAATTTATCTGGATTTCAGCCACTGCAGAAGTTATCAGAACCAGTTTCAAAAGCAAACAAAGGAAGGTTATATGCTAATGCTTGCTGATGAATGCAAAGCAGAAGAGCGACTGTCTTACCAACGCCACTATTTGACACCAGCCTGTAGCACGTGATGCTCAGCACCATGATTAATATGGTTAAAGGAGTATCTGATACACCGTGACATGCATGTATACCTCCATTTAGCAATTAAATTAAAGGTAAGACATTTAAATCCCAAACCCCAGTGGGAGAAGTGAGTAAGAGGAAAAGGAGAGCCTTCAAGTTCATATTGGCAAGAGACGGAGTTACTATTTACTGAGAAAATTTTGGGATATCTTGGTAGGAACTGTACAGTTATTTCTGAAGGACTCCTCTAATAAGCAGTGTGAGTTATAAAAATAGTATGGAAACTGTGGTTCAAGGTTGCTACAGCCTTGAAAAAGAAAGAGAGGTAATTGATGGAGGCACAGATTCCCAGGAACACTGACTGTAAAAGTACTGAGAAATCAAATTGATGATCTGGAAAATAAGATGAGATTAAGAATGATCAGTTAGTGGGGCCTCCTGAAGGAGCAGAAGCAGGCTCTTAGTTTGCAGTGGATTATTAAGAAGGTTAGGGATGAATAATTCCTACTGTTCGTATCATGTCCTGGCAAGCCATGTCCCCAGACAGGCCAGTTACGTAGTGCCCCGCACCCCTCCTGGGGACGGAGCTCGCTCGTGCATCAAGGAGCCCACGTGTTTATGCCAGCTCATAAATCTGAGCCTGGTTCCAGGATCCGGCCCCGGCCCCCCCCCACTGCTGTGACACCAGAGGGAAATGCATGGCTCCAAGCTGCTCCCTTTGCTTTCTCCAGCAGTGGCTCTACAAACTCCAGGTGCCCAGGCACAGCCACGTTGCAGCAGCTGGAGAAAGCACCACTAGAAAAAGCTCCCGCACATACCGGCACCGCTGCCCTTCCCACGGGGAACAGCCATGTCTTCTGTTTGCTTCTCGAACTGCAAATCACTGTGGCAGCAAGTAGGTCACGGACTAGATGGCGCTTGAAGAATCACCTGCAGTTCATTGCCTTCCCTTTTCTTTTTTTTTTTTTTTTTCAGGAGCTACCAAGTCACTTCACCACCACCTTCAAAAGCAGCCTCCTCCTCCAGCACAGCCCCATCCATCCATCCCTCCTGGTCCTCTCCTCCTCTGGCTGCTATGCCCACAGCCCTGTCTCCTCCATTTCTGCTCTCTCCCTGGTCTGTTTAATTCCATCTTTCCCTGCAGGTGGAGGCAGGTCTTTAAAGCAGGATTTTTCTTCCATCTTCCCTTTCACCACAGACCGTATTTTCCCAAGCATAACATACTGCAGTGCATTGCTTTTCTAACACTCAGAAGCCCAAATGTTACGTCCTCCTCCACACTGATCAATTCATTAAGCCTCATCCACCACCGGAAAGGTAGTTATTCTACTAATTTCACAACCAGGTTAAAAAATGCAGCTCCTTCCCCTATGTCCATAACTTCACTTATTAATCCTCAGGAAGAAGGGGGGTAGGGAGTCCTCTTTGCCAGCTGCTGCTTTCAGGCTTGCTCCGGTCCCCTCCCAAAACAGAGCTCCACCAGCGCCCCTGGAGCAGATCCCATGGGAGCCGCCGGGGAGATGCCACAAGACCCTTCCCTGCTTTCCCCAGGACCTGCGAAGAGCTGGCAGCCCAGCCGGAGGGCTCGGGGCAGAGGGAGAGCGCTGCGAAAGGGCACGAAGGAGGCTGCAGCAGCAAGGAGCTGGTTCAGGGTGTTAAAGAAGCTGAAATGCAGCCGTAAGCCGGATTCCAAAATGCCCAGGAAGGCTGGAGAGCAGGAGATAAAACTTCTCCTCTGAAGCGAGCCTCAGTAAGGCATGAAGGTGGAGAAATGCTGCGCATTACAGAAAACCCTTCCACACAGCTTCACAGCAGAAAGAGGATTCATCACAGCAAATAATTACAAGGCTTATATCATAATGTCTGGTTTTCAAGTCATTGCCAATTGACTAAAGGTTGGCTGAAGCAGTTAGAAGGGTGAGATGCAAAAACACTGGGCTTTGAAGTGGTCAGTATTTGATTATTAAAGACCAGGACCTTGATGCAATGCATTACCCAGCGCAGTAACTTTCCCTGTGATTGCCAGGTTTGCATAAGGTTTCTTTAGATAGACCTGTAAGATTCAGTTCCATTTTGTTCTTTCTGTTTTGAATGCAGTCCTTGGCTGCTACAATACCAAAGATGTGAGCAAGTCCCACATTCAGGTTTCAGTTCCTCCACTGCACCAAGTTATGCTGATGGAGGAAGAGACAAAACTGGCCATACAGGCAGGTTTTCTCACAGAAACCTAAAGACAGGAGCCTGCAAATTCAGGCAATGAAGCCTCCTGAAAAACTCGAGTTACTCATCTTGGTAAGAGCATCAGGAGTCCCCTGCGCTGCATTCCCTGCACCACCACAGTGTGCACAGCCCCAGTGTGCTGACGGGCAGGATACAGGAGTGAAACACCCGGGGGAAGGTTTTCGGGTGGGATGACACCTCTGCTCCCCCCAGATGACACCAGCCTGAGCACTGGCTGTTGCCTCCCCACCGACAGCCCCATTCCCTGTAGGCTGCTGCTCCTACAGCCGGCGCTGATGTGCCCCATCCCCTCGGCTGCTGGGGCTCACCACCTGCCCCACAACAGGCACTGCCCCCATTTCAGCCCAGGTTGAATGAAGAACCAACGTTTAACCATACCAAAGGGTTGGGGGGGTTGCACGGGCGTGCCCACTCCATGAGAACACCTTGGCAGGGAGCTGCAGAGCTCCTCTGGCAGAGCCCAAGAACCAACAGACCCACAAATTTTAAACCGACCAAATTAAACTTGGTTGTAGCTATTATTTTTTTTCCCTTTCAGACTCAGCAGTTCCAGAGCTTGCTGGAGAGGAGCTGAACGTCTTCTCAGCACCGAAGAGCCCTGCGCAGGAGGGAAGCAGCTGTGGGCTGAGGCTCTGCAAAAGCTGCTCCGACCCGGAGGCACAAAGTCTCCAGCCGCCCAAGGTGTGGTAAGGCTGAAGCACAGCGCTCCGTGCTAGGGGCTCTCCTCAGCCACTGCAAACGGCTCGTTTTCCCCATTTTACTCTAAAACAGGAAGAGTAGGAGGGCTTTGCTCCCTGGCTTCGAGCCAAAAGGCATGGCACTGAGGAAACAGCATCACCTTTGTCCTTTTGCTGAGCCTTTCCCCTGTTTTCTGGTGCCAGAGATGCCCACCCTGGTACTGGAGACTGAAGGAAAAAGTTTCCAGCCAGTCCAAACCGTTTCAGAGATGAACCCAATTCCCTTTCCTGGTGAGGCTGCGATAAAGAATGAGCTGATGGACCCAGGCTCCCTAAAGTGGCCCACTGCAAGAGGGAAAGACAGTGATGACCAGGGACAAGCACCTCATTTCAGCCTACGAACCAGTCCTGGTGCCAAGGGACCTCTGGGTACTGTACCGGTAAAGCAGCCCCCTGCTTACACACTTTTGGTTAAAGATGTATTTTTGTTACACTCTGATCATAAATTCTAAGGGCTATTTTCACTTTCTTGCTTTCACCTTGGCTTTTCAAAAAGCTATGTCCCAGCCCTTCAACCAAATGCACTTTCACCAGAACTTGATAGTTTTCCTCTGTACTACAAACTCCTTGTCGTGGTGGCAGATGTGTCGCTGGCATAAGAGAAAAATCTGAAACAGAAAACACTCATCCACCACTGAGAAACACGCAACACCGCTGAATCCCGACAGAACCACGGTCCTCCAAGAGACAAGTCTTTGTTCTCACAATTTCCAAAACAGTATTCTGAAAACAACGTTCCTCCTTATATAGATTTATATTGCTATATCTCTATCATTTTCCTTACACCCATCAAAACAAAGATATAATTAACCCACCCTCAATAGAAATTACAATGATTTTGAAACAGCAAGAAACAATCTATTTGCATTTGGTAGCTAATTATTCCCCCTACGCACACAGCCACCAATGTTCCCTAAAACCGTCCACAGAACAGACAATCTGTGCTAGCCAGAGCTTCTGGAAAGGAGGGGAAAAGGAGGGACTAAGTGAAAATCCTCAACATTGGGGTGGCAGAATTTTTTTCTTTTTCAAATACGCAGCACCTCGAGCTCAGCCAAGTCTGTAATAGAATTGCCCTTCTGAACTCATCCGACAGCATTAGCATCCACCTGTGTGTCACATGTAAGCTGACAGCTACCACAGGACGAATCTAGTGGGAACCACTGACATTTGCAAAATTATTGAATTATTATTCCCTTCTTCACACCACTCCAAGGAAATACGAAGCCACTTTCCAATACATGCGGCTGGACATAAAAGTAATACCGGGTAACATCAGGGCTGCTACCACAGCCACGCAATGAGTTTTCAGTGGCAAAGGCTGAGTTGCACCTATTATTTTCTTCACTCCCTGGAAAGGAGGAAGGGTGTACCCTTCTTCCCATCCCACACTGCCCTGGTGACTTGCTGCGGACAACCTCTAACAACTCGAGTTCGAGGGGGGCGATTTATTCCAGTTAGGAACACTCAAAACGATGCCCTTACCCACACCACACCCCCCCACCCCCCCAAGCCAGGCACATTTTGCTGGCAGTTCACCTTCAGTTCCTCATCATTTAGAGGGATCAGCTAGATGTTTTTAAGAGGTAGAGATGCAAGCTGTGGTTAGTGAGCACTGCTTCTCCCAGCTCAAGCACTGCGCTGAAGCAGCCCGAGAAAAATCAAGCCACCCAGGTATTCCTGCAGGATGTCCTGGGAGCCCCCAGGCCGGCCCTCCATCGCCTGTGCTGTAAGTATTTGGAGGAAGCGGATAGAAAGCATCAAGGGTGGTAAATCACATCCTCCTTCACCCACACTTTCTGGAGGCGAGCAGACAAAACACTGCTCACTCTCTAGGAGCCAGGAGAGGTTTTCCTTCCTCCAGGATGCACCCGGAAAGCAGCGCTTGGGAAGGAAGGAGCTGGGTTCCACCTTGATGCAACCCGTGTGCCTGCAACACTTACCTCGCTGGCAAGGCATTCGCTCCTCAACATGCGAAAAGCGATCATCCTTTAAAGCAAAGCCAAAGAGCTCAACGATTATTTTTCTTCCCCCATCTGACACAGGTTTGCAGCTCCTCAGGCATGGGGAGGAGGGGGAGCAAAATAAATAATAAAAAGAAAAAGACTATTATTCTGTAGGCAATCAAAGCTAATCCCTTGACACATTTTCTTTCCCAACAGAAGCACGAGATCTCGAGCCCCGCTGGGTTCTGATCACAACCAAACAGGACTAGGTGTTTTCAGCTCCCTTCTGCCAACACAGCTCAACGTGCAGCAGGCCTCGCCTCGTACCCTCGTACAACCATTTAACTCAACACAAAGCCACCCTGGTGCTCTACCCCAGCTCTAGAAAGCCAGCCCGTGCCTCAGCGTGGCCTTGCACGGAAATAGGATTGCTTTGGCCTGGAGGAAAAAACAGAAACCACAACATGAAGGTCACCCATAAAATCATTACACAGATCCCTCTTCCCCAGCTCTTAGACAAAAAACCTTTAGCAAACCCTCAACCTTAAAGTAGAAACACAAAAAGATATGTACATTAATCCCATATACCTCCGTCAATTTTTTTCCTCGTGTCTTTAGAGCAGTTGTTTACTGCAGCCAACTGCAGAGAAATTACAGTAGCTTAACTCTCCAACTCCCTCTAAAGGATTAATCTTCCAGTGAGCATGCTCACGCGAGATCTTTTTTCAGCAGTTGCATCCATTTCATGAAATGAGGGCTGCTGCAGACATGAGGAAATGCCATTTCAGGACTACAGGCAAAGTTACACAGCCCCCCAAAAATAAGGGCTGATCCCTTCCCAGGGCTCCAGAGAGGATCCCTGCCCAACCCTCCACCTCCAACGAGGTTTACAGATTTCACGTTCATGTGCCCTGTCAGGAAGGGGGGGGGCTAGTGGCTTCCCTGCGACACACGTTTTAAATGTCTGATCTTGACTTTTCTCTACAAGCTGGTGGACAGTTCACCCACCGAATCCTAAGTCAAAAATAGCTCCTTCTCACCGGCAGATTTTTCCTTTGTGTCACTCGTTGGCTCATCTTTGCTTTTTTTAAAAAAATAAATAATCAGGGAGGTAATTTGGGGGGTGGGGGGGAGGGGAGGGGGAACGTTCAAATAAAAAGGAACAGCTTTAAAAACCTAGTTCCCAACTCTGCATCACAGTAGGTAACAGATCCTGAGACACATTTAACTCCACAGATTAAGGACCCATGCAAATGAGGATTTGCTAGTAGACAACAAATCCAGTATCTAAACAAGGCTGTTCCAGTAATCTTGTCCATTCCCTCCTCAACCACTGTAGATCAAACTGCTCCTCGTGAGGTGTTCCTCCCTCACCCCACACGGTGCACCTCAAATCCCAGTTTTCCTGGTGAAAACAAAGCTCCAAAATTAAGGACAAATATTTATGCTTTAGAAGCAGATTCCTCCATTTTCATCTTCCCATATTACCAGGGTTACTGCCGTTCCCCTTCCCATTTATCTATTTTATGTCCTGTTGCTTAATTGCTCTTTGTAGCTGATAGAGATTCAAGCCTCCCCCTCCCCCACAAAAGGCTCTTATTTCAAGTTTTAAACCCTGCTTGAGTCTAGGACAGAGACCCTGCAGCATCCCTGGAGCGCTGGGGAAAATCCAGAGTGGGCTACAGCCAAAGGTGTGAGATTGCTTCGCAAATCCAGTCGCCAGCCTTCACCCCAGCCACTACAAAGATCTAAACATTTATAAAAAAAAAAAAAAAAAAAAGGAAAAAAAGTCTTGAATGCCTTTGATGCCATGAAGCCCCTTTTATGTTGTGAGCCCTACACGTGAATCTACAAAAAAGGCAACATGTCATGATAGTGTTAAATAAGGGCTATGTCTGCTTTTTAAAATGAACGCTCACCATAGCGACAAGTCTCCATAAGGAATGATAAAACGTATGGTGACACTGGATATTTTGTTCTGTTGTCACCTAAATAGAATCACTCACAGAAAGGAAATCTCTGTTACCATGCATTAAAATAGACGCATTGTTTTATTTATAAAGCATCCAAACTGGTTGGTTTGGATGTGTCATAGCAGAGGCTGCTCGTCCACCCCTCCCAGCTCTACCCCTTGGGGACTTAATGAACGATGCCTGCACTCATCCTGCCCTGGCCTCCCACGTATCTCAGGTAGTGCTGAGGCTGCTCCAACTTCTCAGAGGAAGGTCTGGAGCCAGGGCAGAATCTGTCCCTGAAAATCCCCGCGAAGAAAAATCCCAGACTGCAGAGCAGGCAGACGTGAAAGCCTTGATGCAGGAAGATCATGTCCTGCGCTTCCTCCTCCATTGCAGGATTACACTCAAACACGAAGTTGGGATATCAGATATGGAGTTATCCTGACCTGTCATTCCCAATTTGGAAACCAGTCATACTCCCTGAGAGTTTAGACTTTGAAGATTGACTGCTATTGATTCTTCTTCAAGCAAACAGCCCAAGCTGGCAATCGGTCAATAATAAGCAATTACTCGACAGCCTCTTATCTCCAGATGCCAGCCCAGACAGCTCGATTCATAGAGGCAGCAGGTCAATAAATCAAAGCTGTTCTCAAATTTTAAAATATCATCATTTAAAAACCCACCCAGCCTTCAACCTGGCTGAAAAAGCAGCTAGGACAGAGAGGTTCCTGCAGAACGGTACGGTGGCGTACTGCTAATATACCGCAGAAGAGAGAGTACATGTCGTGGTGAAATCCACCTCTGACACTCACTTGTCACGAGCAGCATGAGAGCTGCAGCTGGACGAAGAAGATGAGAGAGGAGGAAGCAAACCCCTTCTCCTTCAAACAGTCACTTGTAGGGAAGAAGCAGAGCGGGGCAGCCTTCCAAACGCACATCACCGTTCCTGGCTGGCTCCCTGTGACCCACCTCACTGTACCCTGGGAGCCTCGGAAATAGCAGCAAGAGCCTGTTTAACATCACCGTGACAGCAAACTGATGGCATCTTTCTAATATCCCTGCTGTGACCTCTATACCCTGGCTATACAATTAATCATTTCATCCTAGGAAATGCACTTCTTTGCTCTTTCATGGACTAAACATGATACAAGTATGGGAGCCAAAGGCTCCTCTTCCACGTTTCGGAGTGACCCAGAGGTGATGCTATTAAATCCAGTGGTGCCAACACTGTGCAACAGACAACAGAGAAGAAAACCAGCCTTGCCGAAAACTCCTGTAGGCATTTTATGCTCTCAGTGCAGACTGCCTTTAAAGACTCATTTGTATGAAAAGAGGTAAGAACTGCCTATGTAATTTGCAGGAGATCACGCAGCTGGAACACAAGCCTAGAGCATCGGCAACCTTCTATCTAGTACTGCAGAACCTAGAAACTCTGGTACCTTCACTGTTTACCCATGGGTTCTTGCACAAGTCACAGAAACAATCTAAAAGTACCAAAAGAACAGAGCAACACTTAATAAATAATTCTGCTTCTGCTGCTAGAGGAGGTAGGCGGCGGCCTACAGGATGCTGCATCCTCTGCATCGGGTGCTAACCTGCTGGCACAGGAGGGGGTAAACAACGTACCAACAAGTTGCACAAGCATCGTAAATCCAAGACCCCTGGAGCCCGTGAAGCTTTCTGCTTATGCTGCAGAAGTGTCCCAGATTCATCAAGCTTGGGGCAGCCCCGCCACCATGCTGCAGTGTAGCTGTGACCCACCTAGGCAGGCTGCCAGGGCTCTAGGCAATGCCAGAGACATCAGAGAAGAAGGTGGCGTGACTTGGGACCGTCCCACCAGCAGCTCCCAAAGAACAGAGCACAGAGGCATCTTGCTTCGTTTGACATGCCCACTGGTCCCAGGAAGGAACATATTTGTATAACGATGACCAAATACTGCAGACTAAGCATCTCCAATCACACTAGCTTGAAAAAAACCTGAGATTTTGAGCCTGATACCTAAACAAAAAGGGGTGACCCACTGGAAGCAGGATCAACCCCATGACTGGTACTCACTCCATTTGCTACAAAACGCAGGCATCTGAGGACACATCCTCAGTCTTCACCATCTTTCAGAGGTCTGGGAAAGAAGGTCAGGTGAAAGGCAGCAGGTAACGAATTACTTCAACTGCACTCGCCAGTTGGGTCAGACTTCTTGTGGAGGAGTCTACTGAGGTTTCCTCCTCTAGCAACACGCAGCGCACTCGGTTCTTCATTTCATCAGTGGCTGGGACAGCAGGAAGCTGTGGGAATGTATGCCCGAAATCTGAAAAGGATTTCTCCACTTCTTACCCACAAAGCATCTACAGGTGGCTTTTACACTGTCAGTCTAGTCTGCAACATCGTGGCAAAGCATGGAAGAGCGCTTGGGAGAAAAAAATTGTGTTAACACATAACACTGCATCACTATTGCCATTTATAGTAAAGCCACAAAATGCCAAAGCAGCTGACAGGATCCCACAAACCGCACTCCAGAGCAACAGCGGACTCCTGAGTTTTGCAGCCTACCAGAATTATTTTCACACACCACCTGCATTTTTCTGGTATAAAATATAGTGCTCTTTCCTCTCCCCCTCCAAAGATCCAGATAAATAGCAGGTCTGCGCATCCACACTGGAAGGACAGTCTAGTCCTTACTCCTTTTGCACAGCTCTAAAGGGGAGCCTGCAAAACCGCTGGAGGTGCTGACCACTGAGATAGTTATTTATTTCCCCACAAAGGAAAGCAATCCTGCTGCCAGCTCTGGGCCTGGCTTCGATGGATACACAGCCTCAGCCTAACCTGCGTTGGCATACTCTGGAAAAGGAAAATAATACAGCACCGTCACAAACTGTAAATGCGGCAGTAACACAAGACTATTTCTCATCTTCTACAATGAAAACAATGCCAGCTGCAAGACGAGGAGATATCGCAACCTGCCGTTCCTCCTTCAGACCTCAAGGCACGACCATTCCATACAAAAGCCGGTGATCACCTGTTGTGCTCTGCTTCCTTCTTTTAAAACGGAGCGTGTGTTAGCACCAGGATCCCGCTGCTTTGGGTCTGAAAGTGTTGCTAGAGCAACAAATGCTAGAAACTAGAGCAGAGAACAAAAGGGCTCCACGACCCCACCGAGGATGTTATCAAGGAGATAGCAAGAATGTAAAATGGACCAAGAGACCTCCCTTAGAGCAGGGAACTGCCATCTTCAATACTTTCGGTGGGCAGAATGATAATTTAGAAATTACAGCAGCTTAGCCCCATGTCTACTTCTTGTCAGGAGCCCCAGGACCAGCCAAGGCATTGCCCTCTTCATGAGCCATCATCTCATGCCCAGCACGAACGTGCCACTGCAGTGTGGGACCTCACAGCTGACTTCGGTGCAGAGAGGCAGAATTAGGGACAGACATTTCTGTAAAGGCAAAGTAAATCCCTGCTTGCACGTCTGGCAGGTTGCCTTTGCAGAAGGAGATGTGGTCAGAGTACCTCCCACCAGACAAATCCAACGTAGGTTAAATTCCAGAAGTTTATTGGGCAGAGCAGACAAAATTAGGCTCTTAATGGGATCTCAGTGCACCTTCCAGGGCTTGTCAGAACAGCCCACGTGGTTGCAATGAATATGGATGCTTTAGAAAATAATCCTCAAAGCAGACAGATACAGGGACTTTCCTTTGTCCCTTCTAGCACTTTCAGCATGGAGACACTACACCAAAGATGTGTGCAGAGTCCCCAATTGTAAACATTACCTGCTGGAGTGTGGCGAGTGGGAGCATAGCAAACAGCAGACTTCTGTGTGATTGCAACCCACTGTTCAAAATCAATCCACGGTGGCTTGTGTGTGCTGCATCGTGCTGCCTGCAGCACCAGTTTTAGCACTGCAGAACTTCGGAAGAGCTCAGAAGATCCTCGTACTTGACACGCACATGGATTCATTTTGCCCTGCACTGGTCACGAGGACCTGACTAACAGATTTGTCTCTCAAGAGAAAAGAACACTGTTTAAAGGGGTCCTTCTTTCATTTACCAAAAACTGTCCCTCTGTGCCTGGTCTTCCTGTCACCTACACCAGTGGCTTTCAACCTTCGGTCTGCCAACTACTTCCAGAAGTCTCTGAGAGGTAGCTAAGAAAAGCAAGCCACTTGCAGTAGTCATATTTGCTGTACAGATGTTTAATATCCTACTGGCATGGGATTAAAAACCACGCTGACAAACTAAGGAGAAGTATCAGAGAGGAAGTCCTGGAGGCATCTGGCTGGAAGTACGAAAGCCAAAAAAAAATACATAATTTTTTTTTCAAAGCTTAAGCAAATGCCTCAGTGAAGCTGACAAAGGCAAAAATTCTCATGGTGGCTTGTGAAAGTGAGTATGATGGCTAGCAAAGGCAGTACCAGCTTCAAGGCTCTGATGTGGCCTCACCTCTGGCTTGTAACACCTGTACAGGTTACAAACCAAGCAGTGAAGAGGATGAGCATTATTTATCCACCCTCTGAATTAAAATTCAAAGGTGGAGAAGTTACTGTTGAGGATGAGGATCACAGCGCTGACCGCCTGCCTTGCTCTGGGAACAGATGGTCAAGCCCCACACTCTCAAGCTGCTGTAATGCACGGGGAGAATTCAGACCTCAGGAAAACTGAAGGGTTTTGCTGCAACTTGATCCAAAGGCCCTGATAGCACAAAACTGTGACT
This sequence comes from Falco rusticolus, assembly GCF_015220075.1. Lineage (NCBI taxonomy): Eukaryota > Metazoa > Chordata > Aves > Falconiformes > Falconidae > Falco > Falco rusticolus. The sequence goes on from NC_051195.1 coordinate 44,575,806, forward strand.
GGGACCTTCCAGAACAGGCAGGTATCAATGCTCACATGCCTCCTCGAGTGCCTGCTCGCAGCTCTGGGAGAATCATTGCCTCCTCCACACCCTGAGCCTTCCTCTGTTTTGCTCAACAACAAACCTTTCACGAGGCATGCAAAGCGAATGTGCAGTGGGATATGGTCCAGTCTCACCTCAACTGGCATCTACGTTCCAGCTTTTTGTTTGTATGTTTCCAAAATAGTTTGTTCCCCATTTGACCCATTAAAAAAAAAAAAAACCAAAACCAAACACCTCCAAAAAAAAAAAAAGAAAATCCCAAACACAGAAAAATACAAACACATGGAATGACAAACACTGAAACAGTATAATGTAAAAATAAGTAAATTAATTCAAGGACCTGATTACTGGTCCATCCACAATTTTTGCATCTTTTTAGCTCTCCCTGATAAAGGCATCCTTTATAGCATGACAGTTCTGTTGAGACAATTCAAAGTATATTCAAAGTCATGCCAACAGAAACATGACTTTGCTCAACGCACTTATATGATGTGCAGCACAGCTACATTCATACCAGCACAAATGTGCTTCTGTCGACATGGCTAAGCCCTGTGTCTTCACACAAATTAGCTGTATCAATACAGAAGTGCTAACTTGAACTGTTAATTAGGATTTGTAGAGGTTCAGCCTGTATATGCTGAGCTGGATGTAAATGAGCTCTCACAGTACAATCTTAATTAATAGTCATAGCTTTCAACATGCATAGGAACTGCCATGACCATCCTGTCAACGGTTATTTCTACAAATCCAGTGGCTCGTGGCTGAAAACCTGCAAATGCTGTTCAATACACACCAGCAGCATCCCCCACCTCCTGGCTTCGCCGCCGTGCTGCGGAGGGCTGTGAGGAGCACACCTCTGCAGCCCTCAGCTGGGAGGTCTTTATGCCCTGGCAGTAGCTTGCTTCACACAGGAGGGCTGATTTTGCCAGTAGAACTGCACCCACACTCCACCAGCCCAAGACACCTGCACAGCCTTCCCAAGGAAGCATTCCTGGACAGAGGCACGGCTCACACCTAGCCACACCGCCAGGGCTTAGGGATCCAGCCTTGCACCCATGGTGCAGCCAGCACCTGAGCCCTTATGTTCACCGATGAACAGCTCTCCCCGTGATGCTGCATACTATGGCATATTAGTAATTATTACTCAGATGTGTAAACGTTTGCAAGATGGAAACGTACCTGTCTAGCCGCCTTAGGTAATTACAGAGCAGAGCGCTCGGCTGCACATGGTTGTGCTCCTCTTCTGCCTGGTTTGGATCCGCAGCGCACCATTGCACGAGGTGTCGTGGGCTCATTCCCACACCAGGCTGCATTCACATAAATAACCTATGTCACAGGTAGACCACCCGGCACACTCACAGGGGGCTGTCAGGACAGGAAAGGGGGTTTGTCTGATTTTGGGCACCACATCCCTGGAGAAGCTGATGCTGTCACATAAGGGACTCAGAGGATCTAGTAGAAAAGATAAGAGATTTTAACTACTCCTCCCATATGCTGCTCAGCCCAGAAGGCAGCACCGCGATACAGCACTCCGGTGTCAGGAGAGACAGACGTGCTTAATGCCACAGTGCAGCTGGTGAGTTAAGGGGAGGAGACACATCACCAAGATAATGGCAGCGTCTGCGTGAAGATTAGCTCTAAAACTAAGCTTAGGAAAAGTCCCTGAATTCATATGGAGAATAGCAAAAATTTTGATTCAAGTACTCCTGTAGAAAGAAATGGGGAAATGACTGTATTCTTGGAAATTCATTTCCAGAGGTGGCCTGTGTCTGGCACTCCCTGGACAACAATGCTGGAAGCGCAAGCTGTTGGGACACACGTGGCTGGCAACCCAAAGAAGAGGTAATGTCGTCTGGCAGAGGCAGGAAAACCTCTCCCTCCTGCCTTTGCTCCTCCGGTGACATAACACACAGGAATATTTACAATTAACAGAAACCGTAGCCTACATTGCCTAAACCTTCACGAAGCTCTGATAAGGCTGTGAAAAAAACACGGGTTGATTTGCCTTCCATGAAATTGAACTTCTAGTACTCAATGTAACACACTGCTTCCCACTCTTGTGTCCAGAGCCAAATGCAGCGGATCCACTGCAGAGCGAGGTTTAAGTAGGATTTAAGATACGCCTTGAACTTCTGATGGCAGCCCACGAAGGAGTGGACCTTACCCAGCAAGAGACTGTAACCACATGGTTTTGTCACGCACGGAATAAAAGAAAGCATTGTGAATTCATGCCAAAATATTAAGGGCTTTTTCTCATTCAAAAAAAAAAAAAAATAAAACGGCTGAATCAACCAACAGAGCAGAGCTTTTCCCAGCACTTTTTGCAGGGTCAGATGCAGCCACAGCCAGACTGTGGCTGGGAGAAACCTGCGCTGGGCACGGCTGGGCCGCGTGGCCATGTCGCAGCCCACAGCAGAGGATGCTGATGGGGGTCCAGCCCCATTAGTCCCCTCTCTGCTTTCCTCCAGTCACCTGCAATGTGAAACTAGGCCTGAACCCCCAGCTGCAACTGCTATGCTCTTGCAAAACCACATAAAAAAAGAAACAGATGTGTTGGTTTGGTTTTTTTTTTTTTTAAATAAAAGAGGAAAATTCGCTAGTCACTTTTCTACCCAACATTTTGTTTTAGAAAAGTCAGCGACACGTTGTCAAAGCAGATTTGTTTATTAAAAATGGACTTCTCCTAGCAAGGAGCACAGAATGACTGTACAATAGATCCCATAATTGCATACATTTGTTAATAATTGCATAGGCTGGAACAGGATACATTAGCCTAATTTAAGAATGGAATAAGAGAATGTGTGAAAAATTAGATCACATTTTCAAGGTAAAGACCAATGCTGCTATGAGAAGTCCAAAACAGAGGTGCTGGACATTTGCAGCCATACTGGCTTTGTCACAAGTAGTTCACGTGCTTCTAGAAGTTTTCTATTTCTCTTAATCAGGCCCACCCATGATCTCAAGGAATGAAGCCAGAAACCAGAGCACATAAACCAGAGCATATAAAGCAGTGAATACTTTGACTTGTGTCACTTGCCATCTCCTACCCAGTGAAGATAATCTGTACATTTAAAAATTAACATTCTGCCTTTCCACAACAGTCCCAGTTACAGGCTTCTAACACCAAATCAAGTGTTACAACTTTGTAAAAAAGATTACCTCCGTTTTCGCTGGAAAAGCATCACAGGTGGCAAAAGATCAACCTGTCAGCCGCAGGGACAAAGCCTGGGGCAGCAGCACAGGCTGCAGAACCCAGCCACAGTGTTCAACCAGGACAGCTCCAGAGTGGGAGCCTCCCCTCATCCCCAGGGACACCACCAGCACCAAAGGAACCAAGGGACACGTTCGGATGAAGAGGCCACCTCACAGACCTCACAAGAAAGCAACCCGTACAGATCTACACAGGTAACCTCAGCAGACTCAAGGGACTTCCAAACACGCAGATCTCAAGCTGAGCTGAAACAGCAAACCTGGAGATGACAGCCCACCCCTTCCCCGGCAGATACGCCTGCACCGGCGGCGCCCGGCTGCACCTCTAAGGCACACAAGCTGCTGACAGCAAGGACACTGCGTTTGCAGTAGACAAAGCACAATGGGATGGCAGGCCAATTAGCAGAATTTCAATTCATTGGCATTCAACAAGACTACGATAGGAAGTCATCTTGGGCACAGCGGCTTTTCAGCAGGGACAAAGTCTAAGTCTCATAATCGGACTCCACCACCCAGCCTTTTTTGGACAGTTCTTGAACCTCTATTGTTTAAATTGCTGACTGCCCCGTTGCTTGTGTACACTGCAAGCAGGCTGCCTCTCACTGAAGCTGATGGCAAATCCCTCCCTGATTTCTGTGGGTTTGGATCAGGTCCCACACTCTTTTTAGTGTAATACTCTACTTCAGTCTATGTAATCTTCCATGTTATGGAGGGGTCAACGCTGCAAACTCTCCTTACACTTAAGTCCTATTATCCGTCTGCACTAATTCTGCATACAGGGCATATAAAGGTCCTCAGCTCTCTGCACATACAGCTCAAGTTCCAGCCCCAGTCAGCCACAAAACGGGGCATCGGCTAAGTAAGAAGGCAAAAAGAAAACAAAACCCATAGATTTACTTTACTTCAATATTCTACTGCACAGTCAGTTTTTCCAATACTCATTTTGCACATGGCACAACACACACTCCAGAAACTCTGCGAAACAAGCAGGTTATGTCCCGTGCTTGCAAAGCACCATCTATACTTACAGGGCAATAAAAATTAGCTTAATTAATAATACATCAGCAAGAAAATGTTAATGAAGACCCAGCAGGGAAAAGGACTGTTGTCTAATCTCCTTGTGTGGACTCCTTGCTTTGGCAGCAATCAGCAACTGCATCAGCATTACCATCCCAGTGCAAGCGAAGATATCTGACTCATCAGGGAAATGCACGCAGGAACCTCGGTGGCTTGTCACCGGTCACATTTCTCTTTAAAAGCAGACACTGTTGCATCAGGAGCAGCTCCTGGCAGCCCCACACCAGCTTCCACTTGTGGAGCTTTTGTCATTTAAAGAAGAATTTAGACTATCCCTGTGCATCTGATGTATAAATACACATGACAGGGCCTCCCGCCATGGGCTCTTTGGCCATGTGCGCACATTACACAGCTCTGCCCCTGTATCGGCTTCAAGCTGCTGGATCACAGGCACGGGGGGGGGGGACACCGTATCCCACCTCCCCACTACAGGGAGCTCGCCGAGAACATCCCAGCGCTTCCATGGGGGCCTACCTGCCCTCACTGAGCCAAGAGGCACCGCAAGCTCAAACCAGTGCGCTGCCAGGCGCCTCGGGTAGGTGCGTTTCAAGGCAGATCTCATGGAAATCCCCCCTCCCAGCTGTTTTTCCTCCTCGTTGCAGGAGGCTGTTTTGGCAGGAGCCAGCACCCCACAAGCAAGAGCCCAGGGCTCGCGGCTGCCAAAGCGGCTCTGCCACGGGAGCGCATCCACGCTGGCACTCGGCCGCAGCGCCTGTTCATCAAGGGCTTGTGCCGCATGGGGAGGTGGTTTCCTGCAGCCAATGGAGGAGCTGCCGTTTCTGCCTTTCAGCAGAAGCATGGCTGCAAACAAAGACCCGGTGAAGAAAGGCAAGTTGGCTGGTAAAACTTCCTAGCCCTAGCCAAGCCTCAGACCTGACAAATCACCCTCATCCCTCATCACCTCCTGACCTTCTCCTCCGCGGCCAGGCTGCCTCTGGGATCCCTCTGGGATCACACCAGGACCTGTATTTCAGTGCTGGCTGGGGGCGAGGAGGATCTTTGTGTCATGTGTCACTGCTGACGGCAGCCTCCAGCCACAACTCCAGGCCAAGCAGCAGCAACAGCAACATAACACACATCTTGTCACTGCATAAAGCACCATTTGCATCCGCAGCAAAAGGCAAAATTTTACGCCTGCTGTCACAAAGAGGGAGAAGATAAATTATGTCTATAAAACACGAGGATAGCCTAGGGGTGTGGATTTGAGAAGACACCAATCCAAACAGTTTTTAATAAAAGCCCTAAAAGATCAAGACCAATGTGCTATCAACGTAGAGCTATGTGAGAAAAGGTGCAAAACTCTTAGAAACCCAAGAACATAACCGTATTGCCAGCACGCAGGGTGCTTTCAACAGGGAAGGAGACCATAAAACTCACAGACAAAGAAATACCAAAAACGTGGGAGTCAGGCACAGAGTACACTGTGTATGAGAGACACCTGGTCTAAATCTTAAAAAAAAGATGGGAAGTACAACTTGCAGACTGGAAAACAATGTGGAAATAACCGAGATAGAATATGATGCCCCCTCGCTGGCCTTTTCAAACGATACAAGCCGGAGGCAGTGCTAACCTTTCCCCACTGTAAATTCTCAAAAGTCAAAGCAGACGATTCTTCAACAAATGTGCTCAGTAGCTGTTTGTTTGCTCACTGGTGGCGTTTCCCTGGTACAAGGGGATGTTGATTAAAAGACAGCATGGCTCTTCACCTCCTCTCTCCACACACGCTCTGAAAGCTACAGGATCTGGCAGTACAGCAAGAGTAAATATTACATCTCATCCGAAAGCCATCTTTAAAGGAACACTCCTTGTTTCTCCTCAAAGTGTGGCAAAAAAGATCAAATATTCCAGATGTCATCTCCAGGTCCTACAGGACACCTGCTTATAAACAATCATCTTTGCATATTAAGAAGGCATTAAAGCACCAACTTGAAACAATGCATCCTAGCAGCACTAAAAACTACCCTCCCTAATCCAAAGAACAAAAGGATTTCTAATGTCTGGAATTCACAGATCCTTAACATTTAAAACAGAGAGTTGACAAAAGCTATTACAAACAAGTTTGCAATTAAAACCACCTAATATCTTGGTTACCAGTTCAGCAGCCGTGCTTTTTTGCAAAGCCTTCTGGGTGTTGATTTAATCTATCAAATATTAATAATGCTCCTCAATTAATGAAATATTTAGACTTATCCTTTATGTCCTCATAATCTGAAGATTTATGTTCAAACTCGCAGGCCAACAGGATACTAGACGGAATCCTATGAACCAGCTCACAGCCTGACTGTTAACGCTGTCATCTCCCCAATACACACGCTCCCTTTACACTGATAAACCCACGTTTGCCAGGTTGCATATTCACTACCTACCGCCTTGGGTATAAGAAAGGCATTAAAAAAAAAAATAAAAAAAGTTAATTTCTCAGGTCTCAAAAATGCAAGTGACTTAAAACATCCATCTCCTATTTAGTGCAGGTCCTGATGACCTCCAGGCTGGAGGTGCTGCCTCTCCAGCCCCTGAATCCCCCTGGCCAGCGATACACGGGGTGCGCAGGGCTGACACCACCCGCACGGCGCTGCCAGCCTCCAGCACCTTCCTGCAAGTCCCTGCCACGTGCCTAAAGCAAAACTCACAGGGAATGAACTTCAGTCAAGGGCAGCATAAAAACATGCCTTGGGTAACACCCCAGGAACTGAGATTATCGAGAGGATAAATTAAAACTACAGGGAAGAACAGGCTTTGCTGCCCAACTGCAAGCACCTGGGCTGAGTTAATGCAGCATCAAAAACTTTAGAGTTGGTTTAGAGGTAGGGCACAGCCTTCAGTCAAAGGCCTTTGGGCATCTGCATTCACTGGACACCGACGAGCATCACATTTCAGTAACTACCTCCTGATTTTGCGACAGGCGTCCTTTCAGTTCCCAAATCAACAGCTGGATAAAACATGTAATTTTGAAACCCATTAATCCTTTCTAACTCTTCTACCACGTGCATGTTTAATTTCCCACTTCTTGAAACAATATTATGATTTTTGAGAGAAACAGACTATAGCTTCTGAATGCTCTGGGCCAGCAGTACGAAGCATCCCTAGTTACCACAGAAGCTGGATAAAACATTTGGGTAATATGCCTTCTGGCTTTAAGCCTTTGGGAGAAATTACCTATTATAACTTCCTCTGAAACTGCAAGGACTAGAAATGTGCGACTGGAGAGGAAGAAGGTAGCTGAGATTCTTAAGAATCCAGCAGCTCACGCTTTAAAAGGAAAAGGAGGCCAAAAAAAAGGAAAAAAAAAATGTATTTCACTGCATTTGATTCAAATGCATCAGCAGGTCATGGCCAATAGTCCTGGGGAGACCAGGGTTCCCTTTTGCCAGTTAATGTGCTGAAATACATCTGTCCACATCTACACTTGAGTTCTAAAATCAATTAAAAAAATCTGAAGTAGCACTCTGAAGGACACATAGACACTTAATATAACCAAGGCCAAAGCACAGCATATTTCAGTTTGGACACCGGGACTGCAATTCTGTCTCCACGGAGGTGCCCGTGCTCTCGTGCTATGTTCCCTTCAGCTCTACGGATGGCTGACGCCATCAGATTCACCCCAGCTGCCCTCTGTTCCCAGAAGCAGTAAGCACCATGTTCTTCTTCTTAGCAACAAGACAAGCACAAGCAGGCACGTTCTTCTGCAGCATCACAAGCCTCCTGGACTTGGCTCAAATGCTTTGCCCCAAATCACAGGTAATGGGCCTGCTGCATGCTCTCTGGGCACCACTATTATCTCTGCTCACCGCAGTTTGCTCAGTTCCCCAGTTCTCCGCTGCTGGTTTTGAATGCTGTAGCCATGGCAAGCTCATAACTATCTTCTGGGTCATGTACTGCTCCAGCTGACTCAAGAAGCTCTAATGATTTTGATTATTTTTATCCCTCTTTGCATAATTTTTACATTTCCCTGTAACAAATGGGGAAAGTCACTTACCTGGCTTTATTTTGAGTCTATCCGTGTCAGCCTGGTTATCTTGCTCTGTATTTACTTCCTCCCCAGTTGCGCCACCTGCAAATTTCCTCCCTCTCCCATGTGCTGTCCCTGCAGGATGATTAGCCGTATGCAAACCAAAGTGGACCTGAATTTTCGACGCTACCAGTCCATCCCACTCACCGTCTCGCTGTCCTAAACTGACACTGCTCACCACTGCCTCTGAGAGCTCTCCCTTGAGAAGGAGATATGACACTGAAAAGGATGGATTTAATATTTAATAGCCCACCTCCACCCCCAAGCCAGTCCCCTGAACACACAAGCAGCTCAGCCCTACACCGTGTCAGCTCACCTGGCTCAGCAGCTGTCTGCAGTTTACGGCGGGCAGCGTGTTTGAGCCGGGGGGACTCCTCAGTGGAGCCAAACAATCTTAAATGTAAACTCGGGCAAAATGAGCTGGTACGGAAGCAGACAGCAAGACAATGGAGGGGATCAGGCTGGGCATTAAGGAAACAGGAATCCTCTTGGAAGAACATTTCCTACTTGAAAAGAGGATACGCTGGATGTCCTTGATACGTTGCCTATGCTAGAAATTTTTAATTAAAAGCAGGAAAGCCTTTCTATTTTAGACGCCGTGATACCAGCATCAAGCGCTTTTATAAGTACAGTTTATTCTGGGTTTATATGCATTTCACAGAGGTTGGCAGCCAAGCTAAGCCAGCAGGGCTACAGCAAACTCTTCCACTCCTGGTCGGATTTACTTTACCGCTTCAACCAGTCACCAGCCATCACCAAGGGGACGTGCCTGCCCACACACTGAGGGAGGCCAGACTCACACAACTTCTCCCTGATCTACCGGAGACACAGACAGCTAGGTGAGCCTTTCAGCGGCGACCTTTGGCTCCCATGACAGTCAAGAAAAGGGAAATCTCCAGTGAAACGTGTCTTGAAGCACTCACACAGACCCCTCGCACCTCTCACTGTCCTGCACAAAGCACAACCCCCCCTTTCACCTCCTCCTTTTCTGGGACCCAGTGACCCAAACCACAGGCGCCAGCTGCCCTCTGCTCCAAACATTTTGCTAGGGAAAAGCCAGAGGAATACAGCCTGCTGCCATCCCCTCCACAGCCCCGCTTCCCGAGCGGAGAGGCCACGCAGGTGGCATCACCGCAGCTTCAGGAGGGGAAGAGACAGATGACAAAACACCAGGCAAGCTGATCAAGAGCAAGGCCCCAAACTAGCATTTCAGATCAGTGGCAACACAACAGCATCAGTCCCTAATCATTTCGATATCAGCTGCTCTCATGCACATTTGGAAATGTGATACCCCAGGGTACCGGTAGATCACTCTCTGCTAGCAGCAATGAACCGCCAAGGGATGCTAATGCCTTCATCAGCTGGCACAGCTGTTTGCAAGGTGAGGGCACATCCAGCTCTATCTGCCAGCACAGCTCGAATCCATTCCCTCCACAGAAGAGCTGGCTGTTTGTTTGTTTGTTTTTTCTGGCTGTTGTTGGGGGTTTTGCTCGTAATTGCATCTCTACTAGGACTTCTGCTGACACAGCTATGGTGGAGGGGAGAGCAATTTCTTTGCATTCACGGACAGATAACTAAGTCGGCAAAACTTCTCAAATGTAGACCAAGCCTCTGCTTTGGAAAGCAAAAAATAAACTACCTTGGTCTAAAATCACCTCTAAGCTAATACAGCTACGTCCACAGCAAGGACTTATATTAGCATGACTATTTCAGCAAGGGAAAATGAAAAATCATCCTCTCCAGCCAGCGTAATTATATTGGAAGGGCTTTTTTTAAAGTATAAACCAGGCCTTTGATTCTGCCTTGACTGACTAAACGTTCTTCAGATGCTTTCTTTAGTCACATTGGCTCAGCCACGTTAGCTTAACACAACTGAAGGGCACTTCTAAGGCTTTCTTAAAACTTCAGAAGCCGCATTTGCCCATTCTGTTATTATTTAAAGTTTTTCCATGTGGAAGAAAAGGATGAGTTCCCAAAGGGCCTATGCTAGCCCACAGCTTGCTCAGCACACGAGAACCCATGTTTTGGAAGTAAACGTTAGCATCCATCTGATAGAGGGCAAAATTCTGTCCTGGACAGGGTAGTGTGCAATTTTAACATGTCAACAAAGCAACCCTTGTGCGAAAGCCCCTAACTGACAAAAGTTTAAAAATCTCCTTACTAGGCCTTTAGTATCAGAGAGGGGAAAAACCACCTTCTCTCTTCATACAAAGACACAGATAAAATGTATTAACCCTGGTACTCCAGAAGAAATTTAAGACAACTGAAAACACACATATTTTGCCCGCGTTCACAGTCTCATGTCAGTGTAGTATTGACATAGCTCACTGCGCTAAGGAGACCAAGGGAAACAGCTGTCCTGCAGCCATCAAGAAGTGCAGGCTCCCAGACAGCTCACAAAGTAGAAAAGATTAAACGCACCAAGTTTTCCTGCTGTAACTTACTGAAACAGACTCCGTATTAAAAGCAACAGCCCTGGGAAAGCAAAGCCCTCTCCTCACTTGCAATACCAGCTGGCAGGAGTAAATGAGAGAGGAGGAAGGGCAGGGCAGGCCTGAAAGAAGCACTGGATTTCACGTCACCTGCAAAACAGAAAGTGGGAAACCGAAGTAGTCATCTGTGTGCTCACTGCTCAAAGGCACTGCTCATTAGGTCCTGGCTTTTCCTATTATCACTGCTGCACTCAGTGGCCTATTACAGCAACCTCCTTCCAGCCAGGGACCCGTGAATAGGAAGCGCTTTGACATGAGTGAATGTTGCCCCTTAATCCAGTGGGGAGTTCATTGAACAGGCGGAGGGCTGCCGACAGAGCTGCCGGCACCAGCTGGCTGAGGGGATGAGAGCAAGGATCAAAGCCAGGGCAAAGCCTCAGCACCGCGAGCCTGATTTGCAAAAACTGCTCAGCCTGTTGAGTCCTCACCTTTAAAAGGTGGGGAGCTGCTGGGTGCTGAACTCGTCGGAGATCCGACCTCAGCTGAGGATGCTGAGCAGTGGGGAAATCTGTCCTCTATGTGGCTTGCACACCGTCTCTTCACTTTAAAGATCAAAGCTGCATCTCCAGAAAAAAAGATGTTACAGATCAGAACAGATAGGAGGAAAAAAAAATGATGAAAAATGCAGTGTGACTTCTGAAGAGAACCACTTCATTCAAAGCCACACACACACCTTACTTCCTGCTTAGCATGCAGGCACCAGCCTTCCTGAGGTTAGCACGAGTCTGAGGAAAAACATCATGGCTTGAAACCTCTCTTTCAAGTTCACACCAAACAATCATTTTAGGAAACACACAAACACAAGGTCAGCTGAGTCTCCTCACTAAACCGATGCAAACTGGAGTAGCAGCATCAAATTAAATGAACCTGCACTATCAATAAAAAACTGGCTGAGCAAGACAAACCCATTTATTTAAAACTTTAATCTTTAGCACTGTAACTGCAGCAGGTCTAAAATACGTGAAAGTCCCAAACCAGACGGAACACAAGAGACCTGCTAAAGCAAAGCAGCAGCAAAACCAGGCTTCTCTGAAGCAATGTGGTTACTGTGCCTAATGACTGCAGCATGGCTACTTACCTGGCAGCTCAACCAAAGCACAGAAATTACTTGGGGCTGCCTCAGAGCAAGGCACCCAGAAGAGAATAACCATCGAAGTTTAAAGCTGAGAACTTACAAAGAACTTGGTGCTCAGAGAGATTCTCCCTCACCCATCAACACCAAGATTTGCCAAGGAGCTATTCTATACTGGAAGCTTTTGTCTTAACAGCCAACAACCTTATCTGCAGAGGTGGTATGGACACTCCCTGGAGACACACAGACAGCACTCTTTCCAACCTGCCCACTCCCACCCAGCTCTTTGCGTGGAGCAATTATCTCCTCCCAGCAACACACCTCTGCCCCTCTCTCAAGTGAAATAATCCCTCGTTTCTGCTCCATCTTGCACATGGCAGACCATCACAGTTGCGGGATGTTTATCCTTGCTCTCCCCTGCCAGCGCTGGGGGAGCAAAGAGCATCTCCTCCAGTCTCTAAATTCCAGCCTGATTTATACCAACTTCCTCCCCTCTGGCCTCAGATTTGTCTGAGTTTATGGGGGAGGGGAGGAATTAAACTCCAAATGAGTGATCGTTCCCCCTCCATAATCCACAGCAACATCTGTGGATATTAAGCCTGATTCTAAGAGCGATGTTTCTTGATGCTTTGTGTACAGAGCAGACCCAGCCAGGACTGCTGGGAGATGCTTCCCAAAATAAAAGATGGGCATCTGTAGTGTTAAGACTAACCTGTGCATTAAAAGTTGATGATTTGTGAGCCAACTCCTGCCCCTGTTACAGCCATGGCGCTCTCCTGAAAGCAATCACACGGAGGTAGCCGAAGGCAAAACCCAACTGTGGAGTCACACGAGCACCTGAGGGCTGATTCCTCTATCACAGGCAAAATTAACACCTGATTCACTTCAGAAGCACACACAAAGGGCAGAAGGATCAGGCCTTGAGATGCAGTTGTGATGGAACACAAAGCATAAGGAAAGCCTTGGGCAAAACTCCCACTAAAGATGATGGGAATCTTGTCTGAGTACTAATTCAACCTGTTCTTTGCAGCGCTTCCCAAAGAACCGCTGTTGTGATAGAACACAAACCGTAAAGGAAACCCTTGGGCAAAACTCCCACCAAAAATGAAGGGAATCTTGTCCAAGAACTTGTTCTTTGCAGTGCTCCACAAGGAACCGCCGTTGCCACCTGTGTGGCCATGCCACAGACCTCATCCCAGGCGGGGCAGAAGCTCCCTGCGGCAGCACAGCCCTCCGACCGCGGTGTTTCAGGGACAGCGCTGGGACAGGCTGCAGCACAACCTGGCACACCTGAGCCGCAAGGTGCCCAGAGGTCCTGAGGTAACAGCAGCGGGCTGCAGTGACAGGGCACTGTTAGTTTCTATACGAGGTATATATATAGTTTTTATCACCACCTCAGCGCTCCTTCTGCATGGGCAGGCTCAGCAGCCAGCATGCTGCAAGCTGGTGTTTACCTGAGGGCAAACAGACCTACAAGAGTTTATACACTCTAACAAAAGGGCAAACAGACTTTTTATAAAAAGAGTTTATAATGTATTAACAAAACCAGGGGGGAAAGTTTCAGCCTGGCACAAAGACCCACTGCAGGCGCAGTGTCCCAGCTCCACGTGCCACTCACGTAGTTTCATGGAGTAGCCGAACTCTTTGGGGATGTTTCCAGCTCTGGCTAATTACAGCCAATTGTCATTACACGGCAAACTTCATTTTCTTTGGGGATTTTGGATGCGACGCCAGAATTTCCTCAAGGTTTGCGCTCACAGTCAAACCCCAACAACACATGGGCAAAGCGCGCTGGAAGCCCCCGCACCCCGTGCTGGCTGCGGCCGGAGGGGGTGTGTGTGTGTGTGTGCAGCCACCCTGAGCGCCCCTGGCTCCCCGGCAGCCCCCGGCCCCGCTGCCGGGCCCGCCGCGCTGAGGGCAGGCGGGAGCCGGGCGCGCTCGGCCCCTGGGGAAACTCCCGAGTGTTTTCTGAGGGAAAACTCCACGGCCTTCCCCGCCGGGGGCTGCCCCGCCGGGCCGCCCATGCCCAGAGAGCCGCAGGCCGCGGGCACAGCCCGCCGGACAGCACCTGCCGCGCCTCCCGCCCGCGCAGGGCCCGCACCGGGCCCCGGCCGCCCGCCGGCTGCTCCCGCCCAGCGCAGCGCGGCCCGGCTGCCGGGGGCGGGCCGGGGGCCGGGCCGGGGCCGCCCCGCCGCCGCGCGGGCCCGGGGCTCTGCATGCCTCATGCCTGCCCCCGCACGGGCGCGGGCCCGCCGCCCGGGACCCTGCATAGCTCATAGCGGCGGCCACGCCGCTACCGCCGCGCCCGGCCGGCCCTGGACTCTGGATGGAGCCGCTCCAGCGCCGCCCGGCGCCCCGTCGCATGGGGGGCCCCGGAACATGGATGGCGGCCGCGCCGCTCCCCCCGCCTCCGCCACACGCACTCGCTCCCATTGGGGGGAACCCCGGAATCTGTATGGCCCATACCACTGACTCACCGCGGAGGGGTGTTACTTATACAGAGTCCCGGGCCCCCCTACACACAATGGCAGCAGCTCCCACATTCTTCCCCTCAGAGGAGTTGGACTGAACCATGGGGCGGCGGGGGCACGGCCCCCCTCCAGGCCTCCGACAGAACCCGCCTGGCCCTGGGCGATACCACTCTACGCTCCCCCATCTTCCTTCCCCCCGCCCGGGTAGATGGACGCCGCCGCTCTCACTCACCTCGGCATCCACTGTGGCCATGGCCGGAGCCCCGGAGCGTAGCCCCGCCCCCTCGGCGGCTCCTCACGCCTTGGCTCCGCCCCTTTCCCCTCACTCTTCTCAATGGAGACGCTCCGCCGGCCATCGCGCATGCGTACGGCATCATGGCGGCCCCCACGGCGCCCCTCCGGCCGTACGGCATCATGGCGGCGCCCACCAGCTGCCGGCCGTACAGCCGGCGCCGGGCAGGGGGTGGGATGAGGATGGGGTGAGACGGGGACACGGGTGGGACGGGGCCCCTCGCTCCCCACGCACGGCCGCGCCGGCACCCCTCGGACCGCGGACTCCTCACTACTTCTGTCGGGAGACCCCGCCACGGTGGCCTTGGCCCCTCGTGCCGTGGGGGGTACCCCACCATGGGCTGTGTCCCTGCTGCCCGCGGTTGCGGCCCGGCGTGGGGCCAGAGCACCAGCCGATCCCAGCCTTAAGCACCTCTCTTTGCTACAGCCGGGGACGGGTGGGCTAGGGGAAGGGGGACACCCCACGGAGCGTCTTTGTCCCCTTCTCATATCCCCTGTAGCTGCTTTCACACACCCCAAATCCCCTCCCAACGCCCAGGCCCTAAAGCCATGATTGCAGAACAATTATCCCTTTTACAGCTCTTCAGTAAAGCAGAAGATACTGCAAGGGGGAGATAAACGCCCCCCCCCCAAGGGCTCCGCAGCCGGGGAGCCACATCGAGGTGTGGGGGTCCGGCTGCGGCTAGCTTCTTGCTGGGCAGGGAACCGGGGGCAGGAGGGCTTTGGGTGGCCCGATGTCACTTCACAGATCTCTGACCAGCCACCCCAGGGTCCCCCCATCTTCTGCCGCCTTTCTCCACAAACCCTGCTCTGCTGGGGGGTTGCGCCTGGGGACACCGCCGGGCTCCCCGCCCCGGTGCCGGGCGGCCATCGCTGCCCTGATGGAAGCCAGGAGGCTCCGGGGTGGCGAGCACAGGCGCCCCCCGGTACCCGCACGGGGGTACCCCAGGATCTGCCCTGGTGGCAGCCCCTGTAACCCACCCACGGAGCCCCGGCCCCACGCCGGGCTGCCACCCCCAGCCCCACCGGGACCCCCGGACCCAGCAGAGCCGCGAGTGCCGGGGTGCGAGGGCTTCTCTGGGGGGTGACAGACCCCAAATGGCCGTCCGAGGCTGCAGGCAAGACCCCAGACCGCAGCGAGAGGCGGCGGCCCCACTCCCCCGGCGCTGCCGCCCCCGGGAGGGCAAGGGGCAGCCAGCCCCACGGCCCCCGCGCCGGTCCCGGAGCCCCACGGGCCGGCCCCGGACCCACGGCCCCCCGCGGCCCCGGAGCCGGGCCCGGCCGCGGCTGCTGCTGCCCCCGCCCGGCCGCGCCGCGGTCAAAATAAGAGTCCCCGGGGCTGAGGCGGGACCGGCCGGGGGAGCCGCTGCCCAGCCCGGCCCCCGCCGCGCCCCGGTTTAGTAGCAGCTAAAAAATCCCCCCGAGAATCCCCCCGCGGAGTCCCTGCCGTTGGGGTCCCAGGCGCGTCCCCGGGGTCTCGCTCCCTGCCCCGGTGGTGGCGAGGGTGGGTGTCCTCCCCCTTGGCTCCCCCCAGCATGGAGTGACCGTCCGTCGCCAGCCCCCAGCCCCTCGATGCGGCGCGGCGGGAAAAACCCGGCGTCACCCGGGACCACCGCGCTGTGCTGGGGATGCTCAGCTGGCGTGGGAGGGAGGGCAGCGCCCACCTGCACCCTGCGGCCCCCAGACCCCTGCACACAGCCCCAGCTCCCCCAGACCCCCGCACCCCACCCCAGCTCCCCCAGACCCCTGCACCCAGCCCTGGCTCCTCCAGACCCCCATGCCTATCCCCGGCTCCCCCAGACCCCTGCACCCGGTCCCAGCTCCCGCAGACACCCATGCCCGGCCCCAGCTCCCCCAGACCCCCAGACCCATCCCCGGCTTCCCCAGACCCCTGCATCCATCCCCGGCTCCCCCAGACCCCCGCACCCAGCCCTGGCTCCCCCAGACCCTCACACCAGTGCTTGGGGCTGGGGGGAGAGGGCAGTGGGTGCAGCAGCAGGGCCAGGGGCTGCTGGCCCCCCTCCCTGTGCCTTTGCTGGGGCTTCATCTTGCTGAGCGGGAGCTGGGGACACCTGGGCCAAACCTCCCTGGGCCGTCAGGAAGGGAAGAGGCTCCCGCAAGGAGAAATAACGTGAAGGCAGCGAGCCCTCGCAGCCCACCACCGCCTGCCATCACGGGTCTCGGCCCACCTAGTTCAGCCTCACGGGCCGGTTACAGTGAACGGGGCAAGGGCGAGACCTGTTTGGCCATTAACTGCCCCGTTTCCCTGCTGCGAACCCCCAGGGGTGTGTGGGGCAGGGGCTGAGCCCCAGACAGCGTGGGGCAGGGGCTCAGCCCCAGGGGAGCATAGGGCAGGGGCTCAATCCCCAGGGGGAGCCTGGGCTGGGGGCTCAGCCCCAGAGGAGCGTGGGGCAGGGGCTCAGCCCCAGGGCAGCGTGGGGCAGGGGCTCAGCCCCAGGCAGCGTGGGGCAGGGGCTCAGCCCCAGGCAGCATGAGGCCAGCCCGCAGCTCGGCCGTGGCGGCGCGGCTCTCCAGCCAGGCTGACATCGCCCTCTCCCGCACCGAGCCGGCCGAGCAGGGACGGACGCCACATCCTGGGATTCCTGCCAGCAGGAAGAGACCAACCAACCGCCCCGGCGCTTCCTCCGTCCTCCACGTCCTTCCAGCTGGGCCCTTCCCCATGGCGGCAGCGTGGGCACAGCCGAGATGGCCCCAGCAGCATCTTCCCCCCGCAGCGGCTGCCCGGGGCCGGGGGACACGTGGCTCTGCCATCGCCTTGGCCATAAACCAGCTTTTCCCTTCCAGCTGCCGCTGTGGATGCCGCCTCTGAAAGCTGATGGCCACTTCTCGCCCACCGATGCCCTCCCGGTGGGTCTCAGCGGACAGGCTGTGCTCATCAAACACCTACCCCCAGCAAAAGCACCCATGGTCTTAAAAAAAAAAAAAAAGCAGCGCTTTATTTACCCTTTCAGATCTTTACATTTGGTGTTTTAAAACCCAGGACAAAAATACTCCCCCCAAAGCCGTGGCAAACATGTAAAACCACTAGTTTACATTTTAAAACCCAGTAATAAATTGCGCAGAAATCTCCGGTTGTACAGAGCCGTCACAAATATTGTTGTATAAAACCCCAAAATCTGTAAAGAGAACCACAGGGATAAAGAATTACAGCCATGAGTATTGGTACAAGAAAGGGCACGAGTTTTGAGGGTTTTACCCCACCAGTCTCTCTTGGGGAGGAGGGATGGGACATTCCTCTTGCAGATAGTTGGAAATACTTACAAATACAGAATAAAAACCAAACGGACCTCAGAAAACCCTTTGTCTCCTCTCTTGTGCTGGCTCAACAGGAAAACTTCCTAGCAGAAAATATTTACCTCTACAAAACTACTGGAAGTTCAGTGGAAAGCTAAAAAAGATTCACTGGTCCAACAATAAGAGCCTCCGTGTGTCCCCCGTCCCCCCCTTCCCAATCTCCTGTGGGCAGCGGGACAACAGGTGCCAAAGCAGAGTTTAGTAGGACACAACAACGAAAAAGCCAAAAACATGAAGGCAGCACATGTGGGGAGCAGGACAAGAACAAAACCATGAAGGACAAAAAAGAAGCAGAGGAAAAAAAAAGGCAGATGATGTTTTTGGTATTTTCCATTGAATGCTGAGTTTGGAAACAATTAGCTCAAGCTTCACTCATGTCCCACCACTTCCCCTCCCCATTTCAAACAAACCAAAACCAATTGCTTAAAAAATTTGAGCCAGGAATTTGAATTCCTATGTACTGAAGTTTTTTCACCCAGAGCTGGGTTCGGAAAAAAGGGTTTTTTCCCCCTCTTTATTCCAGAGTTCAGAAAGAGGAGAGAGGGATGACCGAGAGCCTAGAGAAACTCCCCAGGACTTGGAGAGGCTGAAGCCGGAGAGGCTGAAGCTGGAGAGGCTGCAGAGAAGAGAGACAGCAACAAGGCAGAGGGCAGGGATTGTCTGCTCGCCCTCTCCAGAAGGGAACGTACTCAAAGCCAGGCACCGGGCTTTGCCTCATCGTGCTCACCCAAAGCACTCGCGTACCCCAAGCACCTCGCTGCCACAGCACCCTGGGGCCAGCTGCAGGCGGGTTTAAGAAGAGCTGGACTAACTCCTCCATCCTGCAGTCCCGGACCATTTCAAAGGGGTCCATGAGACACGAACAAGGCTCTTTGTGTCAGGCTTCAATTCCCTGCCGCAGCGCTGGGGGACAGGCAAGGCTGGGCAGGAATGGTGGAAATCACGGTGCTGCGCTGGTTACGGCTGGCTGCTTGCACAACAGCGAGGGCGCTCAGAGCCAAACTCAGGGCGATAACCTGCTGCATCCTGGCCAGAGCTGCCTCGCGGGTCTGACAGAGGCATCGCTCCACAGGAGCTGTGCGTGCCCAGCCCCAGCATCCAAAAGAATGAGGACCACCATGAAGCCTAGCTCCGACTCCTTCCCGCTCCCTCCACAGCGGCCAGGGGAGATGGACACTCCTCAGCAGCGAAGAAGAGCGTGCCCACCTGCTCCTTGCTTTGCAAAGTGGACTCCACGTGCAGCATGGGGTGCTGAAGGACCAGTTCGTAGCAAACAATCTGGAGAACAAGCTCAGGTGCACGGGAGTGCTGCAGAGATGCTGGGCACAACACAGGAGCTGTGTGCGATGCAGCTGGCCTCTCCTCTCCAGCCTCCACCGCGAACACTGCGTTCCCAGCTGTGAAGGTTAAAACAAGGTGGGCAGACACTGGCTGGGGGTCTAGAAAGGCAGCCCAGTGGCTCTGGCCACAGTCACCAAACAGCAATCAAGTTTTCCAGCCAAGAAACATGGGCTAGACATGTCGCCAGCAGCTCAGCTTCAGGGACGGCGAACAAGGATCCGGGAACTCAGTCCCAGCCCAGGCTGCCTCTCCCAGATCCCGGCTGGCTCAGAAGCCCATAGTCCAACCCAGCAGGTCCAGAAGCATTGACAACTCACAGGAATTTTTCCAGAGCTGTGGAAGGGATGTGGGTTGAGACCTGGAAGGAAGGGTATGTACTGCCAACAGCAAGGAAGGGCACAAGAGCCACCGGCTGAGCCAAGCAAAACAGGTTCAGCTAACTGGGAGCAAGAGGAAGAGCATCAGGGAAGAGATGCGCCATTATGAACAAACAAGCACCTGCCTTTGACCCCCTGCAGATGAAGAATGCTTTTCGTGGCAGGCACAGACCACCAGGCAAAGGAGAGAGTCTTTAACTAATAAAAGCTGGGCAGAAGCATAAGTTGAGCAGAGAGTGAAGAAGGATCCTTGTGTCTCAGACGCAGATCACACCTCAGGCTACTTGCCATGACAACATTTAGGCAACACCTACATGCTTCAGACATGGTATCACCAAACTGTGGGTATGGGAAGGAGCCTTCTTCCACTTTTCTAAGTTTATTCCAAATGTCCCTTTAGGAGAGGGCATGGGCTGGTGGTCTCCAGCCCTTCCAGCCAGTCCTTGGCTGTTCCATCTCCATCCTCCTGAAGGGAGAATCCACTCTCCCCTTCCTCCCCACCGGCTCACCTCTCCAGTCAGGCAGCAGAGAGCACTGCCCAAGACCCATGGGCCACTTGGACAAACCACAGCTTTGGGACACAGGGCCAGGGAAGCAGCAGTGCTCCAGAGCCAAGCGCACACGGTGCCAAACTCCCTCCAGCCTAGGAGCCTAGCACCACGGTCAGGCTGCATCGTGCTTGTTCTCCCTGAGCTGCCTTGGCAAAAGTCACCATCCTTTCTGGCAAGAGCAAAAAACTTGCTTCATATTGTAAGAAATCAGCAAGGTGCATTCCTAGATTTGGCATGAACAGGCACATGAATAAGCATCAGAAATGGATGAAAAAGCACAGCATTTCTCTTAGAATAATTTATTAAATACAGCATTAAAATTTGTATTTATGAATTCAATCATTAAAAACAAAACTTCATCTCATATATATATATATATATATTCAAGGACAACGACAATCATTCTATCAACGTTGGTGCACGTTGTGCCAGCACTGCTCAGAACAGCACCTTCTCTACACTATCCTTAAAGCAGTTCAACACTTAAAAAAAAATAATAATAAAAAGCATTTGCAAAGAAAAGAGTGCAAAACAGGGCTTGTCCCCAGCTGCCTGCCAGGGGTGTGCAGCGGCGAGCTAAAATGAGGTGGCAGAGGCTGCAGTGCTCCTAACGGGTTTGTTAGATATTGCCTGCCCAGTGTGAGGCAGCCTGGAGGCCAGTCCTCAGGGATGCCAAAGGTCTGCAGCCCATAATTTCAGCCGTGGCTGGATGCCTGCAGCTCTTGAGTATCTGGTTTGTGGTTTCCTCAGCTTGGGCAGTCAATAACTAAAAAAGCTAAATGAGGAGGGGTAAAAAAAGAAGCGCAAAAAGAAAAATGTTGTTTTACATCCACCAGCTTCTTCCCCTGACCTGCCAGGTCCGGCAGAGGCTGCGAACGAGCTGTAGCTGTTTGTGTTCCCACTTGCTCGTTTTTGCACTCTGCTGTGGCTCAGGAGACGAGCAGTAAACCAGCACCAGCTCATGGCGAGAACAGTCCCCCGGCCAAGCACCCTCGTGCACTGGCTTGGTGGCACTGACCGCTCCCGCAAGGGACACCCGTCTGAGCCCCGCGGGAGGGCTGTCCCGAGGGATGGGCTTCCACGGACAGGGTCCTTGGGCAGACTCAGAGGTAGCGTTGGACTGACTTTTGTAACTTGGTCGTCACGTAATTCTGGCCTGGGCAGTGGCAGCTGGGATGGAGAGGGCACCCTGCAGGGCTGGGAGATGGGACACAGGGGATCTGGTCCCCCCCGCTTGCAGGCTGGCTAGCGCTGTTCAGCCTGGGCGCTGCGGTCTAGCGGTGAGCAAGGACGTGCTGTCTGCTACAAGGCTTTTCAGAGAAAAGTCGCCCTTGCTGGGAAAGGCCAGAAGCGGGCTGGCAGGCACCCCACGGTAACACCGGGCTCTGCCTCCACAGCTCACCACGGCCTCCTGCGTCATGAGCACGTGCCCCAGCGAGCTCACCGCGTGCAGGCAGCGGTGCAGCCCACTGTGAGGGCCAAAGGCTGCCGGTCACTCACCGCACAAACGGGCACAGCGAGGGCTTGTGCTTTTGGCTTTTTGAGAGTCCCTGACCTTCTGAACCCGCTTACTCCAAGAAACCTCTTGTTTCAGCTACCCTTAGGACCCATGAGGACAAGGAGGAAGGGCTGTCGAAACTGTTTCTGGAGAGCACACGGCCCCTAAAAAAGACGAGAAAGTTCACACAGCCCAGCCTTCACCTACAGTGGAGACATGCCAAGTCAGGAGCATTTCGGATAAGGCATCGCAGGTGCTTTGATAGTAAAGCAGTTAGTGTTGACTACAGTACTTTAACACAAGCTGCTGCAGAGGGCAACCCTGGGGCAAAACCAGCTCTCCAGCACTTGGTGCAGCAGCAGGAGACAGTTCAGTTTCCCAGACCTCTCCTACATGCACACACAGGCTGCTCTGGCTGCCCTTTTTGGTTTTCTTCCCCCCTCCCTAGAAAGAGACTTAAAAAGCCTGGGCAGGGATGTGCCATTTACCCCACCAAGCAGCCAGAGAGATAAAAAGACACCTTGTGCTGTACCAGACTTTGCGGTAGGCAGGTGAACCGTGGCGCCTGGGGGTGGGCAGCGCCAGCGGGACTCGAAGCAGGGGAGGCTAGTTGCCGTTGATGCTGGAGTTGGCACTGCTGCAGCTCTGCTCGTAGGATGGAGGTGCCTCTGCGGGGGAAAAAAAGAATAAGAGCCGTTATGGTGGGTGTTTGGGAGGTTCCCTTCATCCCAGTCCATGTAACTCAGCGTAGAGTAAGGCAAACTGCTAACAACGCACACGTCATGCACACAGGCACTCCCTCTCCAGGACCCTACCCTGCTGAAATAGATGGGGTTTGCACATGTGCACGTAGAACGTGAGCCAGCCAGTCCCACCCCTGTGCTAACACCTACAGGGGTTAAAATCAGCACCTCAGAGTCCTGTCCTGTTCCTCCCTTTCTTTCACAAGCATCCTCACGTACTCCAACACCTCCAGATCACAGGTGACCTGCGTTCCGTGTACCCCAAGCCAGGGCTGAAGTGACACACCAAGTGCCTCATCACGCCGGTGCTAACAGACAGGTTTATTTGGGCAGGACTGTGCTAACAGACACTGCTGGCCCCTGCCACCCCAGCCGCCTGGGACAAGCACAGCTCCAGGCATCCAGCACGCTGGGATTTCCCCAAGCTTTTCCACCCTGGACAGTCTCTCAGTTCCCACCCCCGCAGCTTGTGTCTTCAGACCAGCTGCAAGCCCACTCCAAGTCAGACAGAAGATTTCAGTTACATGGTTTTCCTGGCTCTGCTCCCACCAGCCTCACCGCAAGCCAAGAAGTTTTTCTATCAGTGGGAGGCTGGAAGCTCATTTAAGAACAGGGAGATCCTCTCACGACGAGCCCAGGGCGGGCACGGGTGCAGATGTGGGAACGGACAGCCGGCTTTTACAGCTGCAAGAGGGGACTCCTGCGGAGGCTAAAGCAGGCAGAGAGATCTCATGATCCCCTCTGACATCGGACCCCAGCAGCCTGACATCCCTGTATTCCCACCCAGTTCACAGCTGGCAAAGGAACTCTCGTGGTAGGAGACATTTACCAGCGCGCTGCCAGCCCGTTCAGATCTCAGGAGCGGGCTGCTCACCGTATGGGTAGCCCCACGTGCTGTACTCTGGAGGCAAAATGAGCGAGCTGGCCGTGGGGACGGGCACCACGTTCCCCTCGGCGTAGTAAGGGACAGTGGCTCCCGTCGACAGGCAGAGCGTGGGATGGTTTGGGGAGCCCGTCTGCTCCGAGTCCACCCTTATCTCCTGGAAGCTCAGTCCTGGGGCGTAGCTAAACGGCTGCTGCTGGGAATGGCTTTTGGTGGGGATCGAGACATTGTCCATCGAGTGATAACCACTGGCAGCCTCCTCTTCCTCCGGCGGGGCACTGGGTACCACTGCAGACGGTATGTGCTGGATGGAGCGGGAGGGGCTCAGAGGTACCCTGTTCACGGCAATGTTCCCAATATAAATGGGGAGAGTGACGGAAACCTCTGGCGACTTGAGGGAAACCTGGAAGAGAAGGAAAAACAGTGGCATCCTCTTCATTATAGACTGCACTGGGAAGGTTCACCTGATGTGAGGGCCACCCACACCACACAGCTACGGAGTTCAGTGATTGAGCTCAACCCAGCAGAGAGCACAGAAGTTGCAGCACAGCCCACTGGAGCTCCACAAGGCTACTGGTGTACTCACTTGGATGTAGTAGTCAATATGTATGAGGCTACAGCCCTGCAGAATGGACTGGGGCAGTGCTGGCACAAGGATCTGCTCCTTCCATTCTGCATGTTTCCAGGCTTTCACTCCTGAGCCCTCCACCTCTGCGATAGTCCTCAGGTCGTAAATCCACCGCTTGGATTTATAAGCCACTTTCTGTATGGACAGGAGAAAATACAGCTAGCAGAAAGCTTGCAGATGGTCTTCTGTTTCCCACAAACCTAACCCGGTACACAAAACCACCCAACTGCTTTGTCAAATAAGCACAAGCATAAACCTAACGTGCATATTACAGAGCAGAAATACCCATCACTGTATGACAGACTGAGTTGGTTTAAGCAAGACAAGTGCTACCACCTCTTTCCCCAGGGAGGTAGAGAGAAACAGAGATAGCCAGAGGTCTGGACTCCTTTCTGCCACCTCCCAGCAGCGGAGAGGCACACTGGGGAGAACCGCCCCAGATTCATAGAGGTCACAGGGGAGTGGAGTACCAGCACAAGCCAAAGAATTGTGCTTTGGGACGGTTACCTGGAGCAGACTGGCTACCACGGCCCCTGTGTCCCGGCCCGATTTGTTCTCTATGTCTGTGCGGAGCTGGATGGCTTGCCCCACGATGTACCCTTTCAGATCCGAGGTGGCAGTCAGGATAATGTTGCCGCTTTTCACAAGCTTGTAGTTGAACTTCTTGGTGATTGACATAGTGTTGGGCTGCTGCAGGACAGCAGAGAGACAGAGATGTTGGCTCAAGAGAGCCTCCCGGGAAACACTCAAAGATTCAAGCAGAAATACCAGTCTAAGAGGACACAAAGAACCAGCAACACAGCACTACCACAGACAACAGGTCTCACTTCTCCATCTCCCCAGTTTCGCTGCTCTATTAGCCACTCTTGCCTCCAAAGCAAGTTCCCTAAACCCAGGTCTCTGCAAGCACCTGGTGATACTGGCCAGTACCTCCGAGTGCTGAACATTCACCTAAATCTTTCAAAGCAACATGCAGAAGAGTCAAAAATTGCTTGGAGCAGGGACAGATGGCAAGGCAGGACAGATCAGGAGTCCTTATCCTGCTCTTGCACAGTCCAGGCATGCGGTCAGAGAGCTGTCCAACCACACAGTTATTCCCTAGACAGCATGCCAGGGTAAGGACAAGAGCTGAAGCCTCGGCACTTCCCAGCCATGCTCCTCCTTGTTCTTACCTCGATGTCAGGGATGTCGTTCAAGTTGAGAGGGCAGAGAACGTAGAAGATCTTGTTGCACTTGTAGTCCTTGGAGAAGCGAGGTGTGTCTATCACAGCTTTCACCTGATGGAGGACCTTGCCAAAAGGGCCTTCAAATGATGTAGGAGCAGAGGCTGGAGTTGAGAGAGAAAGAGGAGGATCGCAAGGCTGAGTCAGACCAAGCATTTCCAAACTGGAAGTACAGTCCCTTTAAACAGCTTTCCTCTTGACCTGAGGAGTTCTGCAAGCACCTCAGAGACAGAGCACGTAGACACACCCCCAAAAAAGACCTGAACACCTAGGTCACTCAGAGGCCTTGCTGCAACCTCCTTACAGAAGGGATCCTCTGCAACCACAGGCGCAAGAGCAGAGATCCTCTCTCTGGGCACACTGTGCAGGATGGATGGATGGCTACAGACCAGGACCCCTGCACACACCTGAAGAGCTCACAGGGGCACGCTTGGAGAGGCACCAGCGACAGCTCAGACCCGGCTCTGCACCAACACAGAAAGTACCTACTTCTCTAAGCTCTTCTGCTGTCTGTGGCTGACCTCACGCTTGCTGCCCGTAGCATCTCCAGGCCAAGCTGCCAGCCTGCCTCTGCCATCCAGCCCAAGCCCTGCTCAGCACACCTCGAGAGGCTGCCAAAGCCAAGGCTTACATGGAACTGCCTTCAGCCAATGCATCATACCTGGCAGCAGGAACTGGAAGGGAAAGTTGTGCTCTCCAGCTGTCAGGACCCCTGTGGGAAACAAGAGTAAAAGGTAAGTTGGACAGGCCATTGCCTTGGAATGGTAATGATCTTCTGGAGAGCATAATCTTCTGGAGCGAGAGGTCACCACCTGGGGAATAACAGATGACTTGTTCAGCTGCCTACAGCCGGTTGGACAACTGCAGATGCAACGAGCAGTGCTCGAGTCACCAGGAGCATCTGCTGCCACCACCACTCCTTGGGACAGGAGGCTTCATTCCCAATGACTGGTTCTATGTTAAGATACCCAGTAAATAAGGTAGTTTGGGGCAGAGTTTAAGGGATCCCAGTACCATGGCAAGTGGTTAGCCCCAGACTACTGACAGGGCATGGAGAAGGGTTGCTGTGTGTTTATCCTTCTTCAAGCAGGCTACAGCCAGTCAGAGGGAAGGTGAGAAAGCACAGGCACTGTCAGAGGGTGGTAAGGAGGTTTGGTGGGCATCAAGCCTCTACAGCCTCAGCCACATACCTAGCCCCATGCAGACTGCGCAGTGTTTAGGAGCTGGAAACAGAGGTCCATCTCCCAAACCCATCCCCAATCCCAAGAAGGGACCTGCAGTACCCCAGTCTGGCTGCTTAGACAACAGGAGCAGAGAAAAAGTTACCACAACGTTAAAACCTCATCACTGGTTTTCTTTAACCATATCCCACCCTACAACAGTGGCCTGGAGGGCATGGATCGGAGCCAAGACTCAGCACACGGCTGGACACCGCTACAGACTCAGACTCCCCAACCCCATCCACCCTCCAGCACTCCCATCCAGATTCCAGCTGCTTCCCAGGGCAGCGTGATGGCTGAACTGACCCACAGGGGCAGCTCCCGAAGCTGCCTTCAGTAAGAAAGCACTAAGGTGTATCCACATTTGTTAAATACGTGTAAACAGGAGAGGTTTTGTTTGTAAAGTGGCAGTGCTAAGAGGAGACCCGGATACCGATGAAACCACGCTGTGCTCATTCTGCTTTGCAGGATCACTGCTGCAGGTACCAAGGCTCCGGATTTGGCTGGCACTTTTGTTGATGCAAGACGGAGACAGCTTGCCTGTTAGCAATGCTGGCTCCGCAGAGCTGACAGTAATAAGAGTCCTATCGCTGGGAGATTAAGTGGATTACGTGACGGAGGGAGGTGGGGAAGAGAGAAGGGTAAATCCCCCTCCCTGGCACTGCAATCCAGGCAGGAAGCAGGGGAGGTGACGTTTGACTCAGTGCATCCTTCACGTTATAAAAAGCTGCACCTCTGCCCCTCCACTTGCTCAGCCACCCCTCGGGGACCTGAGGACACCCCAGTTCGCACACAGCCCGCCCACAGCGCACAGGCAGGCACCATAAATAGCACGACAAGCATCCCTTCGCGTAGCGCTACAAAGGCAAGTCAGGAGAGAACTGAGCGATGGCTATTTATACACGTTGCCCTTACAAAGAGGAGCAAGCAAGACTTGCTCCTTCCCATCACCCCACCCGGAACAACCCCCCGGTGATTTCCCTCCTCGCCCCCCAAACCCGGGTTATGTAGGCTAAAATGCAGCACCAGGTCCTGTCACCAGGTGGAGGCACAAAGCCAGGCACTGCCCCCGCTGCCGGCACTGCTGCCTGCAGCGCTGGGACAGGCAGAGCAGGGCAGCTCCTCCTGCCCCCTCCCCGGGCAGCATCCCTCCGTGCAGGGCAGCAGCTGAGATGCAGCAGGTGCCTCTGCTTGTCGGCTACGGGGTAAAGTCTGGCTAATCCGAATCCCTCAACTAAGCCAGAGCTTGGTGCTGCTCCAAGGGTTTCTGCCTTTCACCGGGCACCGTTCAACTTTGACCTTATTATCATTTCACTTTCGGAAAGTGAATCAATAAAGTGGAATACGTCAACTCTCCCGCACAGCTTCTGCATTGCGCTAAGGGGACTGGCTCCACCTGAAAGGGAGAGGGAGCAAGTCCTGTCACTGCAATGCAGACAGAAGGCAGATGAGAGCCCCAAAGGGCAGTGGCCGCTGAGTTTTCACCAAGACCTGGAGACTTTCCAGCTGTCTGACCTGCAGAGCCCCAGATGAACACGCAGGCAGTGATTTCAAGTCTCCTGCGAGGAGCATGAAACTTCACGAGCTTTCCAGGACCCTCAGGAAAAGCTCATGGACTCCACAAAGTGAAAGTTCCTCTTCCACATTACAGGCAGCATGATCCAACAGGTCCTTTCGGCCAAGCTCCTACCCAGCTCACATGCACCAACAGAAAGTCGTGCTGGAGGTGAACCTGCAAGCATCTCACGTTCACAGTTCCTAACCCCCTGCAGAAAGCCAGGGGTCCTGAAGGTTTCTGCCAACGGCAGCACCAAGCAAGGCAAAACACTCTCACAGCAACGTGCATGGCCAGCATCACTCGCAGAGGATGTGGTTTGGCTGTTGGAGCCACCGCGTGACTCGGTGCCCTGGCACAGTTTCCACACAGGTAGCCCAGCCTCAGAGCAAGTCACCAAGTGAGAACTGCCCACAGGTCAGCACGGATGACCCCGACAGCTCAGACCCAAGCACCCTAAGACCTGTTGGCTCACGGCGTACCCAGACTGGCTGTGAGCCCACCTGGGGCAGGGAGCAGCCTGCAAATTCCTCCCACAGCTCCTGCCCACAACAAACTGCCCGTAAGGGCTAGAAAAGGCCATTCCTGCTCTTCACAGCCGGTGATGAGTTTCAAGACCAGCCATCCCAGACTAAAGCTGTTCCCCATCCCAGTGCACGCAGACCGAGGGCACTGCAGTAGCACTTGGCTTGCAGCCACGAGAGCCCAGACCTCTGTCCTACACCAAGCAGGCAGCCAGGAAAATGCAGTGAGCTCTGTTCTCCACTCCATTAAGGAAAGAGATGCTGCAGGCAATTAGCAGTAGCTCTTGTTTTCAGACCTGCTCCTTCCAGCCCACACTCTTCTTCCCCCAAAGAGAGGGAAGCATCTTTATGCCTGCCCGGAGATCCTCCAGGTACAGGGAATTTTCCAGCAGGCTGGACCGAGCACCCAGGTCCTACCCACAGGTGCAGCCACCACTGCAGGCGGCTTCACTTCTAGCACAGCTAACAGCCAGCTGCCCACCGCGCCCCAGCATCCAGCTCAACACCTGCATTTCTTGGCCTTATTGTGAGCATGGAAGCTGTTTGGGCAGGTCACTGGTGGAAAGGCTATGACAGGAGCAGCACCCTCAGCCCTCCACCTGCCTGGGGACCCCCAATCCCAGCTGCAGGCACCCTTGGAGCTCCTTCCTGGGCTCCTGCTCATCTCTCCTGGCCAAAGCTCCCCCAGCACACAGTGGAGGCTCCATGTTCAACTTGCCTGGGATTACAAAGCCATTTTGGTCTTCTGCCATGTGTCTGGTGCCTTTGGCA
The DNA here is from genome assembly GCF_015220075.1 of Falco rusticolus. NCBI lineage: Eukaryota > Metazoa > Chordata > Aves > Falconiformes > Falconidae > Falco > Falco rusticolus. Next base: position 44,605,099 of record NC_051195.1, read on the forward strand.
GGTGGAAAGCTGACAAGTCCCAAGCTGAGTCTCCCCTTACAGAGGGAAGGGAGGTGGCAACTACTTTTAAACTCTCCAGCTGGCAACTCTGCTCCTAAAGGCTGAGCTTCTATTTCCAAATGCTGACTGGTCTTGATATAATGGGGAAAATCTGCAATTTCCCTTGTCCCAGCCACCCTGTGAGCACAGGCAGGGCACAGTCTAACCTTGTGCCAGCACCCAGGCACCTCTCTTGTGGAAAACAGCAGCAAAAGCCACCTCGGCTCCCCGCAAGGGACACTTGCAATGCTCACTCAACCTGCACAGCCACCACAAGAGCAGGGCAGGGCAGCATGCACAGACAGCATGCAAAACTGTTCTGCCTGCCCAGCTGCATCTCCTGTGCAACTCCAGCATCCAGGCAGCAAGGCAGACACAAAGCCCATAGGAAGCTGCTCATTGCCCCTATCCTTCCAGCCCTGAGAGCTTCTAGGAAAGATCCAGGACGTTTAATGCGCTAATTTCACTTGCAAATTGACTTTGCAACAGAGACAGCTGTTGACAGCAGGCAGAGGTGAGATGGTTTCCTCCAACAGCCACCCCACCACGCAGAAACCCGAGGGAGGCAGCCCTGCCTGAAAGCTCCTTTCCAAGCTGCTCCTGAACCAGCAGCTTTGCCAAACGAAGCCACAGTGTGTGCACGGGCAAGTGCAGGCCAGGGGTCCAGCATCGCTCGAGGGATCTCCCAGAGCCCCATGCAGCAGGCTGCGATGCTCTCGAGCAGCTTGCAAACACACTGCGAGAGGAAAGGGCTGTGCAAGCCACCGCAGCTGCGCTGAGCCATTACCTCCCCATTGCCAGAAGCCTGAACAAAGGCCATAGTGTGTTCAGCCGCAAAAAAGCTTTTCCTGAAGTTTACACGCAGCTAAAAATACCTTGAGAAATCCATTAGGCAACACAGGCAGCTGGATTAGCAGGGTTCTGCTGTGGGGCCATACCTGCAGCAGCCTTTCCTCCCGATAGGAACTGAGCCAGCAGACTGGCTGCCTCTGCTCGGCCTTTCGAAACATCCTCCCTAAAAATTCCTGGAGGGAAAGGAGCTGCTACCCCAGACAGCCTGGAAAAAGAATAAACTCAGACAAGCAGCAGCAGCAACAACAACATGCAAACGATGCGGAAGAGCTGTCTTACAGTGCAAAGCAGAGTGACCTTGGAGATTTCCCTGAATACAGTGGAGATCTGTCTGGAAGCAAATGGGTTCTCCCGTTCCCGGCTCAGCTGCTCCTCTCCGCTCCGCACTGGGATGGGGGGTTGTTCACTTGCACCAGTGGATGTGGAGGAGGCCTGGCTGGACCCAAAAAGAAATGCTTTGATCCAGAGAGCTGATGCTGAGCCCTCTGCCGGGTCCCCAGGAGGTAACGTGGTGACACAGCCAGAGCCTGATGGGGTTCCCCTGCACGATCAGAGCCTGCAAAGCATTGCCAGCGCTGGGGAGCATGGCCCCGAGCCCAGCCTGCACGGCGCGACAGACCTCAATGCTGCAGCACTGTCCCACAGCACCTGGGGCACCTGCGGTCACACCGGTGTGCAGTGGAGGGACAGAACGGGTTTTCCCCAGGGCTGTATGGGGCTCCCAGGCAAAGTTCGAGCTGAGCATGTCCCTGAGCCTACCCAGCTGCTGGACGCACCGTTCCCTCCTGGCACACAGCTTTGCTTTGACCCACAAAGGTTTCTCTACGCTCACTGCAAACCAGCATGCTGCTGCACAACCACATGGGAAAACACGACACCGTCATAACTGTGTGTGGGTGAAATGACCACACGTCTGTATTTACACTGCTAAACAAATGATCCAAGTTGGGCTTACTCCGCCACAGCTCAGGTGCTGAAAGGCTTTGGAGCCTCTTCTGAGCAGTGCAGCTTCCCTGGCTCCTGGCTGCCAGGCACCTGCCCAGGTGGAACCAGCAGCCAGAGGAAGTCACCAGCCCTCCAAAACCACCATCCCTCCGAGAGCGAGGGGAAGCTGCTGCCCACACCCTGCCCTGCCAGCAGCCAACCGAGGGCTGGGAAAGGTCCTCTGGCAGCCTCTGCCCCCGCATGAGAGCAGGGCAGGGCTGGGCTTCAGGAGAAACCAACACAGGCAAGGACACAGAGTCCGACCTGCTGCATCCCACCTGGGCTTCCCAGGGCTGTTTTGCAGCTTTCTCAGTTAGTGGCCCATGCAAACAGGTCAGTCTTACAGTACTGGTGGGGCCAGATCTGCCTGGGCTGCATGTTCAAACCAGTGCCACCGCAAGGACATCTGCCAAACGCCTCCTCCCAGCCTGGCTCCCCCAGCCTCAGTGTCTCCATCCCTGGACAGCTGGAAGCCACAGGCAGTCACAGCCGTCTCCCTGCAAGGCTGGCTGCCACCACAACAAAGCCAGGACCTCCAGGTTGGTGCCAGCGGGGGAAGGCACTGGAGAGAAGCCAGAAGAGGGCTGAGAGATGCCTTGGTCACTGATGCACAAACACGACAGACTCAAGACGAGCCACATTACTGACCCCTGTGAAATCTCATGCTCTAGTGTGCTGGGAGAGACAGCCCAGATGTCTGAGCCCACAGCAGGCTGCAGGGCCAGGCAACGGCAGCGCACGGTACACAACACACACCTCTGCCTTGGCAGGCTTCATCCATGGCTAGACTAGGGCAAAAAAGATTAATATCTGTGTATTGCTCCCTCTGTCCTCCAAAGAGGAGGATACTATTTGCTCCATAGCCACAACTAGGAACCTGGAAGGTGTCCCTGCATCCCAGGCACAGGAGCCAGGCAGCAGCCAAAACAGGGCTCCTGCCCCGACCTCCGGCTTTTCCAGCTGGAACCTGCCAAGCAGACAGCAGTGGCTCTGCTCCCTCCTGCTGCATGCACGGATGCTAGAGTGGGAACAAGCTGCGCCTTTGGAATACACATATTTTTTGGTTCTTCTAGTAGAGGAACAGCAGGGTGAGCCATATGGCAGTTTCTCTCTGGCTACTTAGCGAGTGATGCATTAACTGTGCTGGCCAAATCGTGTAGTACGGAAAGGTACTTTGTGCCTGCTGGTCCCCCTGCCATCGCCTGTAGCAACAGTCTTCCTGCTGCCTAAAATCAGCCTTCCCTCTCCCCTAGGGAGGGTGAGCTCCTCCAAAGGTGCTGAAGACTGACGCCAGCGTTGCTGATGCACAACTCGGGTACTTTCCTCTCGAGGCTCTCCAGGCAGCAAGCAGGAAAGCAGCAGGTTTGTGTTTTCCACTTTCGGGTGGAGAAACAGGTAGCCCTGCCTCCATGCTGTGCTACAGGATACCGACTCCTCAGCTACTGGAAGAACCATCAGTCGCTGCAGCCCTGACAGCCAGCACCCTGCTCACCACCCCTGCCTTCCCGTCTCTCCCTCATCCACCTTTGCAGGGCAGAAAAGTGAGTATTAGATGTAAGCAAAGTGGTCAGAGCTCTACTAGCTTGCAGGAGGCTGTATCAGAGATCAGATGGGAAGCATTAATTTTGTCTGTATCAGGGCACTTCAGGCAATGCTGGGCTGTTGCAGCTTTAGCATGAGGACTCCAACTCGGTCTCTAGTGGATTAAACTCATACACGAGATTACAAACTACAACAAATGAGGGTAAACACACACACTTGCTCGTGCTATCCCTGCAGCAGATACAGGTGCCTCAGAGGGAGCTGCTGACAGTCAGAAGAGTGACCTGCCAGCAAGCACAGCCATACTTGCCGGGGAAAGATTCCGTATTTAGCTCAAATTAGTTTCGCTCAAACAAGCTCTCAGGCCACGAAGCAGCACTTCAGTGAGCAGAGCTGCCGTACAGCAGCAAGGGAGCACTGTCCCCAGGATGATCCAAGCTCCCGTTCAAAGCAGCAGCTTGCTCACACCGGCTCTGAACGCACACAGACACGCAGAAGGAACAACAGCCAGTGCTCCGATACGGTTAAAGCAGCCAAGGTAAACCTTTCTGTAACACAGGCGGGAGAGAGGAAGGAAGAAAACACACAGGAAAGACCAGCACTGAAGCTCGGGCGCCACTGCTCATAAATCTCTGTCAGCCACTTTCCGTGAGATTTTCAATGAATTAGCAGGATCTGGTGGTATGGCAATGCTGCAAAAAACGCTGAGGATTAACAGTGATCTATTGAGGCAAGAAACTGGGAAGCGCTGAGGAAGCAGCTGTGACCTAAAGCAACTGCAGCTCCTTCCATGTGGTTTTCCTGGGCTGACCCTGCAGTCACTGCTCCAGAACCCTTTAACGGCTCACCACTGCCCACGGGCACCTTCCTGCTCTCACCCAGCCAGGGGCTGCCCAGGAGCATCACCTGCTGCTTCACTACCTCCTGCTCAGTGATTCCTGAGCACAGAACAAGAGACAGAGTCTCTCAATGCCTGCTTAAGTCAGGTCGCCAAGCTCCTGCAATTCAGCTGCAAGACAGGATCGTCACCCTATGCCAACTCTTGGCCATGAAGGTGTTGTGCCAGTCCGGCAGAGAACCCAGAGAGGAGGTGATGCACAACTGCCCCTTTTTAGCAATTTGTGCAAGAAATCTGCCAGCAGAGGAAGCGCGTGGAGCAGCCAGGAATTCCCTGCAGCGCCTTCTCACTAGCTAACAAGCTGCCAAAACTAAGGTCAACTGGAAATTACAGCCAGCTCCCTGCACGGGTTCAACTCAGGTACAAGTAGGATTTAAAGGAAATGAAAAAAATGAAAGTCTACCTTTCCATGCACAACCCATCCACAGGGCCAAAAGCTGTGTGTGCCATCGGAGATACGGAGTGTCCAAAGAAAACAGCCCCATGTGGGTACAGGCACACGACAGACCTACTCCTCGGTGGCTGATTAAGGCCAGAGCTGCAGCAGGGGAGGAAGAGAAGAGCAGGAGGCCTCCGCAGAGCTGAATTACTCCATTATATCGGATCAAGAGAAGCATCTCTCTGTCCAAGAGCAGCGGGTACAAGCGGTGCTATTTTGTACTCAGGGCAACTGGCGCACTTGATCTCCTGCACTGCTGACACCTACAGAAACCCAACACCCCCACACTCCTATTGCGATTCTTTACAAAAAAAGGACCCAAGAAAAAACAGCACCAGGGAATAGTCGAAGTACAAGTCAAACTCAAGCCAAGTGGGAAAAGCAAATCTCCCCATCAGCCTCCCCTCCAGGAAGCAAATAACGTGCCTCCCCCGAGAGCCACCGGTGGGCTGGGTGACCTCCCCAGTGCCGCAGTGTGCTCTCCAGCAAACACAGCAGCCAGAGGCTCCAGACCAGCTGGTATATGCTCAGCACTTTCCAGCAGCTTTTATGTCAAGAGCTCGAGTTCATGAAACCGCTGACTTGTGTGTTATTGCCAAGGCTACAGCGCAGCCCTGCACAATCCCCCAGCAGCTCACGGGTGCCTGCTGCCTCCGGCTCCCGCTCGGCACCGGCCAGCCCAGCGAGAAATTCCCAGCGCACGGCCACCGCACTGCTCGAGTGGGGACACGCACCACGCCAGCACCGATGCAAGCAGGGTCCTCTGTAACAAAAACACCGCTCGCCAACCTGCGGATGCTCCAACGGCAAGGCTGAGTCTTCCACACCCTGGATGCTGTTCTGAGGGTGGGAGAGAAGGGGAATTAAGGATGAGGCCAGTGCCTTAAACAAGTGCCTGACATTGCAAAGCGGGCATCTGGGCTATTTCAGGGCTCGCCTCATTTCTCATACAACGTACACCATTAAAAAAAAAAAAATCAACAAAACAGTGGGTAATAAAAGCAACAGCTGACGCTACAGAGGATGAGCTGCCCCCTCACTTATTTCAATGCAACGGTGTGTGGGTGGAGAAGTGCCGTGTCACTCTTACATGCTTAAAGAGCAATCTAAGGCTCGATAGTTCCTCTCCCCTTCCCCCCACGTCCTCAAAGAACACAGATCATCGTTTTTTGAAGTTACTGCTCAGGATGTGGGAAGGGACAGAGCGCGGCGGGTTGTTTTTCAGGCTTTCAGGCTGAGTCCGCCTCGCTGCACCGTCCTCCAGGTGCCAGCACCGCTGTGGCCCCGCTGGAGCACTGAGACAGGCAAGATGGAGATTTGTTGGCTGCATGGCCTCAGGGACACCTGGGATCCTCCCTCAACCTAAGCTGATGCTGTCAGGCTGGATGAGCCCTCTGCAAGAAGGCTGGGGATGGTGCCAGCAGGATGCCTGGCATCACCACCCCCTGCCCCAGGGCACAGCCTGGCTGCCAGTTACCTCTTGAAGCGGGGACACGCTGTTCCCCCTTCCTTTTTTGTTTTCTTAATGCACAGGTTCAAAAAGGAGAGGTAACAGCATTGCTGTAAGGGGACACACACAGAGGAAGAGAAGAGCCCTCTGAGGCAGAAGCAAATTCCTCCCCTTCATTCATTCGTTTTCCATTTGTGCTGCTGGGAGGTGACATCTCCCTTTGTGGATAAGACGCTCTTGCAGAACCACAGAAAGGCAGCACGTTGCCTCCTGTGGTCCCTGCCTGCCCTTCTGCTGTTTGCTTTTCCAGGCGTGAGAAGGATGGGTGGGCACAGCCAGCCCTCACCTGAAAGAAGAGGGCACGTGTTCACCCTGGGTGGGTTCTACACATTTTTACGCACATGGTAGGACATCCCATAGGCCACCGCAGTATTTGTCCACAGCGGCAGTAACCTTTGCTCACAGAGCCTGCTGCTTTTCACCGGTGGCTGTCAGATGCTGGAAGGGAAGGAGGCACGTGCTGGGGGTGAGCAGCCCAGCTGGCCCCATGCTCCTTTGGAGGTCCTTGCTTGGAAACGCTTCCAGCTCCCTGAACTCATCTGCTCCCTGGGCTTCCATCAGCGAGCTCAACACCCCGTGCCCTAAGGGTACAAGCCTGCCTCAGTTTCCCCTCCCAGCCAAGTGTCAGACCTGCAAGGGAGGCACCCCAGGGAGCACACACAAGCACTGGCTGCAGCTCCCCAGAGGCAACCGCTTTTCTGCCAGACACCGGAGAAGCTCGTCGCTGCTGAACACTGCTGGCTAGAGGCACAGGGAAAGGGACAGCCCTGCTTTGTGCAGAGCAGGCACCCAAGGGATGGTCCACCCGCCTGAAGCTCCTTCACGATCTGTTCAGGAAAGGCTGGGGCAGCTGAGAGCTATTCCTGGGGAGCCTAAAACCACCACGGCTGAGTCAGCACCAAGGCACTGCCTGCACCAGGTCACTGCATGACTGTCCCAGCGAACCCCTGCCACTGCCGCGCTGCACGTGCCGTGCCAGGATGCTGTGCTGCCAGCAGCCCTCGGAGGAGGAAGGCAGGTAGGCACGTACGGAGGCACAGACACGGAGAAGCAGCCTGGCTTCCCTTGCTGCTCTGCCAGCCCAGACATGCATCAATGCCACCACGAGGGCTGTGATAGCCGTTATCTCGCTTCCCCACGACACAGGCTGGAGTGCTGCCAGCCCCCACGGCTTTTGTTTCCATATCCGCACAGGCCAGTGCAGCAATTGCAAGGGACGGTTTCAAAGCCATCTCTGCTGGAGGATTCGGGTCCAAAGGCAGCATCAATACCGTCCCCTCGCACATACAGCCCATCCCTATGTTCTCACAGGGGCCCAGCCACCCTGCCTGAAGAAAGACACAGGACAAACATGGCAAGTCCAGGACAGTAACTCCTGAGCTTGTACCAGTCACGCAAAGAGTAAATGCCCCACGAGCACTGCCCTTGGCTGCCACCCCACGCACAGGGACTGCCCGACTTCTTATCTGCTTCCCTGCAGCTGGAAGCCAGAGGCTGAGAGCTCCCATCAGTTGGGTCCACTCTGACACAAAAAGCTGAAGGGCACAGGTCAGTGACCGTAAGTACCTGGCACACTGCTCCAGACTGATTGCTGGTAGCAGAGACCAGGCTTCACCCCATAATTGCACTGCAGCTTTGCAAGACAGGACAATGATGCCTCAGATTTTCCCTTCAATTCATTACATCCCTGGTAAGTCATGCACTACCACTTCTTGCCTCGCTTGCCTGGAGCTGTGGTAGCTCTGGAAGACTTCAGCTGGCCTGTTTTGTCCCATCACACTCCAGACGGGCAGCTGGGCAGCTGCCAGCTCCACGACTGGCTCCGACACAGAGCGAGCAGCCCAGCCCTGCCACCCCATCCCTGGTGCCTGCTCAAGGCTGGCAGAGTCTGCAACACAGTGGCTGACAGATAGCAGCACTGCACTGGGTGATATGCAAGAGTCTGGGTCCCAGAAAATTGGAAGCCAAAAGATTAGGGCTTTCCATGAACAGTTTAAGAGCTGGGAATACCAAATTGTGGCTGTCTTTGGAATTCGGGCTTTCAAAGGGGGCGTTTCAGAGCCATGAAAGCGTGTAGCCATTACTGCATTTTCCTTCCATCCTTCCCAGTCCACACTGGCCCTAGCTGTCAAGGGGATGGCTCCCATAGGGAACCTCACAAGGACTGCTGAAGTGACCATCAAAATCTCTGAGGGGCTGCAAACCAACAGCACACCCACCTCTTCACACTCCTGTCTCTCCTTGTTGGCTTTTGCCACAGCTCAGCTTTACCAGGACATAACTGACCACAGTATCACAGCTCTCCCTTGAATCATTAAATATTAGAAACAAAAAAAAAAATAAATTCGGAAGGTGCATTTTTCAATGCAGTTGCAGGTTTAAACCTCTCCAGGAGTCCACAATTGTTTGCAGCCTCCAGCTCCCAACTCATCTAAGCTCAATGGCCCCCAGCACCTTATAAAGCCTCCGGGATTTTGCTATCCTGACATTCACAGCTGGGCGCTCTGGCTGTGCTCAGTGCTGCATTCAAAAATCAGGAACAATTCTCATTGCCCTCCCAGGCAGTTCACCTCCAACTGCAGCCCCTGGGCTATGAGCCAAGCCAAGAGGCAAGCCAGCCAGCTGTCTCCCTTCTCCCGGGCCTGAGAGCAAGCAGTGCTCTCGCCAGTTGCTGCGAGGATGAGGTCAGTCTCCCCTCAACGCTAAAAGCTCTGCTTGAAAAATTGTTGAGCTAGCAGGAACTGCCACTTCTGTTCTACCCGTTTCCTGTTATTAGATAAAACGGCATCAGAGGGCTGAGCTCCTGCTACCCTGGGGCTTCTGCCACGTTAGTTACTGCTACAGCCACTGCCTTCAGCAGGTGAATACTGGCACATCTCGATTTCAACAGGAGCCAGGGCACAGCATGAATTATTTGTGGTAAGGCTGACCTATTTAACAGCAGAAAGACAGCATTCATTCCAGCCCAGATTCCCCAGAGGCTGCTGGTGTCACTTTACCCCACGGGATAATACAACCCTGTTGCTATCTCTGGGCATCTCGGCTTGCGAGGGGGTGTGGAGGCAAACTGTCCTCGGCTGCTCCTGCCATGCTCTCAGCATCTCTCTTGGAGGACAAGTGCCACTTTCACATCTCTTTCAGTGTAAACTACTCCTGGCCCACAACTGGCTTCTACTGACCAGCTTTGATCAGTGTTTTGTGACCACCACAGACAACATACATAAGAAGTGGAGCAGAGTGAACCCACAGGGCCTTGAAAAAACTGAAAGTCACGGCTGGCAGCTCCGTTTCAGGAAGACGAGGGCCAGAGGATGCAAGCAGTGTTTGCAGGGTGGTGGCCAAGTTCTGCAGCTATTCAGGATGCCTCTCAGCACAGCTCCTTCTAAGCTCTTGTAGTCTCTAATACTGGCTCCCATCCTCCATACACAGACCAAGCCAGCCTATGAAGGGGTATTCCACATCGAGAAGATGCTGAAGTCTTGGTGACACTTTTCTGTAAACCATCTCAGAATCACAGATCTCCACCGCATCTTTGCAGACCTTACCTTTGTCTGCCAGAGACAGCGTGCTGTTAAAGTACTGCTCCTCCACGGTCCATGCTGTGTCATTGATCTTGTTAGACACCCCACAGGATCCAACACAGCTCACCTTGATGGCTGTTGAGAAAAAGCACACACATAAGCACCGGCAGAAAGCAAAACCTCAGGTTCAGGCTTGCTTCAGGTACTGTATATGGACTTGTGCAGCAGTGCCTCATGAAAACCCATACAGGGTGGAAAAATGGAGCAAAGGAATCAGGTCATGCTTTCATTTCAGAAGCACGTTTTCCCCTTACTCACAGCACTATTGCACACTCCCTGCTACCCCCGTGCTATTCCCAGGTATTATCACCTTTCAAGTCCTCGAGCTGGCCTCCTTGCACTGTGAAAGCCTTTAACAGCAGTGATTTCAGCTCCCTGAGCAGCAACCCTCTCTCTAGTTTGTCCCAAATGAAGCAATATCCCCCTTCCCGATATGCGCATCAGCCTCGGTGCTCAGGCTGACAGCAGAGACCTTTGTGGCAGTGATGCTCTCCTATACGCATGGCTGTCACATTCCAGACTGGGATGAGTGGCAGTGGGCTCTGCTACCTCCCACCACACAAGTATCTGGGCATCCCAGCAAGTGTCCCACCATCCCTGCAAGGAGAGATACATTGGCACGAGCCCGTTAGCCTGCTAAAAAAGGTGTACAGCCCTGTCCGCAGCAGCAGCAGAGAGCTGGACCCCCCAGTACAGCCTGAACAAGCTCAGCTGCTGCTTGAGTTCACAGCCCACCCACCCTCACAAGGACATCCCCAGCTCGTGGGACACTGCTCCCATGTCCCGGGGTCAGCCTCTGCTTCAAAGGACTGCAGCAGAAGCACTTTGGCCATTAACGCTCATCCTTCACCAGGACCTCCAGTCACGTTGATAAGCATGTTGCTTCTCAGCAGCCAGACACCACTTCAAGTGAGTGGCTTCCTCCTCCTGTTAGAGACACAGGGCTCTCAGCAAAGCCACACAGCGAGGTCTGGAAGTATCTGACCCTCCCAAAGCAAGGACAGTAATCTAAGCTATGTTTGTGTCTTGCCATGGGAAAGTCACCCCAGAGCTCACCCTGTGGCAATGAGCTACGTGGCTTTCAGAAGAGGTACCCACAAGACATTTTCAGTTAGTCTTGGCCAATTCATGGGAGGTTGAAATCGAGCTCTGATGTCGACACTGCACCTTAAGAGACAGACAAACGCGACAGACTGGCCTTGGTGCACAGCACAAGATGATCTGCTGTGCTACCCCCACGCAGGGAGGACGCAGGCAGACCTGTCGAGACACAGACTGGGCCTTCAGGGTTGTCCCAGCCTGAACATCTCCTGTCCTGATTCTCACCAGGTTTTGCAACAGCTTTAATGGATCCCACAGAATTCCCTCCCCAGATTTGCCAGATGAACAGCTCTGCTGGCAGGAAGGTGGCAGGCGCTACCAGACAGACTCTTTTCCCATTTCACCCATCTGCTCCCTTGTATTCAAGCCACATCTCACAGGAAGCATCTCCCTGGGAGAAAGGTGGCCAATTTGCGTTGGCTTCGGAGCTCTCCCCCTCCCCACTGCACAAGCCTTCTCAGCCATGCGCATCTCACCACCTCCACCCACCTACCCAGACACCAAGGGCTGCAAGTGATGCTGCTTATAGCCACCTCAAACAGCTCTCCAGAGCACCTGCCTGGCCAGTGTGAGCTTGTCCTCCACACCGACTCAAGACAGGGTGGAAAGAAACCCAAACCCAGCCCTCTTTGCAAGGGGAATGCACAGCCCTTACCTCAGACCCCTTACTGGTGCTTTGCTACATGCATTCAGGCAGAATGGTCTCCTCAGGGCTTAAAAGCCTCTAATCCCACAACGAAGAACAGCCTCCCCCGTCAGATCTCCTGCCATACCTTCACGGCCTGATCACGACTTTGAATACCAGAGCCGGTTGCAGTCAAAGTGCTGTTTTATCTCAAGGGCAAAGGATAAGCAGCTCCAGATGCCAACTCTCATTAACCAAACATCAATACAGAAGCAAGACACGCTGGCTCACTTGTTTTGTGTCTGTGATGTGCATCGGCACTTCCAAGGCAGGGGGAGAACAGGAGAGCGTGGCCCACAACAGGAGCTGCCCACATCACGGCACACAGCCCACCCGGTCTGAGCAGACACAGGACCCCTCTCAAAGCAAACCACCACACCGAACCTGCCTGCGCACCCCCGGGTGACATCCAGTCCTCTTCTGCCAGCTGGCAGAGCCAAAAATCACATAGGGGTCTCAGCACCAGAAGGAGCAGGGAGTGGTTTCAGTAGGGTGGCAGCCTGTGTACTCACACGCTGGTACCAGCTCTCACGCTCCCACCTTGGACATCCCACCACATGTTTGGGCTCACAACAGGCCTGTCCTGCTCTGAGTTAGCACAGACAGCTGCTCCACTCCCACATTTTCACATGGGGGAGATGCGAGTGAGAAAAGCCCAACCAAGAACTGGGGAACGCTCGCATCCTTCAGGAGGAACAGCCCCTGAACAGCTCCCCCCCAGCCTCCCTTCGCCACAGAAGTTTACAGATCACCACCATCTGTTGCAACGCCCAGATAAGGGGATGATGGCCTTGAATTCAAGCCCAAGCCCGCTTGCTGCATTGCGGTGCTGAGGCATTCCTGTTCCTGGGAGGCAGGTGGGTGGGCATGTTCGAACACACACACATGTTATGGCCATCTCCCTTCCCACGGCAGACAGAGACTCAGCAACCAAAGGCAATGGGTTTGCAGCCTGACACTTGGAGCCAACCCTTGCCTGGTGGTCCCTGCTGCGATTGTGGACCCCCCCTATAACCCCCCATCAAAGCTAAAGTCCTTATCTAAAAGTCTCACTGCAGCTAGATAACGAGCTCTCTATAGCAGGCACAGGAGCTGCCAGCTCCCAGGCTTCTCAGTTAACCACTGACACCCCAAACTGGTGTGGTCACAGCCAGCCTCTGCCTACAGAGGAGGGATGGTCCCTGGAGGAAGAGCTCTGGGGTTCTCAGGGGTCCCAGTCCCACATCCCCACCGAGGACAGCCCTCTCTAGCCATGTTCCTGACCGCCACACTCCCTGGGGCTGCCATTCCCGGTGCGTGAGGGCAAGCAAAGGGGCAGAAAGCTGAAAAGCTTGAAAACAACTCCATAGCAATGGAAAAACTCTTCCCTTTGCGCTCTCCAAAGCCGCTAGCGTACCATTACCAGGCTCACCAAGTCATGAGATGTAGGACAAGCCTTGGAGCAGTTCAGGTGGCAGAGGATTTGTTGTGGAGCATCCTCTCCAACCTGCTCCAGAAACATGAGTTCTCTCTGCCTCACTGGGGGAGAAACGGAGCAGACGACAGCTCTGAGCTTACACATTGCCCTGCAGCAGAGCTATGGCCAGATATGGGGATCACGTGTCCCAGCTCATCCCCCTGGCTCCTGGAAGTGCCAGTGGACTAACTCACTCCCCCTCGCCAGCCAGCCCCCCACAGGGTGGGCAATGCTGGGGGGAGCCTGAGAGCCCCCCCATTTCACCCCCACAGCAAGCCCCAGCAGGAAAGCCTGGCAGCTGCAGGGTTCATTTCCCCCCAGGTTATCTAGGAGGTTTCAGAGGTGCCCAGTTCAACAGGTCAAACCATTCATCTTATTCCTAACCAGGTTCTGGAGCACCTAACCGTGTCAGCCTCTCCATGAGCATCCCATGGGCAAAGCAGGACACTGGGGACCTGCCCAGCTACTGTGTATGGACTCCTGCCCACAATCAGGAGGAGGGCAAGGGGCAGCTGACAGGCACAACTCGGGCACGTGGGCCGCTGCAAGCTCAAACCAGCATTGGTGGGCCAGGTCTGGCAAACCAGCACCACTGGAGCTGCTGCAACTGGAGCCAACTGAGGTGCAAAGCTTGTCAGCCTGTCAGGAGGCTAAACGTGCTGAGCCTTCCCAAGGAAATCTCTGTGCCAAGCTGCAGATAGAGCAATTAAAGGTTACTACATCAGAACAGGCCAGTTCCAGTTACTAGAAACCCATTAAAAATGTCTCTAGAATCCAGTGCTACCAGCGGCCCCAGTTAATACACTCTTGCTCCATGTTTATCCAGGCTGCTTTGAATAAATACAGTCAAAATAAGTCAAAAAACTGTACGGGAAGTGGAAGGGGGAGGCAAAGAACAGCAAGCAGAGAAGAAAAGCATTATGAAGCCATGTAGAAGGCAAGAGCCCTTCACCCCTGCAGTCCCCCAGGGATTCAGGGAAGCAGGCAGCTTCACATCCAGCCAGACACATCTTTAGCAACACGCTACAGCACGTGCCAAATGCTGGAAATAAAAGGAGACAGCTCAGCCATATCCATCTCTGCATGAAGTAAAAATAGAGATACCAGGAGCTGGGCACGTCTGCCTTCTTCCAAGGTGATTTAAGGAGAGCAGCCATAGACTTCAAATTACTTTTTCTGGTGACCCAGTAAGATGGCCTTCAGTGGGGAGCTGGTGTTGCATCACAGGCAAGAGGAAAGCTGAGGACAGACATCCCCCTCCCCTGCCAGGGGCAGGCTGTGTGTGGACAACCCTGCTGCCAAAATCCAGTGACGTGCTGAGCAAGCAATGTCTCACCGGCCACCCTGCACTTAGCAGCAGCAGGGCCAGTCCCAAGTGACCACCCCTGGCTTCAAGTCGCTTCTGTGTCACACACCTGCTGCAACAGGTACAGGCAACAGACAGCAGCAGCGGGCAGGAGGTGCTGACAGCTTGGTTGGTTTGGGTTTTCTGGGGTGGGGAAGGGAAGCAGCAAAAACCATGGAGGGTGGTGGCTGTCGCATTTGGCAGCATCTTATGCAGGACAAACGGACTGTCCCGTCATTCCCCTTCCTCAGCAAGGACAGCCAAAGAGCTGGCGACTGAGCTCTGAAATGGCACTTAGGAAAAAAAAAAAAAAGCCCTGGGCTTTTGCCAGCTGAAGCCTGCTTGAGTCAGCACATGGCCCCAGCTGTGTGTTGGACCCGGAGGCTCCAGCCGTCCCTGCTGCAGAGAAGGAGGCGCCCAGCCCTGTGAGAAAGGGACGAGATGGATGGCAAAGCCACCCTGTGCATCTGTAGTGACCGCACACAGCACAGCGGACCGGGGCGCACATTTGGAATGGGCTCAGAGGGTACCTGGGGACTGAGACACCCTTTGGGAAACTTGCGTGGGACTGGATCCAGATAACGGGGGAGAAGAGGCAGAGGAAGCACTGTGGGAGACAAGTGAGTCTGCATCAGAGAAGTCTTCATTTCATGGAAACCTGCCACGGGAAGCCAGATCCCCCCTTCCTCATCCCCCTCCATCAGAGCCTCGGCAGGCAGCTGTCAGCACGTTTTAATTAGATTTCCTCAAGCTGCCATCTGTACATCCAGAGCATCCCATGAGCTGGGAACGAGCCACCTCTCCCCCGCCCTGGCCCTGCATGCCCCAGGGGTCAGAAACAGCCCTGGGAGAAGGGGATGATGGATGGCCCTGAGCCCCAACCACTCCCTGACCGATGGCAGCGGGGATCTGCCCTCGACAGACTTCATGGGCTGTCACAGTGGCAGCAGGAGGCCACCTCAACACACAGCTCCACCTTCGAGTGAAACCTCTGGGTTCAAGAAAGATCACGAGTTTTGGTATGCCCTGAGGTCTTCTGGCCCTGTAAAGCCCCTGCCCTGGATCTGGATGAAGATGATGGGTTTGAGGTTACCCACACTGCCAGTAAAGTGGGACCAGATGGTACTGGGAAAACAGAAAGCCTGGGAGACAGCAAGAACCACAGACAGAGCAAGTTAGTCTCAACTAGTTTGTAGAGACTGGGCAATTCCTAGAAAAGCTCCCTGGAAAGTGGACACCAAGGACACTGAGAACCTGAAGAGGGGCAGGATGAGGCCTTTGTACTGATGGCATTTACACAGCAACACACCAGTACAATGCCGGACACAAAGGGTTCAAGTCTGCTAAGCAGGAAGGCTGGATGCTCACAAGATATGCTACTCCCTCAGCACCCAGCCCTCATGCACGAACATACTGAGACACTACTAATTAAACCAGCAGCTCCTAATTAATTCTCAGCTGTCCCCATCCTTCTGGGTCCATCCTGTCAGTTCTCAGAGACACAAATAGTCTTGAGCATTTCACAAGCCAGCGAGGCGTGAGCAGAGCTTACACCAAATGCTAGAGGCAGCAACGAGTCTGGCACGAGGTTAAGGATTGTCTGGGAAGGTTTTAATCTTCTTCCTTCCCAAGAGCCCAGCGCAGGGGCAGAAAGGGGATTCGGCCTCTAATGTGGATGGAGAAGAGTTGTCTAGAAGAGTAGTTCATGCTTTCCGTCTCAACTCAAACCCAAGCCCACAGCCAGGCTCTGGGAGGCGAGTTATCTGGAGCTGACACACATTGAGCAGCATCTCCCACACCAGCAGCAGCCTCGAGCACACAAAGGACTTGGCAGTTGCTCCCTGTGACCCAGGGGACATCCCACCTCCCACAACCAACCAGCCCATCACACAAGTCACACCTAATACAGCTCTCCACTCTGAGGCTGCAGACCGGCTCCCAGCAAAATACTGTGTTGTTGCCACAGTTTGACCCATCTTTGTCCCTGTGCAGCTGGCTGCGGGCAATGCTCCTGCCACACATCAGCCCAGCTGGAGCTCAGGACCACCCTGCAGATCCCTCTGCAGTGACACAAGCTTTGACATCATTTAGCCTCCAGGAGCAAGATCTGCTGCTCAGCCATTTCTTCCTCAGGTTGGCATTTGCCCTCTGCACCCTGCAAGAGGCTGGACCAGCCAAATGACTCACAGCCATGGAAGGGACAGTCCCTCCCTTCCTGGCTCTGACCTTTCAGTGAGCTGATTTCCAGGACAGCAGAGCCAGCCCTGCAAGCCCAAACTAAGCAAAACCCATCCTAAGGGCTGGGCCACAAGTACCTCTTCTCCCTGGCTGTAGCAACAGGGCTGTATCTGCCTGCTGTCAGGCTCTAGCAGGAGGACGCCGCTGGGTCTCCCACACGACCTGCAGGAAGCCCAGACCCACAAACGCAGCCCCACACTGCAGGAACCAGCTCCTCAACACAGCCGGTGAAAACTCCACCTGTACCAACAATGAGGGAGCAACAGCTCTACTAGGAAGGCAGAGCGCCCACAGCCATTATTTTGGCTGTGCACGAGTTATTTTAGCCAGAGTCCAACGTGAGGAGTGGCACGTTCACACAGGTAGTATCGACACATGGAGGATGTCCTCATTCTAGCAAATGCAGAAGTCTCCAAAGGGAGACTGGGCAGGTGTGTGCCTGTAGAAAAGCAAAGCAACAAATCTTCTCAGAGTCCTCCCCCAGGCAGGTTGATCCTCTCCGCTCTTCAAGCAGTTTCTTCCATCAGGTTGAGAGCAACAGGGAAACCTATACTTTCCAGCTCTTCCCCAGAGTAAGAGGTCAACATACACCCCAAGAGGAGAAAGCAAACTGTTGGGTTCCCGTTTAGAACAAACTCCTGTTCAAACAGAAGGCTCCTCTCCCTTGTAGAGCTGACAGGTTTATTTATAGCATCACAGTGTTTTATCAGCACGTTGGCTGCCCTCAGAGGAAGGGGTCATCTCAAACATCTGGAATGAAATCCCCAGCTGAGCACATTTAACAAGCCTGTCTTTGCACATGTCAGGCTGTGGGTGGAAAACTCACTGGCAAACAAGGCCACACGGGCTGTGGGAGGGGGATGCCCACATGCCACAAAGCCTGTGCCTTGGATCTGCCAGTCCTGCTGCCAAAGGCAACAGCAGCTCCTTAGCAACAGGCATCAAACACTGTGGCATCTGTGTGGACCAACAGGCTGCACCCTGTCCTGCCCTTCACCCCGATGCCCACCACATCACTGCTGCCTCAGCCACCTCACTGCTCACCAAACGTGCTCCAGAGAGGACTCCCCCAGCATCCCTTCTCCAGAACTGCCTCTTGCAAAAAAAGGACAAGTTTGGGGTTTTTTTTTTAAGCTTCAGATTGATGCAGGTCCTAGCACCGTGACAACCCAACAGCCTGGGAAGAGAGGTGTGGGGAATGGGGTTACTCTGCCTTGAGAGCCCACAAGGACAGAGGTGGCTGCACCGTCACAGCCAGATAGCACAGAGCCCATGCGCGCAGCCTGGCAGGGGTGTACAGCCACACAGCTGTCCCTGCCCTCACCGTGCCACCTACCCTGGCCTCCCCACTGCAGGCACCAGCGCCAGGCTGCCCACCAACGCACCATGGCCTTCCCACAGGACAGCCCGGGCTGGACCAGGGACAGGCAGCATCCCTCATTAGTGGCTACAGAGAAAGCAGGGAAGAAAGTCGTACCTCGGACCCATTTTGGGAGCCCAAACTCTTGCCCCATCCTAAAGAGGTAGCACGGCCCTGCAGAATTGCTCCATGCAACACCTGCTGCCACACACAGGGCTGGGTCAGCGACGCCAGCCCTTGGGTCCTTGTGCAAGGAGAGCAACCACACACCACCACAGCGTGCCGAGGGACCAGCCTCTCCCTCCCAAGCCACGATGGCATATGCAGACACCCTGTGTGCTGGGAACAGCCAGAGCAGACAGCAGTACAGGAGGCACTGCGAGAAACTACGGATTTGGCAGTAAGAGGCAGATCTCACAGCTGACTACGAATATCCCCATGCCAGCCACCCACCTCAGCCACACTGCCAGCACTCGCTGCCTCCTCTCCTAAGATCTATTCCTCTGAGTATCAGTGGGGAAATGCAGAGAGGTTGCAGAGGAGCAGAAGGCTGGTGGAGATAGCTGCAGCGTTTCATGTGGATCTTCAACCACTCTGCTGTGTGAAGCCAACTTTCAAGCTCAAGAAACGTCTTTCCTTTCTACTTCTCTGGACTGAAATTCAAAGGGGAAAACTCTGACCTGTTTAGAGACCAGCATGCCTGTCCTCCTTCTAGAGCTATGCTTGAGGCTCGCTTCTGTTTGCCCCATCCACGAGACAGCCGTCTGTGCTTTTACTAGGACAAGACAAGCTCCAGGCCGGGCTTGTAGCAAGTCAGACACCGGCAAAGAGGAGCTCAGCTTGTTACCCAGCAGATCTCTGCAAATAACATGACCTGTCACTGCCTGCGCTCCCTCCTTCTTGCCCAGCGCTCGGTACAGCTCGGCATAGCCCAGGTGCAGCCCAGCTCCTGGTCTCATCCTTGCCACGCTGCCCCGAGCAGCTACACCCAGCTCTGCGGGGCTGCAGGCTGCCTGCCAGCACCAGCACCTCCCAGCAGCACATGCTGCCAGCTTGGTACAGAAACATCTCGTATTTAGGATCTCAGTGAGGTCCAGGAGAGTTTTACTTACAATCCCCTGAACAACACAGATCCTAATTCACTGCCAGCCTTTTCAGGGGACCTGGGCCACTTAAACTTGCTATTGTGAGCCCTGGACAATGCGAACATAAGCAAGCTGTGCTCTTCAAAGAAAAAACAAGGCTGTACACACATAAGCACTCAGAGCATCTTAATCTTCAATGTTTGGCCCCTAGAACAGCCCTGTAGGAGGAGAATGCAGGTCCCAGATGCCCAATGTGGAGCAGAGCCAGCAGCTCGCCCCAGCTCACAGGAATGCTGACGGACACCAGGACTTGCCAGCACTCAACACTTCAGCCAGCCAGGGACCACAGCCACTCTTCCTCAGGCTGAGCAGCACTGAAACAGAAGAGCAGAACCTCTTTTTTTATAGCTTGCCCAAAGTGAAGTAGGTTTCCACCCAGCACTTAACACTACTTTAGGCCAAAGCAGTTATGATATTCCCGTACACTTGACTTGGCTGTCTAAAAAAGGAAGAACCAGGCAAGAAACCCCACCACAGTCCACCACACAGTGCTGCAGGTCCCAGGAGGCTTTTGCTGGGTGTGTTAACACCAGTCAGGTTTACGCTGTAACAGACTGCCCCTTTAAATTCATTCACAAATTTGATTGTTCTTTGCCAGCAAGTGCAAAGCCAGGCATCTTCTCCCACCTCGCTGGCAGAACAAGCCAGCGATTCACCTGATACAAGGAGCAGCCAGCGAGGCTGAGCTCTCTGATGTCCTGGGAACACACCTCTGTTTGCCACCACTTCCAGCGCTCTGCTCTGTTCTTCCCACATCTCAGAGCAGGTTCAGCGAGCTCTTCCCCCCAGACAGCCCCTCTGCTCCCACCGCAGGAGCATCACCCCTCCACACTGGGTGCAAAAGCCACTGAAGGCAGATAAATAGCCGACTGATCAGGTTTCTCTACTTACCACAAAGAGGTTGATTCACCAGAGCCTACTCCCTTCTCAGGCTCTTTCTAAATAAAGGCTTCAAAGACTTCTGGAAATTCATGCTTAACAGGCTTACTGTAATGCCCGGGTACAAGGGCTCCTGTGGGCCAGACTCTGCTGCAGGACTGCGTCATGCTCATTTTCTTCTGAGACTCCCCGATACACTTGTCTAGGAGTTAAGGCTACAATAAGTCTTGTTGGCTGATGCTCATTTTGGCAGATCCTCACTGCCACCCACAACACAGCTCTCCCAGTCTTTTCAGCCACGGCCAGCCCTGCAGATGCAATGCAGATGCTCAGGAGAGGAGGTGACGCCCCTCCATCACCTCCTGGGGCTCAAGGGATGGATCCCAGGCACAAACTCCCCAGTACCTGGCCTCCGTCCTGAGAAAAGAACACTTGCAAAGTCAGCTCAGGACCCAGTCAGCCAGGAAAAGGTCTGTTACAGGCTGGACAACCCCCACCACGTGCACCTGGGGCTGAAAGGATTCAGCAGAGACAATATTGCCATAACCAGGCATCCTGAGCAAGCCTCCGCCTCCAAGGCACTGAGAAGGACTAAAGCAGCAAGTTCAGGACTGCTCAGCCACCCTGGAAACAACAGTTTCAGCATGAGGGGTTGGAGCCCGCATACAAGGAGAGAAGCCAAGAGCACGGGGGACAAGCAACCACGCATAACTGCACCAAGGCCCGTCCACCCTGCGGCCACCCCTCCTTCAGGTGCTAAACTCGTGAGTCAGCAGCTAGAATTTGCTGAGACACCTCCAATCGTCTGCTTCAGCGCTGCTGCAGCTCCCAAGCACAAGCCCGAAGCCAACTCACCTCCCCCTAGCAGGAGAGGTTTCAAGTGCCTTTTCCTTAAGAGTAAAGCAGTAAAGCAACCCTGCGTTTTCGTGAGCCCTCATTTCACCCGGGTAGCAGCGCAGGCAGGTCCTCCAGTGGGGAGGGAGGAAGGCACAGCATGGGATGGCATGACAGGAGATCCCAGCCACCATGCCTCACCTGCTCCCCGCTGAAGACTTCATACGCCACACCGAGCTCTCGAGTATTGCTTTCACACGTCTCAACTGTCAAGAAATCCCCCCGCCCCACCATCTCCAGAGAAAGCAGCCAGAATCCACTTCATTCTGCATAATAGCTGCTCCTATGATTTTCTTTGATGCCATTCAATACAAGCAGCTGGATTCTCTATTTATAGCAAGATCATCAGTTTGGAAGGACAACTTAGGTTCTTGTTATTACCACAGCACCAGATACATAACAGATCTCTGCTATGCGAGGAGGGCTACAAGTTGGTACGACAGTCCCTGTGGCCAGGCTGGACACCTCCAGAGGTCCAAGCAGACAGAAAATGGAGCATTTGTGACCGAGAGCTGCACCCTGGACCTGACATTCAGTCCCGTGCTGACACTCCCCATCAAGGCGGCACCAATTCATTCCCGCACACATGGAGCTTTCCTCCCTGAAGACGCTGCCTTCCGAGCTAGTTTTATTCAAGTGTTATTGTAGGGAGCATGTGGGATTCAGGCAGGCGCATTTGGGAGGGAGGGACAGCAAGCTGCAGCAGCATTGTTACTGTTGGCCTGAGTTGCTAAAGCCAGAACGACCGAGCACGGTTCCGTCAGCAAGAACAAAAGATTGGAAGTTATAAGCATTAGTGCTCCAGAAATGATTCATTCTTCTTGGAAACAGCCTTTTTGCTACCTACAGATATGTGATAAGCTCCACTTTTAATCAAGGTTAAGGTGCTCAGAGGTCAGGGTGTTTTTAAACTAGGTGTTCAAATTATTCCAGGCTGGCACTAGCTTGTCACCCTCACCTTGATGAGAGGGTCAAAAGTAGCGTCCACCCTTATCTCAGGACACCCCCCATATCCTCTCTGCTGCCATCACCCAGCGTCTCAAGGTCCTGATACACCTGTGGGAGTTAGCTCAAGGCATTCAGTTCAATCACAGGGCTCTGACCCACCCCTTCAAATGGTCCCTGATGCTGGACAAAGTGGTTCCCAGCCACAGCTACCCACCTCCTGGTGTAAGTCCTCTGTGCACAAGCTTATTCACAGCAAAACCCCCAGCTCACACTTGACGCCGGCACCTCACCAGCTAGTTTTAACTGGCCATCAATGAGACTTGGGGGATGTGGAGTTGCTGTTAAAAAGCCATCTTGAGGAGAGAGAAGCCTGCACATCTTTGTGGTCTGAAGCCATTTCACCTCCTGTTTCAGATCCTGGACATGACACAGGGACTCTGAGCACACACAGGCACAACTGTGCACAAGGTAAAACTCTCAAGACCGGCCCTTTGCTCATTTTCTCCTCTCCTAAGCAGTTTGCACTTTTACACAAGAGATGGGAAGAGCAACAGATTTTAAGAGCAGCACAAAGAGGTAATTAACTTCCACAGCAATCCCTGTTGCCAGGCTTCAGAGGTCACAACAGTAGCCTAAAGGCTGTGTGCTGGATATCTCAGCAATCAGCCCTCAAGAACAGAGGCACCAAACCAAAACCCAGCCCCTGGCATGCTTGCCAGGCTGTTGCAGAAGCAGCTGCCCTGAGCAGGAGGAGTAAAGACTTGCCCCAGTGCCTGGCAGAGCACCTTTCTCTACGCTTTTGCACAGGTCAGGTCTGCAGCAGCCCCGCAGCACAACCCAACCAACCCATTGCCCTTCTTCTCTTGGAAGAGCCCAAGCGTCACCTCCTTCTCCAGACAGCAGATGGTCTGCATGCCCACCCTACTCTTTCTGGCTGTCAGTGCCTCTAGCAAGACTGTGCCAAGTCAAGTGACAGCTATGTGTCCTCTACAGACGTATTTCCTCTTCCCCACGGATGACTTTCAGCAAAAGGTATTCCACAACATGCTATGAGCAGAGCATGCCTGTCCATGCACACACACCTCCTCTGGCAGAGGGGCTAGCCCCAGCCATCATCCTCCTCAGCTGCTCCTCCTCGCCCAACCCTGCCTGCAGGGCCATGCCAGGGATGGGGAGCTGCCTCCGGAGGAGAGGGATGGAAACCCACAGAATTCCTCCTCCCAGCCAGGAAGCCTCCCTGCTGCTTACCTGACTCCAGCCCTGAAAGACAAGCTACATCTCCGACAGCCCTGCACTGCTGCTGGGAAGGAATAAGCACTCACACCCCGTTTGTCACACTTGGAAGCAAATCAGACAGACAGAACTCTGCTCCACTTGTTCTCCCATTTTGTTAAACAAGAGATGGGAGGCCGCAGCACGTCTCCTCGCCAAGGAAAGCAGCAAGCAGAGTTTTTCAGATGAGCACAAGTGGTGCGCGGGCGGGGGGAGCAGCAGAGAGAGGCACACACTGCAGCGACAAGAGACACAAAACAATCTCGTGATTAGTTATTAACTCCAGAGGAGTTGGAGCTCTAGCAGCAAGCCAGCCAGGAGAGCAAAAATCCCTCTTTTGTTCCACAGCCTCAGACAGACTTGGCCACACAGCTCCCTGCTGTCTCACTCCAGACAATGAGAAAAGAAAGTTAATCCACTTTGCCTACAGCAGGAGCCATCCAGCCTGCTGGAGCGATGCTGCAGAACGATGTATGAGCATTCCTGCACATCAGTGCCAGCCTCCCCTCATGCTGGCACCCACCGCTGCTAGCGGATGCCGGATGGCTCAAGGACCTCACCGGGCACTGCCTATATCGCCAGGGGCAGCAACAGCTTTGAATCCGCTCCTGCCTTCCAAACCCACCGTGCCCTTGCCCAGCTCTGCACTGCAGGCGCCGCGCTCCCTTCCACACTGCCACCCAAAGCGGAGACCAACCGTGGGGTTCCTCCCACCCCGATGATGTATAGGTGACCTTACACACCTACATTTACACCTAAATTTATACCTAAATTTCAAATCCACCTTTACAGAAGAAAAACTTCTGACTCAGGACAGAGCAAGCTTCAGACTATGAACCAGGGACCGAATCCATGCTTTGAACATCACTTTCCCAAGCAGCCCAAGCCACAGCCTTTCTGCAGGAACAGTATTCTCCTCTGTTTCAGAGGTCAGGTAGTAGAAAGGATTGTGGCCAACAGTGACCTTCAGTGTCACCTCTTCCCCTCGGGAACAGCACAGGTTACACACACAACAAAACCACCTTACATGTTAGCCAAACGCAAACTTCTTCCTACTGCCCTTCTAGGGAAACAGAAGCCATCTTTTAGTTCGGATACATACTTAGGTTTCAAGTGACCTGCTTTTCAAACCCCTTCTTCACCACCAGCCTTCTTGGTTCTCTGTATAAGAAGTAAGAAAAATTACTACATTTAAGATTAGAGAAGGAAATTATGATTCACAGGCTCTCTGCTCTGCAGAAATGGGAATTACGTACCTGGGTACTTCTAGAGCACGAACAGACATAGGTACTTCTGTCTGCAGCTTTGTAGTTCAGGGTAGTGATTTTAAAGTCAAGTCATCACTGCATAAACCTGGACAGCTAAATAATAGAGTAGGGAATAGCAAAGTGCTGAAATCTGCTCCAGAAAGCACTCGCAGGTTTCTTTAGTGACCCACAAGAGAGGGCTGTTATTTCAACATTACACTTCTGCCCGCATGAAGGCTTGCCGAATGGCAGGCAGCAGGACTGAAATAATCTACACGGGCCCTGGAAGCCGCAGAGTTGAGAGGAAAGTGCTCCAGCATCCCCGAGCAGCACCAGCCTTTGTCCCAGCACGCTCCTGCCAGCAACCGGGCCGCCTGCCCTGCTCTGAACAAACTTATTTCCCTTCTCCCTCCTCCCGAATTAACTCCCTCTCCAGCTGTCCCAGCGCCAGCTTCCTGTTAAGCTTAATTATTCTTTGTACACCGAGTTTGATGATTTACCCAGCAAGCCAGGCACAATGATTAGGAATTCTGCATTCCCATTAGCGCTCTCCCCCAAGGCTCAGAAGTTTTCCGGGAAGGACCTTAACCCCAGCACAGCCACAGGGAGAAGCATGCCACCCCAAATGGTCTGTGTGGGTCATCAAAGGGCAGTCAGTCATCTTTTGTGACACTGCCACAAGGCCAGCTGAAGGTGTGCTACGGAACAGCCTTTATTGCTAGTCAGCAGGGCTGACACAGAAGGCAGCGTAGGTGGAAGCATTTATGATCCCAAAAGGTGTGTCTCCAGTTACGCTTTCCTATGACCCAAGATTTCTTGGGTGGTTGTTTAGCAAGCTAAAAGCAGAACGAGCTTTGTTTGTTTGCATTGTCCACCTTTTAGAAGGTGCAATTTTCAAGAGCCATGAAACGAGTTACTCTGTGAAGTAGTCATCGGCAGGCTTGCTGGCATCTGTGATCTCAAAAACCACAACACAGAGAAGCCACCCCACCAGACTGGTCCAGCTCAGGAAATGGAAAGCACCATGCCGCAGTGCTGTGAGCCAGACCTGCACTGGGCGAGGACTTTGTGTCTTCTCCTTTGAGCTGTTTATTAATCTGAAAAGCCATAGCTGGTCACAGAGGTGTAGGTATACATACTGTATCAGAAAAGTTGATGCCACCCACCTCTCCTCACATCCCAGAGGAAAGCTACAGCGTGTCAGGGGTTGTCTGATTCCTCCCGTGCTGAGCCTGTGGAGCTCAATGGGGCTGACTAGTCCCTTTGAGACCTCTCCCCAGCAGGTTGTTGCCTGCTGTCAAACCAAGGAGGATGTTTCAGCAGCTACACAAGCCTCCTCCTCGGAGGGCAAGACACTTCCTTCAGCCAGAAGGAAGGCGAGAGGCCCCATCTGAGAGATCCCCAGCCCCAACGTGTGGGTTTAAACACCAGAACAGCAGGGAGGATGCACAGCAAGAAGTCACCCTTGTGCTCTGCAGATGCTGGCATCACATCCCAATGTGACTTATTCGGGCAGGTTCAGACACCAGTAACAGAAAGTTTTCCAGCCCAGCTGGTGGAGGCAACATGCAGGGACCTCAGCCCAACAGAGCTGCTCAAGTCACCTCTACACCAAGGCAGAAGGAACAGCCACACACAGCCCACCTCAGATTTTGGCTCCATACTTCTGCCCATTTTCCTAGAGCTCAACTGCCCCAGCTTCTTACTAAAATCCTTGCCCCAGCATCAAACACCAGATCCAACAGCAAAACCCCTCCTGGCTTCAGGGCTAATATTGATGCCAGACCCTGAAGCTTCACAGAGTCAAAGCAATAAGGAAGCAGAAAGAAGGTCTACAACAAAGAGACACCTTCTTCCTTCCCCACAATGATCAGGTGCAGCACACCAGGAAGCAAAGATCTGGTGTAGAGAGAACCTGGCTGCTCCCCTCCAAGATGGGAGCTGTAGAGGAAACAAAACAGTAAGGTGTAACTGTGGTCAGCTGGCTGTGCGAGGGGCTGGCACAACCGAGCCCTCCATGGCCAAACGCTCTCATCTCATCCAAAAGGCACCTTCAGGAACAGGCGTGGAAGTCAACGGGATGGGCCGAGGATGGAAGTCAGCCACACTTCGTTAAGAACATGTTTGCTGGGAGTAGTACATCTGGGAGTATCCTCCAAAGATAAACGCTGGACCGTGCAACTGTTTTGCTCTGAGAGGAGTGAAAGAGACTACAAGTCTGCACTTGTCCTAGATACCTTTTTCCTCAGGAAGCTTCCAAAAAGCTATTGCAGACAACGGGGAGAGCTGCTTGCAAAAGCAAGCCATAGGCAAGCGTATCCACCGTCACCCAGGCTGACGTCTCTGTTCAAGGGACTTTGCATTTTACAGTCTTCGGTTCCCCCCACCCCAACAATTTGTTATAAAGGAAGAAGTGTGCACATAGAAGCAAGCAAGACAAAATCCAGCAAACCAGTTTGCACTTCCACAGCATCGAGCACAAAAGTAACTTGGAAATGCGAATGACTTCCCTAGGGTGGGGGAACACATTCCCAGTTTGGAAAATCCAAACCGAGCAGCTCAGCTCAGCTCACCTCCCGACACACACACACGCTCCATCCCCATCCCCCTGCCCTAACACGCTGTACCAGCCGGGCCTGGGTCTCCCTCGAAGCAAGAGCCGCCCACAGCCCCCACACAGCGGGGGGCACTGCTGCCTCCCCGGCACACACAGCCTGGGTATCTCCCGAACCGGCACTTCCACAGCTCAGAACGTTCGTGTGAGACGTTACCAAACGCCTTCTCGCCGCGGAGCCGCCTGCAAACGGGTGGCTGCCGCCCTGCCGGGCACGGGCCGCCGGGACCCCCCGCCCCGCCGGGACCCCCCGCCCCGCCCCGGGGCCGACGCCACGGCGCTGCGGGCACCGGCGGGGGGCGCAGGTTCCCCCGGTGCCACCGCCCTGCACCCGCCGGCTCCGGCGGTGCCTGTGAGCCACCCTCGCCCTGGGTGTTTTTGGGGGTTTTTTTCCGGGGGTGCTGGTTTGTTTGCTTTTTTCATGGGAAAAAGTAAAAAGTAAGAGGGAAGCAAAGGAGAAAATACCCCCGCACAGGCGGCTCCTGCCCGTCCCGCAGCGGGGGAAGCGAGCTGCAAGCCCCGCAGCACCCGGGCCCCAGCACCGCCGGGGGGACGGACCCGGCTCCCGCCCGCGTCCCCCCCCGCCCCGGCAGCGGCCCCACGGGCGAGGGCAGCCCGCGCCCCCCGGCCCCGCGGCGGGAACCCGGCCCGGCCCCCCCCGGCCCCGCCGCCCGGAGAGGCGGGCGGGGGCAGCCACGGCCCCGGGGAGGCGGCGGGCAGGCCGCGGGCTCACCTCGGTACTGCAGCGAGCCCGAGAGGCGCACGGTGACGGTGCCGGCCAGCGGCTCGCCGGGGCTGTAGACGACGCGGCTGTCGCCCAGGCGGATCTCGAACAGCTGCACCTTCCCCATGGCCGCGCCGGCCCCACCGGCCCGGCCCGGCCCGCTCCGCTCCGCCGGCAGCGCTACCTGCCGCCCCGCGCCGCGCCGCGCCGGCCCTGCCCGCCCGCCCGCCCCGCCCCGCCCCGGCCCGCCCCGCGCGGGAAGGGCCGGCTGTGGGGCTGGGCTGTGAGGCCAGACTGTGAGGGAAGGGGCAGCTTGTGGGGCCGGGCTATGAGGGAAAGGGCAGCTTATGGGGCCGGGCTGTGAGGGAAGGAGCCGCTTGTGGGGCTGGGCTGTCTGGTTGGGCTGTGAGGGAAGAAGCCGGCTATGGAACAGGGCTATGAGGGAATAAGCTGGGTGTGGGGCTACGCTGTGGGGGAAGGGGCAGCTTATGGGGCCGGGCTGTGAGGGAAGGGGCGGCCTGTAGGGCTGATCTGTGAGGGAAGGAGCTGTCCCAGCATGGGGCCATCTTGCCTCCGAGTGCTCCCTTCTCCATCTAATCTGATCTCCTCCCTGTAATTCTCCCGGCCCAGCTGTCACATCTTCCCCCTCCTATTTTTGTAACCCAAATCTCTTTAAGCATCCAGCAAGGGGCAAATGCAGGGGACCCGATGGCCGCCTGGGGCTGAGGGGTAAATGGCGGCCTCGTGCTCCCAGCAGGTCAGGGTGAAGGTGCCTGACCCCGCCGAGGTATCCCAGGAAGCTGAGGGCGAGCAGCCGGCTTCCCTCCATCACACTTGCCGTGTTCCCCCTCTGAGCTGTGTGATTGAATAAAAAAACATCTGTAAAATCCACACCAAAGGCAGCACTGAGGAAAGGCACCTCCCGGCGAGGCCTCCCGGCCACTGGCACGCAGGCTGTGTACACAGGCAGAATTAATAAGTATGAAACGGGCTGTTTATCTGCAGAGCACACCCAGCCTGGACCTGGCCAGACAGACAGACATCCTCCCGTGGACCTGCAGCAATACCAGCCCGGGCACACAGGGCTGCAGGACCCTCCGTGCTGCCTTATGGTGAGTGTCACAACCTAAAATCCCTCATAAAGCACCAAAGGAGTTTGTGAGCTCCCAGTGCACAAGGCTCCTGCTGGGAAGCCCTTCCAGGCCCTCCTTCCTCCGATGTTTAAAGCTGCCTTGTTTCCAGCCTGCATGTAGTCACAGGCAACGTACACCCCTATAGGGTCTCGTGCCAAGGCTTTCAACAGCTCATCTCCTCCTGCAGGGCGTACCCCGGGATGCATCCATACACCGCTCTCCTTGGGCTGCCCTTAGCTTTTGTTTTGCCAGGCTAGCTAAGCTCACTGATTTTCTCATCTCAGTTTTTTTGTGAGACGAGCCTGCAGCCTCTTTCATCAGTCTCTGCAGCCCCTGTTTAGCTCTGCCAGCAAAAACAAACAAATTGGGGGGTGGGGGGACAGCAAAAGCACCCTGTGCTACCGAAGATTTTGCTGAGCCCTGTTCCCCCATGGAAAGCAGCCAAAGACTCAGGGCTTTTTCCACTGTTGGGGCCACCCCATCACCGGGGCAGCATGGCACCCTTGGCCCAGAGGGACACCACAGGCGTGACAACAGGGTGAAAAAATACCCTTTGCCAAAACCAAGCCCTTCACGCTGTGCCATAGCTCTCCTGGCGCAAAGAGACTTACACGCCTTGTTTGCAGGAAAGTTAATTTTAAGCGTGGTGAAGTTGCTTGCCCAAGGTCACAACGTGAATAAAAAGGATTCCTGCGCCAGCTGCTGAACAGAGGCACTGGGGCTCCGGCCCCGGCTGTGCATGCTGTGGCACAGCTACAGTACTGCAAGACAGGCACAGTGTACTTAGACACAAAATACAGGAGCCCTTCTCATGGCACGGTCAGCAACAGCACTAACCCCCCAGACCACAGCTACACTGTGCATAGCAGTTAGTAAGACGTAACTAGATGGGAATAATTCAATATATCCGATGCCAGGGCACCTGCTGTTCCTTGTATGGGGCCCGGTGGTGCTAGGTTCAGGAGGATTTTACTCATTAGAGTCAAATGTGTATTTGCATTCCTGCCTCCCTGCTCATCTGCCCGTGCTCCAGAGTCATGCCTGTTATCTAATTGTCTGTGGACTCACCAGCGCTGAAATTCAGAGCAGCTAAAAAAAAAACCAAACCAAACCATCACCTAAGGATGTTTGTTAAACTGCAAAAGATTCGCTTTCCTGCAACTTTGAACCATTATTATGCTTTAAAAAAAATGTTTTGAAGGGTTTGTTGTGGTGGTGGGAAATCTTACTTCCTCTGGGTTCTGTCTGCTCTCCCTTCCTCCTTTTTCCTTTATTAAAAGGGAAATTTAAAAAGAGAAAAGAAAAACAATTGTCAACTTTAGTTTTAGAATAAAATTTTCCTTTCAGACACCATCACATTCCCCTAACTTCATGGAACATGAAATTTCTTGACAAAGAACATAGTAGTTATTAAAAAAACCCCACATTTATCAATAAAATACCCCTGCTGGCACCTTAGCCGTGCTGTGCCTGCAGCACAGAGCTTCGCCCACAGGCCCTGCAGGGGGAGAGCAGCTGCACATGCTGTCACACATGGGCAAAACATGCCCACGAAGGGATCAGCTGTAGCTGCGAGTTTTGTAATAACTACGTGTATTGTTCTATAGATGTAAAAGGCTTCACGGTTAAGTCCATAGGTGTTGTCTGCAGACAAATTTGTTCCTCTTTTGGCTTTCCAGCTGTTGTCCTGCAGCTGTGCCTGGTGACACAGAGGAGGTACAGCCTCACCTGACCATGCCTCAGTTTCCCCTGCGCTGGCTGCAACAGTCTGACCGGGCAGGGGCCAAGCCCAGCGAGGGACCCAGGGGTGCTCAGGGTGAGGCAGCGCGGAAATGGTGGTGAATACCTGAGCTGTGACTGATAGCGGGTTTAATGATGTGGACACTCCTGGGTGAGGCAGCAGCATGTCACCCCGGGGCAGCCTGCAGTGCGCACAGTGATTTCCACCCGCTCTGTTGCTTCAGGGTGCGTGTCTGCTGGGGAGACAGACGAGACAGGGTGCTGCCGGGCACCCTGGGGACACTCCTAGCTTCTCCTGCTCTCTCGCCCCTCTGATACAAGATGAGGAGCCTTTCAACCCTCAGGTTTCCTTGGTTTTGCTTTTCCAACCCCTCTCCCTGGTCCTGCTGAGGGGAGCGATAGGGGCTTTGCTGCTGGCTGGGCAGCCCACCACACCCTGCGAGGTCGCGCGGGGGAGCGGCTGTGATGGAGGAAGAGAGAAAGCAGCAGAGCAGCACGGCCAAGGAAGTTGGCCATTAAGTTTCTTAAGCTTCCCTTGGACTAAAATACACACACGTGAACAACGAGCCCACAGAGGGCTCACTGATGATACAGTTACACTATATACACTGATAATTTTTCCATATACCTATGTATGCATATAAAATCCGTAATACAGGCATATTTATATTACACTTACGTTTATTACCTTTCCAAATAATTTCTCTGCTTCTCAGCTGATTCCCTGGCCAGTCAACCACATCATCTGATACTAAAAGCAACAACAATTACTCCTTTGTTTTGGGCTGACACCTTTCACCAGTTCACAGTGACTTTTAGCCTGGTTCAGCCTGCCCATCCGCCCTCTCCTCGCAGGCTGCCACAGCAGAGGTCCCCTGTGTCCCTGCTGTGGGCCAGCAAGGCAGCTTGCAGGCAAGGGCATGCGGTGACATTGGAGCTAAATGTCCCACCAGTGGTGTACGAAGCTCTGGGATCTCGATGTCCCAGGGCTCTGCAGCAGCGCCTGAAACTGCATCTGCCTGATACACCCCACATTTGCACCAGCCTCCCAGACGTGAGGGCCACGTGGCAGCCCCGCTCCCGGGGTTGATGAGAAAAGGGCAGTAAGTGATCAGGAACAATCCACACAGCAGAGCTGGGAGACGCCACTGCACAGAGGCCAGGCAGCAGCTTTGGGCTCTGTCCCGTGGATGCTTCATGACCCCATACCCTGAGACAGCATCCCAGGCCTCGTTCAAGGAGTAAGAAAGAAAAAAAAAAAACCAGATCTAAGGGGCTGTAAAAACATAATAAATATCATCCGCTTACACTCATGTTGCATGCCTGATTACAGAATAATTTGGCAGACACATCTCCGCCAGAGAGATGAGGCTGCCCTTCACCCACAGACAGAAAGTCCTGCCATGTCCCTTGGCAGTTTGCTTCCGCTGCTCATCCCTTTAGCTGCTAACATGTGTGCCTGCTTTTTAGTCTGACTTTGGCAGGCTTCTCGTTCTTTGACATTAAAGAGTCCTTTAGCACCAAGCAATTTCTCCTTGTGGTGATACTTACACACCAAAATCAAGACACTTCTCAATTTCCTTGATAAACTGAGCAATTTGAGGTCTTCAGGTCTCTCCCTGTGAAACATTTTCTCCAGCCTTTGTGTTATTGTGCTGGCTTGTATCTACGCAGGCCCACATACTGGCGTTTGTGTGTTGATGGAAATCTGCGTGCAGGAGCAGCCTCCTACGTACAGACATGTGCACACACAGAAGTTGATGCATTAGAGTTTATTTATCCCCAAACGCACACAGAGGTATGCGCAAGCCCTTTAGCTCACATCACTGGGGACCAGAGGAGCACCCGTGGGTAGCATGCGGAGTGCTCCTGACCTGCTCTTCTTCTCTCCCATACATTAACCCTCATCCCTGCGGTAAGAGGGCCCATTCGGGGACGTACCTCCCAATCGAGCTCCTCCCTTTTAACCTTCCCCCCCCCAAGCCTGGATAAAGATGAGGGCAGGGAGAACACGAGCCCCCAGCTGAGCTGCTGCAGTCCCGTGACCCAGCTGGCACCCATCCCCTTCACGTGGATGCTATTGCTTTAATTAGTTAATGCCCAGCCAGCACCTGGTGAGCCTCACTAGAAAATCCTTAGAGAGAGGCAAGGCAGTAATTACTATTATTATAATTCTAATTGTGCTGCCTGGGTTTCTGATCTCTTGCTGGAAGAGCTTCTCGCTCATTGTGGGACTGGGGAGGAGGATCAGATGGTGGGACGCCTGTCCTCCCTTCCCCCCAGGGCTCAGCATCTGTGCACAGGCAGAGCCGGGACAACGGTTTATTTGCCCTCACCTATGGGCTCTGGGAATGGGAGGATTTACTCACCCTTGGTGATCCCAGCGGGACCTCACCTGAGAAAAGGGCCAAACAAAAGCCAAGGGCTGCACCGTCATACCCCCAGCACTGGGCAGCTTTTTCATTTCTCCCTCACTGCAAACCTACACATATTTGGGCTGGGGTTCGCACAATGCCAGGGAAAGGCAGCAGTCGCTGTTTAACATGCGTGAGCAGGCTGAGGTCAAGGCTTATGGGCATCCCTTCAGGGGACTGCGGTGCCGCCTGAGCAGGGTGGCCCGACACCTGGCATCTGCCATCCCAAGAGGTGTCCTGGGCAGCCAGAGGGTCCAGCAGCAGTGAGGTCGCTAACCCTGCCTCATCACCACCTGAGGTGCAAGACATGTGTATTTGACTGGCTCTCCTGTCTCCCTTCCCTTCACTGCCCAGTTCTTCTATTTCCCTTTTCCCCATAACAGGCTCCTCTAACAACATCACAGCATAGCTGGCTGAGACAGCAATGTGCCACGACCCCAGGCACCAGCTCTTCCCACACTCCTGACATTTGGTACCGTCCCTCCTGGTGGGGACCCCTGTTCCACCACAGACTCACTGTCAGGGATGTGACATCTCATCAGCCACTCCTGTGCAAAGTCCACAATCACACCTCCTCCAGCACTTTCACCTAAATCCACTGGACTCCCCCCAGAAACGGCTGAGGAGCACTCCCATGTTGTTGACTGTGGTGGAGATGGCCTCCAGCAGAGAAGCAATGATGAATATCCAGGGATAGAAGGCAGCAACAGTGATATCAGAGACCACCACAGCTGCCAACTAAAGGAGTGGATCTCTGTGTGGCTCAGCAGCCCCCTGCTTGGATTAATTTGCTCACCCAGCTCAGATGTCCCACTTCTAGTTGATAAAAAGCTGTGGGATGGACCCCGTCCTCACCAAGAGGTCCCCCAACCCTCCACGCAGCCCAGGAGGAGGTGTCCAGGGAGAGGAGATAGTACATGTCAATGACCCAGCTTGAGACCCCTGGGGTGGGGGCACCCCACAACACCCATGCTTCTCTCTCACACCTGGCTGCCTTTGCCAATTCACAGAGAATTCTACTCCTTCCCTCTGCACGCATCTCACCCCCTGCTGCCGAGAGAAACACTTCATTTTCCTGCTCATCATCAGTCACTCCATGTGTCCAGAGCAAAAAATGTCAATCCCCAGCATAGAAAAGCATGTTTCGGCAGCTGCTCCTGCAGGAACACAGAGAGCAACTCTTGGCACATGCTGGAGTGGGATGTCTGAGCCAAACCATGGCTTGGTGCAGGGGCAGACGCACCCAAAGGACCAAGGCTCAGGATGATGTTGACCAGCCACCGATCTGCTGCTGCAAGCGGCTCCAGCAGAGCAAGCAGCCCAACACCTAATGACACAGCTGAAAGTCCCCTTCTGAACAAAACCACCCCTCTACAGCATTAGGTTAACCTACGTGCAGAGCTCCTTCTCCATCACCCAGGGCCTGGGTAAGGGACAGGACAGCACGCCAGCAGCGCTGGCCCCAAGGGACACCCTACAGGGTGGGCCAAGAAAGCCACCCAGACCCAGGCATGAGGGGGAAGGAGTTGGCCTCTGAGCCTAAACTTCTGCTAGAGCAGTGCTCTGCCCGAGGCACTGTCAGCCACTGAGCATTTTTCTTTGTGAAGTAATGCTTTCCAAAAGAGTTTGCTGGCTGGCTGGCTTATGGGTGGATGCTGGTTGGAAAAAGCAGGGGGGCATGGGTGTCCCTCCCCCCTCACCTTGCGGTTCTTACCCCTGCTCATCCCAGCTCCTCAGCGGGGCTGTCCTGGGATTGTTCCTTGTCAGGTATTTCCCTTTCCTCAGTCATTGTTGATTCGGGTTTCCATGAGCTAATACACAAGACTCAAAGGTCACTTGTCTGGCCAGCCAGATTTGTCATGAGGCAGGTGAGTCACATCTGACAAACCTGCCTTGGCCAGTACTGGAGGCATCATTAAAAAGTCCTCCACTGGCACATCATGTGCAACGCCTGCCCAGCCACACATCCGCACGGTGCTGTTCCACATGAAGAGCTGATGGAGGCTCCCTCCATGGAGGGTAGAACCATGTGCTGGAAGTCTCTGCCAGCCCATGACACTGTCCAGCTGAGCTGTTGAAGGTGGGTCTACAACCCACTTTCACCAGCTGACCAGGCAACAACAATGCTTGTGCAGCCAGTTGCTTGTGGCCTTGTATTTGGCCAGCTGGAAAAAGTCAAACCCACTGTCCCCAGGGGGACACAGCAGAGGACCGAGCAGCTCATGACAGGTTCTAGGAGCAGCTCCTGGGACACTGCTCCTGCCAGCAGCCCCCAGCTCTCTGCACAGAGGATAGCTGCCCAGCCCACCTCAAAGGTCTATATTTGCAGGTGCAGGGTGGTGACAGCAGAAAAAATACACATAAATTTGGCAAAACTGCCCTGGGGAAGCAGCCAGCACCTGCCACCATGAGGTAAGTGAAGGCAACAAGCTGTCAGTACATCCTCACTGCTCTGTCTGCCTCCACATCTCTCACAGTGACAGGAGCTGAGCGTGATGAGCTTCTGCGTGTCCATGTCTACTCCCCCAACACTGCCTCTGTGGGGGAAGCCTGCCAAGCTACAGTCACCCAGTTTACCTACTGGGACAGTGTGAGCTGAAGCCATTGTCCCATCCTGGGGACTGTCCTGGCACAGGGTCCCAAAGGGGCTGAGACAAGCAGCGCAACAGAGGCAGTGACAAGAGCCTCCAAACCCAGGGTTGGTACAAGGGTGTAGCCTGGCAGGAAAGCAGCAGAGAAGCATCCAGCAGGTGCAGCTGGGAGGGCAGAGCCCATGCCTTGGAGAGCCACACACGGCATCTGAGAGTTTCACCCCTTAAACTGAAAGCCAAGAGTAGATCAGTGTGTTATAACAGCACAACTAGTCAGAAAGCAGAGAAAGGCAGCTCAGGGCAGACCAGCAGTGAGCTATGTACAAGACCTGACAGCCTTTCCCTCCCTCAAAAGGCTTGGGAGATGGGAACGGGACATACTAAGCACGGAAAGCCATGGAACCCTTTTCTGAGGACAAGGAGGGAAAAGGCATGGTATGCCTGATTTAATACAGCCAGGATAACTGTTAACAGCGTGCTTCAGTTCTCTCCGAGTATGTGGGTGAGGTGGAAACATCCCAGGCATGCGGGTCCATGTCCTGGATTAAGCTCCATGGAGAAGACAGTCATCCTAGCTAAATCTGCCCAGATTGATTTTACTTCACCGTTCTCCTTGGGCTGGAGTTTGCCTTACAGATCAGCTTGGTGCCAAAGCTGTTCAAACTTCTCTCACTTTGGCTGAACTATGTCATCACAGTTGCATTTCCCTGTCTCCCCTATATCCTGTGAGCTTGAGATGGTTTAGGATGAAACCAGTTCTTTCACTAGCAGCTCTGGTTCCTGACAGCACCCATCACCTTTGCATGCTCCTCCCACGGGCAAATATTCCAAGCCCAGCCCTAACTACAGCTATTTTTTAAGTCCTCCTAAAACCTGCCTTGCACTGACATTTCAGCCACTGAAAACACCCACCGTGATGTGAATCAAGGCCAACAAATGCATTCAATTTGTGTTATCACAGTTATCAGGCTAGAGCAGCACCAGGAGAAATCACTTCATTTGGGTTTGAATCATCTCTCCACCAGACACCTGCCTGACTACAGCACAGCTATAGCTTAACCTGTCCCTCCTGCTCTTAGCAAGCTCTGCCATTATAATTTCACCACTTGCCTTCCTTGCTGCAACCCAAGCACCTGCGGGAGCTGCAAAAAGCTTAAATGAAATAGGCTTGAAAAAGAGAAAGACATTACGGCAATTGCATCTCATCATCCTCTGCAAGTACGTTCCTGCTCATGGCATCCATCTCAGCAGCTGCGGGGAGTAAGGATTGAAGAAGAAAGTAAATTCCCCAGACTCCGTTTACTACTGCCTGACCCCACGCAGAGTCAGGGGACTTCTCTGGTAAGAGCACTCTGTGGGGTCTAAGTTTCTGGTTTCCCAGCTCCTCACATGGGTGCCTGTGCACAAGGTTATCACTACAGGGAGCTGACTCCGTGCTGGAAATGTGGCCATCTCAGTGTGTGCTTCAAAAGGCAGCACAACAGAGACAGATACCGGTGAGGAATCTGATCCCAGACCCACAAGTGCAAAGTCTGCATCCCTGCACCAGCATGCCTGAGAAATCAGCTGCAGCTTCACAGCTCAACTTCTGCTGCACAGCTTAACATGTCACCTCCTTCCTCTGCACCCCAGCTGTGGGTACACCCGTCTCCAAGGTCCTTGCACTGGAGCAGCATTGGCAAGTGCTGCAACGGGCATTGCAGAGGAGACTGTCCTACAGCACCCCAGCAGATAGTGCCCTGTTAACACCTATACCCCACAGTTCCCTCTCTCATAACGCTGTATGTGCTCCGGTAGTCCTTATACAACCCCCACCACCCCACCCCCCATTAGGGCACAGCAAGGGCCAGGGGCTCCCAAAGGTCCAGGAAGCCAGAAGAGACACCACAGCTATGGGGCAGTCTTACCGGCAAGGACCCCATTCCTCTGCTCCAAATCGTGGCAGATGCAGAGGTAGTAGAAATGTTCAACCAGGAGTCCAGACAGACCATCAGGGAAGTTCCCCACAATGAGACAGGTCTAAAATCAAGCCAGAAAATCAGCCTGCAGTTCAGGATCAGTGAGAGGCACCTGGTCATCTTTCAGCAGGTCTACAGTGATAAAGCAGATCAAGTTGGGAAATCAGTCCATGGGTTAAGGTCAGGAGACCAACGCTCCTCAAAACAACTTAGCAGTGACTGATGCCCCTGGCAGAGCTTAATGGATCCCCAGGGCCTGTGGCTCCAGGGGAGGCTGGTCAGGGTCATTAAAGCCTGTTAGTGCCCTGACACCCTATTTAGCTCCTGGCCCTTCATCATAGCCCCCAGCTTGGCAGGGTGCTTTTGATAGCTTATCTGGCCCTACTCACCCATCACTGGGAGTGGGTGCTCAGGATGGGTGCTGGGGTGAGCAGAGGTGGCTGCTGCAGGTCATTAAGGACTCTGTGGAGGCTGCTCTAGGAATACCTGGGGGAGTTGATATCTTTACAGACCTTTCTCAAACCAACTATCAAACTACTGCTGTGGGCTTCATGGCACTGCTCTATGAAAAAGCCTTGTCCATACGAAGCAGCAGCCCCCACTGGAGCAGGGAGCACCAAGGCAGACCCTGCCCCCATCCTTGCCAGGGCACTGGGGACTCTTTACCTGCCTCAGTATGGCTGAAAGGAGCAGAGACTCTGCAGCCTCTGCTGCCTTCTCTCCCAGGAGCAGGAGGGCAGACCCCTTGGCCTCTCTTACACCCAGGTGCAAGCCCCATCTTACCCCCCAACCACGCACCATGAAATCATTTGTCCCCAGTGCCCCTACAAACAACGCCCAGACTGTGGATGCTGCCACAGGGCATCACATTGCTCACGATTTGCTCGGCTTTGTGCTATCTAGATGCAAAGCAGATGGGAGGTCTAATTGCAGCTGCTGGGCCCATTGAACCCCCCCCAAGACTAAATCCCCCTTGTTTTGTGGATGAGGTAAGTGACTGTCTGCTCCCAGTGCCCTGCTATGGTAACGGGCTTTCCTGGAAAGTCTAATTGCTGTACCTTTCCAGCAGTGAGCAAGCAGCAGGTCTCCTGCAGCCAGCATGATCCCTTCCCCGAACAGCACCTGTGCCTGAGCCCCATGCTTGGGTCAGCAGCGATGCTACATGGGTCAGTCACATAGATGAGAAAATCCCTTGTGCATTGCCAGGTTACTGGCTGCATCACCCTCTCAGCAAGACACTGCTGTCACCCAGGGTGTCCCCAGGGGCTCCCCAATAACCCACCTGGAGCTAGGTTGGGCTGCTGGGGCTCTTTCATCCCATACTTTCAGGAGTCAAACGGTGCTGAAAGCCTCTGGCTGCAAACCCAGCACCTGCCTGGGGGAGGGTGATCACCTACATGCCAGCTGGGTGTCAGTAGAGCGGTGCTCTGTCTAGGAGAGCCACGCAGGGCAGTGGGGGGCCAGGACCGAGCACCCCTGGCCAAACGTCTCCCTAACTCTTCTCCTGACATGTTGGGTGCTGCAGCACGGTGCCTGTCATCCTTTCAGTTGTGGCTGCATTTCAACAGCATCGAATTGCTGGTAATGAGCCGTATCTCTCTACAAGCTGAGAGCCTTTGAGATCAAAGATGCTCTTATACAAACCAAAATATGATCACTGGCCTTTAAAGGCCAGAATAAGCTTCTGAGGGGAAAAAATTCAATTTTCTGTAGATCTAATTTGAAACCATTGTAATACTCATTAAGATGGACAGACCCGGGCAGATTGTGGAGGCTGGAAGACAGGGAGGGGAAAAAAGAAGTTATTATTGACAATTTAGTTTAGGTCTTTATTCTACCCAGAGCTCTCTACTTCTGGCCAGCAGCTTTGAGTAATGCTATTGTTAGCACCAGAACTGTAATTCTAATGTCCTTTTTATAACTGGCTTAAAAAAAAAAATCCTGAAGGACTTGACTGAATTTGAAGTAATGGAATTTATAGTGATAAAAAGAGATCTGAAGACTGAGAAGCCTGCAAGCTCCCATGCTGTCACTCCCTATCACGGGGTGGTTGTGATGCTCACCTACGCGGTGTGTCCTCCTCTGCAGTGCCTTCCTGGGGTGCTCGGTGGTGGGAGATGAAGGAAGGGACACAGTGGGTGTCTGGTCCTTGTGCCAGAGCCACTTGTCCATCTGCTCGGTCACAGCCCCGGGGACAACTGTCCTGAGGGGTAATGCACCCCTTGGTAGCACCCAGCTCCATGCGTCCAGCTGAGCGGTGGGATGGGTATGGCGAAGAGCCCAAAGCGGGATTATTTGCCACTATCCATGATGGCTTATGTGGAAATGCCAAATTTGGTAAAGGTGAACACATCCATCCAGAGGGCGCAGGGTGGTCCTGGGGGGCAGGTAGGCACGGTCAGCGCCTGAAAAAAAAAAAAAAGAAAAAAAGGGAGCTTCTCTTGAAGAGCTTCCTGGCCTCGTCCCCACAACCCTTTCTTAGGAACACGGCTCTCGCCGGCCGCCCCGCGGAGCCCGGGTAGAGGGGCAGCTCGCTGCGGTTCGGGCTGCGCCTGCGGAGGGCAGCAGGGACCCGCCGAGCGGCGGCGGAGCGCGGCAGCATCCTGCCCCCCCCGCCCCGCTCCGTCGGGAAAGCCTTCGGGAAAGCCCTGGGAAACGGTTTCCCACCTTGCAGCGGCCCCAGCAGCCCCGTCCGGGGGGTTCATTCCAGCTGGGGGGTCCCCGTGCCGCTCCCACCCATGGTGGTCCAGCAGGGAGCTCCAGGCGATGCTGAGCGCATCTCAGCTGGGCACTGTCCAACCCTTGGGTGGGGTTGGGGGCACCGCCCCCCCCCCCCCCCCCCCCCCCCCCCCCGGCCTCAAGCCTCAGCCTGAGGGCTGGCTCCATCACCAGTGCCTGCTCCGCTGGCTGAACCCAACAACCCACCTTCGACATCTGCAAACGCAGCAAAATTCTGAGAACATCTCTTGTGGGAACTTGCTGGTGTCCTTTCCCCTCTGCCGCAGGCCCTGTGGGTAGGAACCACTCCTGCTTTAGGAAATTAAAAAAACCCTGACATATAGTTTCTGGCCCATTTTGACCTCAAAGAGTACAAACAAGAAGATCTGTGTTGGCAAAAGATAGCATGAAACTGTCCAAGCACGCAACTGCTCCGCCGGTGGGACCAGCAAGCAGCATCCCCAGTGAACAGTGGCCAGGGCTGATCCCAGCTTGGGGAAAAGCCCCACCTGTGGCTGGGGGTGAGTCCCTGGGTCTCCCTGGAGCCTCCTGTCCTCACCTGAAGAGGACAGTCCTCTGTCAGAGGGGAATCGCAGGGTGAGAGCCAGGAACAGGTACAAAGTGTTCAGCTGTACCACAGTGCTGTGTCTGACCAAAGACATTTGCATGTTGGCAATGCAAATTCACGTGATTCCCCAAATTTAGCGAGGGCTGTACAGCACAGTATGATGAAAGCTGAAGTACTTTAAGCCACTGGTACAGTCAGGGAAACAAACATGAATCTTTCTGTTCCAGATTTAGCTCTTTATTGATTTTCCAGCTGCATCCATCAGTCACTGTCCCAGTGCTCAAATTACCCATTAAAGACATCATAGAAATGAGAAGAAAACAAGACAGCCTTGTGGTTTGATGAAAAACATTAAACATCCCAAACAGCAATTTCTGGAAAGAAAATTTATGCTTCTTAGGGTGGGGACCGGATTACATTTATGCTTGAGCAGCTCAGAGACACTGCGGGCTCCTGGCTGCTTGTGGTTCGGGGCATGGCCACCTCCCTCCCCAGCTCCTGCTACTCCCACTCCCTGCAGCACCGTGACCTACAGGAGGGACTCAGGGTCCTCTATTTTGGCTTGTCAACTGCATTAGATTAAAAAATACATAAAACCAGTTTCATAATCCTCATGACTGCACTGGAACGAACATGACATCCCCTGTCCATTCATGCTGTTGCTTCCCCTTGCCTACAGATAACCCTTCTGTTGGTGACTGCCACCATGGGACATGACCTGCCTGTTCAGGGTGTCACTGGGACCAGAGCTGTCCCCATGCTTCCATCCAGCTCCTCCCCACAGCGGCAGCATGGAGGGACCCCAAGAGCCTGGCTGTTGGAGATGCGTTTGACACCCCATCTACAGGGGAGCATCCTATGTCACGGTTTGACTTTGAACAAAATCTACAACCCCCACCTTGTAGAGAGATTCCCACCCAAAGACCTGCACCACATCCCTCTGATGCAGCAAGGCATCGCCTGGGGTGCAGCACGGGGGTGTCCC
Source organism: Falco rusticolus (assembly GCF_015220075.1). Taxonomy (NCBI): domain Eukaryota; kingdom Metazoa; phylum Chordata; class Aves; order Falconiformes; family Falconidae; genus Falco; species Falco rusticolus. The sequence goes on from NC_051195.1 coordinate 44,646,959, forward strand.
AGGCTCCCCTCTCTCACCCAAAGATGTACCTGCAGGGGAGCTGCTGCTCACTGTGCCCAGCGCTGTGCAGCCTTTGCTGACTCAGCAGCACACACCCTGTGTAAACGCCCGCCAGCTGCTGCCCCAGCCACTGTTTGCTCATTCGGCCACTCTGTTTGCCTTTCGGGGGATCACGATGGAAGGAGATGATGGCCTTTCGGCTGCCGGCAAATGGGGCAAGGTAGCCCCAGGCACCTGTCCCAAGGATCCTCCAGCATCTCAGCTCCTCCAGCCCCTGTGCAGGCTGCTCAGTAGCTGCAATTCATCAGCAAGACCCAAATTAAATCCTCCACAGAGCTCTAGGAGCTACAGAAAAATGCACTGGCTGCCGCATAACTTGGCTGCCACGCAGCCAGGAAAATTATTTATTATCATTTCCTTGCAACACAGATATGGAAAAAAAGCACCCGCCCTCCCCAGGTGCAAACAGCAGCAGCTGCAGCTTCCATGTAGGGATCTATGTACATCACAGTGTAAAGTCCATCAGGAAAAAAATTCAATCCAAGTTTTAAAAAAAACTCCCCATGAACAATCTAAAACCAGGAACCAGAAAAAAAAGTGGTTGAGAAAATAGGTTGGGCACCTCCCTCTTACTATAAAATATATATATATTTCTAAGGCGACGTTTCACAAAACCAGAAGCGAGGTTCCTAAAGAGTCTGAGCTTGCAGCCGAGGACACCGCACAGGCACAAATCCCACGTGAGAAGCTAGTGTGGAAATGAAAACCTCCACCCACCCCGCAGCCTCAGGGGTCAGCATAGTCCTTGGTCTCCACCCCGGTCTCATTGAGCACCGTCGTCCTCATGATGGCCTCGGTGACCGCGTAGGGGTCGCAGTTGGCCGCCGGCCGCCGATCCTCAAAGTAGCCGTAGCCATCTTGTCCGACCTGACGTGGGATGCGGATGCTGGCACCTCTGTTGGCCACACCGGCAGAGAACTCGAAGATGTTGGATGTCTCGTGGTGGCCGGTGAGCCGCCGGGAGTTGTCCCTGCCGCCTCGCGGGTCGTAGACGCAGATGTGGTAGTCATGCCGCTTGCTCAGCTTCTCAATGGCAGCTTCAATGTATCTGTGGGAGAGGAGAATGGGGTGGGGTTTGTCAGTAGGTCCATTTGCAGGGGGGGTCCCATGGCCAGGAAGGCTGTCACCCCTTCCTTCTGTCCAGGGATGAGGACAGCCCAAGGGACACTCTCATATGACCAGCTGTTTTTAAAATAAAATGAGCTGGGACAGCCTCAGCCCTGACTGGCACAGGTACAGAGACACATGCACTATGGGGACCTGCCACATGGCCAAGGACACCCCAAAACTCGTGGGTACCTCCCAGGCAACTCCCCCAGCACTCACTTGAGACCCCCTTCCCTCCGCATCTCCTCGGTGCTGTAGTTGGTGTGACACCCGGCGCCGTTCCAGTTGCCAGTCATGGGTTTGGGGTCCAGAGTAGCCACAACCCCAAAGTCCTCGCAGACACGGTGGAGAATGAACCGAGCCATCCAGAGGTGATCGCCCATCTCAATGCCTTCGCACGGTCCCACCTGGAATTCCCACTGGAAGGGGCAAGCAGATGCGCTGGTGAGGGTGGGCAGGTTTGTGCCTCCCCAGCCATCACATCCCTGCCACCACCTCCAGCAAGGGCTGCCAGCCTGGGCGACGGCTGAGCTTTACCCCTTGGGAATCAGCAACAGGGATGGGGAGTATGAAGTTAAGCAACAGGACAGCTTTGGCACACAAAAGAAATGGGAATAAACCGCTCATGACTAAACTGAGCAAATCAGAGGGGTTTTAATCAAAATGGAGGGAAATAAGCACCACGCCTGCCTTCCAGGCTGGGGCTGGGGCTGCTGGCATGCAGGATCCCCAACCCACACTGCAAACAGGGCAGGGGACTAACGAGGAGCCTGTTAGCCTTTCCCGGTGCTGCTCCCTCCCCAGCTGGAGCCAGGGTTGCGCCACCCACGGTGACTAAGCAGAGGGTGACACATTTACGGCTGCTGGCATGGCCTGGCCTGGCCTGGCCGAGCCCAGGATGCAGAAGGCAGCCAAGAAGGACCCTGAAAAAGTCAGGGCAAACAGCAGGGTTGTTAAAAGTCCTGCCTCAGCTACACTGCAGATAAGCCCCCCACTTATCGCTGCCACATCAGCAGCAGGAGAGTCAGCGACTCACAGGCTGCAGGGCCAAATTACCATCGGCCAGTCTGGCCACCCACTAATGCAATCAGGGACTCCCTCCAGCTGACTCCTAAATAAATCCAAGCCTCCCAGCTCCCAGGATAGAGGAGCAGGATGCAGACACCCACTGCTCCACATGCTGCTCCCGCAGCCCATCCTGGCTCATGCTGTCCCCTACATCCCCCCTCTGAGGAAGAAGGGAAGTGCAGGGGAGCACCCAGCTCTGCACAGGCTGCCAGGACTCAGGCAGAGCTCTGCAAGGAGCTCACCTGCAGTTTGGCTCAGCTGCGGTTTCGCTTGCCTGCCCCAAAAAGCAAGGATTTGCACGCCAGGGTGGGTTAGGAGAAAAAAAATCAAACTTGTACATTTTCATCCTAGCAGTGCACCTGCTCCCACCTAGACAAAACTGATGTGGGGAGTGGATTTAGCATCCCAGCAGAGCTGGGAGTTGCTGGGTTATTCCAGCCTCACGATAACTCATATCCATCACTGGAAGCAGGAGCTGCATGGTGCCATCCACACGTACCTGGGAAGGCATCACCTCTGCATTGGTGCCACAGATCTTCACCCCCGCGTAGAGACATGCCTTGTAGTGGGACTCCACAATATCACGCCCGTACACCTTATCTGCTCCAACCCCACAGTAATAGGGGCCTGGAAAGGAAAGAGGAGTCACCACCATGTAAAACTTTTGGGAGCAACAGCAGTGCAGCGAAATCCCACCACTCCCAGGTACCAGCCGTCATCTGCAGTGGATTTGTGGGGAGTAAATGGTGTTGCCCTCCACAATGCATGGAGCCACCGACCCCTTCTCCAGGATCAGCAGCATGAGCAGCTCATCTGTGCAACCTCAGCCTTATCTAGGCAAGTAAACAGGACTTGCAATGCATCAACTGGGAGGTGGCCAGGAGATAACAAAAGCTTGGCTCAGTTTGCCCCCGGCACCTTGCTGACCCTCTGAGCCCATCAAGTGTCCAAGATGGTTCTGACAACAGCCGGCATTGTTCATGGCTGGAAAATGCAGCTCCCTGTCGTTGTATATGGCTCTTCCTCATTCAAGTAGGTCAGACAAAGATCTGGGGGAAGATCTTTGCCTGGGGGAAGGGAGATGTTGAAAGCAGCCAGTCCCCACAAAAGACTGATTAAGTCAGGTTGGGAAACCCCTGGCCCTCTCCCAGGAGGCAACTGAGGCGCTGGGGCTTGCTTGCTGCTGCATGAGGGCAAGATGTGCCAGCCCTTTCCCAAACAGCCACAGGGAGGAGGTTTTCCTAGCCGAGATCTCCAGCCCTTGCCAAACAAGTCATGCAGCTGAGTTGTTTGTGCAACTGGGGTCCGGCAGGAGCGGCACTGCTGGCCGGCTCACGTGAGCCACGGGCCACCCGGCACTCTGGGCAAACAGCTCCTGACTTCGTGCTGGCTCTTGCCGGGTGTCAGCCGTGACGGGAAAGCTGTGCCTGAGGTTAGGGACAGGATGCCTGCTGCTGGGCAGTGCTCCCACGCAGGCAGGTGGGAGCCGAGGGGGGCATTTGGGTTGGGGAAGGGAGGGAGGACTTACCCTGCGGGCCGGGGAAGCCGTTGTCAGGCCAGCCGTAGGGGTGGCCATTGATGCCCAGCAGCGTGTACTCCTGCTCCATCCCAAACCAGGGGTGGCTGTCCTTAACCAAGTCCATGACTTTCTTGCACGTGTGTCTCAGGTTGGTCTCTGGGAGCAGAGAGGTCTGGGTTAGACCTACGCCATGGGCAGGCACCCACCACACTGCTCCATCCCACTCAGAGGTTGAGACTCCACCACTGCCAAGTGCTTCCCACAAAAGCCTCAAGGAAACTGGTGAGTGAATCCCCCCTCCCTGCAACACTCCTTGCTCACAGGTTTCCTCCTCACAGAGACAGCCCATCACTACAGCATCAGGCCACAGACCAAGAGGGCTTAATTAGCCTACTCTCCAAAACACTGCCAATGGTCCAGGAACATCCTCCTCTTAGACACTGAGAGACCAGGAGCCATACTGCAGCCCTGTCCTACTGGCCTCAGGTAGATCTGGGAACAGGCACCGTACATCTCCCATCACGACTTCACACCCATCCTCTTTCTACCAGCTTAATTATCCTTATCTTTCTCCAACTCTATGGTTTTGGTTAGCACCCAGGCTGGCTGGCCCTGCCTTGGTCCTTCGTGGTGCTCAGGGCAACCAGGGCTTTGCCAGGGAGACACAGATACCAGATACCAGAGAACCATCCTGACATGGGACAACATGCCAGGCAAGGGGAACGAGAGCTTGGATTGAAACAGCAGGGGAAAAGAAGGCTGAAAAACTGTTGCTGCAGAGACAGGCAGTCTCCAGGCTGCAATTCTGCCTTTAAATAACAATAACATACCCCAGAGCAGCTACGATATACGCCCAGAGCATGGGGCTGGAGAAGAGTGGTGACATCTCCCTAGCACTGATGGGAGAAGGGGGGAAGGCAATTCCCCCCCAGAGCCCAAACAGCACCTTAACACCCACAGAGACCCACTGTGGGAAGAGCTGGAGGGTGCACCCCCCTCATCTGCAGGGCTCAGGGCTGAGCTCTCTGCCCCGGCTCCAGCCCCAGGAGCTCTCTTGCCAAATTGCTCCGACAGAGGAGCTGCCGGGCAGCAATCTCAACCCAGATGCTTCCCCCGTGGCCAAAAGGCATGACCCCATTTGAAAAGGAGCCAGCCCTGTCTTTCACCATAGCTGCCCACAGCCTCTCCATTCCCAGGCAGATGTGTGCATCATCCCGCAGATAATCTCCCTTCCCCCACACACCCAGTGGGGACACTGGCCCCGCTTTACTGGTAAATAACCGGCTATTTGCCGGCAAATAACCCCTCTGGGAGCCCCTCGGCATGTCCCTGCAAACCGGCTTCCCTTCCTCCAACTCAGGCTTTATCAGACAGACAGAACATTACCGGGACTGCAGGCTTCTGCCTGTGTGATAAGACCAAGAGGCAGCACGCTCTGGGGATGCTTGGAAAAGGTCACTCCGAGCCACCCCATGCCACCCCAGCACCTTCTCCCTCCTTTTCTGCAGCTGCCCGTTAACAACGAGAATGGCCACGAACCCAGCACATTAAAACCCCTGCAGCTTCCAGCCCCCCACCCCCTAATCCCCCCGGGGGCTGGGTGCACTGGGGCTTAAAAGCCCGGTGACGCCTTGGGCATGCTGGAGCTGGTGAGCGCCCCGAGCTCCACATCTCGCTGCTCTTCTCACCCTGCGCTGCTAAAACAGGTTCCAGCAAACAACCGCCACCACCAGAGCTTGAATTTCAGAGCCTCAGGCCAAGTGCTCAGTGCTGAGAGCTGCTCCCCCATGCCAGCGGTCCAGAACGAGCAGCCCCCTGGAGAGATGCCACCCTAAATAATAAGTGGGTGACCCTTGGGAGCTGGGGGTGCTCGCTGGAGGTGCTCACCTGCAGGTTTCCTATTGTACTTCAGCACCTCACAGAGCACCAGCTTGTTGGGGTCCAGGCAAAAAGGGTCCCTGAACATGCGGACAGGCACCAGGAACATGTCGCTGTTGGAGCCCTCTGCCTGCGCCGTGCTGGAGCCATCGAAATTCCACTCCGGGACATCTGTGATACAGGAGGGGGACAGAGGTGGGAGCAACTTTGGGAAAAGGTATCTCACATATGGATTGTGCCAAGTGCTGGAGGCTTAGACCCGGGATGGAGAGCCCAGAGGGCACAGAGTGCCGTGGGATGACAGCCTCAAAGGATTTCTTGCACAACCCTGGAGCCCCGCAGTGCTCACCAAGCATCAGTGTGTTCACCCCCCCAGTACCACTGGGGCAGGATCAGCCCTGCCACTTCACCTCCCTCCAGCAAACCCCATCCGGATGCCGACATGCCTCCATGCCTGTTTGCCCGGTGGAAAGGGGTGAGGATCTCATCCTCCCCTTCCACCCAGCACTAATGACAGAGATTGCAGGTTAAGCAAACCGCAGAGACACAGGCCGGATATTTACCCTGTTGCTTGGTATCACCCCACGAGATAACTGCAGCGGGTATCACCAGCACCACGCAACCAGCAAGAGCAAGTGCCAACTTCCACTGTCCAAAGCACCCCACAGCTCTTCCCTGGTGATGCTCAGGGCCCTCCACCACCCACCCCCCTCACCCAGGGGGATAAGCAGCAGTGTTACCTTCAATGTTCTTGGGTTCCTTATCAAGGGTCCTGCTTTTGCAGCGCACACCCTCGCCGCTGCCATCGATCCAGACGTAGGTGACCTGCACCAACCCATCCTGGGGCAGCCTCATGTACTGCTCCCGCACCAGTTTGTTCAGCCTGGAGCTGTGCGACACCGACATGGTGATGGCCCTGCGAGAGCGTGCCAGGTGAGTGTGGCATCAGCCCCAGCCCATATTCCCCCTTCCCATTTATTTTAAAAAGCAACATCATCCCCCCACCCTTCCAAAATAAGTCACCCTCTAACCTCCCCCCCGGTTGTCCCCTTCCCAAGCCGAGTGTCCCCTCGCGGGGCTCGAACCAGCGATCCCGTCGCTCACCGGCCCCAGCGCTGCCCGCGCCCGCGCCCGCCGGGCTTTATAGGCGGCCGCCGGCGCGGGGAGGCTCCGCCCCGAGGCGGGCACGATCCCGCCCCACCCCCCGGTACCGAGTGAAAGCGCTCAGCACGATTTTTCTTTCTTACTTATTAAAATATTACTTATTAAAAACAACAACTTTCATATTGTTAAAATATCACTTTGTGAATAAATAACAAGTTACAGGCTGATTAACTAGTTATTTATTAAAAAAGAACAAGCATTACTCATTGAAAATATTATTTACCCCCTGGCTGCATGTGCCCTCCCCCCGGCTCTGTTTTAGTAGGGATGCCCGGAGCGGGTGCTGTGCCCCCCAGCCCTGCCGGGGTGCAGAGCCCAGGGGTGCGCTCCCCCCGGGCACCCCCAGCCTGGCTGGGACAATGCCATGCCTGGGGACAGAGCAGGGTGTGCCTGGCTGGCCCTGGGGACAGGGGCAACCAGATCTGGCGATGGGGGCAACCAGGTGCCTGGCAGCCCAACCACCACCCCTGTGCCCCCCATCCTGCCCTGGGCACCCCACGGAGGCAGGGCTGCCTTTGCTTTCCAGGGAAAACACCGAAATCACCCGCTCCAGCCCCTCGCATCTATAAATCCTTGAGCTCAAGTACAATTTCCTTTACACTTTTAAACACCAGAGTGTAGCTAAGCACCTTCAAAACCCCAAACTACCCACACACAGCCATGGCTCTGATCTGGTTTATGGGCACCTAAAAAAAAAATCTAAGCCAACAGGTGTGAATTTCAGTCGGTTATTTCCATATAGCAGCAATTTCCAGCTACTGAGCTGAACCCAAATCTCAATTAGATTCATTAAAAGGGCTGCTGCCTTTTCTGTTTATGGAAAATAATACTGCGTTACAGAGTTCACATTTGTTAGAGCAGACAGATCCAAAACGTGCCAGCGCAAACAGCCGGCGCCTCTCCAGTGTTATCTCAAATATTCCGGTATATTTTTTTTTCTGGGAGGAGGGTAGGATTTCAAACAAACCCCCAGCAAACCCAGCCAGGTGAGCTCACCGTGACTCTCCAACCTCTGTTTTTAAGCAGTTTTTCAATGTTAGAAGAGGAGAAAAGGCTTTAAAGCATGATGGGGCTCCAAGGCAGTTTGGGGTTTTGCTAATTCCCCCAGTCTTTAAGGCAGACAAATGCTTGCGGCTGCATGACTCACCCCCAGGAATGTTTTTTCTGTTAAACAGTAAAACATTTGCGCCAAAGCAGCTAAAAAAAATCCCTTAACAGTTGTTGCCCTCACCGAGGACACCTCCTCGCTGGCACAGACCCACAAACTGCCCCCCATCACATCTCCTCACCAGGCACCGACTCCGGACCCTCAGCTCTGTCGTTCTTCTGAAGGTGTTTTGGTCTGGCAGGCAGATAAAGAGCCGAGAAGGAATCTGAAAGCATCTGCGATTGCACGAGAACCAGGAAATGAGATTGGCAGAGAGGGAAGCAAAACTTAATTACCAATTTTGGTCCCAGATGGTGACATCAGTGGCTGCAGGCAGCCCAGACGTCACCCACCCCACTGCCCATGGGCACTGCCTCCAGCAGAGCTTGTGCAAAGGAGGTTGGCACCCAGGGATGTGCCTGAGGTTCTGCGGAGCAGCAGCAGTGGCAGAGCCACGTGAGCCTCCCCTGTGTCACTCATGTCCTTGATGCTGCCCAGGTGACGTGCAGGGTCTCCTGAAGCTGAAACTGGGGCGCATCTCAAAAGCGGCCACCTCCCTTTCTGGGGTATTTTAGGGCCACTTCCACAAATGTTGTTGCAAAGCTCAGCATTTCCTCATTCCTGTTTGGAAATCATCCTAAGCAGGGCGGCAGTGCAGGAGGAAACGTACCCCTGGGTGTGCAACCCAGCAGCAGCATTTCCTGGAGGCATTGCAACATGCAGCCAAGCCAGCACGAGTGAGAGAGGCGTCAGTGGCTTGGCCGGGTCCCTCAGCCCTGTGAACCCATCTCCATCCTGCTTGGGGAGCTGGAGCCCATGGGACCAGCCTCAGGGCTGGCAAAGCAGGAGCTGATGCTGAGCTTTCACGAAAAGCAAGGAGGATGGAGATGGACCTGCATCCCTTGGGAAGTATCCCCAGCCCAGGGAGAGGTGAGCCACCTTTCCAGAGCCCGATGCGTTGCATCCTTCATGGCAGACTGCAGGACCAGCAACCAGTGTGTTCACGTGAGATGCCATGGTTCAGCCAAGACCCCACACCTCCCCGAGTCAGCTGTGTGTGGGAGAACCTTGTTTTATCCCCAAAGAAAGCCCCAGCTTCCCTCTTGGATATGCCATGCCCAGCTGCTTGGAAACACCCCAAAGCATGAGTGGACTCCAAACCATGGAGGAACAAAGCAAAGTTCAGGCTGTGCTAATGCTCACTAGTAATCTGGACTGGGGAGCAGAGCTCCTCTTTGAACAGCTGGAACCACTGAGCACCAAAATACCCAAATGGGGAAGACAGAATAAACACCGATAATCCCTCACCTGGTCAAAGCCCACCCAGCCCCAGGAGGGCAAACACCATGTGTTTATGGCTGTTTGGGGGCAGTAGGGATGACACCAACCTGAAGGCGCATGGCCACGGTCCCACCTCTGCCCAAACACTGCAACAGAAGCAGCTCAATTGATGCCGAATTATTTCATGTCAAAAGGGATTTTAGGAAGCAGAAAAAAGTATTTCTGCCATACGGTGTAGGGCACCTGATTATTCAGTTTTTCTTGGGATCAAGTCTTACCTCACCACAGTCTAATTTCAGCCATTTCTACGGCATCAACTCTACATTACTCTAATAATGCCAAACGCAATTCACACCTGGATCCTTACCTCTCCTGAACAATATTTTATGCCCCAAGCAAACCCACACTCTTTGCAATCAGTGGGTTCCTGCCTGCTCCCCTCTGCACCAGGTACAGTAAATATTAACCACCACGAGGCACCCGACTCAGGGAATCAGTGACTGGCCCAAGGTCAGGTGGCCGGAGGGGCTGGAGGCAGGAAGGGAGCAGGGTTGACCTTGTGGAAGTAAAAGGTCACAGATCAAATCTCCAAGGGACTTTGCTGAAGACCATTCAGAGCTGTGGCATGGCACAGAAGCGTTTCTTGAGACAAAGGACAGCAGGAAGAGAAGCTGATTCCACCTTGTTGCTACAGACGAACCATCGCCTCTGCCGCTGTGGTTGAGATGCCATCCCGGTACCCACAGGGATAGCCTGGCATCTGCAGGCGATGTTGTGGGACACGGTGGGGCTGTTCTCTTTCCCAACACCTTTTTTTGGGTGATGGCCATCGAGCTGCAGCCAGCGAAGCCCGGAGAGGTCTCCTGCGGAACGCTGGCCGAGGCCTAAATATTTTCTGTTTTTATCTCTCTGACTTTGAGACTTTATCAGCCCAAGTGTTTTTCAGCCTTGCCAAAATACACCGAAGATATTATTTAAGCCTTTGCTTTAACAGTAGCAATAAAAGCCTTAGCAAGTTTTCCAAGTTGAAAAACGTCAGTAACACAATATGCTTTACCAAGAAGGAGTTAAACATGGACTGACTTACCTCCTGGCATGACTTTTAACCCCTTCACCACAGCTACAAGCTGGTGCTACAGCAGGGCAGGGGATTGGGGCTGGGGACCCTGCAGCCTTGGCTGTCAGACCCCTCCCCATGGCTGCCCAGAAGGGATCGTCCCTGGGCACAGCTGAAAGCAGAGTACTGGGATGGAGAGTTTGGGTTTTACTCTAAATTATCCTCCAGGATTCAAGCTGCTGCTCAGAACTGAGGGGGTTTCACCCAGGTTGTTAAACCCCAAAAGCATCTCCCAGAGCCCCAGGGGAAAGCATGTTCTCTTCTCAGGTTTGGGACCAAACAATCTGTGGGTTTTTTTCTTCTACCCAAACTGTTTGATGGGGAGATTAGAGGGAAGGCAAAGAGCAGGGTCAGCGCGGGGGAGCCCAGCACAAACACCATAAAGGGATTAGAGAGGCTGTGGGGGGAGAGTGGGTGGGAATTTTCCTGTGTGCACTGCTGGGGAAGAGGCATTTTCTCTAGCCAAGAAAATGCGAGGGGGATGCTGTGAAGAAAGGCCAGCGGGAGGGTGTCCATGGCCCAGCCAGTCTGCAGGGATGCTGCTGGGATGCAGCAGGAGGTGGCCAAGGTGGGTCAGATCACTGCTGAAGGGTTTGGCAGGGACCACCCAGCACCCTGTTTGGGGAGGCTGTGCTGACATTTCCCTGTCCCCACACTCACTTCTACATTTTTCCTACAGAACAGCTGAACTGACAGTTTCCCTTTACAGTTAAAACACATTTAAGCAACAACAAATCTCCTTATGTCTACATGTTTGCACCCAAACCACTTTCTCTTCATTCAAGCAGTACTGCTATACCTTCTTCTGTACATACGCACACACATATAGATATGTATACACATAAAGAATTATGTCTGTCATCAAGCAACGTGCCTGGGAACACACAATCCCAACTCAAACAGTACTTTGGCAGCCACCAAAGTGCACAGCACCAACCTGCATCCCTCCTGTAAAGCTGGGATCCTCCCACTCAGACTTATCCCACCCATTTCCCCCCACGCACACTGGCAAAGCCAGCGGCAGGAGACCCCAGCCACACACCACTCACTCCTACCCCAAGGGAAGCCCAGGAGGCCCCAACCATTATTTTCTTCCGTTATCCCCTTGGGACAGCTTCAATCCACTGGTGGCTCCAGATCCACCAGAGCCAGCCCCATCCAGGCAGGGGAAGCCCACGACAGGGAGTCTCCCTGGGCTTGGTGGGGGCTTCAAACCCTGCTCTGAGCCAGGTGAGGAGGAATTTCAAGCAGGTCCCTGCTGTTCATGCACACACAAGGGGGTATTTGGCCTGGGGTAGTGTAGCTGCCTCTCCACCTTCATAGCGCATGATCAGGCACTCATCCTGGAGCAGGTCAATGTCAATGTGGCAAAGCTTTGTCCCTTCTTCCGCGTGCCACCCGGGCTGGTTTTGGCAGCTCCTTGCTGGGCTGGTTTGGTTTGGAAGGATGCCCTCCCATGCTCACAGCGCCCCTGGGGCAGCTGCTGTGGAAGAGAGGTCTCCTCTTGGCAACGGGGAGGTAACACCTTGCAACATCTACAGACTTTGAGGGATGAGGAACTTGCTCAAGGTCACAGAGAAACCCCATTGCGAGGCCAGCGATCCCCATCCAGCCTCGCGGGTCTGGTGTGAGCTGCCAGTAACAGCCCAAGCTCCTCGCAGCACAGACGGTGCATTAGGCTCTGTTTGCAGGAAGCTATTACAAATTATTTTGGAGGTTCTGTTCAGCTTCAGGGACGTGTGTGCATTTGTAGGGCAATGTTGCTCTCAGCAAGCAGCAGACAGGGCTCACAGAGCAGGGGCACAGGGCGTGGGCTGCCCTGAGCATCCTCACGCCACCCCTGAGCATGCCCACCCCTCCAGCCCACAGACAGAACAAACCCCAGGTATAAACCCCAAGCAGTTTCCTCCTGCAAAGTTTTTGTTTGAATTTATGTTTTAATCATCTGGTAGTCACTTCAGGCTATAGGAAAGAAACCAGGGGGGAAAAAAAGGGGGCATACGGCACATGCACAACCTTGGGAAGCCAAAGTGGAAGGGGCCGATCTCCAGCCGAGGAGCTACGATTTGCAGATTGATGGTGTAGGAAAAGCAGCAGAGGGTGGCTCAGCATGAGTAGGAGCACAAAACCCGTTAGATAGGTGAACAGCCGGGCTAAATTTCACCCAAGCCTTCCCCTGGGTCACCCACAGCCCAGAGCCGGGGAGGAAAGCTGCCGGGAGCAGCCACAGAGCAGGGCTGCCCCAGCTCGCCGGGGAACAGGCGGTGGGGCTGGGGTGCCTGCAGGTATCTTGGCCACCCAGAAGGACCAGTTTCTCCATGATCTTTGCTGAGATGGACCCACCAAGCTGTGACTTATGGGGAAGAGTTCCTTCTCATTTCTTTAGAGAAAGAAATCACGAGTTGGAGCTCCCCACATGACAGCTGGGAGCCCTGTCCCGTGGGAGTCTTGCCCAGCTCCTGTTTTTTTCTGCAGCTCTTTGCTTTGGGGACAGGACTAATGGTCCCATTGCCACCCTCTGAAACCCCTCCCGAGGCTCCAGCCAGCCTCCCAGGATGCAAAGCCAGGGGATTTTTTTGACCGATAGCATTTATTTTAACAAAACTAAATCTCAGAGCACATCAGAAATGCCGTAGCAGCAAAGTGCTCTGAGTAGAGTCTCTAAATAAGCAGTGAACCACCAAAAAGATTAACTACCATTTATCAGAAATAGGATTATAACCACCAGCAAGCGATGCACCCGAGCAAGACAGCCGCAGCCACCTCACCCAGCTGGTTTCCCAGCCTATATCCTGTTTGGCAACTTGATTTTGCAGTCTTACACAAATGCAAAGCTTTTTCACTTCCCTCGCTGCTCACATCAAGCCCTCCCTGATTCCAGCCTGGGCACTCAAACCAGCGTGACTGTTTACTGGGTCAGGCCACGAGGGGGGGTTCCAAAGAAAATAGGGGGAGGTTCTTTGTTGGTAGTTTCTGTTAGGTTGGTTCTTACCCAAGACCAGTGTTTTTCTCCCCAGAAGCAATGCCATCGCCTTGCAATCACGTGCTTTCAGGAGCTAGAACTTTAAAGGAGAAAAAAACCCCTAAATTAGGCACTTTTTAAGGCAATTCCTACAGCTTGCAGGATTTGGCCTTAGATGCACAAAACAAGGCTGCCTTGAAGTGGTTCTGTGTGGTGTCTGAGGCCATTAGTGCAGCTGGGTAGATATTTGGGGGGCAAAAGCCTGATTTTTAAAGAAAACCACCTTATTGCCGGCTTATTGCAGCCTTTTGCACAAACAAAAGGCAAATTCTGGCAAAAGCTGACTTTGAGCTAACCCAGAGCAAAGCTGCCAGCTGCACTTGAGCACCTTGGGCAGCACGGTTTGAACTTGCAGAGTCTGTGACTCATTTTGTATCCCACAAAGGTAACCCCAGAAGCCCCTCTCAGGAGGGCTTTAACGTGAATTTAAAGCAAACCTGCTGGCCCTAGAAACTCCCTTGTTCTGGGGAAAAAGGCCCGCCAAGCACTTCAGTTTGGTCTCATTTAACCCATTTCACAAATAAATTGATTCGAAAGGAAGTACTTTTCTTCCCTAGCAGAGCATCCCTTCCCGGCAGAGACTAAGCTGATGCAAGTTCGTTTTTCTGCCATAGCAACAAGCACCCCAGAGTTACTCCCGGTTTGGGTGCTTGTCCCAACATGACCCTCTTCCAAACAGTACCAAGACCAAAATACAGTTTCTTTCATTGTCCAAATCTTGGGAACTGCTCCCAGCATCGCCCTGGGGTGAGCTGGCAATGCAGCCCCCCATCGTCCCCTGCCCTGCCTTAGCCCAATAACAGCCAAAACGATGGCATGAGGCAGAAAAGCCCCGAAGCCAGAACTGGCACAGCCGCACATGGTAGCCCCCGCACATGTGTGGGCAGGGGGGCTGCACTCCCAGGTCTGAGCATCCAGCCTGGCCAGCAGGGCTGCAGCACCCCATCGTGGCTGGAGACATCCCACCACATCCAGAGCTGGTTCCTGGGAGCCTCCTGGAGCGGGTGGCACAGCCTGCCTTAACCCCTCCAGAGCCATTGCCCTGGGCCACCCTTGCCCCCCTCTGCAGCCCCCATCCCCTTTCCCTGTTTCACATCCCAGGATGGGACAAAACACCCCTCCAGCACCTTTTTCTTCTGCTGCCCAGAACTGGACAGCAAAACCCCATCACAAGGACCAGAGCTGGCTGCTTCCCCCTTCATCTGACTGATGCCCTTCATCTGGCATCTCCGTGGCCGATGGCCATTGCACTGCTTCCCGCACAGCCAGAGCAAGGCTGCTAACATTAAACCAACCCTCCCTTTCACCCTTCAGCCTCGAGACACTGGGAAGTCACTACTTACTCCTTACTCATGAACACAAAGCGGTCTGGGACCAGCAGAACTTCCTAACGGGCTGCTCGCCTCCCAGCACGGTGGCAGAGATGGTCTAGTTACAGGTGTAATGTCACCTCTACCCAAGCTGCTGCTGGAGACAGGGGCTCTGCTGCCCTCTTGGCTAAAGGCTGAGGTGGCCACAAGACAAGTCAGAGCAGAAGTCACAGAGGAAAGTTGAATTTAGCATCCTGCGGGACCGAGAGCCTGCTTCAGCCCTGGACAAACCTCCAGGTATTTCTCTGCCCCTTTTACCAGAGCCAACCACAATTCCTGCAGACAGGGTCCCTCTGCTGAGCCCTCTCCAGCTGCTCCATCACCTGCTTTGGCACATGGGGGACCTGCGGGGACAACAGCGATGCTATGTATGGACTGTATGCTATGAGGACTTCAGCCTCTTTCTGTCTGAGGATCCATCCATCTCATTGCACCTTCAGGGAAATGACTGCTGGTTTTCTACACTGCAAGGGTGAGGAGAATTAATGGAGACAGTAAAGAAGCCCCTAACACAAGGGGGTATATGCTGCCCATAGATGAAACCCACTGCCGTGAGAGTGGGGACAGCTCCTCATTTAATGGGACTGAAGTAAATACCTGCTCAGGTTGCCCTGGCCGGGGCCACCAAGCTGGGTGGTGGCAGCGAAGGCAGCCCTTGGGGGCGCAGAGGGTCCCCTGTGAGTGCTGAGGACAGCCCTGTCTGCAGATCCAGACCTGCTTCAGCCTCCTGGGGCCAAGCAGGAGGAAGAGGAGGGTGGCCAGGAGGGATGGATACAGGAGCTAGGACAGCTTGAGGAAGGGCAATGTTCCCCATCCCGCAGTGGCAGTGCCAACCTTACCCCTTGGGGGTCCACCCAACCCCCCCAAACACCAAAACACGATAAGCCCACAGCTCTGTGCCTGCCCATGGGAACCCCCTGGGGGTGCCCACCCAGAGCCAAGGGAGGCTCATGGCCCCTCCCCCCGATGGGGTTTGCAGCACCATCCCAACCAGGCAGGGTGGAAACCTGCCCCTGGCAATGCCCCAGGCAGGGACACACAGCCACCCATCCCTCGCAGCCGGCTGGATGCGCTTGTTTGCGCCTGACCCAGCTTGGGGCAGGAGGGAGCAGGGACAGAGGGGAGGTGGGAACAAAGCAGCCTCTGTCCCAGCCGAGCCAGTGCAGCCCACAGTTTCCCACTGGGAGAGCTCAGGGAAACACGCTGTAACACAAGGGAGCTGTGGCATTGCCACCGGTGGGATCTCCATCCAGAAACATTCCCATATTGGTCAGAGCGATATTGCCCATGGAAGGGCCCATGGCCATCAATATGTGCCACCAAGCCAGGGACCACCAAGTTCAGAGGGGACCATTGCCAGGGTGCCAAGGTGCTCCAGATCCTGTGAGACCAGTGGGTGAGCCCTGGGTGGGGACCCTCCTCTTGGCCCTTGGCCCAGGTGCCATCCACTTTCCATCCCTGGTGGCCTCATCAGTCTTCACCTGGGAGTGGACCTAGAAAAATAAGGGAGGCTGGAGGCCAGGAACCAGTGCCCGGCTGCAGGCTGTGCTGGGTGACCCTGGGGAGCTCAGCCATCACCTGGAGCCAGTGCTGGGACACTTACACTGGGGCTGGTGGGACAGTGCCAGTCCCCTGGGGTACTGCTGGCTGAGCCCCAGCTGCCCACAGGCACCCCCATCACCCTCCCCATGCCAACCACTGCTGCAGAAAGCTAAAATAACACCGTGTTTGGCCATTACCAGGTAGGTCCTGGTGCTCACAACAAGGGTCCTGCAGCCCTGCCCAGCCCCAAGCAGCATCCTTGGGCTGCTCCCACCCCTGGGGCTTAATGTCCTTGAGCAGCACCTCCCACCTCCAGCTGCAGGGGATGATCACCCTCCATCCCACACCCTCACCTTCCCCAGCAGTGCTGGGGGGAAGTTGATGCAGCCCTTGGGAGTGGGGAATGGCTGGGGGTAGGATCAGGAACCCCAACCCCAAAGCTTTCCTAAGCAGAGAGGGAAATCCCTCCCCCGGTTCTCCATCCTCGGGATGGGTGACAGTCTTCAGCAGATAGGGGCAGGGAGGGAAACTGAGGCACGGCACTGTGATGCCTGGCAGCTGGCTGGAAGAGGCACTGGGGCCGTGGTGACATTTCATGCCTCTCCTCCTCTCTGAGCTGGACTCCCCCCAGCTGGGGCGAGCTCTCTGCAGCAGCTGGCACTAAACAGAGCCCCAGGAGCTGCACAGCCCCTCCTTGGCCTTTGCTCCCCTCCAGCTCCTCGGTGTGGCTGCAAAAATACATTTCTTTGTTATTTTCTTCTAAGACAGACAAGCCTCCAGGCACAGACACGGCTGCCGTGTGTCCTGTTTTCCCTTTGCACAGGCACGACCTGTGTTTCCTCCAACCTTGCGGCTGCCCAAGCAGGGGTCACACTGCGGCGCTGAGCCTGGGCGAGGGGTGCCCTCGGCAGCTCCTTGGCGCGGGCAAGAAGCAGCATGTCTCTGCCTGTGACAGTGCCCCAGGGTCTCCCCGTGCTGCTGCTGGGGAGGGACATTCCCCTGGGACCCATGTGCCAATCTGGTGATGGTGGCTGGCACTGATTTTGTTTTGGTTAATCCTTTTTACCTGGTCTGGGTGGGCTTGGAAAGGCTGGTACCTGCTTGGGGCAGCCAGGTGCGGGGGAGGCTGTGGGCATGGACCTGCCATCGCATGCTCAGCACATGCTGGGGCGATGCTGCTCCCCACAGGACCACGATGCTGAGCAGCACACGCCAGCCCCAGCCCGGACCTGAGCAGCTTCACAGGGTGCAGCCGCATCGGATAACGGGTAGCAAATAAACTTTGACTTCTTCTAGAAAGAAACTGAGCCACAAGGCAGCCAGCGATGGCTCCTTTCCCAGCAGAAGTGGATTTGGGTTGGTTTTGTGCTGGTTTTGGTGGGATTGACCCTAGCAGGTGCCACGAGCCAACCCAGTGCACAGCTGGACAGAGGCTGGTGGGGCCGGTTTCAGGGAAGGTGGTGGGTTTTTTTAACCAAAAGCAGTGCCTGCAGCATTCAAAGGTGCCTTTTCACACAAATCCCTCTCGCAAACATTTATTCTGTATGAGCCTCCCTCAGCAAGCAGCCCAGGAGGTGCTGGCATGCTCATCCTTTCACCAGGACAGGAGCTTTTAAAGCTGCTTTTGTTTGTGTTTGAAGCAAGAAAAGCTGCTATGAAGCTCCTGGTTTGCACGTCTCAAGGGATGTGGCATTTCAGTTGCCCTTGATGACCAACCTGCAGATTTTCCGAAGTCCATTTCCCAGCTGGTTGGGATGCAGACACAAACCTGAAAATGTGGCTCATCTCCTCCCTCATAGTGATTTGGAGCCCCAGCTCTTGGGTTTAAATCCAGCTGTGGGGGCTGGATGAGCAGAGTGAGGTGGATTGAAAACTGGCTGAACGGTTGGGCCCAAAGGGTGGTGATCAGTGGCAGGACATCTAGTTGGAGTTATGTACCCCAGGGGTCCGTCCTGGGAATCCTGGGTCCAGTCCTGTTTAACATCTTCATTAATGATCTGGATGATGGGGCAGAGCGTACCCTCAGCGATTTTTCCTGATGATACCAAACTGGGAGGTGTGGTTGGTACATCACAGGGTCATCCTGCCATTCACAGGGAAGGGCCATGAAGATGGTGAATGCACTGCAGCATCTGACGTTTGAGGAGAGGCTGAGGGAGTTGGGACCATTCAGCCTGGAGGAGAGAAGGCTCATGAGGATCTCATTAGTGTCTAGAAATACCTGAAGGAATGTGCAAATAAGACAGATCCAGGCTCTTTTCAGTGGTGTCCAGTGTTAGAACAAGAAGCAAGGGACACTTCTTCTTGTGTGTCCCAGGAGGGCTCCAGCTGAACATCAGGAAACACTTTTTTTACAGCAAGGATGACCAAGCCCTGGCACAGGTTGCCCAGGCAGATTGTGGATCTCCATCCTTGCAGATGCTCAAAAGCCACCTGGACACTATCCTGGGCAACTATTTCTAGGTGACCCTGCTTGAACAGGGGGGTTGGACTAGATGACTTCCAGATGTCCCTTCCCACCTCAACCAGTCCGCAGAAGAGGAAGAAAGCTTTCACAGTAGCACCAGGCAGCATCCAGTAAATACCATCAGAGGGGGATGAGCTGAGCCTTGGCACAGCTTGTTCATGCAGGCTGTGGTTTTATCAACTCATAAACAGGAAGCACGTTTGCGAGTCACCAGCTAAAAATGTGGGTAAGTGGCCATCGTTCCTGCTGGGCCAGCAGGCTGTCAGCATGGACTGCCCACACACCAGATCGGTACTGTCGGGATCCTCAGGCGATAATGGAACAGATCCCCAGCCCTGCACAGAGGGATGAAGCTGAGGGCTTTCCCCAACCCTACTGCAGCAGCCAGCTGGCCCCAGGGAGTCCTTCCTCCCACCGGCAACCACTGGAAATGCTCAGGAGGGCTCTGACATCATGAGAAAACCTCTCAATAGCTCATCATCCAGCATCTTTAATATGCAAATAGACTGATATTTCCCTGGGGGAGAAAAGGTTGTGGGAAAACCAGGGAATCCGCAGAATGAATTGTTTGCCTCTGGAGTGATAGCTTTCTGCTAAAAAGTGGAGAAGCGGCTCTCCAGCCTCTCGGGTAGGACCTGGTTATAACACCCCTGCTCCCAGGTGTGCCATGTGCTGCAGCACCATATGATGCAAACCTCAGTGCAATGCGCCGTACAGTGTGAAACTCTACAGGGCAAGCCTCAATACAGCGCTGTTGTACTTTGCAAAGCCTGCCACACGGTTTGGGTTTGGTGTCAGTCTGGGAAGAAACTACTGGCTTAATCCGGAGGTTGAACCCAGCTGCCCCGTGGAGGGGCACCATTGGCCTGTGCTCCGGGATGGTTCCATGGTTTATAGTCTTTTAACAGGCTTCACTCCCACAGCACCACCCTCGCTGTGCTGCTTGGTGAGCTTAAATACCAAAATCTAAAATAAAACCTGGTGGATCAACACAGGACCAGGGCCTCCATGTTGCCAGGCTGTACAGGGGGCTTTGGTGCCATGGTAGTTTTCTGGGGCTGGGTTCACTAGGGCTTTTCCAGAAGGTCGTTATGCTCTACAGAGAACCAGCTGCAATGCTGGCATCAGAGTTCTGTTTATTTGCCTGTCTCTCACTTGTGAGTGCAAGGGCTCAGGTCACTGAAGCAACACCGCACGTGCTGCTGTGGTCGTGCCGCAGCGGACTCCCAGCCCGAGCCCAGCTGAGATCCACCACAGCACCACCAGCAGCCATTCTCTAAACAGTCAGGAGGATTTAGGAGACCAGTAATACAGGAGACCAGTAACAGGATTATGAATGTTGTTCCCTTGCTCACCACCATTCACAAGAGCTCAGTTGTCCCGTTAAAGCTCTGCCACGCACACAGTGGGCGAGGACCTGATGCCTCTTTCTTGCCTCAAAACTAGGGAATATCATTGGAAGTCACAAGGTGCTCATCATGGCCCTGTGGGAGGGTCAGCAACCTCTGGGGTACTCACAGGCGCTGGTCTGTGCAGAACAGGCAATGGCAATCCCCCTCCCTGGGTGGATGAAGGATCAGTCAGCCCGAGGCAGCCACTTCCACCTGCGAACCAGCCTGGGGATGAGTCTTCATCACCCGCAACGTTCCTGCTGAGCTCAGGCTTCTTCTCCCCTTCTGCCCAGCTACAGAGAGTTAGTTGATCCCCTTTTCCCAATCTCAACCTTTGGCTGCGTTTCAGGGGTGAACCAGGGCTTGGGGCTGGGGGGAACCAAGGTCAGTTAAACCAAGGTGGAAAAGATGGTGTCAAGATCTGGAAACCTGAAAGTGGCAGAGGTCAGTCATCTGAAGCCATCAGTATCTTCATCTTTGCTCAACGCTAGGAACCAGCCGCGTTTGCCTTGTGAACCAGACCTTCAGTGCCCTGGGCAAGTGGTCTGTCTTGTTCCTTCAGGGTGAGAGGCCAGATCCAGTAAAGATGCAGTGATCAAACAGTGATAGATAATCTGGATTTAACCAGGTGATGGTATCATCATGCTCCTTGTAAGCGCACAAGTTCATCTCAGAAAAGCATAAGAAAATCACCTTAAAACATTAAAAGCTTAAAACCATTTTCCCCATAGCAAGTGAATAGGGACCATGTTCCCAAAAGTTTCTTCAAATCAAACATGTCTGGAATGGGGTGACTTTACTGGGGTTACTAAAAACTCAGTAACTGCTTGAATCAAGGACGGACAATAGGATTTGTGGTAGTGCTTAGGGTAGGGCTTGGGTTTTAAATGCAGGATGGTGTAATGACACTCACCTGCAGGACTGCAGATGTGTTTTGGTTCCCAATAATTTCTGTATCTGTACTTGCCTGAACAACGATGGATTTTAAAGCTGGTTGTCCTGAGTGAGTGACTGTCGGTTAGTTAAGAACAGAAGGGCGAATGTTGACGCATCAAAATCATTAGAGCTGTGCTCCCTGGTGGAATAAAAAGGGATTATCCTGATTCTGCTTCTCCCATCTTGCTCACCTGGCTTTTGAAACAAGACTTGTCTCTTTGACCGGGGACAGGGACAGCCACCTTTTCCACAGACATACACAAACGTCCCCTTATTTAAGCATCAAATCACCAACACAAAAACATTTCCTCCTCTAAGTAAGAGCCCCAAACTGAGCTGCTGTTTGCTGCCACCCACACACTATGGGAAGGGCTCTGGAGCCTGCCTGGGTTT
Organism: Falco rusticolus; assembly: GCF_015220075.1. Taxonomy (NCBI): domain Eukaryota; kingdom Metazoa; phylum Chordata; class Aves; order Falconiformes; family Falconidae; genus Falco; species Falco rusticolus. The sequence goes on from NC_051195.1 coordinate 44,668,421, forward strand.
TGCAACAGGATTTATCCAACAGAATGTTACCAACAGCAGGGAACACCACCTTTCCCCCGAGCTTGCAAGGTGCATTAGAGACACAAATTCAATTAAGCTTCACAGCAGCCCTCAGTGAGGTAGGCAGGCGGAGATTAGTCAAAGAATTAATTAGCAGAGAGAAGCTGAGTTAGAAAGTGAGTCTCTCCGTCACCTCTACCCTACCCTTGATAGGAGTTTCTAGGATAAACATGTTATTTGTTGGGTTACATTACAGGCAGACCCCTGCAGCTGCCTTTCTGCACCTGCTGCTGCACTGAAAACCTCCCGAATAGTCACCCTGGCAGACCTGCCTCGGTGTGCCAGCACGGTGGGTGCCAGGGGTGCCGGGGAAGGGGGCTGCACCCCTCCTGCCATGGCTGAACCCAGCCGGGCGCCGGGCGGCCGCTCACTCCCCACCCCGCTGGGATGGGAGGATAATTGGAAAAAGGCAAAACCTGTTGGTTGAGATAAGAAGAATTTAATAACTGAAATACAGTAAATAAATAACAATAATAATAGTATTAATGATGAGGAGAGGGGGAGAGAGGGATAACACCCAAGTGACACAATACAGCTGCCCACCCCCTGCTGACCGATGCCCAACCGGTCCCCCAGCAGCGATCGGTGGCCCCCGGCCAGCTCCCCCCAGTCTCTGTACGGAGCATGAGGGCCTGTGGTATGGAATAGCCCTGTGGCTAGTTCGGGTGAGCTGTCCTGGCTCTGCTCCCTCCCGGCTCCTTGTGCCCCTCCTCACTGGCAGAGATGGGAAACGGAGAAGTCCTTGGCTCAGGGTGAGCACGACTTCGCAACAACTAAACCATCGCTGTGGTATCAACGCTGTTCTCACGCTAAATCCTAAGCGCAGCACTGTACCAGCTACTGGGGAGAAAAATTTAGCCTGTACCAGGCAAAACCAGGACATCTCTTCACAGGGGGGCACAAACACGGCACCCACCACACCTGCCCTAAGGAAACTTGCTGCCAACTTGGGGGGCTCTGCTGGCACGGGCTGCATTTGCGGAGGTGGTCAGAGGTGGCCATGGAGGCAGATCCAACAACCAGGATACTCGAACCCAAGCTGAAGTGGAGCACTGGGAACCAAAACCTTGATGAAAAGCCCAACTACTACCCAACTCCTCCTGGGAGATGAGGACTTGCTCCCTGTTGCCCTAATAGCAGCACTTACCACAGCATTCTCCAGAAAACCTGGACAAAACCAAGGTCTCTCTGGCTTTGCTGATACAAAAAGCAAGTTACAGCTACTAACTGTAACCACAGGTTTTCCTTTGAAAGAGGCAGGACAGAAAAGGGAAGAAGGACAATTCAGACCAATTTGAGAGATGGAGAAGTGAAATATGGACCCTGTGTCATGCTCACAGTTAAGTTTACAGCAAAGCCTAAAAACAACCCTCAAACTTCCAGGCCATTGCCTTAACCAGAGGAGCATCTCTTCTCTCTGGCCCCTGGCTCTTGTACTTGCTCTGTTGCCTTCTTTCCCACAGTTTGCAACACTATGACAATGTGAAAACTTGCCTGAAAGTGCAAGTGCATTTATTCAGCACAACTGAGCTCTGCTGGGTCTCTGGGTCTCTTTCACACAGGTGAATCAAGGCAGGGGAAGGGCTGGAGCACACGGCACTGAAGGGAACAATGTGACAGCTCTGTAATGTCATTTTTGTACCTCACCTTCCCCTACAAAACTCCAGTTGCAAGCTCGTGCAACCAGTGCCTCCAGCACTGCCCTCTTGCATCCTTCAGTGTGAAACACAGGGGTTACAAGAGCACCACTACCCCCAAATTATAATGTTTTTCACAGTTATACTGTATTTAGGATCTGTAGGAACCCTGGCCAGCCCGAGAGATGCTGCCTCCCACAACTCTTCCTCTTCTGTCTTGGTCAACCCAGCTCCCAGCTCACCAGTTTTGTCCCCATGAGCCCAGTCTCTTCCACTCCCTCTGCTCCTGCCAGGCTCCCTCCTTGAGATGGGCCGCTTCCCACCACCTGGAAGGAGAAGCTGCTCCTGCCGGGGTGGTTGGGCTCCCAGGGCTCAGGCACCCATCTCTGTAGGGCAGTGGAGGAAGGAGAAGACCACGAGGCTGGTTCCCTGATGCAGGGCAAAGGGATCATTGGGTGGCAGCAGGCAGGAGGCAGGGGTCTGGCCCTGCTCACCTTCAGCTTCACGTGAACTAGGTAACATGCCAAAATGAGATGGACACAGGCTTTGTCTCCAGTCTCCAGTTTTCTGCATTCTTCACCCATACTCTTGTAAAAGGCCTTGCTCTTCGCTGGCTGCCACCCAGGCTAGGATGGAGGGTAGCTCCTCACAGCCTTTCAGACCAGTGTTTCTGGAGATAAGGCTTGACTCCTGTTTCACAGGACTTTCCAACAGGTTTCCTAGCAAGTGGTAAAGCACCTTTCCCCATGTGTGCATCTCCCTCCTGTACTGCTCATCCATGGCTTAACATCTGCCACTTTTTCCTTTCATCTGAAAAGAGCCGACTGATAGGTAAGAGTTTGTCTGATCCCATCACTTGGGTTGGGATTGTCTCCAGGCCTGGGGAGCTTCTGGGTGGCCGAGGGAAAAGCAGGTGCCTGGACACAGGTTATTTTCCCCTGTGCCGGGGTGCTGGGCTCAGAGTAGCACACTCCTCAGCTCAGCGCTCGCACAGACCCTGCTTCACGCAGACAAGAAGAAACACAAAACATTAATGGACAGGAAATTCAAGGCAGTTTTCGCAGGACTTTCTCATTATTTAGGACTTTAGGTGTAAATTTTTCCCCTACTCCTCCCCTTGCACCCAACAGGGTTTGGCCACTTCAGCAGTGTAGAGAAGCCCACGTCTGGGAGATCCAGCCACCCAGGCACCGGCAGGAGCAGCACCTTGCTGGAGCTGCTACAGCCCAGGCAGTCCCTGCCCACAGGAACAACTCCTCGATAACACTGGAGGAGCACAGAGAAACCCTGAAACCCCTGCAGCGCTGCTACCACTAGCTTTGGGGACGTGTGACAGAACGGGAGGAGGAGGAGGCAGAAGCTCAGGGTCTGGATCTTCAGCAGCCACTCCACGGGATCTCCCAGGAATGTCTAGAGTGGCTCCCGGATCTTTCGCACTCACTTGGTGCTCCAGCATTTGCGAAAGGAGTCAGCAAAACTCTTCTTAAACTTGACATTAGCGAACACATAAATCAGGGGATCCAGGCAGGTGTTTGCAATGGTGAACAGCCAGCTGATGTAATAGGCAAACTCCACTTGGTGCAAGAGCTTGCAAGACATGCCATAGTACTTCACAACGACGCCAACAGTCCTCAAGATGTGCAGGGGGCCAAAGCAGATGGCAAAAATCACCAGAGACACTGTTATTATCTGCAGAGACCTGCTTTTCATCTTCTTGCCTCTGGAGCTTTTTGTTGCTGCTTTAGCAATGGCAGCTCCCAACAGAGCTCCGCAAGTCAAGGAAATGGCAAAGGGCAGGAGGAAAGAGAACACGACCAAAACCATGTTGTAGGAGTAGTAAAAAGAGGCCAATTCTGACTGATAAATGCTTAGGCATTTTGCTGAGCCACTGACAATTGAAGTCTTAAGGAAGAAGAAGAAAGGCAGTCCTTGGACAAAGAGGATGAGCCAGATGAAGAAGCACAGTTTTCTCAAAAAGCTCTTCTTCTTCCAGACGGACTTGCTCTTGTACCGTACGATGACAAAGTACCGGTGAACACAGATGAGTGTCAGGAAATAGATGCTGCTGTACATGTGGATGCTCTGCAGGAAGACTTCAAACTGGCAGAGAAACTGCCCAAATGGCCACTGATTGCCGAGGCTGAAGTAAGAAATCCTCAGTGGAGTAGCAGGGATGACCAGGACGTCTCCCAGGACCAGGCTGAACTGCAAGATCATGCCTGAATCCCATTGCTTGATGCGGAAGCAGAACACCCAGAGGGTTGTGCCGTTCAGCAGGATGCAGCCCAGCAGGAGAAGGGTCCCCAGGGCAGGGATGGCGGGGTGCAGGCTCTGGGCCACGCAGTCCATGCTAGTGTTCATGAAGATGAAGGAGTCCAGCAGTTCCAAGGACTTAGGAGAACCCTCTGTGCTGACCTGCAAGGGCTGGGTGGAGAAAAGCAAGCAGTGAAACCACCTGAGCTCATCATCTTAAGGCTGAGCTGGATCAGAGGCAGCAGTGGCTGAAGCAGCAGGGTCAGGTTTTCAAATGATCCTTGGTCCTGAAGACCTGTGGCCAAAAGCTGACCACTGTTTATCTCAGCCTCCACAGGAGGAGACCTGGCAGGTGCAAGGGGCCAAGTCTTGCTTTTCACATGCAAGTGTATAACCCTTGTGGGAACTGGGCTCAAACCTGCCATGCTCAGCACGACTTTCTCTGATTGTGCTGCAAAGGAAAGAGAAAGGGCTCCAAAGGAACAGCAGGAGCAGCTTTAATGCTCACCACTACTAACTGCTGATGGGGGAAGATGAAATAGATGATGCTGTTACTGCTTGGCTCCAAAAGCCTCTGCATTTAAAATCACTGGTGAGATCCCAGCATCACCCATGGTGCAATTATTTCAGCCGGTTTTGTTACAGTGCACTTGGCAAGCAGCTCGCCGACCTACTCCCTCTCCCGCTGCCAGGCTTGCCAGCCCTGCAAACAGAGCAGCCCCCGTGCACCCTCCGTCTGCCTTGCTCAGCTGCCGTACCCAAACTTCTCCCATCGCCCTGCCCAGCAGGACACCCCGCTGGGTCCAAGGTGCTGCTGTTAGTTCACAGCCTGGTGAAGGGGGTGTCTCTGCTGTGCGCGTCGGGTCTCTGTCCTGGAGGGAGGACCACAGGGCAGGTGGCTGATGCTCTCTCCACCCACACCAGCTCATGCCCTTTGGGAACCTCTTTGTTGCTAGTGGTACCAACAGCTAGGGGGGCTGTTTGGGGGCACAGCATCCTCCAAAGCTGCTCTTTCCATTGAGCACAATTGTAACCACGAGGGGACCCAAAATTGTGCCAGGCTCCCGTTGGCAGGAGCGATGGCAGGGCAAGGAGTGAGACTGTCACGGTAGCACTGAGCCCCATCTGGCAGGCACCAAGCCTGTCCCTTTTTGGGACGCAGCTTTTAAGCCCATTGATGTCTCACCAGCAGTAAAACATTTCCTTGGCCATCTGGGACCCTCACATCCATATGTGGATAATTCTGAAATCAGACAGTTTTGATTATGTTTGAACACCTGGATTTACACCCTGGCTCTTAGTCATTGCTCACTCTGACCTTTGGGGTATGACTGTGTGGCATCCCAGCATCTCCCCAAAATGCTCTTTGGGATAATGGCTCCGTGTCATGAGCCATTTCCAGGAAGATGCTCTCAGCCTGCCCTGCTGCGGTCACAGCTCACAGCTCTGCACCACATCCTGAGAGACGTGGGTGAGCTCCTGGCGAGAAAACAGTCTTAAAGGCATTCTTAGGACTGATGCATTTTCAGACAGAGGCACTTCTGACCTCTCCTGGCTTTGGTCAGCCAGAGGAACTTGAAGTGCCCCTTCCTGTGCGCTCTGCGGTGGCTGAATGCGGCTTGAACAGTTCAGGAGGGGTCAAGAACCGGCTCATCCTCACCAGGGCTTCCCCAAACCTGGCTCAACCAGTGCCATTTCCTTAATCTAGCCTTTATCGCCCATTTTGGTAAAACTGGGAGTCTAAGCCAGGGGGTTGGGGAATGCCAATTACTATTTGCTAAGCCATTAGCTAAAGATGGTGGCTTCTAATACAGAGATGTCTACGGCTACTGCAGCCATCAACCATTGGCTTTTTTCTGTCTCTCACAATTTTTCCCCAAAAAGCACACTTTTCCAAATTAAGGACTTTTTAATATTGTTTTGTTACTGCCTTTTGGCATCATTATCATCATCCCCAAAGCTCCAGAAATCCTACCCTGTTGCAGAGAGCAGCCACGCTGGCAGCAAGTGGATCCTTTCTTCTCTACTCAAAGCAGAACGGCTGCGGTGGCAATGACCAGCTCAGCTCTTGGGGTGACAAAAATCCACAAGGTCATGGGCTTCATTTTCCCCACACTAGCTGCAGCTCAGAATTGATGCCCACTCTGTAGAAAGCAAATTTTAATATATACAATAATTTCTTAATGAAAGAGGCAGAGGATCTGTACTCTGAGAGGAGGCGTTTTGAGCGGTGAGAAGAAAATACATAAGTATTACTGAAACATTTCAAATTTGCTTTAACTTAACAAGGCAAAGCAGGAGAAAAAAAAGTTATTTTTCATTTAAGTTGAAGGTGAATTACCTGAGCCATTAGCCAAACACTTTCCTGGAAAACAGCAGCGGAATTAGAGCTAATCTGGATGTGAAGGGGAGGAATGAGGACCAGCATCCAGCCCTGCATCCCTGAGCACTGCAGGGGTTTTGCTTGTTCTTTATGTAAAAAACCCTCACCTGTTTGAGCCCTTAGAAAACCTCAACAGCATTGCATGGAATTACACCCATGGAGAGTTTTAGAAACGGATTCCTGTTAAAACAGAATATGAATAAAGCATCACGCACAGCCGCAGGGGAGACTTACCCTGTCCTCCCACAAGAGTCAGTCCACGCTGCAGCTGGTGGCCGAGCTCCTTCAGACTCACCGAGAGAGGAACCGATGGGCTCCGGTGACCCTTGGCTGTACGATGGAAAGGAGAGCTCGGTGATGAAACCGCAGCAGCTTGAAGAACTGCGGGCAGGAAAAGCAGCAGCTGATTTACAAGAACAGCTTGCTTTTGCTCAAAATCCTCCAAAAGCAAGAACCTCTGGGGTTGCTCTCCCCAGGGGAAGGACTAGGAGACGCTGGGGAGGGGAGCACAGTCCCTGCAAGTTGAGGATGCAGGTGATGCGGTTGCTTTGACGTGCGTAGCCTGACCCCAGCCAAGCACCACAGCCACAGCAGGAAGCATCGAGGGATGCAGAGTTCAGCAGGGCTGAGGTGATACTGCTCCCCCAAACCGCTGGGGTGCCAGCAGGTAGGTGACTGTAGCAGCAGGGCCACATGGGTGAGCTGGGCAGGCAGTCAGAGTTTCCAGGTACTGCAGACACTAATAGCTAAGTAGTGATAACCTCAAAGGCAGGATCTGACACCAAAGGGAGGGCTTCAGCCCAAGAACTCGGCTATAGCATTTAAATACAGTGGGTTTGAGGTGCTGCTTATTATTCTTTTGGCTCAGTAAAAGCTGCAGATTCGGTGGGATCATAAGATTTGGATGGCGAGGCATGCCCCTGAGTCACACCAGATACAAGAACAAGCATCATATTGTAGGCCAGAAAATGTGACTTTCTGAAACTGTCTCCTTGCTTCTTTCCCAAGCAAAAGATAAAACCCAAGGGGCTTTGCTGAGATACTCAGAAGATGATCCCAGTTGTGCTGACTCCAGCAATCTTCTGATCCAAGCCCAACTCATGAAACTCACTGCCACCAGCTCTAACTTATACACACACTTGCTTTGTAAGGCAGGACAGCATCCGCAGCTGACATCAAAAGGCCAGAGGGTGAAATCCTAATGCTCCATCCCAATGAACTCTTTGGGACCAGATGGAAACAATCGCTGCAGGAAGGTTACTCCACAGATGGTCAAGACATGATGCTGTAGCACCTCCCCGAATGCTCCTGCTAGCAGCCAGCCCCGGGAGGAGCAGGGCTTTCGCTGGCTCACCGTGGAAGGGCTAGAAATTTCTCTGAACCATTTCAAGCCAAAAAGGAAGTTTCTAAGAAAAGCATTTGGCGTACAGCCTACAGCCCACAGAGCCTGTTTAGAGTGGAGCCAGCAGCCCCCACAGCCGTCCGCCCTGGGACTTCATCTAACACGGCTGAGGCCACACGAGGTGACTCCCTTCCACCGGGCTACATGGCCCTCCAGGAGCAGCACTGCCTCCGTGGCCTGCGGTGAGCACCAAGTAGCACGCTCAATTCTTTTTTTGGAGGGAGATCACTCTCTATTTTTATGATAAAGAACAGTGGCTGTGCTGGTTTTGTGTCAGAGACGTTGCTGGCCACAGCGCATGGGGTGTCATCTCAGGGGTTCCTGTGCGGAGTCGTTTCTTGCCATGGTGGTGTCATGGCACAGCCCTTCCTCGCTGAGGTGTCACCCTCTCCCCTCCGTGGGTGGCAAATGTGCGTCCAAGGGTGCTATGGGGGAGCAGCGGGGTGAGAGTGCAGAATGAGACCCAGCCCCCGCCCCCGGGGGCGTCAGTTACCCCAGCAGACAGACGCAAGCTGGCTGCCCTTGGCTGCATCCTCATTAGCCTTTAGTCAACCCAGTTAATTGTGCAAATACCAACCCTGAGCCCTGGCGGGGGTCTGGCCTGAGGCTGCTGGGTTGCGACGCTCCCTCAGGTCTCTGGGCTGAGCACCACTGGCGACTGGTGGATCCTGAGCCCTCCACCATCATCGGCCCCCACCACCAGGTGTGTTTCTGGGCAGGACTTTCTCCAACAGAGCTGCAAAGCAACTGGAATGTTTGCAAAAAACCAAAGCCAAGCCTACAACCATCTGAAGCGAGACTGGTCTGCATCACGTGTTCCTCTGCTTACAGGATGAGAGAACAAACGTTTGTGCTGTCAATTCAGCATCAAAGATGCTTTCAGCCGCACTGGCTCACCCCCTACACCACCACCTGTCCCTCTGGGGTAGCTTCCAGCCACCGCCTTCGCTGGCTCCTGGGCTGGGAAAGCCAACACCAGTAGAGAGATGCACAGCCCGAATGAGAATGGAAACAACCTAAACATCGTATATGTAAAAGAGTTTATTGGAAATAAGCGTGACTATATTTACAGGGGTAAATCCAGCATGTGATCAGTAGAACAAGGCCTACCTGTCCCCTCACCGTTCCTGAAGGATACAGCAGCTGGGATATCTGCCTGCCCCATTCGGTTGGTCTGTCCCCGTTCCAGTCCGTTTGTCCTGCTGAGGCTGGGAGCCCAGCCTGACCCTGCACCACTTCAGTAATTAACTCAAACACTTTTTGCATAGCAAATGCTCCCAGCAAATTCACACGCGCTCTAGCAGAAGAGCAGGGAGAACACCCAGCTGCACATCCCTTGTAAGACCAGAGACAACTCCAGGAAAGCAAAGTCTCCCACCACCCAGAAACGCTTTCTGAGCATTTTTCCTCCTGACATCTTCTCCGTTTGCTGCGCTGTTACTTGTGCACGTGATGCACCTGCATGTATTGGGCTGGGCAGCGGACACCTCAGGAGACAGCCACCACGTCACAGAGCAGAGGCACATCTTTGCAGAGTTCATGCTTGGAAACGTGCAGAAAGCGTTAACTGCCACTCCCATCTCCCTTTTCAAAAATATTTGAATGCAAGGCATGAGCTTCATCTCCCAAGGCAAAAACTTCATCCCCCCTAACAGCAGAGGTGTACATCCGAGTTACTTATCCAGCCTGCCTGGGATAGAGGACTGGGCGCTCCTGGAGCACAGTTGAGCCAGCTTTCTTTTGACGTCTAACTTTGGAGGAGACAAACGGCAGCCCCTCGCGTGCCCCTCTTTGCGGCACAGAGGTCTGGATGCCTGGCTCAGGCACGGAGCTCTGCCTTGGGCCAGGGGACTCCTGCCTGGGTGACTGAACAAACACAGCATCAACCCGCAGGAATGATTTGCAAACAACCCAGCAGCAGACAAACGTGCGAATGTATCTGGTGGCTGCTTCTGGATAATGAATGCATAATTTATCCCGACTCCCTTCCCCATCTACCTCTGGATAATGCGTCTGTGAATCTGAGTCAGGTTTACAAATGGTTGGCAATGAGAAAAACAGGCTGCGTCTGAGCCAAACATTCTGTTCAGCAAATAAAGCAGGCAGTGCTGCCACGGAGAGCGGCTGCTAGAGCTCAGTGTCAGCATCCCTCCAGTGCCCAGCAATTCCCACCCTGCGCCAACTGTTACCGTGGGGTGGCAGGATGAGACAACTGACTTTTGCCTCTAAAATCTAATTTTGTTCCTAAACCACAGACTCTGATAAAAGAGCAATATTGTGTTCCTTTCCCATCTATCTGCTCATTGGAAAGTCGCTCTCATTTAGCTCGACTGCTGAGAATGCTCCAAAGAACGCTAATTACAAGGTCATTGCAGTAAATTGCATTTGGTAGCATAACTCTGAGTCACTGGTTCAGGGCGCTTTCCCCCTTCCACCCTGGAGTAACTCAATTATCAAGGGTGAGGAAAAGCAGAAAAAAATTTACAGACTCCCAGTGCATGAGACTTGACGGGGAGCCAGCATTCCCAAAGTGGGTGCCCCAATGAAAGCAAGTTCTCCTGGGAACGGTGACAAACTGGACACCAACGATCTTCCAGTCACTTTGGGAAATGCTGCTTACTGGGCACGCAATCCTCGAGCAGGAGGAGAGGAGCCTGAAACCATTTGGAGGCTTCCCAGGGCCGCCCATGCAGGAGCAAATCTCATTGTTCCCCCAAGGAATCTACTCAACCCTTTGGGAAGGAGAAAGAAAAGTCACTTCGCTGTGTTGGGTGGCAAAAGCCTCATCCCACCTCGGGCCGTGCTGCTGGGGTGTCTCCCCCGCAGCTCCTCCCAGCGCAGGGATGGGTTCCCTGGAGACAGGGGCTCCTTCCTTCTCGGTCGTGCCAGGCTCAGCGATGGGACGAAAGCAGCAGGTTGCAGATCCCGGAGGATGCTCTCACGCCGGTGGCTGGTGCAGGGTGGTGTGCCGGTGCGGACCTTGCGAGGGACGGTTGCCTCTGGCTCAGTAATCGCTCCCTGGTGGATGCTCCCTCACGCTTTCCGGATGATCCGCCCTGGTTTCCTCCAGTCCCGGTACCTCTCCCTGCGCACGGAGTGGACCAGAGGCCGGGAGAAGCTGGAGCGGTTTGATCTGGTGGCATTGCTAGTGGGGAACAAAGTGAGACATCGTTACTGGTGTGGGTCAGAGCCGGGACATGTCTCCTGCTGCTAGTGGAGGCTCCTAAACAGGTAGAGAATTTTGGCCAGCAGAAAGGGGTTCACCACCACTGCTGGCGAGAGAAGGGCTGGTACTGGACCCTGCTGCAGCCCCTGATGCTCCAGATGCCGGGGCTGCAGAGACCTAGGGGTGAGGTACTCCTACGCACCTCAAGTGGTGATGGGGACCCTCCCGTCCCAGCTACTGGAGGTCTTGCAAACAGCTGCTGAACTACAGGTGCACAAATGCGAGCTCAGAATCCCATGAACAGCCTGGCAGAGCCCCAGGCACCGACCACTCTGGCCAGGGGGGTCACTGAAACCAAACCCCTTGGCTTGCCGAAACTTCCCCTTCAAACCCCTTTGAGCAGCTTTCCTTAAAACCATGAGACCCAACGCCATCCTCACCCGGCAGCTCTTTGGGCTTTTGCCGCCCTTGTTACAGCCCGTGTTCTCCCCGGGGGTTAACCGGGGGGTGGTCCAACCACACCACGAGCAACCACGCTACGTGCAGAGACCCCCACGTGCAGAGACCCCCGGGACAGCCTGGCAGAGCTGGCTCGGCTGCAGGAGCAGTGGGGTTGTGCCCACCTAGGGCTCTTCTGGGGTGACTTCATGCTCAGGCCCGCTTGTCCTGGGCATTTCTATTCTCCCTAAGCACTCGGTCCCAGGTTTTGCTTTTCTTCCTCCTCACTAACACCTTCACTATTCACTTTTTTATCTAGCTTTTGCAAAGATTGCAAAAGACTGGTGCAGTGAACGTGCGTTTTCTCCTGCCAGTGCAGAGGGTGATGTGAAGCACAACTGTCTCTGTAGGAATTTGCAGTGAAATTCATACGGGATGAAGCGCATCCCCTCCCCCTCCCTGCAAAAAGGGCTGTGCAATAGTGTTCTCTGGGTCCGGTGATCTCTCCTCTTTCTAGGTCCTGCTCAGAGTTATTCCTCCTCTGATCCCCAGTGGTTTTACCAAGAAATGTCATCCAGGTATCCTTTCCCCCCATGCCTGTCGTGGAGGAAAGCCTAGCGGGGAGCAGAAGCGACACTGGACGCCAGCAGCAGCTGATGAATGGAGGCAGGGAGTGGGGGAGCCGCCAGCCACTCCGGGAGCGGAGGAAGAGAGCGCTGCGGAAAAGCTGTGAATGTGAGAAAAAGCTGCTTTACAACAGAGCTTGTTACTATTCAACATCCACAAAAGGAGGAAGAGCCCTGAAATCCCTGCCTGTGCTGAGGCTACAGGCAAGAGACAGCTTCCTCATGCCCTAATTAGCTTGCTGCTTTATAACTTAATTTCCTAATTGGTTTTCAAGTTAATCACTTCTAACAGGCTGGGGAGGTGGCAACTCAGGCCCCGTGGCAGGAGGTGAAGCTTCACCACCACAGCACTGGCCCAGTTCGAGGCTGTGCTGGGAAGCAGGGTGGCCTTACATCCACCGCTTCTGGGGAGGTCTGCCCTGTTGTCAGCTCAGGTTTAAGCTCTTACAGGAAAGTTTCGGGCAGCTACCTCAGCAATGTCTGCAAACCCTTCCTAAAACTCAATAATCCTCGGATCCCAGACCACACCAGCCCCTTGCTCCCATCCCTCCCAGCTGGAGGTGGTATCCAGCAGCGCTGATGCTTGGTGGCTGTGCGCGCAGCATCCCGCTCCACCACCGCTGACACCAGGGCTGAGCTGGGCTTGGTGCCCCAGTTCCGTACTTTGTCTGGCACAGGTGTGGGCGTACAGTCACTTTGTCAATTAAATCAAAGCTGATACTGCCGCGTGCTTTACGCTTTCATACTGGTACTGTACCAGCTGCAAGAAGACAGGCAGTTCTTGGGCTGGATGGTACCTGGTCCAGCATCGAACCAACTGGTGCAAACCTCGCTTCTGAGCCGGCTTGGTGCTGTGCTGCTCCTGACCTTATGCGAGGCGTGAGGAACCTTCCTCGTGCTGCTCCAGCGGTGCTCTCTGAGCATGGAAACGTGGCCATCACCCAACGTCCACACACGTGGACATCATGGGGGTCATCACTCAAGAAAGCTTCAGCATTATTGCAGTGGGGGTGGATGAGCCCAGGCTACACCAGAACCAGGGTGCACATGCAGGGCAACCATAATTCTGCTGAGAGGATCCCAATTCATCCTGTAATTTTCCAGTTCTCCGGGCCACAGAGCTTCACCTCTTCACCGTGCAACCTGTGAATGACCTGTGTGACATGCAGGTCTGGTGGCTCTCCTTTCCCAGGCTGGCTGGAGTCAGCTGGAGGAGCAGCAGGAGCAGGTATTAGGGCAGGGACAGGCTGGGCAAAGACTGCCGTCACAGCAAGGGCTGCACGTTCAGCTCAGCTGGAGGTGGCTGGGGTGTCCCCAGGGTACAGGGCCCTGCACAAATCATCCGGCTTGGTCCCACCTCCCCAGAGGAGGCTGGGTTAGATGGCACCACTGGAGATTTTGTGTCTTGAGAGTGAGTGTGCCTAATTTCCTTAGGTTCTCTTAAAAAAAAAAAAAAAAGTCAGTCCTGTGACATGATCCCAGCAGCCTGATGCAAGTTGTTTGGTGGCCTCTCGTAAATAAAATGATTCCGTTAGGTTTTCTGCATTGCATCCTTTTGCTAGCACCAGGGTCCCTCAGCATATGTTAATTGTTCAATGCCTCCCTCCCCTCCTCCTTGAAGACAGCGAGGAATTCTGCCTCTCACCTCAATTATAGCCCTGCCAGCTCCATTGTTTTCAAGCTATTTCTGCACCAGAGCTGTCTCCACCCATGGCCGTGCTCCCTGTGCTCATCATTTCACTGGTACAACCAGACAGCGCAAGGTGCAGCTCAGCCTCGGTGGGCTGGAAATTCCACCAGTGCATTTATCCCTGAACTGCAGACGAAGAGGCTGGTACCTGCTGGCTGCTGACTTCCAGCGAGCCGTGGGCGCATCCTCGCGCCACTCTCGGTGGTCTCACCTCTGGAGATACCTTTGGGGTGGGGATGTGCAGCCCAGGCACAGTGGGGCTGGGATTGTGGCTGGGATTGCGGCACGTCAGGGGATTCGGGTGAGGAGCAAGCGGCGAGCTCCATGCGCTCGCGCTGCAGCTGTCACACCTAGAGCAAACTGGGTCACAGGCGTCTTTGTCGGTCCAAAGCTACGAGGTGTCGGTGAGCCGGTGCCTGAGATCTGCCAGGAGGTGAATTTTGGGTCTTGGGGTGCACATCTCTAATCACACAGCCAATATATAGCTGCCGAGATACCTTTCATTACAATACCCCAACAATATGAAGACCACTATTACAAGTAAACCATGTTTGCAGAAACAGCTGAATTTTAAGGACACGCAGCATTTTTCTTTCGTGTCCTTATTTCTCCAGCTCATTTTTGTTGTTGGGCAGAAAACAAGGAAGGAATTAGTGTAGTGGGCACAGCCCAGTGAGTGGGAGGAGACGGCGAGATAGTGACATGCACACTAGTGATTTAACATGAAATACTCTGATTGCAAAGAGTCTCTAGAGGCTTGTGCCTCATTGATGAATATCATGCATGAAGCGTAGCTCCTTGTGCTACCCACATTTTTCTCCTCCAGGTGTGTTGATTGGGAATCTGAGCGATGATAACTGTGCTGAGTTACGGCACATTTCCACACACAAAAGAAAAATCCCACAAATCACGGGCAAATTTATCTGCGAGCGTGTCAAATGTGCAGGACACATTCAGACAACACAGGCTCGAAAGATTAATGGACCTTAATCCTCCTGCTGTGCATTAATGCGCACGGAGGATACACGCACGCACACAGCTATAAGGACCGATGTATGTACACAAAAGACAACACTCCCCATCAACACATACCAGAGTTCTTCACCTTTTGGAAACAGAATAGACATTAACTCACCTAGAAGACCAAACCGGACCCGCCTGCTTCTTTGGCTTGGCTATCTGCTTCTGGTACTCCATCCAGCCACTCACCAGCTCGTGAAGGATCATCACGTAGAGAAGGAAAATAAGAATCCTGGGATCCATTCGTGGCACTTCGGGGTCTGCTTCATTGGGTACAGGTGACATTTGATCGAGAGCGATGGGAGGTCAGCCAGAGGGGTGCAGCTCCTGCGGGCAGGGCTCTCGGGAACGGGGGGAGCTGGAGGGATGAAAGGTTTGCTGCTGAAGAGGAGCCTTGCAGGCTGGGTTTTGTGCAGAGTGAATTAATGCTGTAAAAATCTCCCCGGGGGGGATGAGAGGCTGGTGCCTATTGCGTGAAGCAGCATAAACACAGCTGCAGAGCCTACGGACGTTTCCTTTAACGGGGTGGATCACATCTTCTGGGACTCCATCCCTTTTGTCTCCCTCTCACTCATGCTTTGTCTGCATTACTCCGCAGCCATGAGCTTCCTACCCTTCCATCGCCAGAGCCGCTTGGCTTCGGCAGCGCCCCTTTGATCGGTGGCGGGGGGAGAGGCGGCTGCGGTGCCCACAAGCCGGCAAGGGGAGCATTGTCTGGCTGCAAGGAATAAATTAAAACCCTCAGTCAATGACCAGGGATTCTCTGAGCTGCCTCTTCCCAGTGTCTCAGAATTCTGGGATGCACCGAGCCAGTGTTCATTGGGAGTGTGACCGAGTATTTTGCAGCTGAGAAATCTTTTCTTCTACTCACTTTTCTCACACTTTTTTGTTCTCCTTGTCATTATTCCTTACCTCTGATTCCTTCAGCTGCTGTTTTCCCAGTGGAAAAGCTCTGGTGGGGTACCTGATGTGCAGGAAAACCGTGGTGCAACAGCTTCCAGTCTTTTCCACACCACGGCTCCTCTCCCAGCCCCTCGACATGTTTCTGTTCAGCAGCGTAGTATCCTGCTCAGCTGAGATCTGGTCACGACACTAGATCACTTCAGCCTCTCCCTTCCACCAGGACACAGTGCAATACATGTGCCTGGTATTTCTAGCAGGATAAAAGCATAACTGGGTCTTGTTTAGACACTTGGATAAATACAACAAAAAATGCCCCCCCCCCCGCCCAGTGTGTTTTTTATGAGTAAAACCATCTTGCTCAAAGTTCATGTTATTCCAGTGAAATTCCAAAGGTGGACTAGTAAGCCCTATGCAACTACTTAATTATCAGGGTCATCTAGAAGCAAGAAGGCAGATCAACCAGCCTACCTTTGCTTAATGGAGCTGTGCCCGTTCGGTGCAGAAAAGGTGGCCCAGAGGAGAGCAAACACAGGGACCCTCGTCACCTTCAACTCCACAGCTCCGACACGCAGGCACTGCTGGCCTTGCTCTCCAGCACGGAGCTGGGTTGTGCAGATCTTCAAGGCCGTGCACGGCTGCCACGTAACGTGCCACGTCGCAGCCAGCTCACCCGAGGAAGCTGCTTCCCAGCTCACTCCGGCTACGTTACCTGGGGGTCCAACACCTGAGGCCAGAGTTTTCTTAGAAACTTTTGCCCTTTGGTATATAACTGCAGACAAGCATGCAGAAACCAGGGATTTTCATCGTTTTCTATTAAATACAAATTTAATACACACTGGGGAATGCTAATTAGACAGTATGCCTGCATATTAAATAAACCAAAGTATCAATGCCCCAGTCAAATATGCACCTCGAAGTGCTTGTGACTTCCCTCCAGCTGGCTGATGTACTGTCATTTATGAGTGCAGAAGTGCTGAGTAACTCTAAATTGGGAGGAGAAGATCTCATGGATGGGAGTGAGCAAGTGAATGGAACAAAGAAGGACTGAAGGTGTTCTAACAGCTACAAAAATGGGAATACTTGAGGTTCTCCACGAAAGGATAGTGGAGCCGTCCCTATAGCAACAGAGACAGTTGCCAGGCTGCAGGAGATGGGTTCTGATGTATGGTACAAGTCATACGTAGCAAGGGATTTTAGTCTAAAGACAACACTGATATTTTATACATGTGCAATTTTTAATGAGTAAAGGCAACGTGACTCTTTTGTTCTGGGGAGAGCAGCTTTTTACACAAAATCAAAGAGAGAAATTGCTGAGGTAAGAGCGGCAGGACAATTCGCTACAACTTACTCCTAGTTTTGTATTAGGTGCTTTATCTGATGAACACAAAGTCATTTTGAAAAATCTGCTTGTTGCTGAACATCACAGCCTGACGGACTGATGCTCCTTCTAAAATCCCAGCAGGCTGCCTCTGCTCTTTGACCATCCTCAATACCGAAGCAAACATCACCTAGGTCTGAAAATCTTTTTGAGTCTTAAAAAAGCTACCTAAACTTTAACACACATTTTTTTGTGTGAAAAATTTCACCAATTTATCCTGAATACAATGTCATGTAGAAAAGCCAACAGCCTGTGAGCTATTGCCAGAGCCAAGAGCTCCTGATAGAGCAGCTGGTTTCCAGCAGCTTGGTGACTGGTCACCAGCAGCAAGTTCTTTGGCAAACGACTCAAACAAGGAACGGGAGAGGCTGATTTTAGAGTGATTGGAGCCCAGTTTGGGAGGGGAGGGCAGGATGGCACTGAAGGGCCCCACCAGCAGACATGTGGTATGAGGGTCCAGGACCCCCCTGCCCAAGCTGTGTGGCACCCCAAGATCCCCCCCAAGCTGCAGGTGATTCCCTTCTTCCCCCAGCCCACACCAGCGCCTGAACTCAGCCCAAGGGCACAGCCTCGGCGTCGGCCTGGAGCGGTGGGGTGGGAGCAGAAGCACCGACGTGGGTCTTTCAGCCCGCGTGAGTACTCTCGGCAGGGCCAAGAAGCGGTTAGCAAACATGCTGGGGACTCCTAAGGGTCGGAGCCGGCAGCAGCTCTTGCACACCCTGGTACAGTCATTAGTCAGGACAGATACACAGAGGCATGCAAGGCTGTCGCCTGACGTAGGCACCCAAGCGCTGAAACAGCCTGAACCTGCAGAGCAGCCTTGGTCTGCTTCTCGACTTGCCCACTGCTCTGCAAATGGTTGTAATTGAGAGTCAGCACTCCTCAGGTACATCATCCCTCTCTCCTGCTGTTTTCAGGCAAGTCTACAAAAATGACAAGCAGGTCAAATATGGATGAAGGCTGAGTGAAAGAAGTGGCATGGAGAAAGTTCTCCAAGCCTGAGGTAAGAGGGAAGCAGGACCTGAGAGAGCCTGGAACTCAGGTGGGCTCTGAAGAACAGAAGGACATGAAAAGCAACTTCTTGGATACAAAGCAGCCTGCCCCAGTTTCAGTGGGGCAGAAACCCATGCAGAGGACAACTCTTTCAACCCACAGTTTAAGCAGACACACAAGGAACCGTGACATAGCTGAGCCACTGGTGCACTGACACAATCTCAGTCAGAAGCAGTGGAACTAGCACGTGCAGGTTTGCAATTCCTTCGTGAAACCAGGGTGGAGATGGGGCCGAGCTCCTCTGTCCAAGGCACTCAGTCCAGCTAGTTGGGCTGGAAGAAAAACCCCCAACACTTGAGTAGTCACCAAGCCCTTCAATCCCCTGCAAGCCTGACTGCTGCAGCGTTCCCATTCTTTTGGGCTGTGTATTGCTGGAGCAAAGGCACTGAGGAATGGGACTAGGTCATTCTGCTACTCAGGGCTTGTTGCCCTCTTTGTCAGATGACAATCTAAGCCTCTTTACTGCTGAAGAGATTTAAAAAAAAAAAAAATAGAGGTGGCAGGTGCCAGTCAG
Organism: Falco rusticolus; assembly: GCF_015220075.1. NCBI lineage: Eukaryota > Metazoa > Chordata > Aves > Falconiformes > Falconidae > Falco > Falco rusticolus. Next base: position 44,686,944 of record NC_051195.1, read on the forward strand.
CATTTATATTCATTGCAGCCCCAAGGGCACAGTGCAACACCAAATGTCACCCTCCTTCAGGCTCCTTGGAAGCACCCATTACCCCATTGTTCCACTTGGAAGATGGTGTAACTGACTTTAACCAGAAACCCCACCATTCCCAAGGCTCACCTTTGATCCAGAACTCCCAGAATCTCCAAACAGCATCACAGAAAGGCAGCAGCAATTGTTTTGTTACAGTAAGTCAGGGTGGACCTAAACTGTGTGTTGAACTTGTTGCAATTACTGGCTTTTTTGAAGGAACTTCAGAGCTTTGCTGACAAGACAGTGATCTGCATTCCCCTTGCACAGGGCTCAGGGGCTGCAGGGATCCCTCCAGCCAACAGGATAGTCAAGGGCTGGAAACATCAAACCTCACACACACAAGTTTAAAAAGAAGATCAGGCCCAAGCAGCTCTTAGATGGGGTCATGGTCCAAAATCCCTGTGGTGCCCAGGAGACACAGTGATCCCCCACAGGCAGCAGTCGGGCCACAAGCATCTGTAAGTAGAAGCATCTCTACTTAGGTACTGTGCTAGTAAAGGTGCACCTGAGGTCCTAGGGTCTGGTGTCACCAAACACCCTGAGCAGGATGCTGTTAGTTGCAGGGGTGCTTCCCCCATCTCCGTACAGACTTGCCCTCAGCCAAAGGGTGTGAGTGCTGTCCTGCCGGGAGAGGAGAGATCGGTAACAGCTTCCCTTCTCTGCCCTTTGGCTGCCCTGCAAGGAACCTGCCTGTAAAAAGCCCTCTGTAATTAGAAGATTATTCATTAGAGATTAAAGAGAGACCACGGTGCTCATTTGGAGTGGGCGGTGGGCTGGTAACAGCTGTGACCTACTGGACCAGCTGCTTTGTTGTCAAACGAAGCCTGGGGAGCAACAAGCCAGTAACGACTCCAGCCCAGTGACTCCCACACCGACATGAGGCTTCATGAGCAGGGGAACAAACACCACGTGCAGACACCTCTCTCCTCCCTCATCCACATCAGTGTTGCCTTCCTCAGCTCAGAAGTCGAACAGATCTGGAACCAGCCGGGCAAGTGGCAATACAACTGCCAACAGAGCCAGGAGGGAGCAGATCTCAGCCTTCACAGCGGCCAGGAAAAGGGATTTTCAGGGTTAAAAAGAAAAAGAGGTAGTGCAGAATCCATCAGCGCCTTCCACAGCCTCATGTGAGTCAACAGTTAATAAAAGACAAAGAACAGATGCTCTGAGACATATTTCTTCGGAGGATTTTTAATTGCTTCTACCTACAAATGTGGTTGAAAAATGAAACTTGCGCTCTTAATCATCAGATTGCTTTGTATCAGGTTGCTAATGACTCATCACTAGGGTTTGATAAACATTTCACTACTTTTAAATTCTGTTAACTCTGATCAGAAAACACAGCTTTGGCACAGTGAATTGATGCTAGTCTGAGGGAAAAAATTAATATTAAAACGACAAGTAATAATAATTGCCTCTTGAGTTCTGGACTTTTTTCAGTGACAAAGGCACAAGAACCAGCAGGAGTTTAGTCTGGCTCAAGCTGGGTGGCTCATTACAGGAATTACCTTTCTTACCTTCCTTGCCACAGAGCTGATGTTCACAGAACCCGGAGGAGGTGAGAAAGGCACTGATGCTCGCTTCTGGGCTGCTGCCTTTAACCCAGGTGGGTGCAGACGCTGTGGTCCCATGCTGATGCTTTTCGCCTTCCCTGAGGACCGGCCCTGCTGATCGGGAGCAGCAGCAACATGGACCCATCTGGGTGCAGCTGTCCATAAGCCCTGGTGAGATGCCTCTTCCACCTTGTGCAACTGTTTTGCAAGGAAGCTGGTTTCACTGCATCCAGTTCTTCAGCTCTGTCCTTCTCATCAAACTCCCCTTGCAGGTCCAGCAGGTCAAAACCCACCCACACGGATGGTTCGGCTGCTTTCTTCAAGCTGAACCGACCTCGTTGCCTTCAGCATGGACTCCACGTGCTAATGCATCCTCTGTTCACTGACGGTCATTCTTGCATTACTGAGCGGGGTATCAGCCAGGTTTAAAATCTGATTCCCCTAGAAAGCAAGAAACTTTCCAACAACAGTGTCTCCTGCCAGAAAAATCTTAATTTTAAGGGCTGACATATAAACCCAGCACAAACCTAGAGGTAGTTTATAAGTGAATTCCCAGCACACGAGACTAACAGGCAAGAACACGCTGCTCACAACGCGTGTGAGCCCCGGGTCCCTCAACACCCCAGGCTGAGCTGTGCTTTGCCCCAGGCACAGACCTGGGCTGTAAGCACAGGGGGAGCCGGGGCTCGAGCACACAGAGCCAGGCATCACCCCCCTGCCCACCCAGCCAAGCCCAGCACGCGGCCGGCTGTCCCACTGCCCCAGCCACCACGACACCGGGAGCCAGCATTCCCAGGAGCCTGCTGGAGGGAAGGGTTAAGGCACCTGCCCTCATCCAGGTGGGAAAGACCTCTGGCAGTCGAACTGCCTGGTCTGCTGGGGTCAGCTCAGAGACCAGAAGCAGCAGCAGAGAATGGAGGCGAAGGTGGTGGCAATAAGTGCCAGGTGCCCCAGGGCAAGAAGCAGAGGACAAAGGACATGGGAAAGGGCAGTGGATGCAGAGCATCTCCATGGATGGCGAAGTCTGGAGCAACCATGGAGCTGAAACCCTGTCTGATGTGCCCTCAACACTTGAATTTGGGTGGAGCTGCCCTTAATCAGTGTTTTACACCCACCTGAAGCTCTCAGAAGCCGACTCACCCCTTGATTTTTAATGCTGAGCCTGGTTTGGTGGAGGGAGCGTGCTGGCAAGGAGACCCTGAGCATGTCTGTGGGTTCGGAGCCATGGGGACAGTCTGGACTGGTCCACAAGCCCTGTTGGGCTCAGCCCTTATGAACATAACAGCTTGAAGGGGAAATAAAGGTGAGAAAACAAAGCCAGAGAATGCAGAGAGTTCTGTGGTCACAGTGGGATCTACCAGAGCTGCAAAGATAATTGCAGAAATACTCCTCCTGAAAAGCTGCTCCATCAAGACGTGTCCCCAGAGAGACAGCTGTATTAATAATGGCATTTGTATGCCAGGACAGGCTTCCTACCACTGTACAAAAGAAAACATAAAGCAGCATCAGTCACAACTGTGATGAAGGCCAGAAGCTCTCTGAATTGCCATGGTGTTCAGTCTCCTCTCTGCATCTGGGAGAGACTTGGAGCACTCGGGTGCAGGCGGTGGCACAGCTCCTGCCCCACACAGCCCTGCTGCTGGTCACCTCTGAGGAACAACCCCAGCGTAAGGAGACCTAAAATTCAGGGCAGCGACAAGTACATTTATATATACCTGCAGACAAAATCTGTGGGGCTCTCCATCCTCAAACGGCTGAACTATCCTGAAAAAGGAGTTAAGAATTTTCATGCCATTTCATTTTCTAGGCTAAATACCACTTTCCCAAAGTCAAAGCAAGACATTCATCCCAAGGAAGCTGGATAAGGGATTCTCGCTTACAGGGAAAGCCACATACCAAGTCTCCCACCACACGCAACGCATCAGAATTAACCTAGAGGTGACCGTAAAGCCTGAACCATATAGCAGTTCCACCAGAAAAGTATCCTGGAGAGCAATAATTCAGTTTCCTGCTGTGCAGCATCTGCTCCAGACTTTGTCAGACACTCTTTTTAACGTCCATCTTCCCTCCGGCCATCTGCACCACAACCCATTGCTCCCGACCGCTTTTCCAATGGATCCACTGCCCACAGCACTAAGAACAGGGTGTTGTGCCACCAAGCAGCTGCTTTTGGGCATTCAGACTTGTGGAGCTGCACCACACCACCTTCCAGTTGCTGGGTCCCCACCTCTTACCACCTTTACCAGCCTAACAGAGCTCACCCTTACGAGGGTCCCAGCCGTGGCTTTTGCGGGACTATTTGGGAAATAGCGTCAATGGGTTGGAAACCAGAAGTTGGCAACCGGTGCTCTCCAGGAGGCTAATTTCAAGGCTATTCTTGAGTCTCAGCAGGCCAAGGCAACATGCCTACCTGCTTCCACTGCACGCTGCCCCAGTAGCCAGCCTCTGAAATCACAGCAAGAACGGTCTCGGTGGACCTCAGGCATTCCAGCAGTAGGAGGAAAGGTCAGGAGGGCTGTTTCCTCTGGGACTGACAGCCCCCGTCCCTCCCCAGGGAAGCCCTCAGACCAGCAGCCCTCATTGTCTGGTGATGAACAACTACAGCAGAGGAGGTAGCAAAGGACATGTCATGTGAAAACGCTGCGGATGCTTCTCCGTGGTCCTGTGCCTGCTGAAATCATTTAGATCCTTGCAGGAACCCACTTCTGCCACTCCAGTCCTGTTGAGAAGGGGAGGAGGGACAGTCACTTGTAAGCCCAACGCCATGCTCCTTTGCTTTGGCCAAAAATCAAGCTTTACTTGAGGCAGCACAGTGGGCAGAGACACAAAATTAGAAGAACAAGAGGGGATTGATATTTGCTTCCAGTATTTCAGGCTAAAACCACGATGGGCCCAAGTGTTACAGCCAAGCTTAAGGCAGGAGAGATGACTGCAAAGCGTAATTCCTGCCCCACCTGGAAAGGCAAAAGCTGGTCCCTGGCGTTTGCTGGCCACTCTCCATCTGCAAAGAACCGGCCGCTCCACCGGCGAGGCAGAGCCGCATCGCCTGGAGCGGTGAGCGAGCTGGCCCCGGTGACCGGTTCATCCCCCCAGCAGACCCCCTAGCAGACCTGGTGTGCTGGGACCGGTGCTCCAGAGCCAGACGCACGGGGACCACAGGGTGAAGTTCAGGACAACCCCAGTTTTGTGCTCACCTCTGCAAGAAGATGGGCCAGATGTGGAGGCGATGCGCCTTCCCAAACCCGGCCACTTCAGCACGGGAATCAAACAGGACATACCCTGCACACTTCCTCCCCACGCTGTACGCACTGCCGGAACCCTCGTCTGATTCTGGGGAGAAACCTCTAAGGTCTCTCCCACACCGGGCCTCTTGATGCAGCACCTAAGCCACAGCCACTCCTGAGGCTGGACTAACACTTTTTTCTTTCCCCCGTTGGTTAAGAAATTCTACTGCTCTGGATTGCAGTTAAATGCACAGAAATTGGGAAAATATGATTTTCAGCTATTTCCTTTCTTAAAGCAAATAATAATAACAAATTTATTATTATTAATAAAGCGAATAATAAATCCCTGATATCCCAGGGCTGGAATTTCAGCCCAACCTATCACCATACTTTGGGAACTGGATGGTGTCACCCCAAGAAAGCCTCCAGCGCCACTGTCCCAGCAGAGCCGACACCCCCAGGAACAGCAGGGGGAACTGCAGCCAGACCCCTGAGCCCACTGACCAGTGCCGCACAACCCCATTAATGAAATCACTTATCTCTGAAATTAAACCTATGGCAGGTTTCCCTTAAGCTATTGTATAGAGGAGGCCAGGAATCCCCTAAAAACCAAAGAGTTCCTGGCAAAATAGAAGGGATTCGGAATAGCTGAGGGGTATCCAGGGGGTCTTCCTATTCTTTCTGGCCAAGGAGATTTGTTTGGTCTCCTTTTATCCTGGTCCACAAAGCCATCCTACCTCAAACCAATGTGTCAAGTGGAACCTGGCTGCATTTTTGAAATTATGCTAGGCACGCTTTTGGTGTCAGTAAATAGTATTTCATTATAGTAATAATCTTTCCCACTAATTTTATATAAGACCCGGTTCCTCTGCTAGCACAGGCCTCCATAACTGGCTGCTTCTGCTGACTGTTGCAGTTACAGTGCTCTATCCATCTTCTAACGAAGCTCAATCCAAATCATTTCACAGCTTAACATAATATTTCATTTCAATGTTAACCATCCAAAAAGCCCGAGGAACGTCCCCGGGCTGTTAATTGCTCCGATCTCTCAGGAAAAGCACACAGAGAGGACCAGACTGCTCAAGCGAATTAGAATTCATAGTACAAATTCCCTCCCCAGTCAGGCACGGCAGGTTTGGAGGGAAGACAC